>NC_141694.1:181352349-182032349 GCF_964263255.1 Lissotriton vulgaris
GAATTCCAGGTTACCTAGCGGGACAACAGAAAGAGGGACATTAGCAATATTATTTCCTGTGTCTTTTATCAGAGCGGGAGCAATGGCAGCCTGTACAGTGGGTTTGGGGTGTACTTCATCCACTAATCTCTCAGTCGGTGGGGGGAGTTTTGATGTCCTCCCAAACTCAGAGTGAGGGATTTTTGGTTTGTTTTTACCCTGGGCGCCCCTCGACTTCCTCCTACGTTTGTTTGGGGGGGGCCCATATGCTCCTTGTGCAGTGGCTGGCTTGGGTTTGGCTTTCCTAGCTTTCGGGGCTGGGGGGGGTTGAGAAATTAAGTCAATGGTCACCCTGCTTGGGCTCGGGCTGATGGCTGGGGTTAAACTCGTAGATGGGACTAGTGGGGTGTTGGTGCAATCCCTCAGCAGGAGGGGGACATCGTCTATAGAGGTCGGCTCTTCACTGAGTGAGGTAGAACTTTCACCAAGGGGCCTGTGTTTCAAGTTATCTATAGAGCGTTTCCGCTCTGCCCTGAGCCGGATTAAGGTGCTCTCCTTATCCCCATCTCCCGCGGCCCGGGAAAAGTAGTTATCTAGGGTCCTGTTTTTAACCCCTCCCTGCTTCATGGGGGTACCCTCCCTTGCCGGAGAAGGCATTTCTACTTAAGTGAGATGGTAGTGTATGGAGAGCTATATCAGATGATAAGACCAGAACTCAGGTATCTAACCGAAGAGGGTAGGCCCAGCCCAGCCTACTCCGGCCTATGACGGCCTTAGACGGTCCCGCCCTTGTCCCGGGCTTCTCCCGGCACGCTCCCACGCGCTCCCGCGCAGCGGCCTGTATAGCTCCTTTTAACAGAATGGAGAGAGGATTATGGGCGGGGGGGCGGGGCCAGCAGGGAGAGCAGCCCAGGTGTGTCAAATAGGGCTTGCAGGGACTCCTGGTAGAGGGAGTCCCTGCCTCCACGCTCGCAGCCCTGCCGGCAGCTCCACTCACCCCGAGGCAGCAGCTCCTTTCTAAGTCAGGTGACAGTGTCTGTATGGCGCTGCGGGACCCGCGAAGCGGGTCCGGCGAGGTCTTCCGCCACACACAGCAATCAGCAAACACAAGGGCTGGCGAACCAGGTTACAAGCAGCAGTGTCAGTATCTCCAAAGTGACTGGCAAAAGAATTTCCTTAAAGCTGTCACAGAATCTTCTATAAACTCTACTTCTAGTTGTACTCTGAAGCCAAAATAAAAATAGAAACATCTTTCCAGTATTGGAGGGACACAATGCAAATCTAGGGAATCAAATTTCTTGAGGCAAATCGCAAAATCATTTAGACTTCGTATGGTAACATTCTGCGATCGAGTATATCAGCAAATTCCTTGTAAAGCTAAACTAGAAGGCTATACTTTCTCGGGCTTTTCCACTTAATAAAGCAGTGAATAAAAGTTTTACACCCACAGCTATTATAAGAAAGTTAAGAATCGTTTGCATTTCTCATTCATCCCAAGCCAGGGTTATTAAAATAGCTTACTGTGTCATCAACTGCAACGCCCGGGCGGGATGCATATAACTGTTCATAATATCCTTGAGAGACATCCAGTATGGCAGTCAGCGACATAGTCACTGCTGCATCCTCCCCGTATGACTGCTATCTGTTCACATTACTCACTGGATCTCAGCACCCAAGCCAGTTTTTTCTCCCATCCAGTTTCCCTCTCCAAACACCCCAGCTAACGCATGCTGCCCCAAATGTCATACTTCTTTTTGTGCTACATCCCATGACTCCTTCTTTGTGTCCTGAATTTGGGACAGTATAGGCTTACTGCTTACTTTTTTCAAACTCTTGTTCCAGGTACTTCAACTCTTTTTCCGAAGGACCTAGCCTTATATGCATTCCTGCCCCGTTAGTTATGCAAGTGCCCCATATATAGGCTTTAAACACTTCTATGATCATTCCCACCTCTGCAATTGATTCGTCATTCTACTGGATATACTCCAACATGCCTGCTCAGATCTCTGAATGTGACATAGGGTATCGTAGCTTGGTCCCCTGAGATTCTAATACCTGACTCATGTAAGGGTCCTCAAGCAACAGCACCACAGGGGAGTGGTCTGACAAGGTTCTCTGCAGTATTTTCAGCTCCCTAAAATAGCACATCAAGGACTGCAGTGTCAGCCAGAAATCAATACAAGAACTAACACTGTGGACTGTTGAACAGTACAATATAATCAGCCTCGGCAGGTAACATCACTCTCAATGCATCCACCAGGTAGTAAAGATGCATCATTCTATGTAACGCTGCATTCGCCTGAGAGACCAGTCTGGGATATCTGACATAATATGAGAAAAACAAATATCATGCTTCACAAATATTGTTTCAAAAATATCGATCTAAACATATCGTCTACCTATTCTTGGAATGGTAGGTACAAAAATATTGTAACAAATCATTCACACTAATATCGTTAAAAATAATACAAACATATTGATTATCAGGCAGTGATTAGTAACGTGGTTACCATCGCCACTCTATTGGACATGCACCTGCTCCGGAGTGCACAACGGCGTTCTTCGATGGCGAATGGAGCAAAACTGACATCGCCTTGCACCGCCGACACAACATGCAGAGTATTGCCAGATATCTGGAAACATACGCAGAAGTTGCAGCGGTGACGGTGAGTCAAAGGACGGATCCGTCCCTACGTTTCTTCTTTCTTCCTTTGTCCATAACGTGTATAATCACTCAAGTTTAAATTGACGGCTGTCGGCTGGAACGAGTTACACAGGATTGACAAAAACCAACTGTATTCACTTTAAAGCGAGTTGCACGCATTAATAACACAATGTATTCTGACCAAGCACGCCGCGATGCAGTGGATGACATTTTTTAAATAGAAACAGTGCAAGGTGCAGCAGCAAAGAATGAAAACACTAACGTTCAAAGCCCCCTCAAAACACTTTTTGCCCAGTTGGAAAGACTATTTGAGCGCGAAATTCGAAAATAGTGGGAAGCCACTTCCCTTCAAAAGTACCTGGAAGTTAAACGCATCCCACGCGGGCTCCGTGTGTACACGGTCCCTGCGTACGAAAATCCAGATCCCCAACTATTAGATGAGTGGTCAAGCTATACAGCTGAGATGTCTGGTGGGATGCTGAAGATGCTAATTAAATTCGCGTGGAGCGACAGGGCAAAATGTCAGTAAGAGATAGAAGTACTTGAAGCCCTAATCGCACAAGACCCTGATTCTACTCTATGCGACCAGTTGCGCGATGCAATGAAAACACGTTTGCTGGCATATAAAGATAAAATTAAGAAAAGGAAACAAACAAAATTCCAAAGAGATGCCCGCGACCATGCACAAGGACGCATATTAACATTCACACGCAGATTCGATGCTCCAAGGAAGACTTTAAGAAGTGGAGCAAGCAAAACGGTAACTCCTGAGGCCGTCACATCAGAATCAGACGCAACTGACGCAGAACAGTCGGGAGACGAAAGAGTAGAAACACAAGGACCAATTTCCTCGTAGGACCATTCTCGCGAGGAATTTCAATTAATGCGCCAATCGCATCTAGGGGTGCCAGAGGCAAACCACCAGAAGCCAAACAAAGACAAGGCAGACAAGGCGAGGGGGCTTCCACGTCAGTCTACCAAGGCTTGGCAACGCAAACAAGGTGCAAAAGAGGCAACAGGAGATGAGCTCCGAGGATGATTTAACCATTGTCAATTTAACATCATACAAACTTTCGAAAACAGAAGAACACATTTTAAAGACAGGATCAACCTTCTGTCCAACAAATGGGTTTGAATATACACAAACTAGAATAGACTATTCTTATTCACGTGCAAACTGAAATTACAAAAATGTAATCAATTGAAGAGTATATCAAGTGGCCATATGGAAAGAGCAAGTGACAGCTTAACCTCAAATCTGGGAATTGATGACTTAAACCTGTTAGAAACAATGGCCAGTCAAAGAAGTGACCCGGAATAACGAATGATTGACCTAGCTGAAAGAGCAGATGAATTTGGGATAACACAGACGAAAGCAGTAACCAAATTCAAACCTCCATCCAGATTTATTCCAATAATGCCACACAACGCAATTGATGTTTTTGAGGAAGCAGTTAAAATTGACCTGGATAAGATGAGGACCAAAGGATCCACAACTTCAAACAATAAACAATGGAATTTATCACTGGCACAACGAACAGCATTGCATAAATTTAAATCTAATATCAACATTTTATGCAAACCATCAGACAAAGGTGGTAACATCATTTTAATGACCAGAGAATTCTATTGTACAGAAGCATTGCGACAATGAAAGGATACAGTATGCTACACCAAAATCAGCAAAGATGACTACAACATGAGTATTATCAAGTATCATGAATTACTTGATAAATGGTCATCTGAAGGAATGATTGATACAAATGAACTGAAATTTCTGACATTTCAACAACCCACTACTCCGACATTTTACCATTTGCCTAAAATACATAAGCACGCAACATTGCCTCCGGGGAGACCCATTATTTCATCTAAAGGCAGCCTGACGGAAAAGATGTCGCAATATCTGGATTTCTTTCTGGTGGAACATGTGAAAACTCTATCATCATATATACGAGATACTTTGGATTTCATCCGTATCATCTCAGATATAATTTGGGAACCTAACATGTTAATGATTGTATTGGATGTAACAGGACTGTACACTTGTATTGCGCATGATCATGGCATCCAGGCAGTCCAATACTTTTTGAAAACTCGTTCTTTGAGAATGTTGAAGCATAACAGTATGTTGATTGAATTTCTAAATTGTTTGTTTACATAATAACATTGTTCTGTTCCAAAAACAATATTACAGACAAAAGAGAGGAACTGCGTTGGGTACCTGCTTCGCCCCCAGCTACGCGAACTTGTCCGTTGGCTGGTGGGAGAAGCAGGTAGCCTGGGCCGATGAGAACCAGAGATGGGTCACGTCAATAATCGGGTGGCACCGATATATTGACGATCTCTTTATCTTTTGGAAAGGTCCTAAATCTGAGGCAGAATTGTATATACAGAATTTGAATAACAACAATGTAAATTTGCATTTGAGTGGCACCATCAGTAATCAAGAGGTTGACTTTTTAGACCTAAAGGTGTTTAAAACAGATGGCAAAATCTGTACATCTCTTTTCCGGAAAGTTACTGCTGGTAACTCAACCTTAGAAGCAAGTAGTTGTCATCCTAAATCCCTTAAAAGCAGTATCCCTTATGGAGAGCTACTGCGCCTAAAGAGAAATTGTATGTTAGAAAATGATTTCAAAAGAACTGCACAAGAATCTATGATGAGATTCAAAGCAAGAGGGTACTCTGATGAAACTTTACAGAAGGCATACAATAAAGTTCATCGTATTCCTAGATCGAGTCTGTTCAAACAATTGAGCGGCAATAGTAGAACAGAGGATAATACTCCACGTTTCATCACAACCTTTTCTAAGGATTCCCATCTGATCCATCGAACCATGGTTCATCATTGGAATATCCTTAAGATGTATGGGATAATACAGACAAAAACAGGTCATTAAAGGACACTTTGATCCATAGTCATTTTGCCTGTATAACAAGGACTCCAAGACTAGGGAACCTTACAGGGTTTTTCCCATGTCAAAATTGTAAAGACTGCAAAGCGAGTTCCACAGTTACGACCTATGAAATACCAGGAACACCCAGTGTCAGAAAAATAAATAAATTCCTTACCTGTACAAGTCCATTCTGTGTTAATGCAAATTACATTATATTGGCATTTCAATACATCCGGTCAAAAAAAGAATTTTAGAACCTGCCAGAGCAATCCAACATAATGACCCGAACAATCCAGTTGCCAGACATTTTGCCTCAAAACACAACAGTGATCGCAATCTTTTGAAATGTTTCTGCTTAGACCAGGTCCCCCTAAAAGATCGGGGAGGGGACAGAGAGTTGCAGATGCGGAGATTGGAATCGAGATTTATTATAGATCTCCAAACCAAGTCTCCACAAGGGCTAATTACTGAAGAGGAATTAGCCATACATCTTGGTCAATAATTTGATAACACAATGTTTTTTTCTCATAGGGACTTATCTACATAAATTATTACGAGATTTGAAATTATGTTTTTCTCAAAAGAAACATTACTGCAGCCTGACACCCTGTAAATATTTTCATTCGAATTAAATTTTGCTATTGAAATTAATTGCGCAGAATGTTGACCTGAATGAATTGTGTAAATATATGATTGATTGGTGAAATATGCTTGGTAATCAAATGCCCATCCAGGGCTTAATAACATTTGTTTAAAAGGCATCTTACATTAAAGTTGTATGAAGTGGATTAACTGAAAACACACTGTAAGATGGCCGCCGTGAAAAAATGAATGAATTCTGGTCCTTCTTTTAGGTTTATTGACTCAGAGGATGTGACATTATGGTGCAACTTTATTTAATTAACTGTGAACATAATCTATGAGCAACAGTTGACAAAGGCGAGATGCCGAAACGCGTCCTGTTTTTCTTGTGGTTGGAGACGATGAATAAACATCGCAATTGATTTGTAAAATCCAGAATAACCGAGTGCGGTCCATTCTTTACTGCAGTAAAGAATTTCGAGCTGTGATATATATATATTTATATATATATATATATATATATATATATATATATATATATATATATATATATATATATATATATATATATATATATATATTACCTACTGGCGTTCGCCAGTAGGTATATATAGTTAGGATAAATTCCCTATGGGACTTTTGAAAATTCTATGTCTAATAACTTTGGCGTTTGTGGATGGAATCGGCTGAAATTTTCAGGAAAATGGCACAATTTGTTTCTGAGCAGCTCCTGAAAATTTGGGGGGGTTTCGTCAAGGGGGGGCTGAGAAAAAAGGGGGGTCCCAAAACGCGTTTTTTGCATTGAGTTTTCCATAGGGCGGTTGGACTCACTTTTAGCTCGAACGGCTGAATGGATTTGCACGAAACTTGGCAAAATTGTAGGGACTGTTAGCCCGATGTGCCTTTGCTAGGTCTCAATATATGTGCTCCAGTAGTTTTTGAGAAATTAACGTTCAAACCAAGATATATATCTGTAACAGCGCTCTGGGCAGCGATCCGGTCCGCTTACTTTTCGCTTATCGGAACTTTGCGCGCAGAAAGCTGATTGGCTCTCCGGTGTCTGTCAACATTCTAAACAGTCCGGAGCGGACGCCATCTTGTCTCTCGGTAGGATCGAGAGAGAAGAAGAGGTGGAAAACGAAGGGGGAATTTAATGAAAGGGGGCAAGGTATCCCCCTCTTGACCTCCTAGGAATGTTGTTGGGGTTATTAAAGGGTCCCGTGGGGAAAATAAAAAAAAAATGATTTTTCACGGTAGAAGCGCGGCCGCGAACTGGTAGCGAAACGGGAATTCGCCATTTTGTGCTTCGTAAATTAAATTACTAGTTATAAGTGGGTACGGGAGACGTATCCTAATCCCCTATGTTTCCTGAGGGTGGGTGAGGAGGCTGATATATGTTGATACATCTCTTCCAGCGGCTGTGCGTGAGCTTTTTTTTTTTTTTTGCTGCGTGACAGTCCGGAGCGGCCGCCATCTTGTCTCTCGGTAGGATCGAGAGAGAAGAAAAGGTGAAAAACTAAGGGGGAATTTAATGAAAGGGGGCAAGGTATCCCCCTCTTGACCCCCTAGGAATGTTGTTGGGGTTATTAAAGGGTCCCGTGGGGAAAATAAAAAAAAAATGATTTTTCACGGTAGAAGCGCTTCACGGGCCGCGAACTGGGCCGCAAACTGGTAGCGAAACGGGAATTCGCCATTTTGTGCTTCGTTAATTAAAGTACTAGGTATAAGGGGGTGCGGGAGACATATCCTAATCCCCTATGTTTCCTGAGGGTGGCTGAGGAGGCTGATATATGTTGATATATCTCTTCCAGCGGCTGCGCCATCTTGCCTTTTTTCGAATGCCACAATTTTGTCGTGCACGGCAGCCATTTTAGATGCCAGGCTGGTCCCAGGCTATCACCTACCCCTGCGGATGTAGTTTATGGCCCCAGCTGTAGAGAATTCAGACATGCCAATTCTCCTGATTCAGGCGTGTAAGTACTGATTTCAGTGCTAGTCTCCCGCCTCCCGATTTCTGCCAGCAAAAACCCGGGGGCATATTACTAACAACTAGCGATAATTTTTGTCTATAACTTGTTTAGAGACAAAAATTATCGCCGCACATCGGCGATTTTTATCGCAGATAAACCTTGCTATTATCGCAGAAAAGTCAGCGATATTCATGTATTATCGACCTAATGCTCTTAGCCATGTTATCCACCTCCCATTGGATAACATGGCTAAGACCTGCTCAGGGCAGGTGTTAGCTTTTGGAGATATTCGCGCTTAGTGCGAATATCTCCAAAAGTTGGTAATAGAAGGTAGCGATGTTAGGGACTGTTTCCAGTCGCTAACATCTTGGCACGCCACTTTGCATGTCATTAGTGATAAGTATCACTGACATGCAAAGCCGGGCCCAAGATGGTCGCTATCTCCTTTTAGGTGTCACTAACTGGTGTTAGCGACAGCTTGATAATAGGGAAATAATTTTATCTCCGCTTTCATGGTTTTTAAAGCCAAAAAAGCGGAGATAAACCCCCTTGCTAATATGCCCCACGATTCCTTGGGGGTTTCAGCTGATAGGGCTTGGTATTGTGTTACATGGTAATTTTTCCATGAAACGTCAGAGGGTCGATGTAGGGGTTCTAGAAGAGGTGATAAACCATTTAAGCCTCATGAACAAGCGCATGGTCTTTTAAAGATTTCTGAAGTACTCGGGGCGGCGGTGTGTGTGTGCCCTCTTTCAGGAGCGGGCGGGGGGGCACTGCCAGCAACTTGCCAGGTCAGGTAGTGTTCAACACGTGCATCACCCTTTCTCTGCTTGCTATTGCGCTCCATGCTTCGGAAAGGTAAGAAAAAGAACGTGCATTTGAGTTTGAAATGTCCGATCCTGCAGCAGCACACTTCCAAAGCCCACACATGACAATAACCCGATTCAAGGCCCCATTCACCCGTTTTTCAAAAAATAGATAACAGTCCAACAAAGTAAGGTTATAAAACTTTATTAACTTTTAACGATAATGAACAGAACAAAAACTAAAAACATTTAAACATTTATTAACACAAAAAGCAACAATGGTTAGAAGCTGTCTTTTGTGCGAATAGTCCCAAGGCAGCACAACGTGCAGAGTTCTGGACGGCACCCAGGTGATGTCGCCTGGGTGCCGCACTGGTTTAGGGATCCTACAATGCTGCTCCGAAAATTGGCGTGGGGCGGGGGGAGGCCTCGTCAGTAGCGGTCTGCTGTGCGAATAGTCCCAAGGCAGCACAACGTGCAGAGTTCTGGACGGCACCCAGGTGATGTCGCCTGGGTGCCGCACTGGTTTAGGGATCCTACAATGCAGCACAGAAAAACAGCGTGGGGCGTCCCGGGTGGTGCGGGGGGAGGCCTCGTCAGTAGCGGTCTGTGTCCAGTGTCACATGGCTGACACAACATGTACGACAGGCACCCAGGTGATGTCCAGTAAACTGCCGCACTGGTTTTGGTATCCTACAATGCTGCTCCGAAAATTGGCGTGCGGCGGCCCGGGGGGGGGGGGGGGGGGAGGCGGCGTGAACGGGCCTCCCCAGGTGGCGGCCATCTAGCTGAGTTGCGTCTCGCTCACCATGTTGTGGAGTTGCTCCCACTCTTGCAGTGCAGCGATAGGCGGCTGCCACATGGCTGTCAAAATGGCGGACGGCTCTTCGGTTTTGGGCCTGGTCCACTGAAATGGCCCTGGGACACCTTGGAAGTCGGACGCTTGCCTGCTAGGGCTTGGGCTCCATTCTCGAAAAGCGTCCCCTCAGCCGTGAAGATTGTATAAAAGTCTTGGGGGCCCCCGACTCCCGCAGGCTTCCGGTGGGGAGCGGCTGCCATGATTGCTCGCGGAATGACCACGACGGAGCCACGAGATGGTGGTGCTCTCATGCTGACGCCAGCTTCAGTCTGAATGATCCAGAAACAAGGTGGGGCTTTCATCGGTTGGGAAAAAAAATGTTCTAAACCAATGAAAAGTGTTATTTTTAGGTCATATGACCAAGCCTTCCATCTTTAGGAAACCAAAAGTAAAATGAACCAATGAAAAGTTTTATAAACAAGTCACATGACCTGTTCTGCGGCATAGGGCTACAAAAAGCGTAGAAAATCCGTTGGCACGTGAGGCGGCGTCAGTAGCGGACCGATGTGCGAATAGGCCGAAGGCAGCACAACGCGTCGAGATCCGGATGGCACCGAGGTGGTGTCCAGCAAATTGCCGCACTGGTGTGGCCATCCTACAATGCTGCGCCGAAAGACGGCGTGTCCAGCAGAATTGCGGTCACTGTTGCGGTACAGTGACTCGAACGCGCCGAGATCCGGATGGCGCCGAGGTGGTGTCCAGCAAATTGCCGTACTGGTGTGGCCATCCTACAATGCTGCGCCGAAAGACGGCGTGTTCAGCTGAGTTTCGGTTAGTCTTCCGGCACAGTGACTCGAACGCGCTGAGATCCGGATGGCACCGAGGTGGTGTCCAGCAAGTGGCTGCACTGGTGTGGCCATCCTACAATGCTGCGCCGAAAGATGGCGTGGGGTGCCCCGTTGGCTTATGAGGTGATGTCAGTAGTGGACTGATGTGTGAATAGGTCGGAACCAGCACAAGGCGCCAAGATCCGAATGGCAAGTCCTGGATGTTGAGTGCCTCAGTTGAGATTTCTGAGCAGTGCTTGTAGAACTGTCTGAAGCTTATTTGCACCTGCTGCAGCTTCACTAGGTCCGGCGGAACTTGTTGCCTTTTCCTTTGTGCTTCTTTTCCTACAATGCGTTTCTTCTGAAGACACGACCAGGTCCCTGAATGTGTGCAGGGGGACGCTATTGAATGAATGAACGCGCCGAGATCTGGATGGTCAAGTTTCATCTGGCAGTTTTTCTCCATCCCTCCTGGATCAAAGAAGGTGAATGCTAAATATGCCACCTGCCTCATCTGAACATATGAAGTTAACTTGTATACACTGTGGTGCTATGCTGTCCTATGGCAACATGAGCATCAACCTGATGAATACGGCATTCGAAAATCATAAATGCCCTAATGCACCCAAGAAGTAATTTTTTTTTTTCTCCAGTTGAGCCGTTTTCAATGTCTGTTTTTTGTTCTTTCCCCTCCATCAAAAACAAAACAAAAATACAAGGCGCTAAGATCCGAATGGCAAGTCCTGGATGTTGAGTGCCTCAGTTGAGAGTTCTGAGCAGTGCTTGTAAGACTGTCTGAAGCTTATTTGCACCTGCTGCAGCTTCACTAGGTCCGGCGGAACTTTTTTCCTTTTCCTTTCTGCTTCTTTTCCTACAATGCGTTTCATCTAAAGACACGACCAGGTCCCTGAATGTGTGCAGGGGGACGCTATTGATTGAATGAAAATGGCGGCTTGACACAAAGCTGACTCAAGCGTTACTGTTGGTGCTATACAGACAAAAATTGGTTTTCAGTTTGTACATTCTTCAGGTTTTTTTTTCCATCCAAGTCTGATTGAGAGTTTGTAGAAAAATGGCTTCAGATTTTCCACATACTACTCTTCAACATTCTTCCTAAATGTAACAATGTGAAATTCACTAGGAGAACGGCTGTTTCTGTTTCCTTTCAAAATGCTGCCACCAATATTTTCTGAATGGAAGACACCATCTTGTAGCATAAAGGGCCGAAAGGGGTTCTGGTCTGGCCGATGGTTGGTGGAGACATTTTGACTATATCTTGGACCTGCCCGGCCTCGCCCAAAATGGCGCCGGTATAAATGGGACTCGTAACTCTTTGCCCGCAAATGTATATCTAGAAAATGTTATTGTAAGTGGCCCTGTCGTATTTTAATTACAAAATGTACGTCCACCGATTCCGCAACTGTTAGACACCTTTGTTCTTGTCACCTAATGGCCCGCTCGTTACGTTCTTCTACAGTGTAAATGTCTCCTCATCATATACGATTTGAGTTTGCTCCGTGGCCGGCCCACGTGGTTATAGGCCCGTATTTGTATACTGACATTTTCACAATAAAGGTTTTTAAAACAAAACACGGTAGTAGTATTTTCATTTGTAAAGTTTTTACTTTTAGTGACTGTTTTCGAATCAGTAAAAGGCAAGTGAAATAAAGCAGTCCAATTACATGACGGATAAAAGGTATAATATGTAGGAACGCAGTAAAGATAAATGGTCAAGGGCAGTTGTGTTTTTCATGTCTGCAACATAAAGTGATCGATAAGAATCTGATAATCAGGCGTATCGGCGACTAAGACAGCAGGCCGAATCTCTTTTACTCAACGGCTCCGTCATGGAAGGAAGAAACGCCCTTTTTCTCGAAAAAGGAATATATTTTACTTGCCAGACAGTTGTAAATTTTCCGGGAAAGTACATTAGCTTGGAATATTATAACATATGTTTGAAAAAAAAATATTGTTCGAAAATAATAAAAAGCGTAATTTTTAGGTCATATGACCAAGCTTTTCATCATTAAATTAACAAAAGTAAAATGAACCAATGAAAAGTTTTATTAACAAGTCACATGACCTGTTATGCTTACGTTACGCGCTGCGCGCCGCGCCTCGGATCACTTCCGGGTGCGCTAACGCGGCGTGTCATAAAACGCATTACGCGACAACGTAGGTCAAGAATATAGTCTAAATGTCTCCACCAACCAGCGTTCAGAACACAACCCCTTTCAGCAGTCCAAAAAGTTCTGTTAAATGACAACAGAGGGGACAGGCAACAAGAACCATCAGTCAAAGAGGGGAGGGCAAGTTCTTCTCTTCCGGGTCATGTTGGGGCGCTACCGGAACTGATCGAATTGGTAGTCTACAGTGTTTCTGGATGTTTCAGACTAAAGCTGGCGTCAGCATGAGACCACTACCATTTCGTAGCTCCGTTGTGGCCATTCCACGAGCAATCATGGCAGCCGCTCCCCACCAGAAGCCTGCGGGAGTCGGAGGCCCCCAAGACTTTTGTAGAATCTTCACGGCTGAGGGGACGCTTTTCGAGAATGGGACCCAAGCCCTAGCAGACAAGCGTCCGAGTTCCAAGGTGTCCCAGGGCCATTTTAGTGGACCAGGCCCAAAACCGAAGAGACGGCCGCCATTTTGAGAGTCCTGTGGCAGCCGCCTATCGCTGCACCGCAAGAGCGGGCGCATCTCAACTACATGGTGAGCGAGACGCTGTAGTCGCAAGAGCGGGCGGAAAACAGCTGAATGGCGGAAGAGGCACAGTGTAGCAAAAGCGGGCGGAATGGCAACTAAAACGATAAAGGGGCGCCCCACTACAGCTTGTCTTCAGGTCAAACGGATTGTGGGACAAGGTCCAGAATTGAAGAGTCATCAAAAGGCAAAAAGTACCGCCGGACCCCGGGAGCCGGCCGCCTATGTCCGGGGCGATCTCAGGCTACACCAGTGCTATAAGACTTGGGGAGGGTGTCGGAGCCAAGCGTCTTCTCCGAGTCCATGGCCATCACAGCGCCCCTCAGGGGCCTCCGTCAAGCTGTTTAGGAAGGTAACATATGACATTGTTTTCTAATGCAGTCAGGTCCACAAACGACACTCACTTACTTTGAGAATAGTGAAGCTGCAGTAGGTGGAAATAAGCTTCAGACAGTGTTACAAGCGCTGCTCAGAACTCTTAACTATGGCACCCAACATCTAGAACTTATGCTATTTGAGAATGGTAGTGACATCGAAGCATCTCGGGGACCAAAACCATTAACGTACTTTCACGTATGAAAATCTTACTTGGGGAGGGGGCAGGAGCGAAGCGCCCCCTCCCAGTCAGCGCCACCACATCGTATGTTGAAAATCTGAAGCCATCGTTCTACAAAGTCAACCAAACTTGGATTGAAAAATCTAGAAAAATGTACAAACTGAAAACCAGTTTTGGTCTGCATCAGTAGCAACGCTTGAGTCAGCTTTGTGTCAAGCCGCCATTTTGATTCAACAAAGCACAGGCATTGAAAAAGGCTGAAATTCAGAACTCTAAACTATGGCACCCAACATCCAGGAGCTTGCTCTCCGGATCTTGGAGCCTTGTGCTGTTTTCGATCTATTCACACATCGGTCCACTACTGACATCATCTTATAAACCAACGTTATGTAAATAGTTTTTTAATAAAATGTTTTACCCTGTTTCTTTGCTGGTGTGTTGTCTATATTTTTAATATTTGCATAGGGTTTGTCATTATTTTGTGCGGGATGGGTGATAGAGCCGAGCTGTCTTGCAGCCCTCATGGTGTGGAGCTCAGTTCATCTCACTATTTTCGTATTTCTCAAGAAGGGTTGTTCCTAATATTTCTATTTTAGCGAGGTCAAAAAGAGATCCAATTAGTGGCCTACTGATTTTGCTCGATTACTTTTATTTTTACACGATTTTTCACTATCTGCAAAGACTAAACAGAGGATTGCGACTTTGTGCTTGTTTGTAAATAGAGAATGATCCAAAGAGAACCAATTCTAAAACAGTAAATGCTTGGACAACAATCAATCAAATGGAGAGACAAGGAGGTACGACGGATTACAACGGGGGTAAAGGCCTGCGTTAACTACTCTTCTGTATCTGCAAAGAGAGAGTACTAACAAAGGCAAAAGAGGGGAGGGGGGGGGGGGGCAGCGTTCAAAGCACATCAGCGTGCATAAATACGAAAATGTTTTTATCTATCACGTACTTGACATTTTAAAGCTTTTCATATTTGCTATTAAAAAACCAATGAAATTCACAGAAAAAACCATAGGTTATAGTGGATATATAGTTAGGAATTTGCATTTACAAAACCTTGAAAATTCAATGAAAAAACCATAGGTTATAGGCCATATATAGTTAGGAATTAGCATTTACAAAACCTTATTTTACTCGCATAAAACCATTGAAATTCCATATATAGTTAGCTAACTATAAGCGCTAACTATATATCGCGCACCCGCAATCCACTGCTGATGATGTCACATATTACATCATTCATGACATGGTCAGTGACATCACTGATGACATCACTGATGACATCTCAAATGACATCACTGATGACAACTCAAATGATATCAATGATGACATCTCAAATGACATCACTGATGACAACTCAAATGACATCACTGATGACATCTCATTTGTCATCACTGATCACATCACTCATGTGATAATACAATGAACCTCTTCAGACTCTAATATAACCTTACATACACTCAGTATAAACAGACACTCACAGACTGTCACTCATCCATGGAGTTACTCACACACCTAGTCAGTCATGCAAAGAATCAATCACACCTCCATTTCCTCAACTATACAGTTATACACATCTTACTTATTCAAACATATAATAACACATATTTACTCTCTTATATAATCCCTGATACAAGCTCACAGTGATCGATACAGCCACTCACACATTCACTGGCTCTTATGTTCAGTTATTTATATATGTCAACTCTCACATGTATTGTGTTTTACATACGTACTTACTTGCACATGTAGCAATGAGAAATCCATTCACTCACCAACACACCCATGCACAGTCAACCGCCCATATAGCTGTTTCCACATGCACTCTTGAACTCATACTCCTAGTGAATCAACTGCTTACACATCTATGCACAGAGTCACGCACCTCCCAGCCACCCACACACACACTCAGCCTCCCATTCAAATACTTGGGCAACCAATCAATAACCCATATGGCCACTCTTATAGCTACTGATCAACACATGCAGCAGCTTACACAACAACAAACATACTGATGCACAAATTAAGACAGTTTAGTCACTAACCCATGCACTCAGTGAGACACATTTAATCACTCTTTCATACAGTCAGTCATGCACCTACTAAATTCTTCATCTAGACACTTATACATCCACTCATTCTTCAATATGTAAAACATATTTAAACTTTACAGACACATACAATCACTGGATGTTGTGATCAGTGATGTCATCAGTGATGTCATTTGAGATGTCATCAGTGATGTCATCAGTGATGTCACTGACCATGTCATGAATGATGTAATATGTGACATCATCAGCAGTGGATTGCGGGTGCGCGATATATAGTTAGCGCTTATAGTTAGCTAACTATATATGGAATTTCAATGGTTTTATGCGAGTAAAATAAGGTTTTGTAAATGCTAATTCCTAACTATATATGGCCTATAACCTATGGTTTTTTCATTGAATATATATATATATATATATATATATATATATATATATATATATATATTTTATTGAATTGTGGCCAAGTGGGATCTGATTATCTATCCCTTCTGTATCATAATGATAGTATGTACATGAATTATGAATTGTTTGCTGTAGAAATGTTTTTATTTGTGCACTAAGGGCCAGATGTAGGTCCACAATTTCCGGTTGGTAACGCCGATTTCAGCCGTTACCGACCGGTAATTGGTCTTTGAGATATAGGGGCCCTTATTTTACAGAATCGTACCGATTCGGTAATTCTGAAATAAGAATTACCTACATCTGCCCCCTTCCTATTTACCGACTCTTAAATACCGAATCGGTATTATTCGGTATTTAAGAGTCGGTAAATAGGAATTACCTACATCTGGCCCTCTGTACTTTATTTTTCGCCATGATAAACACTTATGATATATGTAGAGACATATGTTTAAAGATGGACACATCAAATGGCAGTCAGCCCGAGGCAATTTGAGCAACATGAACATTTAGAGTTACGAACTGCATGCTCTTAAGGATAAACAACTGGAGGAAACAAGCTGCTCATCTACCATTACGAGAGCGGTGCGAGGTAGACGTCGGTTGACGACGACCAAACGCCAGCATCTAACGCGGTGAGTGGAATCATTTCTGCATTGCTCAGCCTCTATCCCCAAGGTACCGTGAAAAAGTGCAAACCCCTAAGCAAAGTGAAAAGTCACGGCCCGCATGAAAAAGTTAAAATAAGTACATACTTTATTAAGCGAAGATGTCGGAACATGAGGATATAACGGGTGGAAGAGAGTCTGCTGCAAATGTTATGTTTAGATCCACCACGGACAGACCCCTGAGAGCAGATAATACTGTGACAATGCCG
The DNA here is from genome assembly GCF_964263255.1 of Lissotriton vulgaris. NCBI lineage: Eukaryota > Metazoa > Chordata > Amphibia > Caudata > Salamandridae > Lissotriton > Lissotriton vulgaris. Next base: position 181,369,473 of record NC_141694.1, read on the forward strand.
GCAATTACTAGCAACTTAAAAATGCTCTTTCAGAAACTGGAGAAATTACAAGAAAGAGAGGTGCGAAAATGGTGGGAGGCTACCTCTCTACAGCGCTACATAGAATGTAACAGGATCCCCAGGGGTCTCCACATTTTTACGATACCCTCCTACGAAAATCCCCACCCCGCATTATTGAAGGACTGGGCGGAATACACAGCTGAATCATCAAAAGAGATGGTATGCCTATTAATAAAATATGCATGGACTGATCGTGACAAATGCATTAAAGAAATTGCGGACTTGGAGGATTTAATCACAAAAGAAAAAGACTCAAAGGCAAGTGAAGATCTTTGAAGCGCCATGGTGAAAAGAATCAAGGATTATGAATTGGGAATTCGCAAAAGAAAATAAACCAAATTCCAAAGGGATGAGCAGGATTATTTGTCAGGCTGAATATTGACTTTTGCTCGCAAATTTGATGCCACCAGAAAACGACTTGTTCAAGGGACCGTGGGTACCAACAATGCAGACACTGAAGAGTCAGAGGTGTCTGATGGCGAACAACCCACAGCTCCTGCAACAAAAGAAAAAACAAGCGTCAAACCTTTTTTCGACGAATATCAGGTCATAAAGGAGACACGCAACCAGAGACCACAGCAAAGGAATCACCCCCCCCCAACCAAGCCAAAGAGGAGGACAAGGCGGGGCAAGAGGGGCAAGAGGAGGCATACAGGCAACTGCCTCACCGAGTGACCCGGAGTGTGTCAAGCCGCAGGAGAAGACAATAACAGCGGACGATATCAATGTCATTAACCTGTCTAAAAGAGAGCTAACAGATGATGAGATAAGAGTCCTTAAGAAAGGACTGAGGTTTTGTCCTGCAAGTGAGTTTGACCTGGTGGACACAATAATAGATCTCTTTAGATACATCCGAAAACTAAAGTTTAAGAAAATCTTTCTTCTACATCCCAAAGATACTGGTGTGAGAACACATTTGGAAAACACCACAGAGGAATCTATAGAACAACACCCTAATACTCTTGCAAATTTATTACTGACCCCAACTCAAGACATTTTGGAAAGGGGATTAACAGGTCCAAAGGTGGAGATGTATCTATAGTACAAGTGCGAGATCCTAGTAACATGAAAAAGAAGTCTAAAAAACTACCTGTTGCACCTCATGATGCAATTGATGTTTTTAATGAAGCGGTACTTATGGACTTGGAAAAACTGTCAAAAGAAAAAATGGACATGCAATCGTCCAATATCACAAGGAGAGAATGGGAGGCAATCAAGTCCCTGAAAAATGACAAAATCATTAAAATTAAACCCTCGGATAAAGGGGGAAATAGTGTGGTCTGTAACAAGGAACAGTATGAATAGGAGGCACTAAGACAATTAAAAGACAAAGAGTGCTATACCATCATACAAAGAACTGAGTATGTCAAGAGTATAATAGAATATCAATCAATGCTGACTAAATGGAAGGAGAATGGCATGCTCAATATGGATGAGTTCCTTTTTTTGCAATGTGAATCACCAATATAACCCACCTTCTACCATCTTCCGAAGATCCACAAAAATGCCAAAAGACCACCAGGGCGCCCGATCGTGTCTTCGATTGGGAGTCTTTTGGAAAATACGTCACGCTTCATTGACTCGTATCTTGCTCCCATTGTAAATATTTACCGTCATACGTGAGGGATACACAAGATTTCCTCCGTATTATGGACAATATCTCTTGGGATTCAGACATGCTCTTAATAACATTGGATGTGGTGAATTTATACACGTGTATAGCCCATGAGAACGGCATGATGGCGACCAAGTGGTTTCTAGATAGAAAACCAGAGAGATACAAGTCACACAGCAATATGTTGTTGAGCATGATGCGATTTTGTTTATACCATAACATTTTCCTTTTTTTTGGCCAATTATTTAAACAAATCAGGGGTACCTTTAGGGGCTCGTGCTTCTCCCCTAGCTACGTAAACTTGTTCGTAGGCTGGTGGAAGAGGCACGAAGCGTGGGGTGAGATCAATGTGTGTGTGGTTCGGTGGGGGGTGTGTGACTGCCCAAAGATGTGTGAATAGTTGATTCACTAGATATATGAAGTTAAAACTACATGTTCTAACAGTTGTCTGAGTGAGTGAATATCTTTATGGGTGTGGTGATGAGCAAATATATTTCTCAATGGTACATGTCCAACAAATTAGAAAAAAAAGGCAGTGTATGTGTCAGTTGTTATATATAAATAAGTATACATAAGACTCAATGATTGTGTGAGTATGGATAACTTTATACTTGTAATAATGATTTTATAATTCACTAAGTATGACTTACTATCTGAATGAATAGATGAAGTTGTGTTTGTAATAGTGTGTAGCTAAGTAAATATGTAAGTATTATCCATTGTTTGCATAAGTGAGTAGGATGACTTCATATGTGAATAGGATGTGTGCTGGTGTGTAATGTCGATTTAGGTGTATACGTATTTTTGATAGGGTTCTATTGTTCATTGACAGCATGTATGAGTGAATCTACAGGTAGGTGATTAGATGTGTGTATACATCTATGAATCACTGAGTGGGTTTTAGATACTTGTATTGCTGTAACAATGGATTCAAATATCATACTCTATTTTACAAAGAGTGATGAAAGATTTTACTAGTGTTTGAAAAGGTGTATGTGATTGTCACGTGTATGATGTCATCAGTGATGTCATCAGTGATGTCATTTGAGATGTCATCAGTGATGTCAATGACCTTGTCATGAGTGATGTAATATGTGACATCATCAGCAGTGGATTGCGGGTGAGCGAAATATAGTTAGTACAACTAACTATATAGGAGCAATTTCAATGGTTTTGTTTGAGTGAAATGTCCAGCTAACTATAACACCCCTAAAACGTATAGTTTTTTGAGTGAACTTTAAAGGTTTTTTAAATGCTAATTCCTAACTATATAAGGGCTGAAACCTATGGTTTTTTCAGTGAATTTCAAAGGTTTTGTAAATGCTAATTCCTAACTATATAAGGCCTGAAACCTATGTTTTTTTCAGTGAATTTCAAAGGTTTTTTAAATGCTAATTCCCAACTATATAAGGCCTGAAACCTATGTTTTTTTCAGTGAATTTCAAAGGTTTTTTTAATACTAATTCCTAACTATATAAGACCTGAAAGCCCACCAGGAATCTCCAGTATGCGCCAGGGGACTGCATTGCAGAGAGGTGTAATGAAGCCACGCCCCTTTTTACACCTCTCTGCAACGCAGCCCCCGTGCATGTTTGAAGAGGGGGAACTAATTCCCCTTGCATACTGGGGGCCCCTGGGGGCCAACTAGCCCACCTGGAACCTCCAGTGTGCGCCAGGCGGCTGCGTTGCAGAGAGGTGTAATGAGGCTATGCCCCTTTTTTCACCTCTCTGCAACGCAGGCCACTGGCGCATTTGCAGAGGGGGGACTAATTCCCCTTGCATACTGGGGGTCCTTGGGTCATATCTGCCCAAACACCGATATTCCGAACGATTGAAAATGACTTTTCTTGAGAAACATTTGGATTTGGATTATCATGTCCTATACTTTGGAATTTTTGAAAGACTGACTTTGAGGATGCTATAAATTACTCAAGTCTGCCCGAATTGTGTGGGTAAAATTGATACCCAGTCACTTTGAATAAGAATGTACTTAGGTCTCGTCTAACATTTGGAAGAAATATCTAGTTATATGACAACAGGATACCGACATAACTTGAAGGAAATAAGAACGCCCTGAAGAAGTTCTGTTGTACAGAACGAAACGTTGGGCTGGCTGTGGTACATAAACTTAAGGAAAATAAAAGCATTTGAATATACACCAAGATTCAGCGCTTCAATAAGGACTCCAAGTGATATGATTTGATTGGACTTATTGTGCAAGTGGTGCTGTGCCAAACTTTGGAATATTCTCCACTACTCTCTACTACTTACTCTCTCCTACTCCACTACTCTCTAATACTCACTCTCTACTACTCATTCTCTACTACTCTACTACTCTCTACTACTCTCTTTCTACTACTCACTCCCTACTACTCACTATCTACTACTCTCAACTACTCACTCTACTACTCTCTACTACTCACTCTCTACTACTCTCTCTCTACTACTCACTCTTTACTACTCACTCTCTACTAATCTCTACTACTCACTCTCTACTTCTCACTCTCTACTACTCACTCTCTACTACTCTCTCTCTACTACTCTCTACTACGCACTCTCTACTACTCACTCAACTACTCACTCTCTACTACTCTCTACTACTCACTCTCTACTACTCTCTCTCTACTAGTCTCTACTACTCACTCTCTACTACTCTCTACTATTCTCTCTCTCTGCTACTCACTCTCTACTACTCTCTACTACTCACTCTCTACTACTCACTCTCTACTACTCACTCTTTACTACTCTCTACTACTCACTCTCTACTGCTCTCTACTACTCACTCTACTACTCACTCTCTACTACTCACTCTCTACTACTCTCTACTACTCACTCTACTATTCACTTTACTACTCTCTATTACTCACTCTCTGCTACTCTCTCTACTGCTCTCTACTACTCTCTACTACTCACTCTCTACTCTCTACTACTCACTCTCTACTCTTTACCTCTCTACCTCTCTCTACTTCTCTCTCTACTAGTCTCTACCTCTCTACCGCTACCTCTATACCTCTACCTCTCTACCTCTACACCTTTACCTCTCTACCTCTCTACCTCTCTCTATACGCATACATATACACATATATATGCATATATATATGCATATGGATTTATATATATGTATCTGTATATATATATATATATATATATATATATATATATACCTATATAAACATATATAATCTGTATATCTATATAAATACAAATATAAATGCATGCATACATATACATATATGCATACATATGCATGTTATTTACATGAAAGTTTAAAAAACACTAATAAAAGCAAAGCTAAAAAGCCACCTCATTACAAACAGAGTGGCTTTAACTTAAACGAGGGCGAGATCTATTGCATTTTCAATGCTTGTTTACTTTGGTCCCATCAAGAAGGCATTCAGATGTGTCACACATTTGCCATGAATTCTGAATGTTAGCACTCTAATTGCTCATTAGATCACTGTGATAAAGCTACTGCTCACCAGGGAAGTCTGCTGCTGGTATTCAAAGTGCATGTTTCAGTATGCATGTCAGAATTTTTTTAATGAAATAGAAGAGGATTTGAGAAGTCACTCAAAATGTGCCCTAATTTTTCTTTCTGAAGCACTAATCATACTTTCTATGGCAAAATGAACCCCCTCATTTTGTTCCTTTTTAAATTTAAATGTTTTCAGACTTACCACTTCATTCCAATCAAGATGGCTTCTGGTGTGCCATACTTTTGTCATAAGTAAGACTGTTAGCGCTCTAGTTGTTCTTTAGAACACGCTGGGACATTCTGTCATTGGGCTATACTTGGGCTACATCTGGGTGATATTTGGGCTACATTTAGGCTCCTTTGTCTCTGGTGGCCATCTTGGGAGACTGAATGTCAGAATTTTTTAATGAAATTGAAGAGGATTTGCGAAGTCACTCAAAATGTGCCCTAATTTTTCTTTCTGCAGCACTAATCATACTTTCTATGGCAAAATATACCCCCTCATTTTGTTCCTTTTTAAATTAAATGTTTTAAGAGTTACCACTTTATTCCAATCAAGATGGCTTCAGGTGTGCCATACCTTTGTAATAAGTAGGACTGTTAGCGCTCTAGTTGTTCTTTAGAACACTCTGGGACATTTTGTCATTGGGCTATACTTGGGCTACATCTGGGTGCTATTTGGGCTACATTTGGGCTCTTTTGTCTCTGGTGGCCATCTTGGGAGACTGCATGTCAGAATTTTTTAATGAAATAGAAGAGAATTTGAGAAGTCACTCAAAATGTGCCCTAATTTTTCTTTCTGCAGCACTAATAATACTTTCTATGGCAAAATATACCCCCTCATTTTGTTCCTTTTTAAATTAAATGTTTTAAGAGTTACCACTTTATTCCAATCAAGATGGCTTCAGGTGTGCTATACCTTTGTAATAAGTAGGACTGTTAGCGCTCTAGTTGTTCTTTAGAACACTCTAGGAGGCTGCAGTAGAACACAAAGGAATCAACTGACAGTCTCTGTCCTTGTTGGATGTACATGTTTTACTGAGAATGTCAGACTTCATTCTCACATGACTGAGAAAGATAATGTGAATTCACAGAAAATATGCTTTCAGTTTAGCTTATAGATCCCCTTCAAAACCACTGTGGGAAAAGCATGAGATAATAGTTTTCTTTCAAACATGAATCATGATATCACAGCAGAAGACTTTTTCACATGGTAAAATCACCTTAGAACACACCACAATTCCTAAAATGAGTATGGTACCATCAACAAATGATTTATAATGTAATTAAAGTCCTAAAACCCTCTATTAACTACAATGCTTTTTAATGAGGTGCTATCATGTATATTGGTCCCAAGATAGCTGCCAACACTTCTTGGATGAAGTGCTGACAGCCAATCAGATCAGATGTGTGGTTAGGCTCCGCCCAGATATATATGTGTTTTTTAAGTTAATTTTCATAAAAACCACTGGAGCAATTTTCACAAAACACAGCAAAGGCACATCTGCGTACCAGTCCCTACAATTTTGCAAAGTTTGGCGTTATTCCGTTCAGCGGTTCGGGCTGTAGACTTGTCAGACCGTCCTATGGAAATTAACATGGAGAAAACAGGTTTTGGGACCCCCCTTTTTTCTCAGCCCCCACTTCACGAATCCCCCCGAAACTTTCAGGGAAGGAGCGGAGCAGAGCTGGCCAAAATTTGGGAAAATTACACGCAAATTCCTCAACCGGCGCCAAAGTTATTCCCAATAGAATGTTGCGGATTTCCTATGGTAGCTAATCCGAACTATATATACACCTACTGGCTATCGCCAGTAGGTAAGATATATATATATATATATATATATATATATATATATATATATATATATATATATATATATATATATATATATATATATATATATATATATATATTCCGCTCAGTGGGGTTGTCCAGGTAGCGGGTAGCACCCGAGCCTGCGTGCGCCTTCCCCAAGGCGTTAGTTGAAAACACGTATTGTGCTTAACGGGGGCCGCTATCCAAGGAGTCTCGTAAGTGGAGCTGCGTGACGGATGAGGACAGGAGTGATGTTTGGGGGCTCATGTTAGAGCCTTTGGAACGAGCAGTAACTTGTAAGTGCATCCATCCAGGATATATGGACTACATCTCCCATAAGCACAATACGTGTTTTCATACAGGGAGATGGTAGACGTCGTGCACTTTACTGCTGGCCCCTGATGAGGAAAAAAATTTCCGAAACGCGTCGGGCCTATTACAAGCACGCAACTGCCCATACCAACTAACGCCTTGGGGAAGGCGCACGCAGGCTCGGGTGCTACCCGCTACCTGGACAACCCCACTGAGCGGAATATATATATATATATATATATATATATATATATATATATATATATATATATATATATATATATATATATATATATTTATACAGCAGAGCATTGCGGCAAGCTGCATTGGAATACTGTATGGCGAGAGTGATGTCGTGTGCCTACTCAAAAGCTTTCGGGCCTTTGGTTACAAACATTTCGACACGGCTGCCCTGCAGTGGAGTGGAGCACCATATGTGAACTACACACACACACAACTACACACACACACACACAACCACACACAAACAACCACACACACACAAACAACCACACGCACACAACCACACACAACACACACAAAACCACAAACAACCAAACACACAACCACACACACACAACCACACACACAATCACACACACAACCACACACACACAACCACACACACTCACAACCACACCCACAAGCAACCACACACTCACAACCACACTCACAACCACACAAACAACCACACACACAATCTCACACACACAACCACACACACACAACCACACACACTCACAACCACACCCACACACCCACAAGCAACCACACACACACAACCACACTCACAACCACACACCCAACCACACAACCACACACACAACCCCACACACACCACATACACGCACACCACACACAACCACACACACAACCACATACACACACAACCACCAACAACCACACACACACAACTGCACATACAACAATAAACACACAACCACACACACACAACGAAATGAAATGAAAAATTCCATTTATATAGCGCATAACCACCCGGAGGCCTCGCAGCGCTTTAGACTGATTATTGTATCGGGCTACTGGGTGAATTAGTACGCTTTTGAAAACAGGTAGGTTTTTAAATCTCTCCTAAATGACATTCGGTTGTTATTTTGTCTAAGGGTTAGAGGCAGGGAGTTCCAGAGTTTCGCCGCTGTATGAGTGAAAGAGCGGCCGCCCCAGCGGGCTTTCTTGATTTTTGACATGGTAGCCAGATGCAATGAGGCCGAACGAAGAGCTCTGGATGGTGAGTAAGGTAACACTAGAGGGTACATAACTGCCGGGCCAGTTCGATGGAAAGATTTGTGCAAAATGCACATGGCCTTAAACTGTGTTCTGGCAGCCACTGGGAGCCAATGAAGTTCTTTTAAGGCATTCCTAGCTGATTGCCAATGGGGATGTTAAACAATAGACGGGCGGCACAGTTTTGGGTGACTTGGAGTCTTTTAGTCACTGCTGCCGGAGCTCCTAGATATAGAACGTTTCCATAGTCCAGGCGAGAGAGTATCAGGGCCTGGACCATGACCCTTCTCGCCTGAAATGGAAGTAGGGGGAGCACTTTGCGGAGCATTTTCATTAGCCCCACACCAATGGAGGCCGTTTTGGTAGCTTAGACTGAGAAATCCAGCGCTCTATCAAGCCAGATTCCTAGGCTCTTTATTTGGTCCTTAGGAGGAGGAGGGACACCGAGGCATGTAGGCCAGCTAGAGGCTAAGGAGGTTGGGGAGGGGTTACCTAGTAACATGATCTCAGTCTTCTCCCCGTTGAGTTTGAGGTGGGAGAGTTGCATCCACTTAGCAACAGCCTCTAGACAAGGGCCCAAGGTGTTAGACGAACCCTCATTGTGGTCCAGAGAGACCACAAGTTGGGTATCGTCTGCGTAGGTGACAATTCGCACACCAAAAGGGAGGACTATCTTCTCTAGAGGCTGCATATAGACATTAAAAAGTGTGGGGCTCAGGGAGGAGCCCTGTGGAACCCCACACCTAAGCGGATGTTTTGATGATGCCACCTCTCCCTCAAACACCTGAAAAAAGCGTTCCTCCAGGAAGGAGGTCAGCCAAGTCAAGGCCGCGCCCGACACTCCCATGCCCTTCAAACGATGTAAAAGTGTGGCATGGTTAACAGTGTCGAACGCGGCACTGAGGTCAAGAAGTATAATGGCTGTTTTTCCTCCCTGGTCCATTAAAGCTCTGGCTGCCTCTGTTACTGCCAGAAGGGCAGTTTCGGTGCCATGCTGGGGACGAAACCCCGTCTGGGAGACCTGTAGAAGATTGTTGGACTCTAAATAGTCCCCTAAGATTTTATTAATATGTCTCTCCAACAATTTGCTCATCCATGGGAGCAGCGAGATGGGGCGGAAGTTGGACAGATTGTTCTGGTCCAAATTCGTCTTTTTCAGCAATGCCCTTACCATCGCGCACTTCCATGTGGCTGGGACAGAGTTGGAGGTAATGGAGGTGTTAAGAGTCTCCAGAATAAACGGGCGAATGGTATCCATCACTTTTACTAAGGTCTGTGGGGGAGCTGGATCGTTTGGAGATCCTGAGGTAACTTTATGGGCCAGGATATCTAAAGTGCTGGGATCCAGAAGTGGAAAAGAGACTAAAGAACAAGATACAGGTAGATCAGAGTCCAAGGTGACGGAGGAAGCCATATCTTCACTACCATTCGAGAGTTGGGAATAGATGGCCTGAATCTTCTGAGAGAAGAAAGTGGCCAGATTCTCACAGTGAACCTGTGCACCCTCTGATGGCAAGATCTCTGAAGGAGGGGAAATTAAAGATTTGGCAATTTTAAAAATGTCCCTAGGGGAGTTAGCTGCCATGTTGATTTTGGTTTCATAGAACTTGGCTTGAGCAAGTTTTATTTCATTGTTGTATTGCCTAATTGCCACTCTATACTCCAATTTCTTCAATTGAGAGCGGTCTTTCCTCCAGGCTCTCTCCGCTTTGCGGCAAACTTGTTTCAAAGTCCTAAGGGAAGGGGAATACCAAGGTGCAACTTTAGATCTTTTTATCACTTGCCGATAGCCCTTCGGAAGAACTTGATCTAATGTTGTGGAAATCCAGCTGTCAAAATTCAAAGCTGCCGTATCGGAATTCCTGGATTTTTGAGGTGGCTGTTCAGAGAGAGCCTGTTCCCACTTAAGAAGCGGAAGAGAACTCCATTTCCTACCCCAGTGCCTGTCATGAGTTTGTGGAATAGAGGAAATGTTAGTGGACCAAATAAGGGGAATTAAAAAATGGTCGGTCCAAGGTAGTGGTAGTGGTACTTCTACCGATAAGTTGTCTAAATTGCTATAGACGTGGTCTAAAAGATGACCTTTATTGTGTGTGGCCTGGAAACCCTTTTGGGACAAATCGATGGCCTGAAGATTTGACCGAAGGTTGTTAGCGGCAACATTAAGGGGATCGTCTAAATGCAAATTTAGGTCACCCAGCAGGGAGAAGTTGGCTGAGGTGAGCACTGAGTTAGCAGCTGAATCTGTTATATCAGCGATGAAGTCACCGAGAGAGCCTGGTGGTCGGTAAACCAAAATACCGGAAAAGGTACTTGTAGGGGAGAACTCGAGGGAAAAGTGTAGGCTCTCGCATGCTGAAGTGGGCGAGGAGGTAACACGACATCTATAGATATCTTTATAGATGAAGGCCAGTCCTCCACCCCTGCCTGATTTGCGATCTAGGTGCCTAAGGGTGTAGCCTTGGGGAATGGCCCATACTACAGTAGGATCATTTTGAGACTGAAGCCATGTCTCAGTTAAAAAAAGGGCTGCTGGGTTGTGCTCCTCTATCAGTAGCGCCAGTTCTGTGTAGTGCTTTGGGAGGGACCGACAATTAAGAAGAAGCATTTTCATTGAATGTGTGGATTTAGGATTGTCTAGCATAGAAGGAACAACCACACACACACAACCACAAACACAACCACACACAACCACAACCACACACAACCACACACACTAACACACTAAAACAACCACACACAACTACAACCACACACACAAACACCCACAACCTCAGCCACACACATACACACCCACACCCACACACACACAACCACACACACAACCACACACAACCACACACAACCACACACACAACCACACACAACCACACTCACACACACACAACCACACACACAGACAACCACACCCACAACACCCATTTCCACACCCACACAACCACATACATCCACACACACAACCATACACACACAACCACACACACAACCACACATACTCAACCACACACACAACCACACACACACAACCACACACACAACCACACACACACAACCACACACACATAACCACACACCCACAAACAACCAAGCACACAACCACGCGTACAACACACACAACCACATACAACCACAACCACACACACAACCACAACCACACACACAACCACAACCACACCCACAAGCAACCACACACTCACAACCACACTCACAACCACACAAACAACCACACACACAATCTCACACACACAACCACACACACACAACCACACACACTCACAACCACACCCACACACCCACAAGCAACCACACACACACAACCACACTCACAACCACACACCCAACCACACAACCACACACACAACCCCACACACACCACATACACGCACACCACACACAACCACACACACAACCACATACACACACAACCACCAACAACCACACACACACAACTGCACATACAACAATAAACACACAACCACACACACACAACGAAATGAAATGAAAAATTCCATTTATATAGCGCATAACCACCCGGAGGCCTCGCAGCGCTTTAGACTGATTATTGTATCGGGCTACTGGGTGAATTAGTACGCTTTTGAAAACAGGTAGGTTTTTAAATCTCTCCTAAATGACATTCGGTTGTTATTTTGTCTAAGGGTTAGAGGCAGGGAGTTCCAGAGTTTCGCCGCTGTATGAGTGAAAGAGCGGCCGCCCCAGCGGGCTTTCTTGATTTTTGACATGGTAGCCAGATGCAATGAGGCCGAACGAAGAGCTCTGGATGGTGAGTAAGGTAACACTAGAGGGTACATAACTGCCGGGCCAGTTCGATGGAAAGATTTGTGCAAAATGCACATGGCCTTAAACTGTGTTCTGGCAGCCACTGGGAGCCAATGAAGTTCTTTTAAGGCATTCCTAGCTGATTGCCAATGGGGATGTTAAACAATAGACGGGCGGCACAGTTTTGGGTGACTTGGAGTCTTTTAGTCACTGCTGCCGGAGCTCCTAGATATAGAACGTTTCCATAGTCCAGGCGAGAGAGTATCAGGGCCTGGACCATGACCCTTCTCGCCTGAAATGGAAGTAGGGGGAGCACTTTGCGGAGCATTTTCATTAGCCCCACACCAATGGAGGCCGTTTTGGTAGCTTAGACTGAGAAATCCAGCGCTCTATCAAGCCAGATTCCTAGGCTCTTTATTTGGTCCTTAGGAGGAGGAGGGACACCGAGGCATGTAGGCCAGCTAGAGGCTAAGGAGGTTGGGGAGGGGTTACCTAGTAACATGATCTCAGTCTTCTCCCCGTTGAGTTTGAGGTGGGAGAGTTGCATCCACTTAGCAACAGCCTCTAGACAAGGGCCCAAGGTGTTAGACGAACCCTCATTGTGGTCCAGAGAGACCACAAGTTGGGTATCGTCTGCGTAGGTGACAATTCGCACACCAAAAGGGAGGACTATCTTCTCTAGAGGCTGCATATAGACATTAAAAAGTGTGGGGCTCAGGGAGGAGCCCTGTGGAACCCCACACCTAAGCGGATGTTTTGATGATGCCACCTCTCCCTCAAACACCTGAAAAAAGCGTTCCTCCAGGAAGGAGGTCAGCCAAGTCAAGGCCGCGCCCGACACTCCCATGCCCTTCAAACGATGTAAAAGTGTGGCATGGTTAACAGTGTCGAACGCGGCACTGAGGTCAAGAAGTATAATGGCTGTTTTTCCTCCCTGGTCCATTAAAGCTCTGGCTGCCTCTGTTACTGCCAGAAGGGCAGTTTCGGTGCCATGCTGGGGACGAAACCCCGTCTGGGAGACCTGTAGAAGATTGTTGGACTCTAAATAGTCCCCTAAGATTTTATTAATATGTCTCTCCAACAATTTGCTCATCCATGGGAGCAGCGAGATGGGGCGGAAGTTGGACAGATTGTTCTGGTCCAAATTCGTCTTTTTCAGCAATGCCCTTACCATCGCGCACTTCCATGTGGCTGGGACAGAGTTGGAGGTAATGGAGGTGTTAAGAGTCTCCAGAATAAACGGGCGAATGGTATCCATCACTTTTACTAAGGTCTGTGGGGGAGCTGGATCGTTTGGAGATCCTGAGGTAACTTTATGGGCCAGGATATCTAAAGTGCTGGGATCCAGAAGTGGAAAAGAGACTAAAGAACAAGATACAGGTAGATCAGAGTCCAAGGTGACGGAGGAAGCCATATCTTCACTACCATTCGAGAGTTGGGAATAGATGGCCTGAATCTTCTGAGAGAAGAAAGTGGCCAGATTCTCACAGTGAACCTGTGCACCCTCTGATGGCAAGATCTCTGAAGGAGGGGAAATTAAAGATTTGGCAATTTTAAAAATGTCCCTAGGGGAGTTAGCTGCCATGTTGATTTTGGTTTCATAGAACTTGGCTTGAGCAAGTTTTATTTCATTGTTGTATTGCCTAATTGCCACTCTATACTCCAATTTCTTCAATTGAGAGCGGTCTTTCCTCCAGGCTCTCTCCGCTTTGCGGCAAACTTGTTTCAAAGTCCTAAGGGAAGGGGAATACCAAGGTGCAACTTTAGATCTTTTTATCACTTGCCGATAGCCCTTCGGAAGAACTTGATCTAATGTTGTGGAAATCCAGCTGTCAAAATTCAAAGCTGCCGTATCGGAATTCCTGGATTTTTGAGGTGGCTGTTCAGAGAGAGCCTGTTCCCACTTAAGAAGCGGAAGAGAACTCCATTTCCTACCCCAGTGCCTGTCATGAGTTTGTGGAATAGAGGAAATGTTAGTGGACCAAATAAGGGGAATTAAAAAATGGTCGGTCCAAGGTAGTGGTAGTGGTACTTCTACCGATAAGTTGTCTAAATTGCTATAGACGTGGTCTAAAAGATGACCTTTATTGTGTGTGGCCTGGAAACCCTTTTGGGACAAATCGATGGCCTGAAGATTTGACCGAAGGTTGTTAGCGGCAACATTAAGGGGATCGTCTAAATGCAAATTTAGGTCACCCAGCAGGGAGAAGTTGGCTGAGGTGAGCACTGAGTTAGCAGCTGAATCTGTTATATCAGCGATGAAGTCACCGAGAGAGCCTGGTGGTCGGTAAACCAAAATACCGGAAAAGGTACTTGTAGGGGAGAACTCGAGGGAAAAGTGTAGGCTCTCGCATGCTGAAGTGGGCGAGGAGGTAACACGACATCTATAGATATCTTTATAGATGATGGCCAGTCCTCCACCCCTGCCTGATTTGCGATCTAGGTGCCTAAGGGTGTAGCCTTGGGGAATGGCCCATACTACAGTAGGATCATTTTGAGACTGAAGCCATGTCTCAGTTAAAAAAAGGGCTGCTGGGTTGTGCTCCTCTATCAGTAGCGCCAGTTCTGTGTAGTGCTTTGGGAGGGACCGACAATTAAGAAGAAGCATTTTCATTGAATGTGTGGATTTAGGATTGTCTAGCATAGAAGGAACAACCACACACACACAACCACAAACACAACCACACACAACCACAACCACACACAACCACACACACTAACACACTAAAACAACCACACACAACTACAACCACACACACAAACACCCACAACCTCAGCCACACACATACACACCCACACCCACACACACACAACCACACACACAACCACACACAACCACACACAACCACACACACAACCACACACAACCACACTCACACACACACAACCACACACACAGACAACCACACCCACAACACCCATTTCCACACCCACACAACCACATACATCCACACACACAACCATACACACACAACCACACACACAACCACACATACTCAACCACACACACAACCACACACACACAACCACACACACAACCACACACACACAACCACACACACATAACCACACACCCACAAACAACCAAGCACACAACCACGCGTACAACACACACAACCACATACAACCACAACCACACACACAACCACAACCACACACACAACCACAACCACACACACACAACCACACACACATAACCACACACCCACAAACAACCAAGCACACAACCACGCGTACAACACACACAACCACATACAACCACAACCACACACACACACAACCACACACACACAACCACACACACACAGAACCACACACACAACCACAAACGACCACACACACACACAACCCCACACACAACCACACAACAATAAACACACAAAAACACACACACAACCACACACACAACCACGCACAACCACACACACAAACAACCACACACACAACACCCACAACCACTCCCACAACCACACACACAACCACACCCAAACCCACAACTACAAACACACACAACCACAGAACAATAAACACACAACCACACCCACACAACACACACAACCACACAAACACACACACACAACCACACACACAACCACACACACAACCACACCCACAATCACACCCACAACCACACCAACACACACAACCACACCCAAATCCACAACCACACACACACACAGCCACACACAAACACCCACACACACAACCACAGCCACACACATACACACCCACACAACCACATACAGCCACACACACACAACCACACACACAACCACACACACACAACCACACAACCACACACAACCACACACACTAACACAACCACACACACAAACATCTACAACCACACACACACAACCACACACACAACCACACCCACAACACACACAAACACACGCAACCACACACACAACCACACTCACACACACACAACCACACACACACACAACCACACACAACCACACCCACACCCACACCCAAAATCAGACCAAAAACCACACCCAAAACCACACCCACACCCACACAACCACATACATCCTCACACACAACCATACACACACAACCACACGCACAACCACACACACAACCACACACACACCACACACACATAACCACGCACCCACACACAACCAAACACACAACCACGCACACAACACACACAACCACACACAACCACACACACAAACACACACACACACACAACCACACACACACAACCACACCCACACCCACACACACAGCCACACCCAAACCCACAACCACACACACACAACCACAAACAAACACCCACAACCACACACACAACCACAGCCACACACACACAACCACACACACACAACCACACACACAACCACAACCACACACACACAACCACACACACAACCACACACACACACACACACACACACCCACACACACTAACACAACCATACACAACCACACACACAAACACCCACAACCACACACACAACTACACACACACAACCAGACACACACAACAACACCCACAACCACACACACAAACACACTCGCACACACACAACCCTACACACACACAACCACACATACACACAACCACACACACACACAACACAACCACACACACAACCACACCCACAACTACAACCACACCCACCCCCACACAACCACATACATCCACACACACAACCATACACACACAACCACACACACAACCGCACACACAGAACCACACACACAGCCACACACACAATCACACACACAGACACAACCACACACACAACCACAACCACACAGACACAACCTGTTAGCTTTGGCTTATTTGCAATGCAAACTTTATCTCTATAAGTTGATGTAACAAGCTGCAAGTCCACTACGGAAGCCCATTCCTTTGCAAATTATTTTCCACATAAGGTTGCAAGACCATAAAGTGGAGTATTCAGGATTTTAAATATTTTCTTGTTTTAAGATGTTACTTTCTCCTGCGCACCCCACTCCTGTACTAAAGTTACGAGTGACCTGGCACCCGCCTTTCAGAGGTTCTTGCATCCACCCAAATATGGCCTGGCACTGGTGCGTCCCAGCCTGGCACACACCAGGTGATGATCTCCGCACCTCCTTCTAAACCCTAGCTCACTACTGTTTGCAGTCTGTCACTCACCCTTCACCTCCCTGGCACTCACTCTTCACCCCTCAGGCCTGGCAGTCACTCCCCGCACCTGACACTCACCCTTCTGCCTCTCTGGCACTCAGCATTGACTCTGCGTGATACTCAACTGTCACCTCCCTGACACTCACCCATGTCCCTCCTGGCATTCACTACTCGCCCCCTTGGCACTCACCCATCACCTCCATGGCATGAGCCCTTCATCCCCCTAGCCTGGCAGCTACCCTTCACCCCTCACACTCACCCTTCTTGTCTCTGGCACTCACCCTTGACCCTCCTGACTCTTACGTCTCATCTCTCTGGCACTCACTCCTCACCTCTCTGGCACTCACCCTTCACCCACATGGCCTGACAGTCCCCCTTCTGGCATCTGGCATCCTTAAATTACACTGAATGGATTGGCACAGCTGTAAATAAGATGACCCTATAAAAGTTTGAAAGTGGTATAGAAGCAAACCCTATGCCCCATGGTAACCTGTTAAATTAACATCCCAAAAGCAACTTTTTTGCAAACAGGAACAAAAGTGACAAAAAAATATTGTGATTGTTGCAACAGGGATAGATACAAGCAATGCATTAGGGAATATAAAGATATGATTTTAACTGAAAAATCAACTTATTGCACGAGAAAAATTTGATCTGATAACAATTTTGTGTGAGAACTTTTTCAAACTGTCAAACCCTGGCTAATCTTAATAATAATGTTACATCTGGCCTGAACTAATTCTTTTGTGGGAAACTTGCCTACCATTTACAAAAGTGAACGTTTATAATAAGTTTTCCACCAACACACAAACCAATTTTTCTGATGGAAACTATGAAGTAATTCTTTGGGAACTATGCCCATCAATGAATTCACTCCTTTAACAACTGAGCAGGTGACAAGACGCATTGAATCAGTTAAATCTGGTGCTCCTTGAGATCTGTGTCCTTCTAGAGCAATTCACTTTGTATCCAGGATAGTAGCTTTACATCTCACCAAGCTTTCAAAAAACATTGTTTAAATCTGGATATTTGCCCAGACGCTGGAAAAAGGCTTCTATATTACCACTAATAAAGAAACATGTGCTTAATCCGCTTGAGGTTAGCAGTTTCTGTCCCATTTTCAGACTGTCAATTCCAGCCAAAATAGAGAAGGTCATAAATATTGATCTCTCCTAAGTTATAAACCCCAAGAAATTAATTACATGTAATCAATTCGGCTTCAGAAGTAGTCACAACATGGAAGTCGCCTCGATTGCAGCAATGAAAAAAGTCAGAGCCATTACGGATAGTAGGGGCAAGGCAGCACTCATCCTGTAAGATCTGTGGGCTAATTTTGACATGGTCAATCACTCAGTACTTTTAACCTATCTTGAGAGTATAGGCATTGATGACTCTGCCTTGGCTTTATTCAGTTCCTTTCTCTCTGATAGGGAAGAGAAAGTTACTCATGGGGGCTATAGTTCTAAGCCCTTCTTTCTTCCCTGCGTAATTCCTCAGGGTTCATCATTAAGCCCTACAAGTTTTACTATTTATGTCACACTTTTGGCTAGATTGATTTGTTCCTTTAGCCTTTCCTTGGTATTGTATGCAGACAAAACTCAGAGTGTGGTTTCCATTTCAAGTGATCTCTCCAAGGTTGCAGGTAGGTTCTATGATTGCATGTTGGACGTTGGCAGATGGATGAAAAATAACTTTCTCACACTTAATTCTGGCGAAACTTAGGTTCTGTTGTTCAATAATCACACATCCGTAGGGTCACCCAGTTGGGGGCCTCAGGATTTAGGAATTATTTCATCCCCCTTCATAAAGGTTAAGAATCTTACATTAATGTTTGATGATAGGTTGACTTTCTTGGACCATGTAAAAAAATATTGACAAATGTAATAGATTTTACATAGGCAAAAACAAATTGGCTTTGGCAATGCTGGGTGCTGAGGGGGGATGTGTAATTATGTTAGTACAGACATATATGTAGGCAGATGTTACCGCATCCAGATATAATACTGTAGAAAAAATATTTCAACACAAAAGTGTGATTATCATGCATTCTGTCGAAATTGTGAACATTTGTCAGCTGGGAGCTCTTGTTTCAGCTGTAATATTTTGTACTTGTAGTCAAATGTGAATTTAATAGTGCACAACTTTGTTTGGGAGCACACAAATACAGAATAAGTATTTGCAAATCAATAGGTCTCTCATTTGCATTGCTGCTCTCTCCCCCTGCAGCTCCGCTCTTAAGTGCTACTATCCTGTGCACTGCTTTGTTCAGGTAGGTGTCCGAGTTCCTCCTCCACCCACAGGCTCCTGCCTGCACCTCATACCTGGTGGTTCTGAGGGAGATCCTTGCTCTTTTGCTGGTTCCACTACTGTCTGTGTTGTACTGTTCCCATTTTTCTATCTTTTGCTTTCTTTTACTGTATTTAATATTGTGCCTGTTTTCCTGTCTTTTTTCCTCTGCATTTTATGTTGCCTTGTTTCTCTCCGCTTGTCTTTCTATTTTCTGCCTATTTTCTCTTCCGGCCGCTGCTGCCTCCACATCTCCTCCACCCTGCTACTTCCCACTCCCGCCTCGCCTTCCCTATTTAATGGTTGCGGTTGCGTGCATGTGCTTCTGGCATACTGCTGGCGTGCCAAAGGCAAGCCCATCTGCACCTGTCGGCGACCCGACCACGACCCGTGCCAGGGCCCCTGCTTCTCTGGCCACCCACCGTTAGGACTATGATGCCCTCCTCGCACTCAACCCCGGTGGGAACAACTGGCGGCTGTCCATACCGAACACCACCCATGGTCAGTTCTTCTGCTGCCGAACCTTCACCATCACGGCCGCCGCCCTCCGGCTGGAAGTTAACACCACCGAAGCCCTGAAGTGCATTCTCCTCAATGTGCACTCCCTGCACAGGCATGTCATACAGATCTGGTACCTTCTCAACAAGAGCTCCCTCAGACTCCCCACCTCCACCACGAGCATCCCCTCTGTCACTACTGAACACCTTCACTTTCAGATCCAGACAAATCCTAGAACCACTGATCGCCTTCAGATTCCCCAGACCCTGCACTACGTTGGCCAATAGTATTGCTGACCTCATCATAAACCACGCCATTGCCTCCACTGACTTCACAGTCATCAGAGACCTGAACATTCACCTCGACAACCTCCGTGAACCCAACTCCAATGCCCTCCTGTACAACCTCACCAACATCAAACTGAAACAGCTCTTCACCACACCTACCCTCAAGGCAGGACACACCCTCAACCCCATCTTCGCAGCTGGGAGCAACATCCCTACACCACAGAGCCCCTCTATATTACCTACCACTGCGTACACTTCTCTTTCAACACCACCACTGCTCTCAAACCCAAACCTGGCCCACCATGAAGGAACTGGAGCAAGGTCACCGAGAAGCACCTCAAAACCACCCTCAGCCAAGACCCCCCGCCTCATCTGATGCCAACTTTTCAGCCAAGGAACTACACAACTGGCTGGATCACCAACTGTGCAGGCAAGCTCGCACCCCTCTACACCACCGACAGACAACGCCCCCTGATGGCCACCTGGTTCAACACTGGCCTCCAAGCAGCCAGACACCCCTGCAGACATCTCAAAAAAAGGTGGAGAAACAGCAAAACCACAGAAGACCTGACCACCTACAAGAACGCCATGACAGACTACCACCAACGCATAAGAACCACAAAGAAGACCTTCATTCAGAACAAAATCCTTACCAACTCCAGCAACTCAAAGAAACTCTTCAACATCATCCAGCAATTCACCTAGATCCACAGTGAAGCCAGAAACGTCCCCCAAGACCTCTGCAACAACCTGGTCTCCTACTTCCACCTGTAAATCAAAGCCATCTATGACAACTTAAGTGAACAGCCTCCAGAATGCACCCTTCCCTCCAGCAACAACAGCCGGCCCACCATCACAGCCTGAACCCCGGTCACCACCGAATACCACCACTACCATGAAGAGCACCCACACAGGAGCCCCCACAGACCCCTTCCTTCCACACATCTTCCACAGAGTTGCCACTGCATCGCATCCCAGCTACAGCGCACCATCAACACCAATCTCGAATCCGGGACTTTCCCAGATGACTGGAAAAGCACAGAAGTCAAGCCCCTCCTCAAGAAACCCTCCCAGACAAACTTTACTTTGTGTGGACCTACTCCTATGAAAATATTGGGTTTGTAAGGAGCACTCCGTTGTCAACTGGATATTAGGATTTTAAACAGCAACATTAAGGTACGCCAGCTAATACATTGTAAATCACGAGAACCCCCAAGAATGAATATAGTCAACACACTTACACCATGTTTTTTTACTTCGTTTTTTTACTTTATTTTCTGCAGAATTGCCCCTGATGAAGGCACTCCAATAGTGTCGAAATGCATTGGGCTCAACCAAGGAACATTGATTATATGAGCCATGTGCAATGTTGAAAATGCTGGAAAATTTGAAGAAATGTAATATGTGTTGAAATAATGTTTTCAAAAGCAAGTTGTTATGAAAATTGTGAATAACAAAACTATAGTTTACATTAGGAGGTGAACATGAGTACAAATTAAAAACCAAAGTAAAGAATAAGATAAACTGTTGGTTTAAATTGTGTTTAAAAACGTAAAATTAAAAGGTGCGTAGCACCAAGTGAACAGTGCGCGATTGGGTGGGTATCAATATCCATCATAACGACCTACTCCTATGGTCACATATTCTGTCTTTTTCATTTTGCTTTTGTCCACAAGGCATATTCTTTCTCTGCCTTCAACTTCATCACTTGATTCAGTAGTGACATCTGTCATGAGATATAGTCGTTCCGTTTTTTCTTCTTCTTCTTCTTCATCTGACTCTACTGAGGAGCTCCTGGTCTTTGTCTTGACATGCCTGACGTGCCTGCTTGTTGACATTCGTGGTCTTCCTGGTCGTCCTCGGTCATTTCTGAAATGAATTCCTTGTCACACACTGGCATAGTGATTTCTCCCATTGCACTTCCTGCATGTCTGGCCAAATGCCGGGCATGGGCCTCTATGTGGAAATTCAAGCCCGCACCTGTAACACATTACCTCCGGTTGCTTCTTCGCCGTTTGTTTATTTCTGTCCTTTTTCCAACCACCCGAGCGGTTGTTATTTATTAGGCTGTGCGCTTGCTCCACTCGTCGTTCCTTCCTCGCTCCATTTCTTTGCGTATGTTGTCGCTCTCGCTTCCGCTCTTGCCAACAACAGGATGTTTTCTAGTGATGTTGGGTCCTTTAGAATCCTTGTGTGGAACTCAGTGTCACGGCAACCCTCAATGATATACAGCCTGATTGCTTGTTCATTGTCGAACTTGTTGAACTCACAGTGTGTTACAAGCTTTCCCAGTCTTGTTGCAAAGTCATCTAGTGTCTCATCTAGCTGTTGAAATGCAATCATGAAGGTGTATCGTTCAAAATCCACGTTCCTTTGGCGATCAAATTTGTTTGTTAGGCATTTTATTAGTTTTTCATAGTCGGTGGTCTCTTCTTTTGGCAGTGTCACTAAAAGGTCTTCAACTTCATCACCTACCAAGTTCACAATAGACCTAACCGTTTGGCATCTGTCACATCTGTGGCCTCCACGTATCTCTCGAAGCGTCTGATCCATTTTTCCCATCTAATTCCTGTTTGTGGTTCAGATAGGTTAAATGGTAGCGGACTTCTATATTGTGCACTTTGTTTTGTGTCTGGCATTCTTCGTTCTTCTCTTTCTTCTCCTTGTGCTTTTTTCTTTATTTCTTTCTCTCACTTGTCTTTGCACTTTGTTGTTACAAAATCATTGTTATTATTCCTCTTTGTAATCTATACTTCTTCTTTCTTTGCCCTTTTTATTCTTTCCTGTGCATTATTATCCCTTTTATTTCCTTGTTTGTGCTTAATTGTCATTTTTAGTCCCTAAATCGGCACTTTTTCTCCTTAAATAGGCACTTTTCTTGCTTTTTCGGCTTTGCCTGCTTTCAAAATGACCTCCCGGCTTTCTGCCGCCTAACTTAAAAATGTCCGCCGGACTTTTCCCCGCTCTGATTGGCTCTCGCGCCTGACATAATTATGGCCGCCGAGACTCTTAACTTTGCGCTTATCACACAGCACTTACCGGGCAGTCAGTCGTCTTTTTCGCAGCGGCCGGAGTGGGCTCCCGCATCGTTGCACTTCTTTCTGGGCACTTTCCGGTCTTCTTTTCTCGGCACAACGCTATCCAGGGTGTGCTCCTGGTTTCAATCGCGGTCAAATTGTCGATGGGCACACATTGATTTCTTCAGACCCTCGTCGCCAGATGTCGTTTTCTGTAGTCCCCAAGGAACACACAGGAAACGATCGGTGCAAGCAGGTATTCATTTATTGTTTCCTTATTACAGCACATGTATTCCCCGACCTCTTGCCTCGAGGTCCTGCTTCCCAATGTCCTCGTCCCCTCGTGTCCCCTCCACTGATCGGAACTGGTGTCTGGTGTCCCCTGGCCTCCGCCTTGTGCCCCAGGGTCCTAGTGCCCCTGTCCTGGGCATGACCCCATCTCTCTCCTTCTCTTTGCAGCCAAGTTCACTGAGAAGATCATCAATGCCCAGCTGACTAACTTCAATGAAGAGAACTCCATCCTCGACCCCTTCCAATCTGGATTCTGCAATCACCACAGCACCAAGACCGTCCTTCTTGCTGCCACCGACATTGCACACTCCTCCACCAAGGCTACACCGCAGCTCTAATCCTACTTGACCCATCTGCAGCCTTTGACACCGTCTCCCACTGCACCCTCGCTTCCAGACTCGACGGCACCGTAATACAGGGGACTGCCCTCAACTGGCTCCGCTCCTTCCTCACCAGAGGAACCCAAAAGATCCAACTCCTGCTTTTTCTCTCCAAACCCACAGAGATCAACTGGGGAGTACCACAAGGAACTTCTCTCAGTCCTGCGCACTTCAACATCGTCATGGCCCCTCTCGCCGCCATCGTCAGACAGCATGAACTCAGCATTGTATCCTATGCCGAGGACACCCAGCTGTGGTCAACCCATGGTGAATAGTGCATTCTCTCCCTCATGAAGGACCCCGAAACCAACAGACTCAGCTTCCATGAAGCAATGAAAGGCGTTGAAGGTTAGATGAGCAGCAGCTGTCTGAAACTCAACTCAGCGACAGATGTCCTAGTCCTTGGGCCTCCCCCTCTGTTTGGGACAACTCCTGGTGGCCTTCTGCTCTCATCACCCCCCATCCTCATGGACCACACCCGAAACCTCAGCATCATGCGCGACTCCACCCTCACCATGACCAGACAGATCAACGCCATTGCCTCCACCTGCTTCTACATCCTACACATCCTCTACAAGACCTTCAAGTGGATCCCCAACAGGCCAGAAAGACCGTCACCCACACACTCATAACAAGCAGACTGGACTATGGAAACAGTGTCTATGCTGAAATCAACAAATCCCTGCTACGCTAACTCCAAACCATTCAGAACACAGCAGCTAGACTCATCCTTGGCATCACACGGCATGAGCACATCACCCAACACCTATGAGCCCTCCACTGGCTTCCCTTCGAGAAGAGAGTAACCTTCAAGCTACTCACCGACTCCTACCAATCCCTCCACAACAGCGGATCCAAATACCTCAACGGAAGAGTCTCTTTCGGCATACCCAAAAGGAACCTCCGCTCCATTGACCTCGCCTTAGCAAAAGCCCAACACATCCACAGAACCAGATCGGCTGGAAGAAGCCTCTCCTACATCGCAGCACAAGCTTGGACCAGTCAACATCAGATGCTCCCCCTCAAGACTTAGCTCTTTGACTGAACAGAAGCTGCACCCCCCCCATGCATTGATACCCTCAAGGGTGAATAGTGCACTTTAATCCCCTTGATTGATTGATTGATTGATTTGCAAGAGTTAGAGTTCTTGGTGTTGAAAATGGCAAGGATTTTTACCTTCTAATTTTTTGTTGGCAATAGAGTGGTGATGTTTGCATATTGCTATTGCTATTCGTATGAGCTTGTGGCGCTGGAAAACCAGAAAATGGGAGACAAGACCAATATGCTGGCTGAAAAAAAGAGTAACAACATCCTGGAAAAAGCAAACACACATAGGGAATGGAAGATTAAGTAAAGTATGTGAAATGCAAGCAGGAACAGCATAGTTAATGAGTTCCCCACTGTCTTTGATGGCTCCTTTTACAATTAAAATTGGTAAGTATGTCATGCACTAAGAAGACCAAAAAGGTTGAAACCGAAAAATAATTATATTAGCAAATAGTGTTTGATATAAGGCTGTGAAGGTTCCTAGACAACAGGTCGAAATCACAGAGGTCGCTTCCCAAGTATTATGAAGTATCGTTATTTATGACGTCACTAATGCTTGTACACCTCTGTGTCAACATTGCAAAAGTAACACAGCCAAGGCAAATAGTTGACATGCGATACATGAATGTGTAAACAATGAAACGATGCTTGAGAACTTCAGCAACTAGCAAATCACCTGAAAGCACTTACTTAAATCATTATGGAATGTGTACTTTTGATACCTTACTTGAACAAGCTGGTTTTCTATTTGACTGAAGTCAATTAACACATGATTTACTTGTGCCATTAACTACAAAAATAGGCCTGCTGTAGAGATTTAATCCTACCTTATATGTTATGCAGAAGTCATGGGTGAACTGAAAAAGGGGTTAGTTGCAATACACCAAACACAAATAGTAGCGGAAAAAATTGTGTCAGATTATGTGCCTCAATACCTACACTTTAATAGCCAAGCCGACTTTAAAAAAGAAAATAAATATGGAGAAATTGAGGGGAAAATACTAAGGAAATACAACAAAACAGTGCTTCTGTTGAGGTTGGTTTGGTGAACAAGACCTTCGAAAAGGTCAGAAGTACATGTTAGAAGTGGAGAGTGCAGTGTATTTAGGAGAAGTAAATCATTCAAGTTTAGTGATGCCATCCATTCATTCCTGAATGTGCCAGGTCTCCAAATGAGCAACTATTGGCAAAGGCAAAAGGTATGGGATTAGTTCTTCAGCTCTGCTCAATCCTGAAAGCATTGTTGTTATTATTTTATTGTTCTAAAATAAATAAACAATAATTACTTCATTACAAATGGCTGGCGTCTGGTGCGATAGAGTGGAGATGTGTGGAGCAGAGATAAGTACCAAAGAGACATGTGGCATATTAATGGGCACATTACTCTGGATACTACCAGAAGGATTAACTTACAAAACTGCATCATCCCCAAGTGAGTATCTTGCGAAGTGCAGTTAATTAGGAACTGAATCATAAATACTGCATGTACTTTTACAAAAGCAGTCTGAAAACGCACCACATCTCTAAATGTATGCTAGCAGGATAAAAGTGCAGTATGGTGATTGTATATTGCTTTTCTGTCATTACCCAGTAACTGCAAAAACAATAGTGAGTCAAACAAGACTCTTAAAGCAACAGAAGACCTAAATGCCTGCAATTCTATTATCAAAGGGACAATCTTTAAACAAGAAAGTCCTTAAAAAAAACAAAATCCTTAAAGGACGGATTCCCATCACTCACGGAAGTGAAATGCTTCACCATCTGGGATGTACTCCTAGTCACACACTCGTGTAACTAAGGGCTGAGACCCTCTCACTGACTGAGGGGAGCTCAAATATGTTTTGAGAGAACAGAAAGATAGGTCTAGTGCTGAAATTATATGACAATATAACTGTGATACACAAGTCAACATCAGATAAAGCGCGAACAAATGCCCTTGGGCGTCTCAGCGCTGCAATTTCAGCATCATATTCTCAACTACAAATGTATGATCTGAGACATTACTGGTTAAACAGCCAGGTTTTTAGATATTTACGGAAGGACCAGAGTGAGGTGCCGGTCCGGATTGACTGAGGTAGGGTGTTCCACAGCTTTGGAGCCGAAACCTGATAATGAGTCTGGCAATCTTAATTAGTACGAAATCGCTATAAAGAAATTAGACTAGCACTACTGACCAAAGCTTAGCACGGTTCTTGAGAGGTACCATTTCGGGAGGCGTATGCAGAAGAAAGAAGAATCTGTTGAGCAGTATATTACAGAACTTCAAAAACTAGCATCAACGTGTAAATTTGGTGCATCTTTAGAAGAACGTTTGAGAGATCAGATGATGTTGTGTCGTAACGTTGACAAGGCAAGAGATAATCTCTGGCAAAAGGACAATCCTACTTTACATGAGGTGGTCACAATTGCAAAAACATATGAACACTCGAAAGCTTGTTTGGAAACGATTCACAAAGCATCTAAAGCTGAAAAAGAAAATTCTGCTGTTATGAAAGTAAGCAATAGCAGGGACATTAATGATAAGAAAGGTAAAGAAAAAAGAGTATTTCTCACCCCATCTCAACCTGGCACCTCAAGAAACTTTAAAAGTAAGAGTGACAATCAATTCAGTAGAATGAAACAATTTCAAGGAAAATGTTTCAGATGTGGAAATGCGGGCCATATGGCAAATTCAAAAGATTGTCCTGGGTGCTGCAGTTCAAAGAATCTGCCCACTTAAAGGGAAAAAAGGCAGATTGAGACAAAAAGAATGGAGATCTCCTTATAATTCGAGCTGGGTTGTGTAAAACCATGCTCCTCATAGAGAACAGGCACCCCAACACCGCTGCTGGTTAACCATAAAAGTATCTTAATGTGTCATTTATATCCCTAGATTTGTATATGCTTTGTTGTTTTTATTGTCTACGGTAAATAAGCATACCTTGATGGTAATGTCTCACCCATCGCTGAATGCGACTTTATTAATTTCTTAAGCACACAATTCTAGTTATTATTATTATTATTATTATTATTATTATTATTATTATTATTATATTTATATTTATAGAGCGTGCAGCTACCCGGAGGTTTCCCGGCGCTAAGGACAAGGTGAGAGATAACACAGTAGGGAGACAAAGGGCCTAAAAGGAAGTTTATTGGTTAAACAACCATGTTTTCAAATTCCTGCGGAATTGGAGGTAACATGGGTCTGTGTGAAGATAGAGGGGGAGAGAATTCCAAAGAGAAGGGGCAAGGTATGAGAAAGAACGACCACCCATTCTTGCTCGGTTAATCCTGGGTGCCTGAAAGTTATGTTGGCTTGAGGAGCGAAGGACTCTTGAAGGACAGTATTGGTGAACAAGAGTACTCAAGTAGGATGGTGCTTTGCCTGATTTTATTCTGTGCATGTAACACATGGCTTTAAATTTAGTGCGGCTTTCGATTCGAAGCCAGTGAAGGTTACGTAAACCGGAGGAGGTGGAAGATTTGTTGGGCAGTTTGCAAAGTAGCCTCACCGCTTCGTTTTGTACTGTCTGAAGTTTCCTCGTGACTTCCTTACAGGCTCCTAGGTACAAGATGTTGCCGTAGTCCAATCTAGATGTGATTAGAGCCTGGACTATGCTTTTTTGTTTGTCCTGGGGAAGCATCCATATGATCTTCCTAAGCCACTTGAGGATTGTAAAACCAGGGGCAGCGACTCTAACCGCTTGTTGTTTCATGGACATTTGGTCATCAAAGATGATGCCAAGATTGCGAGCAGTTTTGGAAGGAAAGGGTGTGGGTCCCATCTAAGGCGGCCAATGTTGGGGACCCCACAGGGCAGTATTTTTGCCAAAAAGAAGCAATTCAGTCTTTCCTCCGTTGAGTTTAAGTTTGTTTTCATGCATCCATCTGGCAATGTTGTTAAGGCCAGAGCAGAGGGAGGACGGGTTAGAGTGTGCGTTAGCGGAGAGCGAGTAGATAAGCTGGGTGTCGTATGAGTAAATCGTCAACCCAGCTTGTTCCGCTATAGTAGCAAGGGGACTGATGTACAAATTAAACAATATGGGGCTAAGAATCGAGCCAACCAAATTGAGAATTATGTAGGTTCGTAGAGGATGTGGAAGAGAAGACTTGAAAAGTTTTGTCGTTGAGGAAGCTTTTGAGCCATGCAAGGGCAGACCCAGAGATACCAGAGCCTTGCAAGGTGTTAAGTAGGATGGTGTGGGAAACCATGTCAAACGCGGCACTGAGGTCGAGTAAGATGAGTGCCACGGTTTCTCCATTGTCAACTTGTCGGCGTATGGTCTCAGAGACCCCTAGAAGTGTTGATTCTGTTGAGTATCCTGCCCTAAAGCCCGACTGGGATGTATGAAGCAGATTCCTTGATTCAGTAAAATAAGTGAGTTGAGTGATGATGTGTTTTTCTAAGATTTTAGAAAATACAGGTAAAAGCGAGATTGGGCGGAAGTTAGAGGGGTCATCTGGATCCGCATTAGCTTTCTTCAACAAGGGTGCTATCACAGCATGTTTCCATGCCTTGGGAACTTTAGCTTCCCTTAAGGAGGAGTTAAGAAGCTCCAGAATGAGAGTGAGGGAGGGAGTGTCGAGGGTTGATAGGACTTGTGGGGGAAAAGGATCCAAGGGGGAACCTGATTTGATGTTGCTAATGATCTCACGTAATGTGGACAAGTTGAGGGGGGTCCCAGTTTCCTAAATGTTGAGAGGTGTTGCTAAAAGATGGGTCCGTCACAGCATTGTCAGAGTGAGAAACCATTTTGGGATATTCAGGTGTTGTTGAAGGAGAAGTTGGGTCTTCGAAATCTGCATAGATGTTATCAATTTTGTTTATAAAAAATTTTGCCAAAGCATTGCACTGTGAGGAGTGCAAACATGGGGCTCTCGGTTGACAGGTAGCACCAGAGAGTTCTCACACAACTTTAAAAAGTGCTTTGGGACCGTTTTGTGCATTCTCAATAGTTAGTTTGGTATATTCAGCCCTGGCTATTTTACAGTTTGCGTGATATTTAGTTAGGGCAGATTTGTATAATAGCTTTATCGAGGAGTCGTAATGAACACGCCAACGATGCTCTAAATTTTTACATGCAGTTTTTTCCAGTTTAATTGATTCCGTAAACCATGGGGCAGGAGGGTGATGTGAGTTGTGCTTTTTCTTTCTTAGTGGAAGGCATGCATTGACCGCAGAACTGAGCCAGTTGTGAATAACTGCTGCCTCCTCGATATTCGTTATGGTGGATAGGGGCCTAGTCTCATCAAGGCATGCATTAAATTGAGTAGTATCAAGTTTTTTCCAGTTTCTCATCACCCTAGGTTCTGTTGGAGCTGTCTGAGATGTAACGGGCTGGGGAATAGTTATAGAAAATTCCACCAGATAATGATCAGACCAGGGGATAGGTAAGTGTGGCTTGCATGCAATATTGTCGAGATTGGAGAAGATGGGATCAAGTAGATTGCCGGCCTTATGAGTTGAGTTACAAAGAGTAAGATTTAATGCTGCTAAATCAGATATGAGATTGCTGCTGGTGTTACAGGAGATATTGTTAAAGTGGATATTAAGGTCTCCCACTATCAGAAAGTTGGTGGCATCCAACAAGAACGGGGCAATGAACTCCGGAAAGGAGGCGGCCCAGGTGCTGGCTGTGCCCGGAGCCCGATAAATAAGAGCACCAGATAGGGTGAAGTTGGGGGATAGCAAAAGCTTAAAGGATCCAGCTTCACAATTCTGAATGTCCAGGTCTACCCACTTACAAGTGTAGATATTTTGAAAAATTATTGCAATCCCACCTCCCTCTTTATTCAGTCTATTTTTGCTGATGTAGGTATAGTTCGGGGGTAGGGCTGCTGCTATATCTGGCCCACAGCTGTTGTTTAACCAGGTCTCAGTAAGGAAAAGAGCGGCTGGTTGTGATGTAGTAAGTAAGTCAAATATGTCTGTTTTGTGTTTTGGCAATGATCTGCAGTTCAAGCTAATAAACGAGAGTTTGTGTTGGGGTGCAGTAGGATCATGTGTATCCCAAAGAGGTGGAAAATCTGAGGTCGCCAAATTTAGTGTGGAGGGTGCGGATAGGAGGTTTAGATTGCAGTTAGTGCATACGGAGGGGGTATGCTTACAGCTAAGAGCCATGGCTCGAGAGCATTGCACGGAGTTACATGCAAAAAGTGCATCTGTGGAATAGATAATTGGGATGGTCAAGTTTGGGGCATGGATTCTGGCCCCTGGCCCCGGCTGGTCGCGGACAGGCGCAGACGGGCAGGACTTAGGCTTGACTTCGGCGCGAAAGCGGCGCGCTCGCTGCGCGCGTCCGCTGCGCGGCTGAGGACATATGAGTTTATATGGGTAGGGGAGGAGTCAGCTGCTAATCGCTGATTGGTTGGGGGCCGAAAGTCGTAATCACATCCTCCGTGGGCTGTTCGCCGTCCCTCCACACAAACCAAACTTTTGTCGGTGGACCGGGGACACGAACACGGAGCAATAAACAAACAAGTGAGTGCAGTGAAGTTTAAAAACAGTCTTTAACGCAGAAGTTTAAAAGAGTGTAACTGAGCCTTTACCAGCGCTCTGAACAATAGAGGTCTCCTGGCCGGTTCCTACGCTCAGCGAGTCAACAGAGCGACTGTGGCAGAGAGTTTTTAAGCCTGTGGGGAGTCAGCTGCTAATCGCTGATTGGTTGGGGGCCGGAGGTCGTAATCACTTCCTCCGTGGGCTGTTTGCCGTCCCTCCACACTAACCAAACTTTTGGCAGTGGACCAGGGACACGAACACGGCGCAATAAACAAACAAGTGAGTGCAGTGAAGTTTAAAATCAGTCTTTAACACAGAAGTTTAAAAGAGTGTAACTGAGCCTTTACCAGTGCTCTGAACAATAGAGGTCTCCTAGCCGGTTCCTACGCTCAGCGAGTCAACAGAGCGACTGTGGCAGAGGGTTTTTAAGCCTGCGGGGAGTCAGCTGCTAATCGCTGATTGGTTGGGGGCCGGAAGTCGTAATCACTTCCTCCGTGGGCTGTTCGCCGTCCCTCCACACAAACCAAACTTTTGGCGGTGGACCGGGGACACGAACACGGCGCAATAAACAAACAAGTGAGTGCAGTAAAGTTTAAAATCAGTCTTTAACACAGAAGTTTAAAAGAGTGTAACTGAGCCTTTACCAGCGCTCTGAACAATAGAGGTCTCCTAGCCAGTTATCATGATTTAGGCTACGCTGCTAATTATATTGGCTTCACATCTTTATCAGGTTTGCCACACCCATTTAGATACTACCTCCTCCCTCCTCCCTCCCCCACCCACACACACACACAGTTGTTTCATCCCACTCAAGGCCCTGCTTACAGGGAAAGAATAAAACCGAACTGATGAGAAAGAACGTGAAGGGAATGTGTACTAAATCTGGTGCCCTTGGCAACTTCTGTACAAATATATAAAACTGCCTGCTTTTTATGTTTTAAAATTACCAAACCGAAGTCCTAACCTGCAAAAGGGATATTAAAACACAGCATAACATGCTTTGTAATTCATCAAAGCATGGACCAAACACACACCTAGCCCAGGAAAGTCCTCTAAAATGAGCAGCCATATTTCTCGAACCATCATCCGGGCCTCTCCATCCCCCACTGACCACAGTGCCCTGTTTCTAAAAAGTGATGGCTTTCATGTCTGCATTTCTTTCATAATGTAGTGTTTTGTGGCCCCTTCAGTGCAGCTGAATTGTTCGCCCTGTTATGTAGGATTCATTAACTGAATGAAGTGCTCAACAACATCCTTGGACTTCACTACCCCCGACCCCCTGTACCTCATTCACTTTATGTGTACGTAATTGGCAGCAACTGACTGCAGTATAGGTTGAATTACACAAGCACAGCCGGGTGCCTCGTAAACTGTCATCTGTATTTACTGCCTGGCCAGGCACTAGGCAGGGCTGATACATACATCTTGCGCTGCAAGGACACACAGCGTCATACATAATGCACACCATGTTCTATATTCTTCAATTTCCGGCAGACTACAAGTCCCAGGATTCATTAAGCAAAGGTTGCAGCTCAAGGACTAGTGTTACTTGTCCCCAGTGACCTATTCCCACTCGACAAGCAATCAAGGAGACTAATGGCTATTAATCCTGCTAGACCACAAGAAAAGCAGCCTTGACCGCCAGGAGTTGTGGGACTGTGGTGCCCTCGGCAGGCGCCTCCGAGCCCCGTCCCACACTCGGTGTTCAATAGATCACAGAAAGTAAAACTGCCTCGCGAGTTTGCCAGTCTCGTGTACAGCAAAGATCCGAGAGGGAGCGGAGGCTGCACATTGTAGAAAAAATAAATTTAACACAGGTTTAGCTCCTTGAAATATTTCTTCTCTTTCCATTGCATGGAGCATCAAGGACGAGCAGGCTCATAAAATGTTGCGGGGCACAACTGCAAGGAAGCAATAACATGCAAGCCATTGCCCTCAGATGAGTTTGCAACTTTGACTTGTAAATAGGATTATGAAATTGATTCTTTGACTCCACAATCAGAGATGCAGATGCAAGAACCAGCCCATTGATGTAATCCTTTTTATGCAGTTTCATTGGAAGAATAGACCACTTCCATTGTGCCATGTGGTACCGCAGCTGTGCCTGGGCATGGAACGTATGCTAGCTATGCACCACACCATCCCGTGACTGGTCAATATTGCTCCAGGCATTCTTGGCTAGACCAGTACACCCTAAAAGACAAGTAATTCGAAGTTGTTAAAACAGCATGTACCCCCCCACCCATTCAACACCAAATGGCGATGCGAAAATAAACCCATTCTGTTGCTTGGTTAAATATTTCATCTGCCCTTCAGAGGCGCACGAGCGGCCGGCAGCGCGTGCCGGATGGACTGGGAGCCCCGTAGCGGGCGGGTGCAGGGGTGGGGAGCGCGAGCGGAGGCATCCCTAGAGCTGCTGCTCCCGCTAAGTAACTGCCTCGAGCTGGCAGCAGGGGGGAGGGAGAGAGGAGGGGACCTGCGCCTGATTCCCTTACAGGAACGAGCGCTCACACCATATGTTTGCAATTTACAAACATATGGTGTCAGCACTCTAGCCCGCAAGTGAATAGCCACACGTGCACGCGTTGCCATTGAAGGTAAAGGAACGCGTGGCTTAAAAAGGGAACCAATGGCATTAGGTCTCCTCCTATGCAGCGCATGCTCACTGCGTAGGCCGAGACCTAAAAACAGCAGGGTAAGGCCTGTTAGCCTGGAGAACACCAATGTTTACAGAAGTTACTGTCCTTGGGCAGACACACGCATTGCAGCCGAGTAAAGAGGAGAAAAATTCAAGCTTCCATTTCTACTCACATTGTTCTCCGAAAGCCCAAAATAAAAACAGTCCTAAAACACAAGACAAGGAATGAAAACAAAAGAAAAGTAAAATATGTGCTTAAAAAACATGCCATGTTGGTTTACGAAAACAAAGGAAACATAGCGTCTGTGTTTTTAACGAGCCAAGAAACAGAAACAAAACAAACATACTGTGTGTTTATAAAGTGCAAATGGCACCTGATAAGCGAGTTTTAGGTGGAAAGCCCAATATAACGATTTTTTTTAAAACAACCAGAGTCAAACAAAGAAATATAACGAAAACAAATTACCAAATGTGGTTAAGAAAACGGAAGAAAAATACTGTGTGTGTTTCTTAAGCAAAGATGGCACCAGATAAGGGCATTTAAGACGCAAAGAATAAAATAACTACAATCCAAAATGAGACTTAAAGCTATTGCTTTTTTCAAACATAAAAGTGGGCTGCATGCTCAAACATAACGCACAGTGTCAGTGTTGTAAATAAAAACAAGCACTGGCATAGCCAAAAGGTCTCGCTTTTGGGACCTTATAAGTATTTAGTTATGCAGCACAATATCCTTGGTGCATCAACATTAACTGATGCATGGTTAAACACTTATAAGATTCCAAAGGCTAGACCTATTGGGTGTGCCAATGCTTGTTGCTCTTTCTTAGCCCAACAGCAGCATATAGGAAGCTAGAAATGGTGGCACAAGGGATCAATCAGGTGATGTCACGAAGGCGGTAAAACGGTACATGATGTCACTTCCGCTGGCCTTCTGCTCAAATGACATACAGAAGAGCTCCTGCTGTTGACATGCCCGAACTCCCAGACCAAATAAGTATGTCTTAGGACATGCACCGTGAAGATATGCCCCAGATATGTGCACTCCAAAGACTTTTCTTACAGCATGCACCCTGAAGACATGCCTCAGACATTTGCGCCCAAAAGACAATGTCTTGGAACATGTTCCCTAAAAACATACTCCGGACACCCAGTTCCAGGAAACATGTCTTGGAACATGCACTCAGGACACATGCCACTGACACCAATATCCCAAAGTTATTTCTCGGAATATGCTTCCTGAAGGCAGTCCCAGGACACAAGCACCCCAAATAAATGTTTTGGAGCATGCACCATGAAGACATGCCTCGGATACTCAGAACCTAAAGACATACCTTGGAACAATTACCCTTAAGGCATACCTCGGACGTTTGTACCCTGAAGACATGACCTGGAACATGCACCCTGAAGGCATACTCTCGACACAAGCATCCCAAAAACATCCTGAAGATATGCTGAAGACATGTTGGAAATTTGTGCAGCCCACACGGATGCACTCGAGGAGTTAAGCCATAATACACAACCTGACCAGGTGCACCCGTGGGAGGAAGGGAGCTCAGGACAGCTCCATGTTAGCCTAGAACTCAGCCTTCTGCGTGACATTAAGAAGTGGGCACAGAGTGATGAGTTCTGAAAAGAGGACGATGGATGCACGCAATACTGACTTGAACAGGGGGACGTGAAGCGTCCCCCTGTCACTCGCTCAGAACCTCTCTCCATCCCTCAGCAGCTCTCTCCCATCTCCCACGGTCCTCTGTGCTCTCCAGCTCAGGGCGCAGTCTTAGCTGTCTCAGCAGAGTGGGGCTACAGCTGCAGCGGCTCCAGGAGAGGGGTGCGTGACAGAGGCGTGAGTCAGAGCAGAAACCGAGCCAGAGTCTGAGAAACGGACGGGGAGGTAGGGCAGAGCATCTGAAAAAATGTCCCCCGAGCATCTGAAAACATGTCCCCCAAGCAACCTCCCTTTAGCAGGGCCTGGACAGCTTGTCAAGACAACACAACAATATTGTATCGAATGGTAGCATCTTCTTCCAGGAGATGGAGAAGGAAATAGCAGGGAGAAACGTAAACATAGAGAGAAGAAGAACAGGGAATGAGGGAGCAAAGGAAAGGTGTGGAATGAGGAAAGTGCAGAGACAAAAGGAGAGAGAAGACAGAGAGAGGGAAGAAGGGCGAGTACAGAAATGGACTGTCGGCAAAAGTGAAAACATCTCCCTTGCGGTGAGCGAGCAGCACCAGGAGCGATAATTGCTAACACATGGTGCTAAAGTTCGCTCCCGCAAGGGAATCCCAAAACATGCACGCGTTGCCATTGAAAGCATTGCAATGCATGCACGTTTTTAGGGCGGAAAGTGAAGCGATTGAAAAAAGTATTTTGCCAAGCAGCGATGGCGAGATCTAAAAACCGGGAGCCGTGCTAAAACAAAGCGTGGCACCCATGCACAGTTATTAAAGAAGCAACTAAGCACTCATATCCAATGTTATTATGCAAGACATCCGAGGGATTTGCTTGTTATTGGTGTGGGCAAGCACAGAGTTGTCCAATAATATGTGAATCCCTTCTTCTCCATGCCTGTCTCTCAGCGCTGTTAGCTCTCCTGTGTGCCTGGCGCTGTATGTTTAGGTGTGAATTTTGGATTAGGCAGCCTTTAGCATGCTTTTTCTGGCTGCAGCCCATGTTGTCTCAAGCTGGAGACTGCAGAGCAGTAAGCCAGCAGGCGAATGGTAGGTATTGATTACCCTTTAAGGTTTTGCTGAGTTTTGACTCTAGCACAGCCTTACCTTCTTTTTCCGCCTGACTCCACTATTCTGCTGTGAAGTCGGCACAGGCTGGAGCCCACTGGATGATTGACAGAGAGGGGGATCCAGAGCGGAGACAGCAGGATAGCAGGATGAAGGGGCAGAGGGAGAGTTTAGAAACATGTCTACTGTTGTTTATTGATCTCACATTCAAACAATGATCGGTAGAATTCTGCCTTAAAACAGTAGCCCTTTTGAGAATGTTGGATCTTTTGCGTAGGAAGGCCAGGCTGGGCGTCAGGGGGTGGGTTGTGGGGGGTGGGTATAACAATGCAGGGGAGGAAGGTGACTTCCTCTTCCTTCATTCTGGCACTATCGGGAGGGTCTAGTTAAGAAAGGTTAGGGAGGATTTAGGGCCTAGTGGGGTTAGTGTTCAGGAGTCCTCAGGCGGCGGTTTGTGGAGTCACTGGTCAGTGGCTTTTGGTCGGTGATCGGGCATGCAGTACGCTGCGAGATGGCAGTGCTGTCAGCGGAAAATGGGAGGAAAGCCCTGCGGTTATTGGGCTGCGCCAGCTCGGAGGATCTCCTCTAGCCTGGCGTATTAGAGGAGGCGTGGGTGTGGGTGACTTGGGCCCCATGCATGGGTTCTCCAGGGGTGACCACAGCGGTGATGGCTTGCCTGGTTGAGCCACTACCGACCGGGAAGTGCGTGCCAGGGAGGGGGTGAGGTGGGGTGAAAAAAGAGCCTGCAGCACCTGGGGGGGGCGGCGCAAGAGCCTGCCTCCGTGCTTGGGACCCGTTGCAGAAGTGGTGGGAGGCCCGCAGGGGCTGAAGGGACAGCAGGGGGTCTATTGGCAGTCCCGAATCTGTTGGGAGGTGGAGGGGGGCGTGGGCCTCTACCGGTGTCGGTTGAAGTGGAAGAGCCAGTGATGTTGGGGTCAGGCCCTGGGGTGGGGGCTGGGTCTGCATGGGGAGTGGCGCTGCAGAATGTGCTGGCAGTTGGTCCTGCTGAGTTGGTAGGAGTAGAAGGGCAATGGGAGGACGCACCAATTGACCTCTACCGGGGCTCACGAGGGAACACCCCTGCTCCAAAGGGGGGTGCTGCTCCAGCCCAGGGGGAACCTTTGCGGGTGGGGACGAGGGGCCCCCAGCCAGTCTGTTAGAGGGGTGGGGCTCTGGGGTCATGTGCAGGGTGGAGAGGCCCGGGGGTATTGCCCTCCCCTCCTCCCATGGTGGGGGGCCATGTCAGTGGTGGAGAGAACCAAGGAGCAGCACCTCCTGGTCCAGGAGTCAGAGGCGCTATGGGAAGAGATGAGTGTGGCCAGGGTTGGGCGGTCTGGGACGAGGTGGCAATGGGGCTCCCCACGCCAACCTCCGAAGAAGAGAGGTAGGCAGAGCAAGAGGAGAGGGACAGGGAAGATAGGAGCCAGTGGGACTGGCCAGGGGATGTTGGGGGGGTCACAGTCCAGGGTAGGGACAGCCAGGATGGCTTTGAGGCCCGATGGTGCCGGGGCCCGCCCAGGTTGGAGTGACCTAGGGAGCGACCTGGGGGTAGGGGGGATCCAAGCCGGCGGAGGTCAGCAGAGTTTGGGGTTGCACAACAGGGCACAAGACGGCCTCTGGACGCCGGCCTGAAGCAGTAGGGGGGTCCGCGGCAGCATTCCCTCTGGCACAGGAGCGGGCAATGGCGTCATGTGTGGCAGGTGGCAGTGGCATGAGTGTGAAAGTGAGTAATGGACTGAAAAGAGATGTGAGAGAGGTGTTGTGGGTGCCTATTGATGTGAAGCCTGAGGTGGAATTGATTATGACTCAGAGAGTGATGAGCTGGAAGACGGGGAGGCGAGGGATGATGAAGACATGACGGTAGGGGCGAGGAGCAACAGCAGGATTGATGTTTTGCAGGTAGCGAAACCCACAAAGAACAAGGTGAAGGCGGAGACCACCAAAGGGGGCAGTGCCAGAGGAAAGGCGGGAGAGACACAGATGGCCTTGCATGGTGAGAGGGCATGGTGGGCAACTTGGGACAGGGGTCCTAAAGGGGGGCGGATGAAAGCCTGCCAGTCTGTGGGTGTGGGGGAAGGGTCTGTGAGGGATCCTGTAGTGTCACCACAGTTTTGGGGCCAAGGAGACTGGGGAGGGCAAGAAGGTGACAGTGGTGAAGTACAGACAGACAAGACGTAAGGGTCAGATGACATAGGGGTTAAGAGCAAGGACAAACATCCCCAAAAACTGCTGTATATGGGGTTAGCAATGCCACTGGGGTCGCATTTGTCGGAGAACGACAAGGAATAGAATTTGGAAGCACTAATATGTGGACGTGTTTAAGTTATTACACAAGGAGATACAAGGAGGGCTCTAAGGAGGAATGGGAGACCGACCAGGGTCCCAGTGAACATGGAGCACTGTACATTGGCTTTTCCCATTTACGCGAGTATATATTGCGAGAAACATCTAAACAAGGCCATAGCACTTCTCAAGTAAGTGGGTATCATTAGAAAAGCCCAGATGCATTTTGGGGGCTTTGTCTGTCTGACTTATGACAAGGAATTTTGGGCCAGGATCAGTGTGAACCCTGATAAGCCATGGATGAGCTGTGGATGCAATGGATGTCATCCACACAGTCGTCGGCCTCTACTCACACTACCAGCGGTTTGCCAGTCACTTATCAGTCCTTTCTGCCGTGTCCCACCCACGGTTGGGTGGGGGGAACTACTGCCAGTTCAGGGAGTGCAGGGCCACCTTCCAAACAAGGTAGCAGCACTACGGGAGCGTGTTGGAGTTACAACAAGGGATATTGTTCCCACTATCCCTGCAAGTTCCAACTTGAGTGCTCCAAGTGCGGAGGACGACTGACATGCACTTACCCAATGCTTTACCTTGGCCACGCCTTCAGAACAGTGGAGGGCCATGAAAGGGTGGGGACAGACTGGGCAGAAGTGCAAACACGCCAGTTACGGTGGAAGCGATGGGCCTGTGACTCTTGCGTTACCCCGACAGATGGCGATGTTGAAGATTCAGTGGGGTTTCACAGAGGGTTTTTGGGTGGGGTATCAGGGCCCTAGAGAGAGGAGGTGGGCAGACAACCTGAAATCACCCAATGAGTTGCCGGAGGTGGTAGTGGCCAAACTGAAGAAGGTGCTGGATGAAGGCAGGATAACGGGCCTGTTTGTTGACTGGCTGGTAGACGACTTGATCTTCTCCAGACTTGGAGTGGTACCTAAGAAGGAGCAGGGTGAGTTTCAAATGATTCATCACCTCTCGTGGCCGGAAGGGCAGTCTGTGAATGATTTCATCGCTGAAGCAGACTCGAGGGTGCTCTATGCCTCAGTGGATGATGCGGTCCGCCTACTGCACATGTGTGGGCTGGGTGCGGAAATGGCAAGTATGATGTGAAATCAGCCTTCCACCTGAGGTCTATACACCCTGCTGCCTTCTCTCTACTGGGAATGCAATTCACAGGGGTCATCTACGTGGACAAGGTACTGCCCATGGAGTGTTCGATTTCCTGCGCGCTTTTCGAGATGTTCAGCACATTCTTGCAATGGGCTTTTACACAGATCAGCAGGCATCAGGAAGGTTCTCACTATCTGAATGACTTTCTCTTTTTGGGAAAGGTGCATTCAGGGGATTGTGGCAGGGCACTGTCGTAGTTTCAGGAGATGTCACAGCGTTTCAGAGTTCCATTGGCACCTGAAAAAATGGTGTAGACTGACTTTCTTGGGAATTGAACTGGACTACATTCAACGGATAGCTCGACTCCCTGACGCGAAGGTGACCGAAATACAGGTGTGCCTTTCGTGGGCGATTGGGGAGAAGAGGATTGCGTTGAAGGCAGTGCAACAACTGTTGGGTTTCCTGAACTTCGCATGCAGGGTGGTGAGGGTAGGACGGATGTTATGCAGGTGGTTCGCCATTGTCATGTCGGGTGCAGTCGTACCACACCACAGGGTTTGGATCTCCATGAGGGGCGGGCGGACTTGAGAACGTGGCTGAATTTCTTGACTGATTTCAATGGGGTGTCACTGGAAATTTACTACGATGCGGCTGGGACAGCGGGTTTTGCGATCTTCTGGGATGGCAGGTGGTGCGCAGAGGACTGTCCGGCCATTGGGTGAAACAAGGGAGAAGCATTGTGTTTCTTGAATTTTTTCCCCTGCTGGTCGCGCTGGAGGTGTGGGACTCTGAATGTCAGAATAGGCCGGTACTGTTTCATGTTGATTACATGACAGTGGTCGAGTTCGTCAACCGGCAGCGAGCAAGGGATTTGAGAGTGCTGAGATTGTTGAGGAGCTTTATGCTGAAATGTCAGGGATTGAATGTGGTGTTTCGAGCGAAGCATATCCCCGGGGCAAATAATGACATTACAGATGCTTTGTCTTGTTCGCAGTTGTGACGGTTCCGGCAATTGGCACCTGAAGCAGATCAGTACAAGACGGTGCTGCCGAAAGGCATCTGGACCTGGGGGGAGTGAAGTGATAGGCCTG
The DNA here is from genome assembly GCF_964263255.1 of Lissotriton vulgaris. Classification (NCBI taxonomy): domain Eukaryota; kingdom Metazoa; phylum Chordata; class Amphibia; order Caudata; family Salamandridae; genus Lissotriton; species Lissotriton vulgaris. The sequence goes on from NC_141694.1 coordinate 181,411,049, forward strand.
GCAGAGCAATTTAGAGCTGATAATATGAGACGAACATACAGATTTGCCTGGGCGGAATTTGGATCCTTTATAGGCTGGTGTGGGGAGACGGCGAAGGGAGACCACTCAACTATGGAACAGGGAGTGTTACAGTTTGTTTTACAATGCATTGTCAAAGGTTTGTGTTCTGCGATGACTGCAGGAAAGCTGACTGGTGTGTCCTTTTATTGCAGTTATTTTTTCTGGTTTGATCCTACAAAGGATGTGATCATTGGTAGGGTACTCAGAGGTTGGGGCAGGGAGAGGGGGATTGGGGGGAAGCAAGGGGTTTTGAGGGAGGCAATTACATTTGGATTGCTGGTCAGGCTGGTTGAGTTGTTGGCTTTCTCATGTTAACACGATTTTGAGGTTGCGATTTTTCGATTCTGTATGGTGTTTATGTTGTTTGGGGCTTTCAGGGTGTCTGAGTTTGTGAGGACAAAGGGAGTGGGTAGTAGGAGAGATGAGGAGGTTCGGTTGGATGAGGGTCGCCTGGGGATTTGATTGAGGCAGTCCAAGACTGATCAGTTGGGGTGAGGTAAATGGGTGTGGCTGAGTGAGAGTGGTTGCGGGGAGCGTGTCCGGTCGCTGAATGGTGGAGGTTTCTACAGGCGCTGCGGGATCCAAAAGGGGACATTTTCTGTCATGCGCCTGGGGCGAGGGTGACAGCGGCACACCTGCTGGCTGTGTTACGCATGGCCTTGAAACGGTTAGGTCTGAATCCGGCGGGTTTGGGACTCACTCCTTCGGTATTGGGGCGGCAACAGCGGCCTTCCGACTGGGTTGGTCCTGGGATAGGATTGGCAGATTGGAAGATGGAAATCTAGGTGCTGTGAGCGCTATTTGCGTAAATGAGGGGACAGGGTCTGCGCGGTACCTGATGGGGGGAAGGAATATGCTACTTACCAGTATGCATCTGTTCTTGGCATGTAGGGCTGCTGACATTCATGTCTGTGCATAGATCGCAGCCTAGTGTTGGGTCCGGATGATTGCACATTGTTGTCCTGGAAGAGTCTTCGAAGTATCACGAGATAGGTGGCTCCTCCCCTGGACTACAGTGCGCATGGGCATCCTCTCCATCCTCAGATTGTTTTTCGCCATTGTGGCAGAGATTAAGTATGATACAGTAAGTGATGTCCATGCTTGAGATTAATTCTGAGTGCTACAGCTGTGACAGGCACCGGGGAGGAGGGCGGGCGATATGAATGTCAGCAGCCCTACATGCCAAGAACAGATGCATACTGGTAAGTAGCATTTTCCGTTCGAGGCATGTGGGCTGCTGAATTCATATCTGTGCATAGAATAAATAGCAGTCTCCTCCATAGTGGTAGTTGTCCGTGCCAGCTGCAGCAGTCTGAAAAAAGTCCTGAGAACAGCCTGTCCTACAGCAGCTTGCTGTTTGGAGTGTACATCTACGCAGTAGTGTTTGGTAAATGTATGTATGGTGAACCATGTGGCTGCTGTACATATATCCTCTAGAGGAATGTTACCTAGGAAAGCCATGGATGCCCCTAACTTGCGTGTGGAATGCGCTCTTGGGGGAACTGGTAATGTGCGTTTAGTTTTTTGATAACAGATCTGTATGCACTTAACAATCCATCTAGCTATACCTGATTTGGAAATGGGGTTGCCTTTGTGCTGTGGAGAAAAGGCAACAAACATTTGCTTAGTCTTTTTGAAATCTTTTGTCCTGTCTATGTAATACAAGAGAGCTCTTTTAACATCTAGTGTGTGCAGAGCTCGGTCTGCCACTGAATCTGGATTTGGGAAGAATACTGGCAGTTCTATTGTTTGGCTAATGTGGAACTGTGATACCACCTTAGGCATAAATTTAGGGTTGGTATGTAGCACTACCCTATTAGCATGAATCTGTATGAAAGGCTCTTGAATAGTTAGGGCTTGAAGCTCACTAACTCTCCTTAGTGATGTGATCGCTACTAGAAAGGCCACTTTCCATGTCAGAAATTGTATCTCACAAGAGTGTAGAGGTTCAAAAGGGGGTCCCATCAGTCTGGTGAGAACTATGTTCAGATTGCAGACAGGTGAAGGTGGATGTCTGAGAGGAATTACTCTTTTGAGTCCCTCCATAAAAGCTTTAATGGCAGGCACTCTGATAAGGGAAAGGTGCTGCCTGTTTTGAAGATAAGCTGCCATTGCAGCTAAATGTATCCGAATGGAACTATATGCCAGATTGAATCTGTGTAAATGTAACAAATAGCATATAATGTTTTGAGTTGATGCATCTAGCGTATTTATGTCATTATTAGAACAATAAATGACAAATCGCTTCCATTTTGCTGCATAGCATGCCCTGGTTGTAGGTCTTCTTGCCTCCTTGATAATATTCATACAGTCAGGGGGCAGGTTCAGGTAGCCAAACTCTATGACCTCAGGAGCCATATGGCAAGGCTCAACTATTGCGGATCTGGGTGCTGAATGTCTCCATGGCTCTGAGTGAGGAGACTGGGTGTGAGTCGCAGGCATTGATGAGGCACCACTGAAAGTTCTAGGAACGTGGTGTACCATGCCTGCCTTGCCCATGTTGGAGCAACTAGGATGAGTGTCATTGAGTGCTGTCGCAGTTTGCGCTTTACAAAAGGGGGTGGTGATGAACAGAGTGTCTGAATTGAGCAGACCACTCTTACCCAGTCCAAAGATCAGGGCTTGATCCATCACCGTTATTTATCTCACTGCCCCATCCCAGCTCAGAACCTGGCTATATGCAAATCAGTCTGTCCCTGGCCCAGTGCATCATGGGAACAGGGCAGACTAAACTACCAAGCCAATTCTTTACCAGAAAGGAGACAAGCTACCGGGGACCGGTTTCTGGCATTTCAGCCTCTTCGGCCCGGCTTGCTTGAATCCTGATGGAGCAGTGAGAAAGGGACTCATGTCTGAGTATACCCTGCCACACCTATAGTGGCCAAAATCGATTTACAAAAGGGGGTGGTGATGAACAGAGTGTCTGAATTGAGCAGACCACTCTTACCCAGTCCAAAGATCAGGGCTTGATCCATCACCGTTATTTATCTCACTGCCCCATCCCAGCTCAGAACCTGGCTATATGCAAATCAGTCTGTCCCTGGCCCAGTGCATCATGGGAACAGGGCAGACTAAACTACCAAGCCAATTCTTTACCAGAAAGGAGACAAGCTACCGGGGACCGGTTTCTGGCATTTCAGCCTCTTCGGCCCGGCTTGCTTGAATCCTGATGGAGCAGTGAGAAAGGGACTCATGTCTGAGTATACCCTGCCACACCTATAGTGGCCAAAATCGATTTACAAAAGGGGGTGGTGATGAACAGAGTGTCTGAATTGAGCAGACCACTCTTACCCAGTCCAAAGATCAGGGCTTGATCCATCACCGTTATTTATCTCACTGCCCCATCCCAGCTCAGAACCTGGCTATATGCAAATCAGTCTGTCCCTGGCCCAGTGCATCATGGGAACAGGGCAGACTAAACTACCAAGCCAATTCTTTACCAGAAAGGAGACAAGCTACCGGGGACCGGTTTCTGGCATTTCAGCCTCTTCGGCCCGGCTTGCTTGAATCCTGATGGAGCAGTGAGAAAGGGACTCATGTCTGAGTATACCCTGCAACACCTATAGTGGCCAAAATCGATTTACAAAAGGGGGTGGTGATGAACAGAGTGTCTGAATTGAGCAGACCACTCTTACCCAGTCCAAAGATCAGGGCTTGATCCATCACCGTTATTTATCTCACTGCCCCATCCCAGCTCAGAACCTGGCTATATGCAAATCAGTCTGTCCCTGGCCCAGTGCATCATGGGAACAGGGCAGACTAAACTACCAAGCCAATTCTTTACCAGAAAGGAGACAAGCTACCGGGGACCGGTTTCTGGCATTTCAGCCTCTTCGGCCCGGCTTGCTTGAATCCTGATGGAGCAGTGAGAAAGGGACTCATGTCTGAGTATACCCTGCCACACCTATAGTGGCCAAAATCGATTTACAAAAGGGGGTGGTGATGAACAGAGTGTCTGAATTGAGCAGACCACTCTTACCCAGTCCAAAGATCAGGGCTTGATCCATCACCGTTATTTATCTCACTGCCCCATCCCAGCTCGGAACCTGGCTATATGCAAATCAGTCTGTCCCTGGCCCAGTGCATCATGGGAACAGGGCAGACTAAACTACCAAGCCAATTCTTTACCAGAAAGGAGACAAGCTACCGGGGACCGGTTTCTGGCATTTCAGCCTCTTCGGCCCGGCTTGCTTGAATCCTGATGGAGCAGTGAGAAAGGGACTCATGTCTGAGTATACCCTGCCACACCTATAGTTGCCAAAATCGATTTACAAAAGGGGGTGGTGATGAACAGAGTGTCTGAATTGAGCAGACCACTCTTACCCAGTCCAAAGATCAGGGCTTGATCCATCACCGTTATTTATCTCACTGCCCCATCCCAGCTCAGAACCTGGCTATATGCAAATCAGTCTGTCCCTGGCCCAGTGCATCATGGGAACAGGGCAGACTAAACTACCAAGCCAATTCTTTACCAGAAAGGAGACAAGCTACCGGGGACCGGTTTCTGGCATTTCAGCCTCTTCGGCCCGGCTTGCTTGAATCCTGATGGAGCAGTGAGAAAGGGACTCATCTCTGAGTATACCCTGCCACACCTATAGTGGCCAAAATCGATTTACAAAAGGGGGTGGTGATGAACAGAGTGTCTGAATTGAGCAGACCACTCTTACCCAGTCCAAAGATCAGGGCTTGATCCATCACCGTTATTTATCTCACTGCCCCATCCCAGCTCAGAACCTGGCTATATGCAAATCAGTCTGTCCCTGGCCCAGTGCATCATGGGAACAGGGCAGACTAAACTACCAAGCCAATTCTTTACCAGAAAGGAGACAAGCTACCGGGGACCGGTTTCTGGCATTTCAGCCTCTTCGGCCCGGCTTGCTTGAATCCTGATGGAGCAGTGAGAAAGGGACTCATGTCTGAGTATACCCTGCCACACCTATAGTGGCCAAAATCGATTTACAAAAGGGGGTGGTGATGAACAGAGTGTCTGAATTGAGCAGACCACTCTTACCCAGTCCAAAGATCAGGGCTTGATCCATCACCGTTATTTATCTCACTGCCCCATCCCAGCTCAGAACCTGGCTATATGCAAATCAGTCTGTCCCTGGCCCAGTGCATCATGGGAACAGGGCAGACTAAACTACCAAGCCAATTTTTTACCAGAAAGGAGACAAGCTACCGGGGACCGGTTTCTGGCATTTCAGCCTCTTCGGCCCGGCTTGCTTGAATCCTGATGGAGCAGTGAGAAAGGGACTCATGTCTGAGTATACCCTGCCACACCTATAGTGGCCAAAATCGATTTACAAAAGGGGGTGGTGATGAACAGAGTGTCTGAATTGAGCAGACCACTCTTACCCAGTCCAAAGATCAGGGCTTGATCCATCACCGTTATTTATCTCACTGCCCCATCCCAGCTCAGAACCTGGCTATATGCAAATCAGTCTGTCCCTGGCCCAGTGCATCATGGGAACAGGGCAGACTAAACTACCAAGCCAATTCTTTACCAGAAAGGAGACAAGCTACCGGGGACCGGTTTCTGGCATTTCAGCCTCTTCAGCCCGGCTTGCTTGAATCCTGATGGAGCAGTGAGAAAGGGACTCATGTCTGAGTATACCCTGCCACACCTATAGTGGCCAAAATCGATTTACAAAAGGGGGTGGTGATGAACAGAGTGTCTGAATTGAGCAGACCACTCTTACCCAGTCCAAAGATTAGGGCTTGATCCATCGCCGTTATTTATCTCACTGCCCCATCCCAGCTCAGAACCTGGCTATATGCAAATCAGTCTGTCCCTGGCCCAGTGCATCATGGGAACAGGGCAGACTAAACTACCAAGCCAATTCTTTACCAGAAAGGAGACAAGCTACCGGGGACCGGTTTCTGGCATTTCAGCCTCTTCGGCCCGGCTTGCTTGAATCCTGATGGAGCAGTGAGAAAGGGACTCATGTCTGAGTATACCCTGCCACACCTATAGTGGCCAAAATCGATTTACAAAAGGGGGTGGTGATGAACAGAGTGTCTGAATTGAGCAGACCACTCTTACCCAGTCCAAAGATCAGGGCTTGATCCATCACCGTTATTTATCTCACTGCCCCATCCCAGCTCAGAACCTGGCTATATGCAAATCAGTCTGTCCCTGGCCCAGTGCATCATGGGAACAGGGCAGACTAAACTACCAAGCCAATTCTTTACCAGAAAGGAGACAAGCTACCGGGGAACCGGTTTCTGGCATTTCAGCCTCTTCGGCCCGGCTTGCTTGAATCCTGATGGAGCAGTGAGAAAGGGACTCATGTCTGAGTATACCCTGCCACACCTATAGTGGCCAAAATCGATTTACAAAAGGGGGTGGTGATGAACAGAGTGTCTGAATTGAGCAGACCACTCTTACCCAGTCCAAAGATCAGGGCTTGATCCATCACCGTTATTTATCTCACTGCCCCATCCCAGCTCAGAACCTGGCTATATGCAAATCAGTCTGTCCCTGGCCCAGTGCATCATGGGAACAGGGCAGACTAAACTACCAAGCCAATTCTTTACCAGAAAGGAGACAAGCTACCGGGGACCGGTTTCTGGCATTTCAGCCTCTTCGGCCCGGCTTGCTTGAATCCTGATGGAGCAGTGAGAAAGGGACTCATGTCTGAGTATACCCTGCCACACCTATAGTGGCCAAAATCGATTTTGCGCACCACTAGTGGTATGAGCGGTGCTGGAGGAAAAGCGTACGCAAATCTGTCTGACCAGTTCATCCATATCGCATTGCCCTGAGACTGCGGGTGTGGGAACCTGGCGACGAAGATTTGGCAATTTGCGTTCTCCTTTGTGGCAAACAGGTCTATCTCTGGATGACCCCACTGCTGGAAATACAGTTGTAGCACTGAGGGATGTATCTCCCACTCGTGCATCTGATGGCTGTGCCTGCTGAGCAGATCCGCCATCTGGTTGTCCTTGCCTGGGAGGTGTTCTGCCATGAGGAACATGTTTCTTTGAATGGCCCACTTCCACATGCTCTGAGCTAGGTGTGACAACTGTGGAGAGTGTGTACCTCCCTGCTTCTGGATGTAGTACATGGCAGTCATGTTGTCCGTCCGGATCAGCACGACTTTGTTGCACAAATGCACTTTTAACGCCTTCATCGCCATGAAGATTGTCATCAGTTCCAGCAGGTTGATGTGCATCTTCTTTTGCTGCGTAGTCCATAGTCCCTGCACTGTGTAATGGAGGACATGCGCTCCCCAGCCCTGGAGAGATGCGTCCGTCGTCAGCACTATTTGTGGTACAGGCTCCTGGAATGGTCGTCCCCTGCAAAGGTTTGTGTGCTCCACCAATGCAGAGAGTTGTATGCACGACCAGTCACCAACACTAGGTCTTTCAACTGTCCTTGAGCCTAGTTCCACTGTCATGCTAAGCACTCCTGAAGTGGACGCATGTGTAGTCTTACGTGAGGGACTATGAAGATGCAGGAGGCCATCATACCTATTAGCTGCATAAACACTTGCGCTGGAAGTGAGTGTTGGGGTCTGACTCTCTGAATCAGCAATTGCAATCTGTTGATTCTCGCTGAGTTTGGCTTTGCTTTTGCTGCCAGAGTGTTTATTGTCGCTCCAAGGTACTTTGTACATGTGCGGGTTGAAGATGAGACTTTGGATGATTCAGTGAAAAACCTAGACTGTGTAGGAGGTGAATTGTGCTGGACATGTGGCTGGCACATTGCTGGGCTGACTTTGCTTGGCTAAGCCAGTCGTCCAGATAAGGATAGACATGGATGTGTTGTCTCCGAAGGTGCGCAGCTACTGTCGCCAAGCACTTGGTAAACACTCGGGGGACTGTTGTGACCCCTAAAGGCAGGACCTTGAACTGGTAATGCTGGTTGTTTATAGTGAACCTGAGATATTTCCTGTGTCCCGGGTGTATCGGAATGTGGAAATATGAGTCCTTCAGGTCTAGTGTTGCTATGAAATCTCCCTGACTGAGCAATGGTAGAATTTGCTGCAAAGTGAGCATGTGAAAATGTTCTGACAAGATGTATTGGTTCAGGGGTCTGAGGTCTGAGGTCTAGCATGGGCCTGAGAGACCCGTCCTTCTTTGGGATTAAGAAGTACAGCGAGTACACCCCTGTACCGTGTTGTTCTAAAGGCATGAGTTCTATGGCCCCTTTTTGCAGCATGCAGATGACCTCTTGCTGCAATAATTGCATGTGCTCTGCGGACATAGGACGGTGCCTTGGGGGTATGTTGGGTGGAGTGGAGGTCAGTTCTAGACAAAAGCCGTATTGGATAAGTTGTCTCACCCACCTGTCTGTGGTAATGCCTTCCCAGACTGGCAGGAACTGCTGAAGTCTTCCCCCGACCGGTGTTACATGGTCTGGGGGCAGTGACAAGACGTCACTGTTTAGTGTTGGCGGAGAATCTGGCGTTATTATTTCCTCGTCCTCTGCCTTTGGTGCTGTTGCCATGGTATCCACCCCTATTGTTCTTGTTAAAGGTGGTCTGTGTGCCTCCTTTGTTGTATTGTGCTTGCTGTGATGCTTGACCTCTAGAGGTTCCCCTGTTACCGGAGCAACACAAGGAACCTCCCCTGAATGGTTGTGACTGCAGAGCTCCCATGGATTTGGCTGTCTCAGTGTCCTTCTTAATTTTTTCTAGGATTGTGTCCACATCAGGACCAAATAAGTAATCAGGGTTAACAGGCTGATTTAGTAATGTGGTTTGAATCTCAGGCTTGAATCCAGAGATGCGTAACCAGGCATGCCTTCTGAGCATCACACTTGTATTGATGGCCCTAGCTGCTGTGTCTGCTGCATCTAGCGCACATTTAATGGATGCATTTGATATCAGTTTCCCCTCCTGTATCAGCATTTCTGCTCCCTCCTTATAAGCATCAGGCAAGTGTTGTAGTAGTTGCTCTAATGTGTCGTAATGAGCCCTATCATATCTGGCTAATAGGGCCTGTGTATTTGAAATTCTCCAAATATTTGCTGCTTGAGCCGCTACTCATTTTCCAGAAGCTTCCAAGATTTTGGATTCTTTGTCCGGAGGAGGAGCATCACCACTTGTTTGAGAGTTAGATCTCCTACAAGCATTTGCCACTACTAAGGAGTCCAATGGCAGCTGGCCCTTGATATACGTAGGGTCTACAGGTGCACGCCGGTATTTCCTGTCAATTCTTGGGTTCACAACCCTTGCCCTTGTGGTTTCTTTGAAAATGTCACCAGCGTGTTTAAGGACACCCTTCAGCATAGGCAACGTGTTTACTGATCTTTCTGAAGTTGAGAAAGTGTCAAACAAAAAGTCTTCCTCTATTAGGTCAGCATGCATTTCTACATCATGATTATTTGCTGCCCTTTCAATTAACGAATTAAGTACAGCAGTATCTTCAGATGGCGAGGTTTTGACCGTATAGGATTGAGTGTCAGGCGTGGTGTGTGGCTCACCCGGGTCAACAGGGTCGTCCAGGGTTGAGACTCCTCTTGATCCGTCTCAATAGGATAATTAAATTCCTCCTCATTGTAGCCTTCCCCCACATCCTCATTAGTACGTGTGGGTGAATAGGTATATTCCTGTCCATAGGACTCCACAGGCTCCAAAAGAACAGGTGAGGTGGAAGAGTCCCTAGTGAGTCTGCCAGAATCCGAGTCGATGAACAGTTTCAATTTGTTGTCATTGGAGGGCGCTTGGAATACAATGTCCTCTTCTATGGGCTGAGTCCTTTTTACTACTGACACCTCTTTGGTCGTTTCGATGCTTTGTTGTGGCTCAAATGCCTTAGGTCGTGGGGTCGGGGGCAGTCCGAATTTAATCAGCGGCGTAAGCATTGGAGACGGACTGACCTTCTTCGAGGGTGGCGTCGTCTTCGATCCGGCCGACTTAGTATTATCACCAGTTTGTTTCTGGACTCGAGGTCTTGGTGCGCAGCAGGCACGCTCTTTTGCTTTAACTTGACGTGCTCTTTCGAGCCGATCTTGGTCTTCGACTTGAAGGTCTTGTCTACCAGTGGTTTGGAGGCTGGAAGCTTCGGATCGAGAGTTTTCTGAGTCTTGAGTCCCTTGTTAGTGTCGCCATCTTTTGACGTTGACGTCGATGGCGTCAGTGCGACGTGCTTGACCTTAGGCACAGGCTTTGGCGCCCCGATCTTCGGGCCGACACCCCCTTGCGACCCCAAAGGGTCGATGACACTCTTCATTTTGATTGGATCCGATGAATCCGAAGTTGTCGATCCAAGGACTGTCTTTAGCAGTTTTGGTTTCGATTTTGAGTCTGTCGGTTTCGGTTTTGATTTCACCATCGACTGTGGTTGATCGACCGATGGCTCCTTAGATAGATTCTTAGCCGGGCCTTGACGCGGGGCTGTAGAATGTTGTTGAAGATCTTGGCTAAGGCCTTCTGGCGATGCCTCAACCTGACCTGGACGCCCTGAGGGGGAACGCTGACGTAGGGCCCCCCAGACCCTCATGCTCCTGGATCTGTCGGCCACGTTCGACACGGTGGACCATGACATCCTTCTCCACCGTGTTGGACAGGCCGGCATCCAGGGCCCTGCCCTCAAGTGGATTGAGTCCTTCCTCGTCGGCACAACACAAGCCGTGCGTCTGGGCCCTTTCACGGCTGCCAAGACTCCCACGACTTGTGGAGTCCCTCAGGGTTCATCCCTCTCTCCCCTCTTGTTCAACTTATACCTTCAGCCACTGATTCATTCGCTCAAGAGGTGGGATATCACAGTGTTTAATTACGCCGATGATTTGCAGATCATCTTCCCTCTTGACTCTACTGATGCTGTCAACAGCTTCCATTCAGTCATGATCCACATCCAGCAGTGGATGAACCACAATCAACTGAAGTTAAATCCCAGAAAAACTGAGCTTCTCCTCCCGGGGAATAGTTTAGTACACAGGGGTCCACAGTTCTGGCCCATCGAGTTGGGCCCTCCTCCCGCCCCTTTCAGCTCGGGGAAGAGTCTAGGGGTGGTCATTGACGCTGAGGTTTCTCTTAAGGCTCAAGTAGGGGCTGTGATTTCTGCATGCATGTTCCAGCTTCGTAAAATTTGTAAAATAGCCCATCGACTGCCGCATGCGGCACTTTTCCAGGTTGTCATCTCCCTGGTTCTATCTTTCCTCAACTTTTTGAACTCTTTATACCATGGACTCCCACAATCATTGCTCCGCCGTCTTCAAACCGTGCAGAACCAGGCGGCCAGACTTATTCACAAAACGCCAAAGTGGCAGTCTGCGAAATCCCTGCTGCGCAAATTGCATTGGCTGCCAGTTGAACAAATGGCGGCCTTCAAGATTGGCTGCCTGACTTTCAAGTCTTTTCACTGTATCAGCCCTGTTTTTCTTAAAACACTGATTAAGCAGCACCGACAAGCGCTCAATCTCTGGTCGGCTCACCTCCTCCTGCTGGTCGCCCCCAAAATCAAAACAAACAAGTTTGGCGGGCGCAGATTTGTCCACCTGGCCCCCAAACTATGGAATCCTCTTCCCCTGTCCATTAAGTCTAGCTGTTCTCTACTTAATTTTAGGAAGCTCCGTAAAACCCGTCTCTTCACCCAAACCGGTTAGTCTGCCTCTTCACACTCCACGCACTCTGTACTCTAGCGCCAGGAAACTTATGGTGTCAGTGCGCTTTATAAATGTCACTTAAGATAAGATAAGATAAGATAAGAGCCTTTGAAAGTACACTGTCATCATGGCCCCGGCAACTACGGTTGGGCCTTGCTCATCGCTCGAGTCGTCATCGACGGCTCCGATGGCCTGTGCGTCGTCCCCTACCTCGACGACGTCTTTTTCATGGATGTAGTCTTCTTCTTCATCTTTATTATAGTTCGAGTTCTGCTCCAAAGCAGGATCCGACTGTTGTTCATCAACGCCCTCGTCGTCTTCAGCCTCGAAGATGTTCTCCGGGTCGGGTGCTGTTTTCTGCGCCGACTGTCTAGCGGCGCGTCGAAGTCGAAGTGTTTTCTTTGACCTGAACCGAGAACAGGCCATGCAGCTGGCCTCATCGTGGTCTGGAGATAGGCATTTATTGCACACCGGGTGCATATCGATGTGAGGGTATTTAGAGTTGCAAACGGGGCATCATTTGAACGGGCTCCGTTCCATCGTCGATCGTTGATGGGGCCTTTGGTGTAGAAACTGGAAGAAGTACGCGGCACCGAACAAAAAGACAATACAGACGCCCCAAAGGACTTTTGGCCTTGTGAAAAAGTTTTTACATTGATTGCGAACTTGAGTTAAGAAATACATCCGAACCCAATGGCGGAAAAAAACAATCTGAGGATGGAGAGGATGCCCATGCGCACTGTAGTCCAGGGGAGGAGCCACTTATCTTGTGATACTTCGAAGACTCTTCCAGGACAACAATGTGCAATCATCCGGACCCAACACTAGGCGGCGATCTATGTACAGATATTAATTCAGCAGCCCACATGCCTCGAACATGGGGGTTTCGGAAGTGTCATACTTATGCTTTTTTTCTCAAAGTAGGATGCGTGGGTGGCCCGGGGGGGCCAAGACGGTCACGTGGATCGTCGGTCACTGGTACTGCCATAACCTGGGACTCAGAGAAAGCCATCATGAGGTGCATTGGTGGTGAAAAGGGGGGATGCGATGGGCGGCACTTTTGCCCTGGCTCGCAAAGATGGTCTCCCAGAAAGGACGCCTGGACTTGTTAATACTGCACTTGGGTGAGAATGATCTGATTCGACGGTCGGGTTTGGCATTCTTACAACTGATGCAAAGAGACTTGGAGATCATGAAACAAAGAATGGCAGGGACCTGTATTGCTTGGACAGAATTTGTTCCCCGGAGAGTATGGAGAGGGGCAACTAAACATTGGTCTATTGAGAAAGCTCGAAAAAATCTTAACAGAGTGATGAGGGTTTTCTGTGGGGAGAAGGACATTAAAGTGATCGCTCATATAGGACTGCAACTGGAGGAATGACTACTGTTCAGGGATGACGGTGTGCATCTTTTGAGAATGGGAAATGCGTATTATATGATGGAGATGAGGGATGTGGTCAGCAAGTTGTAGAATGAGGCTATTTGGTGTAAGAGGGTTGCTTGAGTAGGAGGGTGAAAGATGCACAGTATGTCCCGGGGGGCAGGTAACCGCCTTAAAGGGGTTTCACTGGTTGGCGGTACTTGGAAGAGGTGGGGGAGTCTCTGGTGGGTGCATCCATCCCTCGGGGGGAGAGGGAATGATGGGGGGATGGAGGCATGAGTGTAATGCCTGGTGATATAGGGGAGGATGCTAGAAGAGAGGTGAAGAAATTAATGAAGAACGGAACGGGCATGGAGTGGAATGAGAGGTGAGTTTGGAGTGGGTGAATGGAGTGAATGGATGAAGAGGTTGATGTTAGGGGGTTTGTTATTGGTTATTTGATGTTATTGTTTATTGATATGTTGTGCAGCCAGGTCCTAATAAATGGCCTTTTACGCTTAACCATCAGCATGGACTGTTTATTGCACGCGGGCAAAATATGTTGAAAACAAAAAATAAGAGACCCTAGCACCGTGCTAAGTAGGCGAAGAAAATATACCGGGCTCTGCACTGAAGTCACAAGCAGCCTAAAGAAACAAACAGCGATGGTGTGGAAAGAAACATTTGAACAAGAGAGTTCTCCAGAACTACAGATGAAGAATGCAAGCATAATTAGACTGTACTTGGCCGGGGCTCCAGAGTCTTTTACAGAAGTGAAGTATAAGCTGCCTGTATGACATAGGTAGCAGCAAAGAAGAGTGACACATGAGTAAGCCAGTGATGAGCAGCCGGTGGGAAAATGTTGGTTTATTGATTCCAGCTTGGCTTGCATACAGGGCATGCACACGGGCTAGACTGGACCTGCAAAGTGCACAACTGATAACAACCCGCTCTGAAATGTAAATATGTGCCACGACCACACAGTGTCTGCAGAGCATTTCTTTAACATTGAATGAGAGACGGGTTGGTGGGGGAGCAGGAAGCAGCCCGGAGGCGGCAACAAATATCCATTGGGTCTCTCATGTAATGGCTCCAAAGCTAAATATCAAAAAAGCCCATAAATGCAATATAATTTGGCCTCTTCTAAAGCATGCAAGTTCACGGTATATAACACTGCTGCTGTTGTGGCTGTGAAAAAGAAAAACACCTGTAACTGATTCACAGCTACTTGTACAAAATACAAAAAAAAACACAGAAATGTGACCATGACTGCACAGTGTCTACAGCAGATTAAAGCAACATCTTGTGGGGGGTGGGTTGCACTTAGTTCACTGCAGTCAAGGTGAAGCAATGTGTAAGAAGAGCAAGGTGATGAGGTCACAGCACAGTAAATAATGTAAATATGTTGGCTCTGTTTCAGCTTTAAAAAAGGACGACAACAGTTTAAGACAACAATTGAAGTGTATAAGAGTACTATGGGAATTTGTAGTTAAATGATTGGACTGCATTGGAAAATACAGAGATGAATAATTCAAAGGAAATGCAAATTCTGTCATTTAGTTTCCAGTGCTAGTTAGTTATTAAAAGCCTCTGTTTAATTTTCATACATCATGGACTTAAGTGTCGTAATTATAGCCACATACTTAAATTATGGCACTTTTGTATTTGAGTTGTTATTGCTCTAAATGACTACGACATGTATTGTGATCATCAACTTTTTGTAGTGTGCAACGAAACGTAGAGCTAATTTTGCTGAATGAATTGTTCCAGAATAAGATGCATAATAGACCTCACTATAATTGATCCCATTTGTGCGCTATATTTTCCCAAACCGTTTATAGTACTTCTAGGATCCCACCCTGAGATCTATTTAAAGTGTTTGCTTTGCCAGGTGTCATTAGGTATGAATTTGATTTGCAAATCTGACAACTTATGCAGGATGCATATGCATGAAAGTAGTGCTTACACTCTGCCAGTTGAAGAGCCCTGTTTGCTCTCTGGTCAGTGCTTGAGATTAGGTTCCGGGGCAAGGGTGACTGGGCATGAGATAAGCTCATTTCTGTGTTTGTGGTGGCTGGTGTCTTGTTAGGGGTCGGATGGCAGCCAGCGCGGTTCCTCCACTATGGCGGAAGAGCGTTGCCATCCCAAAAACGTCAGGAAAGAAAAAATAAAATGACACTCGTTTCATTTCTGCTTTCCTGCTGAGTCTTGGGGGCGGCGCCTGGAGGGGTGACTGAACATAGGGGAGTGGTAGTGCACTTCCTTCACAGTGCATGCCGGTTTGGCTCCCATCTCAGGCCGGCCAAACCTGCATGCTCAGCATTGCTGGGGTTGGGGAAAGCAGACATAGACTCCCAGTCTGTTATGGAGCGCTAATCAAGCGGTCTCAGGCCAATCCTGCAGCTGCTCTCATGCAAGAGCAGCGCAGGATTGACCTCAGGGCAGGCTGAGAGCTTGTGCCTGAAGTAGAGGAGCAGAGAAGTACGAATCTGGAAGCGGCCAATGGAAGGTAAGTTTAATACAAAAAATTATAATTATTTTTAGTTTTGTTCCCTTCTTCACGACCCCTATGCGCCCCCACCTCCCTGCCGACCTGGCCACTCGTAGCAGACACCAGCCAGTCTTGACGGCAGCACTGGGTAGAGGCGGGAGGCATGGCTTTTTGGTCAGTCTTAAATTATATGTTTTTGGCATGGGTGAAAACGGGCCAGCCGCGTGTTTGGTATTTCTGACGCCTAGACACTGAACATAATGAGATTGGATTGGGATTCATGTTGGGGTAGTTTGTATGAAGGTGGTTGGGATGTGCACCTAAGTGTCAGCTTTCTATGCCTGTGTCACCAATATGGAAGGTGTCGACAGAACACAGTTCAGCCTCCGTTTAGCTTCCCATTACAAAAGTGACTGGTGACCAAGACACAGCATTGCTTACAGCTGACTGCTGAAGAGAAAGTAAAAGCAGCACCGCTGTGGCAAGGCGGTGCAATTTAGAACAGCTTCTGCAAACTGTGCGATGTTGGTAGGGGTGGAGTACAGCACAGCCAGCTTCCCTCCATACGAGGTAATTGCATAAAAACAAGATGGTGGGTTCAGCTTTGGAACGCATAATGAGAATGCAATTTAATTGTACATTCCAAAGGAGTGCCAGCCATCTTGTATGCTGATAGCCGGGAACGTAGTGTAAGGGACAGAGCGGCCACCCTTGAAACTGGGGAACAGCGTTACAGTCTTGGTAGGATGCTCAACAGCCTGAGATTCTGGGCAAATCACTTTCACTTAATGTCTTGTGCCTGGAATGTTTCCATAGGTGATAGAATTGGTGCTTGTGAATCGTGCTATGTCAATTTGCTCTAACAAACAACGCTGTGCATGGGAAACTAAACAACCACACTTAAAATGTGTGCCTGGGGAGATTATGTAAAGAAGCACAGCGCCAAACATAAAAAAAATCCACAAACACGGATGAATACAGTACATGTGGCATGGGACATTGATAAGAAAAACACACAGAGGAACACCAGGAAATAAAATGCTACAGGCAATAGAAACATAGGGAAACTAAGTGTCCAGCACACAAATCAATGAAAGGTAAGGCCGGGATGTAAGCCCCTTTAGAGATATATTAAATACAATAGATCTGACAAGCACAACGCAAGCATTGTGCAGGCGAAACCTGAAAAACAGAAGCAATCTGCCATTTTTTGTATAGACACTAGTTCGAAAAAGGTGAGGACAAAGTCAATATTACATTTTAAATTCCTTACTTTGAATATCAGGGTATTTCATCATGAGTAACATCCCCCAACGAAGAGATGTGGAAGTGGTCTCCATTCCAGCTACAAACAGATTTCTCACAACGCATTTTAGGTTCTTGTCATGGAAGTATGTGTTCGGGTTAGACTTTTCCTAGGAAGGGAAAAGTACTTGTTAAGTTGTTATATATTTATTAAACACTAGCAATTCCTGGTGGTGACATCTTCCTACAACAGATGAAACTAGTCCCCTTAATTTGCAAACAATTTCTAGAGTTTCAGCAATATACGTGCATGATGGCTGTTGTTTTATTGTTACTAATATCCAATACTGTATCCAATTTTCTAATCAAACAATCTAATTGATATGTAAATGTAGTGCTGCAGCCTGCGGTGAGGAAGTTTGGTCCTAGCCCACCTATTTCCCAGACTATTAAACGTTGGTATATGCAGTAGATCTGGAATGTCATGCTATATGCACAGGTCCTGACCTTAGCATGAGTCAAACTACCTTCCCAGCGGTTTTTTCTCTTTTCAAGAGCTGATGAAGGATGTAATTCCAATGGTTTCAAGGTAAGATTGTAAAGCATCAATTAATGTTTTGAAATCTGAAGAATGTGGTGTCTAGGTCCCAAGAATTATGGAGTTACGTGGCTATCACTTAGATCACTTGTATTCTGGGGCAAACACTTTGCTCACTCCAAACTGTCCATCTCTAACTCTGTCAAATCCTGGGCATCACACTCGACAGTCACTCAAGCATAAAGGAACATATCAACCCTAGGCTAAAAGTGGCAGCTACTCGCTGAAACTCCTAAAGAAATTCAAACCGTTTATACCCAGTGATGACCTAAAGGCTGTAGTGCAAGCCCACCTTCTACCCGAGCTGAATTATGGAAATGAAACGCTCATGGCCACCCCAAAATCATACTTAGCTCCTTTGAAAGCAATGCTCCACGCCTCGGCCAGGCTAATATTTGGGGGAGAGGTGACATGATCACAGGTATCGCCATTTGAGATGTCATCAGTGATGTCATGAGTGATGTCACTGTCCATGTCATGAGTGAGATAATATGTGACATCATCAGCAGTGCATTGCGGGCGCGCAAGTTATAGTTAGCTGAACTAACTATTACGGGGAAATTTCAATGGTTTTGTATGAGTGAAATGTCCAGCTAACTATAACATGTGTGAAACCTGTAGTTTTTTAGTGAATTTCTAAGGTTTTTTAAATGCAAATTCCTAACTATAACATGTGTGAAACCTATGGTTTTTTTCAGTGAATATATATATATACATGCACTGCTGATGACGTCACATATTACATCACTCATGACATGGTCAGTGACATCACTGATTACATCACTGATGGCATCTCAAATGGAATAACAGGGATTATAAAGACCCCAAACTACGGTGCAGTGTATTCAATGTTGGTGGTAAACAACAAGATACCGACATCTAAATGCCACATCGTAGTTTGAGGGCTTTATGATCTCTGTTCCACCAACATTGAATACACAAGTATTACATATTATTTAATGAAAAGTGGATCCCGGTTGTTCCTTATTGCCATATGAGCCTTGGAAGATGAGACATCTCACATAGATAGAACCCTTCACTCCTTTCTAAGAATACTACATAAGAAATACTTGAAGCAGAATGGGTGAAATTATACTTAATAAGGAAATAGGATGTCAGACCATTGGTGGTTGCAAGTGTTTATTAACACTTTTTCGTTCTTTTCCCTTCACTTTTATCTAGGGGCATATCATAGCTCAAGACTTTGTGACTACACAAACTGTACCTTTCTCCTGCCTTTATTTTCACTATTTATGATCTACAATTGTTTTCCCTCTATGTAAGATTTCTTTTTAAATATACTGTTTTTAGATTGTTTCTAGATAAAACAAGCAAGGTTTTTAATTAAAAAACTATGCAACCAAGATGGCACTGAGCTCTTGGTGATTAATGTATAGCTCGAATTAGGAGTGTTCCTATGTTTTTCCTCTTGACATACAGGTGTCTAGGAGAAAAACTGACCTAGAACAACTGGTCAGAACATTAATACAGTTAATACAACAAGTATACTAACTTGGAATAGCCCTTGTGTAAGATGGAAATAAAAAATCAATTTGAATGAATTTAATTCAGATAAATACAAAGTACAACAAATAACACACAGGTCTTCTTTTCATTCAGTGTAAGAGCCTAGTTTTGTGTTTTTCAGAGGGGTTGGTTCTTTTGTTAGATTGCATTGAATAGCAGTTGGAAATCATTCGTGTTGTCACCCGACAGAACCACGTTTTATTTAATCATTGATTACCCAGGTTCTGAGGGACATAGGGTCACCCCCGTTTTTCTTAATAAGATGGAAATAGGGCTACCAAAACTTTACTAATAATGTGACACCATCTCTGCTCTATTCTTAGAGAATAAATAACAAGTGGATTGACAACATTGAATACGTGATGTGGTCTACTGCGTAACAGAGATATAAAACATACCTAGGTATGTTTACTATTTTTTATTATTGCTTTACTTACCAATAGATATAGAGTTTCCCTGTACTTGACCCTCAGCTAGAGTGATCTTAGATTTTCTCTTTTCTTTTCTTTTTTCTTTCCTTTCCCTTGACAAAATCAATAGGGACAAAGAAATCCCCACGACAAGGACCAATATATACTACTGTTTGGTCATTTTTGCTAAACAATGATTGAAGGTACTTATTCTAACAAAACCCACAGAATCTTGTTTGGGTTATGTTACACAACTTTCCGCAAAACAGCTTCATGTTGGGCTATGAGCACTGCACGTTTTACAACTTTATATGTCTCTCACAACGGGTTACTTTTGGTCTATCTGCACTTTCTCTTTGGTTTTAGATACACTAAAAGATACATTAGCAGGGTGGATCTCTTGATCTCCATGTCTTCTTTTTTAATTCAAACTGCGCTCTTCCTGTTTCCTCTGTTATCTTGATATATATTTTTGGATATAATCAATGTAAATTATTTTTCTCATGGCATCATTTGCAGCCTTGAAAAGGTTTCTATGAAACGAAACACGTGTCGGCTGCCGGTTCAACGCTTGAAAGGAGGATTGCCACATCAAACTGATCATCCTGATTATATTGTTATGGCTTTTAACTTTGTAATCCAAGATTCTGGCATATATTCATATTAAACTGATATGGGAAGAACAATATTGATGTCCTGCTGGCACTTTGATTTGATTTGTTCAAATAACTTTATGAATTGATACGAAATTGAATAGGAGTGCTGAGGTTTATTTCTGTTTTATGCTCTCACTGGGTCCAATTGGGCTTCTGTGTTTGAGCACCTTAGGCAGTGGGGTGAAGTCTTTGTAACCTTGAGGGGCACCAATACTTGTATGCTGGCATTGAACGCACTAGGGGAATAGATGTGCTACCAATTATTCCACCACTGCTGTATATATTGTCACTGCTGTCTGCAGTGTAGCCCACAGAGAGCAGTCAGCAAGGGCCCACAGCCACATGGCTTTGACTTGAGCTCTACAGTTTACAATTCGCGAAGCAAAAAAAACATGTGCAAAGCCTGCAATGATGCGTATGACTGGTGCAGATATACTCCACCGTTAGAGCGGCAGACCCTGATGCAGAGGTCTAGCCCGGGACCAGGGTTCAATTCCCAGCCTCGGCGGGTCTTGGGCTCAAAAATTCCACGGTCCTGATAATTCTCGTCTAGGTGCCTATTCCAATCATGGAGTCCCACTCTGCAACTCTGGGCAATAGCTTGCTTAATCTCCACAAGGGCCCCCACAACGCTAAGGATGCCTGGTCTCCACCTTGGGGGTGCCCAGGAGTGGACGCCTCACAGGGAAAGCCAGGATGGGTTCCACAGCGGTATTCGTACAAGCGCCTTGAGACCCTTGCGAGTGAGTAGTGCGCTATACAAGTATCAATTTACATTTACATTACATTTTTATATTTACACTGGAGCAATGTTTTTTTCCTACAGGTCTGCATCATCTACATTACCGACTCAATTGCAAATGTGAATACTGAATTCTGCAGTACAGGCCAGAGAGAGAGCTCAGCAAGGGCCCACAGCCACGTGGCATTGACTTGAGCTCTATAGTTTGCAATACACTAAGCAAATAAAGCGTGTGCGGAGCCTGCAAAGATGTGTAAAAGTGGTGCAGACAGAGCAAACTACAGCAATCTCTTCCCTTACTGGACTGCATCATCTACAATAGCGACTCATTCTGAATTGTGAACACTACTGTCTACATTGTTAATTGAAGGCAGTACTCACACACAACCATCAATACTTTTTCTCACCCCCTCTTTACAAAATAAAACAACATAAATTACATAAAACTCTACAATAAATACATCAAAACAATTCGAATTGGGATTCCATCTGTCCACAGTCTACTCTATTCACTGTATTCGACTTGCAAGATGAATTTGGTCATTGTACTAAACCTATAACTCATCTAAAAAAAAACTTCTTCAACCAAGTATACTATAGCCTTATAGCCTTCCGTAGCTGGCTATACCGGCTATTAAAGGAGCTCTCCAGCATTAAAGGCCCACCTGAAGGCGAAGGCCTTTAACAAGGGAGAGGGACTTTAATAGCCACTATAGCCCAGCTACAAAGGGCTATAAGGCTATTTGAACATTCTGCCACTAGAGGATAGAATATTCTAACAAATAAAGTAAAGCCTTAAGAGAGCGCAAGGGGATTGGAATCCCTTCAGGCTCCCTGGGCCTGAACCAGAGTTGTGAACAAAAAAACAACGGAGCTACTCCATTGTTTTCAATGGAGCTCCCAACATTCCAATGTTCTAATAAAACAATATTGTGTATGTTTCAATAGATGTACTAATTACTTAACTACTGGATTCTGTAATTAAACAATCACCACTCAATCTAAATTGTGAATACTGCAGACCGCAGTCTAGAACAGATGCAGTGGTCATTAACACCTCACAGCCACATACCGTTCGATTCAAAAGCACGGAGTTGGTTGCACCTGATCACAGAGGGTACACAGAAATCATCACAAACTTTAACTTATGACATCCTCAATCATACAATCAAGACCCCATTTCACTGTTCGCACCTGCTGTACCACAGTATACTCCACTGACTACTGTCAACCAAGCCCAATAATCATGTGTAGCATTTAGCTATGGCAGGACAGAGTGTGATGCACCCCAACGCAGGAACTTCTGAGAAAAGCAAGCAGCAGGTAATATTGGACATCATCCATTGTCGGATCAAGACATCGTTCCACTGTTGGGACATAGAGTTGGTTGCACCTGTTCGAAGTGACTACCTCCATCCCCACTCTCAGGTACAGTTCTAACATCGTCCATTATGGGATCAAGACACTGTTCCACTGTTGGGACCTAGAGTTGGTTGCAGCTAATCAAAGGGAGTACCTCCATCTCCAATCTCAGATACTGTTCTAACATTGTCCATTGTGGGATGAAGACACCGTTCCACTGTTGGGACCTACAGTTGCTTGTACCTCATCGGACAGGGTACACAGAAATCATCAGAAACTTTAACTTCTGACATCCTCATTCATATAATTAGGACCCTCTTTCACTGTTCGGACCTGTTGTACCATGATGTAGTCCAGCGACTTCAGTCAACCAAGCCCAATAATCATATGCAACAGTTAACTACGGAATCACAGAGACTGATGCACCTCAACAGAGGGAGCTCAGTGAAAAGCAAGCACCAGGTAATATCGGACATCATCCATTGTGGGCACGTAGTGGGCCCTCTTTCACATATGGCGGTGTTGAAAGGTGAACTGTGGAGCATGTATGCATTGCTGCGGTCATTACTCTTTCTAGATACCAGCATGCTGAAAATATCATTCACGCAGCCACCTTTGCTCACGGTGTCAGCCTCGTGGCGGTGTAAGCTGCGCAGACCTGGCAGACACGTTCGCCAATCCGGAAGAGAACCACACCCAGAGAAACGTGCCTCTTCTTCAGATCCCTATGCTAGCCTTGTGTATGCGAGCCAGCCCACTACCCTAAACATTTAGGGGGGGAGGGAAACATGTACGCGGTAACATTCCATAATCTTCCCTACTGACTGTACTATCATGGTTGCGTCCACTATCCACTTCATTCAATAGACCATCAGTGTAGTTGACATGTATATGTCTGTGCTCTGAATACTCAACTGTGTCCAATGCAAAAACAACAGTGGATGAACAGAATGCAGAAAAATGTCATACATTCACCCCAGTACAGAGATCTGGGCATAAATCCATTGTTTTTTGCTCACCATGCCATTCCAGTTTAAACCCAGCCATATGCAAATCAGTCTTGACCCTGTGCCCCATGGGAACAGTCCAGCCCGAACTGCCAAGTCAGGTCCTCCCTGGACTGGAAACAAGCATCCTGGGACTGGTTTCGGGCTTTCAGCCCTCATCAGCCAGGATAGTTTGATTCCAGTGGCACGAAGAGCACAGGACTAACGTCTAAGCATACCCGTCCCAATCGGGGTGACAAATGCAAAAACAGCAGTTGATTGGACAGAAAGCAGAACATTGTCATACATTCACCCCAGTACAGAGATCTGGGCATAAATCTATCATTGTTTTGCTCACCATGCCATTCCAGTTTGAACCCAGCCATATGCAAATCAGTCTTGACCATGTGCCCCATGGGAACAGTCCAGCCCGAACTGCCAAGCCAGGTCCTCCCTGGACTGGAAAAAAGCATCCTAGGACCGGTTTCGGGCTTTCAGCCCTCATCAGCCAGGATAGCTTGATTCCTGTGGCATGGAGAGCATGGAACTCACGTCGTGGGCATACCCATCCCACTCGGGGTGACAAATGCAAAAACAACTGTTGATGGACAGAATGCAGAACAAAGTCAAACATTCACCCCAGTACAGAGATCCATCATTTTTTTGTGCTCACCATGCCTTTCCAGTTTGAACCCAGCCATATGCAAATGAGTCTTGACCCTGTGCCCCATGGAACAGTCCAGTCCGAACTGCCAAGCCAGGTCCTCCCTGGACTGGAAACAAGCGTCCTAGGACCGGTTTCAGGCTTTCAGCCCTCATCAGCCAGAATAGCTTGATTCCAGTGGCATGGAGAGCACAAGACTCACGTCTGAGCATACCCGTCTCACTCTGAGTGACAAATGCAAAAACAACAGTTGATGGACAGAATGCAGAACAATCTCATACCGGTCCCATGATGCTTGTTTCTGGTCCAGGGAAGACATGGTTTGGCAGTTCGGGCTGGACTGTTCTTATGAAGCACAGGGTCAGACTGATTTGCATATGGTCATGTCTGAACTGGGGTGGCGGAGTGAGCTAAAGAATGATGATGGATTAAACCCAGATCAGTCGACTGAGGGTGAGTGTTTGCATTGTTCAACACTCTGTCCATCATCCCCTTTGGTTTTGCTTTGTTCGCCCTAAGTTGGCAGGGTATGCCTAGACATGGGTCCCTTGCTCACTCTGCCACTGGATTCAAGCTAGCCTGGCTGATGATGGCTGATTAGCCAGAAACCGGTCCCAGGATGCTTGTTTCCAGTCCAGGGAAGGCATGGTTTGGCAGTTCGGGATGGACTGTTCCCATGAGGCACAGTGTCAGACTGATTTGCATATGGCAATGTCTGAACTGGTGTGGCGGAGTGAGCTAAAGAATGATGATGGATTAAATATCAGATCAATTGACTAGGGGTGAGTGTTTGCATTGTTCAACACTACTTCCATCATCCCCTTTGGTTTTGCTTTGTTCGCCCTTAGTTGGCAGGGTATGCCCAGACGTGGGTCCCTTGCTCACTCTGCCACTGGATTCAAGCTAGCCTGGCTGATGACGGCTGATTAGCCAGAAACCGGTCCCAGGATGCTTGTTTATGGTCCAGGGAAGGCATGGTTTGGCAGTTCGGCTGGACTGTTCCCATGACGCACAGCGTCAGACTGATTTGCATATGGCAATGTCTGAACTGGTGTGGCGGAGTGAGCTAAAGAATGATGATGGATTAAACCCAGATCAGTCGACTGGGGGTGAGTGTTTGCATTGTTCAACACTCCGTCCATCATCCCCTTTGGTTTTGCTTTCCTCAACTGTGTCCAGCACATCCCCTTAAGACTTTACGTTATATACTTCTATAATCGATAGTTACTTACCACCTTCGCACATACTTTGCTTCCATCTCTCCCCGCATTCTGCATTGTGAGGCAGAGGTGCCATGCCATGTTTAGTCTGTGTACATGGCTAGCCAGGTTTCCCACAGTATGTAGTGTCATTGTGCCTGCTAGGTGCAAATGTTGTATGTGATTATATAAGGTAGCACGTTTATTCACTAACAGTGGTTTCTCCTGTTTACATATCGCTATCTTAAAGAACATACAGAAGTTTTTCTCACAGGTGAAAAGTACGACCACAATGACAGTGCTTCATTACTATCCAAGAATGTCCAACTACACGTCTCTTCTAAGATTACAGCCCCCAACCGGCGTCCTTTCTTAAAAGCAAGCCAAATTCCACAATCCGACTAACATTCACACAGCTTTCTAACAGCAGTTATCTGCTTCTCAATAACATGCACTCCTAAGGAATGTGAGCTGGCACACCGTATGTCCCTACTGTTTCAAACAGAGTAACTTCCTGTGGCAATGTCTATTCCCACCCACACAAACTAACTCCCAAACTTCAACTTGGCCTTCAATTCTTAGTTTGAAAACAGATTTCAAGAAACAAACCAAACTAAAAGCACTTTTGTTCAGAACAGTAGTCTTCCTCACTTATGCAAAAGAAATTTATCGACTGCAGATACCACAAACTTCAAGTAAAATACACTACCTTTTAAATACGAACCGCCCATTACACTTTGTGAATTGTTACACAATTTACAACACATGTCACACTCAAGGTCTGACACACTTTTTTAACAAGCTCTTTTACAGCCTTCTAACACGCTTTCAAACTGTTCCTCTTTTAATAGCAGACTACAGTCATTCGATCATCTCTGGAATAACAGGAACAGTACCCACAATTCTCGCTCTCTTTGCGGCCATCCTACTACTAATTCTACTTCTAGTAATGGCTACGCTCTCTGTGGTAACAACTATGTCCGACAGAACACGCCTCTATGCCAATCTACATCAATACTGTAAAAAAATTGAAAAACCTTTCGCCTACCTCTATCTATTATTGAAGCTAGCTACAACATAACATTTATCAACACTTATGCAATATGCGTACAGCCATTGTTTAATTGAAAAACTTGCCCATTTGACTGGCAAATGGATGTATGCTTAGCCAACATCCCAACAATCGCTCCCGATATCCAGCAAGTAATGCATTACCTTGAAAACCATGAACGGGATGGTTCTGGAAGTGGAGCAATGTCAAACGCAATATAACAAAGGAATCGCAGTGGAATGGGATTTCTGCACAGCCGCAAAAGATCTCCTGCAACGTGCGACCTTTCACAACATCGCCGATTGCCTGCCAATGCAAATTGCCGCTCCAACATTCAAGGAACATTACTATCCCTTCGAAGATATGAATTGGATCGCTTCGCTTTTCTCAGACGACGGCAACAATAGCTTCTTGGAACATTACGCATCTCAAGCCGCTGAGGACCTTCTGGACTGCAATCTCCAAGACTTTTAAGAAATTCATGTTATACTTGAATGGATTTTTTTCCATCTTTTTTTACTTTTTCCCTTTATATTTTTTATAATACACTTCAATCCTACTACTTTCATATAACAACTTTTTAAGTATACTCAGACATTTGAACTCTATCTTCAATATTGCCCCTTAAGTCTTCATATTAACCAGGGATCGGTGATGTATGTCCTATGCAAATACGCTATTTACTTCCTAACTTAGCTGACCCCCAACACCCATTTTGAAACCACGTCTATTTTTTGTGCAAACGCCTCTCTGCCTTCCTGTTATTCACAAAGCCCTTTCACACAAATTTACTCAAAGAAAGTCAACTTCCGCTCAGAACCTCACAATAAAAATGAAAAAAGACGACTTTGTTTAGGAACTGGTTTGCACAGTGTAGTAATCGTAAACTACCTTTATTTTCATTATACAATTTATTCATCCTTGTCTAATAGCTATTGTGTAAGTCACGTAGAACTCTAACATATAATGTGCAATTCCCTGATTCAGGAGCTTCGATTTGACTACAGCAGAAGCGGTTGAAGTTTGTCTTAGCTCAATGCCTTAGCTCTCTACACAAGATTGTTTTTTGAAACAGCTGAAGACATTAATGTATAGTTTGACTACAAAGGTACTGAATGTGCTTCTCAGAAGCTCAATGTTTGTATTCATCGACAAAGTTCCAATGTTGTTGGACTAGTACCAATTCTGACATTCACCGCATTGAATCTACTGTACAACAAATTGCTGACTATTCTACTGTTCATAATTTTGTGTTACAAAAAAGCACTGCCAAGGTACCTAAAAAGTTTGTTGATTACATTTTGCAATTTCTTTTTTATTCCTTTTTTTCTTAAAGGATACATATGGTAATCGTATCCTACCTTCATTTTCCTTATAGAATGTAGAGTCATTCAAGTGTAATACCTATTGTTTATGTCACATGCAACTGTAACATGCAATATACAATTTACTGATGCAGGAGTTTACGTTTGAATACAACAGAAGTGCTTCAACTTCGCATCAGCTGGATGCCCTAGCTCTTCCATCAGTGGGTCCAATTATGGCACTTAAATAAAGACACTTTCTATATAATTTCCAAACTACATGCCTTTATTACACACAACCACTTTCTTAGACACATCTCATTTCACCATTTCTCTTTTGTGGCATTGCAACATTCTACATTATATTCTTCACAGTTATTCCTTTATTCCTGCTTCCTAAAACACTTCATTTGAGTCTACAGACCGGTAGGGGTGACTAGTTTGCTTCCCACTCCCTGTATAGTATAAACGCACACTAACACTACTTACACAGGTATGCTACAGCGGCCAGTATCCTACAGCACCCACAGCACATCACTTTACAACAATAAACTCACGACTTACACTCACAGTTTCATCCCGACTCTTCAGACCGGTACCAGTGAGTACTTTGCTTCCCACTCCCGCTATACTCTAAACACATACTAACACCACCTACACACATATGTTACAACAGCCAGTATGCTACACCGCCCAGAGCACATCAGTTTACAGCACTCAGCTCACAGTCTAGGTGCACGGTTTCATCCCCGAGTTTAACGGTACCTCACCTCTGCACTATCTCACTTAAGACAAAACAGCACGTTCACACCGGTAACGGTAACTACTTTGGTTCTGCCATTATGCTACAGCCCACTCAGCTCACAGTTTAGGCATACGCTTTGATCCACAGGTGTACCGGTACCTCACCACCATCTCACAGTATGCAAAACAGCACTTTCACACCAGTAGGAATAAATACCTCATTACTGCTCAGCTCACAGTTTAAGCACACGCTTTCATCCCTGACTTTACCGATACCTCACCTCAACACCATCTCACTCTAGGCAAAACAGCACTTTCATACCGGTAAGGGTAAATACTTCGCTTCTGCCCAGATGCTACAGTGCCCAGAGCACATCAGTTTACAGCAGTCAGCTCACGATTTACACGCAAGCTTTCATCCCGGAGTATACCAGCACCTCACCTCGGCACCATCTCACAGTGGGCAAAACAGCACTTTCACACCCTAACCCCTCCACAGACCTCACAGCGCTCCTACCCTCCTCTTTCCCATTTTTTTTCTGCCCTTTTTCCCCTTACTCGCTTCAACCAAATCACAAAATGACAGCCAACCCTTCCTAGTTGCAACCGCTCGCAGCCAATCAGCAGCAAGCTTGTGCTCGTAATGCCTCAGCCATCAGATGGCTGAATTCTCAAATATCGATATCTGTAAATTTCAACATTTCTCAAAAACGTAATGAACGGATTTACACCAAATAAAAAAAAGCGTGCTTTCTAGACCAAGACCCTTCTCCCTGCTAAATTTGGAGTAATACTGTTCACCCGTTCGACCTGCAGCCTTGTCTAACGTTTCCTATGGAAATTAACATGGAGAAAAACACGTTTTGGGCCCCCCTTTTTTTATCGGCCCCCCCTTGACGAATCACCCCCAAAACTTTCAACATAGGAGCTGATATCAACAAAGAATTTGTTTCGAAAATGTTGTGAAACCTCGTCAATTGGCGCCAAAGTTATTGCCATTTTCATTTGGTAACTAGGTCCTAACTATAACTACCTACTGGCGAATGACAGTAGGTTATATATATATATATATACCCAGCTGGTCCTCAACCCAAGGGTACTTGGCTTAAATAAAGAAAGGGATTCTACAAGTGCAGGACGTGCAAAGCCTGTCAGCATGGGATTAAGACCACAGAAATTTCCATGCCATTTGGGGGGCCAAATAAGGTCATCACTAAAGCACTGGATTGTAAAACCGATCATGTGGTGTACGTGCTGGAGTGCCCCTGTGGTTTACGCTATGTTGGCAGTACGACCTTACCAGGGCACCAGAGGGTACTCCACCACCTACGCGCAATTAAGAACCATGATCAAACCTATCCTGTGGCCAGGCATTTCCAAAAACACCATGAGGGTGACCCTAAGGATTTAAAATATTTTTTTGGTTGACTCTGTGCCAAGAAATGTGGGGACAGAGTCAAGAACCTTAAGTTGCTTGAAATGCATAACATTCTGAGCCTCGACAGTAAACAACCCAATGGCTTAAATAGTTCAGAGGAACTCCATGCAAGTTTATAGACGAGTAGAAAATATTTCAAACCTGTCTATAACCCTTAAAAGCTGAAAATAAAATAAACTACACACTGTAAGTGAAAATATTCAGTATACAAACTAGTTACTTTTAGCAGGCCACCTTAGATAATAAAATAGTCCCCATAATCGAATCATAGTTGGTTATCATTTCCAGACATCGTTAGCGTATTTAAACAGACATAGGTTGGAAACATGTTTTGCTGCCGCAAACATTACCTAAAATGAATACTCTTCTTTTTAAACCACTTAACAAGTTGTTATTTGCACATAGGCACTGGTATTTTCGGATACATATAAAAAAATTTTAAATGTACTAGATGTGAACATTAAAATGCATTGGTGGGTTTCCTATCGAACTTTCAAAACATAATGGTCATGTGGGACAAAAAAATGAGATAAAGGCTGATTTTCCACAAATAGAATGTATATATAAAAATATTCCTTTTATTTGGATTTTGTTTAATGATTTTAGCATATTTATGATATGTATTTACAACGTATTTATATCTATTTATTAGTGCAATAGTGTAAACTATATATTTATATTTCTACTTTTGTACAGGTTATTTGATTGGGGATTCGATACAGGCCGTTGAACCGAAGATGAAAAAATCCCCCCCAAAAAACAGGACTAGGGCATTGATGCCTGGACGACCACGGTCCACCGATCCATTATGTATTTAACTTAATTTATTTAACCGATTTTGGATTTACCCTTGTTAAAAAGCATGTGTTTGTAAATATGGTTGATGAAATTTAGTTTGGAACCCATTGCATGGTGTTGTCACTTTAAGAGGTGTGGGCCTTAAACCTAAAAAAAAGCGGTGAAAAAATCCCCAAAAAAGTATTGTGAGTATTTAAGAAACTATGATAGGTGGATGGCGTCATGTGAGAAAGTCTTACGCTTGGGATGAAACGCGTAATGGCTGCCCCATCTAGATGTACTATGGAATGAAAATGCAGCAAAATTAAATTGAAGGATTTACACTTTGGTGGTCCGTGCTCTTTGTTTGTGCCTTTGTGGCCTACGGGAAAGGGATTACGAAGCTGAAGAGTTCTACTGTATATATATATATATATATATATATATATATATATATATATATATATATATATATATATATATATATATATATATATATGTATTATCGCTCAAGACTCTTCTTCGTCTCGCAAGAAAGAGGCAGCACTCGTAGTCCAAGAGTCAACCAGAGTTTTAATTAAAGGGAACAGATAAGCACAGACGCGTTTCGGCGTGAGCCTTTGTCAGTGTGTCACTCGTCAATTTCAGACATCCCATTAAATAAACAAATTCATGAACATTGACATAGACATAGGACTATACCCCTTTTGCCACTGTGGGTGCATGTTGGAAAGGTGTTATATCCATATGGGGGTCTTATCTAATTCGTTCGTGTATGTTCTCACGTACACATATATTCACTAAAAAAAGCATAGGTTTCACACCAGTTATAGTTAGGAATTAGCATTTAAAAAAACCTATTAAATTCCCTGAAAAAAACCATAGGTTTCACACCAGTTATAGTTACCTGGAAATTTTACTGACATAAAACCATTGAAATTCCCACTTTATAGTTAATTGGACTCACTAACACTTGTGCGTGTAATGCACTGCTGATGACATCACATATTACATCACTCATGACATGGTCAGTGACATCACTCATGACATCACTGATGACACCATCCAGTGAATGTGTGTCTTTCTGAAAGCTAAATATGTTTTATATATGTATATGTAAAGGTCGATGGAAAAATAAATGTTTAAATAAGTGTCTAAATGTTTTTTTTTTTTTTAAATTGATTGGTTAACTGGCTTATTAAGTGTATCTTAGTGAATACATATATTAGCGAGTAATGTTTAAATATTTAAATATATGTATCAGTGTTTCACTTTGTGTATAAGTGGCTGCATGGGTTGGTGAGTAGCTACATGTGTGTATATGGGTTATTAGATGTTTTTTTTAGTATCTTTATAATTGTCTGTTTGATTTGGTGGGGATGTTACTTAGCACATAGATGCATCAATGACTGACTCACTGTTTGTATGTGTTTTGAAGACAGCATATGTGCCGGACTGTATGGGTGGATGAGTGTATATATGTGTGTGTTAGTGAGTGAATGACTGTCTCACTAGTGTCTTTATTAGTAACTACATATGTTTTAATCTAGTATATGTGAGTATTGTTGTATATAAGTGAGTATATGTGCGAGTGAGAGATTGAAAGAGTTCTTGTTTAAATAAGTATGTGTTTCTATAAGTGATTGTTTAAGAGAGTAAGTATTTGTAAGTTTCCTTAGAAGTAAGGTGGTAGTGTGTGTATAGCCGTATATGCAAATAAATGGATGTTCAATAGTTTATTTGCATGTGTGAGTATGTGTGTAAGCAACTTTTGGAAGACTGTCGGTGTGTTACAGGATGTATAAGTGTATCACTACATATGATTAGTGAGTATATGTAAGAGTGACTATATAGAACTGTTGGTGAATGAGTGGATGTGCATATAAATGGTGGAATTACTGAATTGGTTGTTGTAACTGGTATGGGTATCTCCATTTTTTTGAAAATGTTAGTTTCTATTTTTGAATATGTGTTTCAAGGGTTACTTTACAGTGAAAGGAGGTCTGTCACTCTGTCACAAGGATCGTGTCATCAGTGATGTCATGAGTGATGTCACTGACCATGTCATGAGTGATGTAATATGTGACGTCATCAGCAGTGCATTACACGCGCAAGTTATAGTGAGTCCAACTAACTATAACGTGGGAATTTCAATGGTTTTATGTCAGTAAAATTTCCAGGTAACTATAACTGGTGTGAAACCTATGTTTTTTTCAGTGAATTTAATAGGTTTTTTAAATGCTAATTCCTAACTATAGCTGGTGTGAAACCTATGGCTTTTTCAGTGAATTTCATAGGTTTTTTAAATGCTAATTCCTAACTATAACTGGTGTGAAACCTATGGTTTTTTCAGTGAATTTCAAAGGTTTTTTTTAATGCTAATTCCTAACTAAAAGTCTCACTTTATAAGTAAGACTGTTAGCACTCTAGTTGTTCTTTAGAACACTCTGGTACATACTATCATTGGGCTATAGTTGTGCTACATCTGGCTGATATTAGGGCTACATTTGTATTTTTTTGTGTCTGGTGGGCTACATTGGGCTACATTGGGCTACATTTGGGCTACATTTGGGCTCTAACATATATACAGCCCAATGTAGCCCAATGTATATTTTTTAAAAGTTAATTTTCTTAAAAACAACTGGAGCATATATCTTAAGACATAGCAAACGCACATCGGGCTACCAGTCCTTACAATTTTTCAATTTTTTTTTTTGTATTTTTGTATTTTTCTTTTTTTTGCCCTGGAGCGCTCCCGGTGCGCGCCCCGGTGAGCGCCCCGGAAAGCGTAGTATATTGAAGCGCCCCGGTGCGCGAACCGGGAAGCGTCCCGTTAGCGCCAATGTCGCGATCAAAAACAACATCGTGACACGTTGCGTAAGCGTGACGTAGTGTCTTATGACGCGCTGCGTAAACGCACCCGGAAGCGCTCCGCGGCGCGGCCCGGAGCGCGTAACATAAGCGCGCCGGAGCGCGTAACGTAAGCGCAACGGGTCATGTGACTTGAAAATAACACTTTTCATTGGTTCTCATCATTTTTTTTCTCCAAATAATGAAAGCCCCCTCCTTTTTTCCTCATTCCTACTGTCTTCATTGAGAGAGCAAGAGCTATTATAGAGCAAACAAGGGCATCACTTGTTGCTGCAGCTGGTGCACCCCCACCACCAAGAAAAGAAGGTCCACCACCACAGTTTCTTGGAGGACAAGAAGAAGAGGAGGAAGAAGAGGAGGAGGATCAACAACCAAGGCGCTTCCTCCCTGAAGAACCAAGACAAAGGCACGTTAAAGTGCACTTCATTTGGCAATTCTTCTCTTTTCCTGATGACCAAAAAAAGGTGAACGCCCCCAAAGTCACCTGTCTTATTTGTGACAAAGTTCTCCCCAGGGGCAATCCTACAAAGAAATATTCTTTTGGTAATTTTACCATGATCCGCCACATGGAGAGGTGGCATCCCAATAATTTAGCCCAGGCTGAAGTCCAGGAACTTCGAAACAACCCACCCCCTGAGACCAGCACTTCCTCTTCTGTACCCTCACTTTCTGGTCCTGAAGAACGCCAAATGGTGCCAAATATTCAGGAAAAATTTGGCAAACTCAAATTTGTTTGCATTTTCTGTGGCAAAACATTATGCTACGGTGAACTTAGCGTCACCTTAATTAATAATGCTGTAGACAGCCACCAATTCAGCAAGAAAAGAAACCAGTAATTCTTTTCTTTGTTTTTGCTCCTGTTGAGCCATTTCCAATTCCCTGTTTTTTGTTTGTTCCCTTAAAAAAACCCCAAAAAATATAAAATTGTTCAAAAATACAAAAAAATAAAAAAATGTTCAGAAAAATAATTTAAAAAAATATAAAACAACAAAAAGAATTAAAAAAAAGTTATTTTCAGAACTACCTCCCATTTATAAAATGTTGCCAACATTTTTTAACTCTGGCATTCTTTTTTTCTCTTTTGAGCGCTTCCCGGTGCGCTCCCCGGTGCGCGTACCGGGCGCTCCCTCCGCGACAATTGAAAAAATATATATATTTTTTTTGCCCCGCGAGGCCCTTTTATAGCCCCCACATCAAACCTAGGGGGTCAGGGTGGGTCTACCCTGTCCCCTTATGGTCATTTTCCCCTTTGTTTTGGCCACCTCTTGTGTCTCAATCCTACCGAGACACAAGATGGCGGCCGCTCCGGACTGTTTCGAATGTTTACAGACACGCGAGAACCAATTAGCTTTCTGCTCGGAAGTCGCGTGGCGCACCCGGAGCGCTCCAAAGGGCGTGTACCGGGGCGCTGCCATAGATATATATATTTTTTTGAACCTAAATTACCCAAAATCCACTGAAGCACATATCTTGAGACATAGCAAAGGCACATCGGGCTACCAGTCCCTACAATTTTGCCAAGTTTGGTGGAAATCCATTCAGCCGTTCAGGCTAAAAGTGAGGTCGACCGCCCTATGGAAATTAACATGGGGAAAACACGTTTTGGGAGCCCCCTTTTATCTCGGCCCCCGCTTGACAAATCCCCCCCAAAACGTTCAGGGAAGGACCGGGGTGCCGCGAGGCCATTTTGAGGAAATTTTCAGGCAGATTCGTCAACCGGCGCAAAAGTTATTCAAAATAGAATTTTGAGATTTAACATTGAAAAAAATCCTAACTATAACTACCTACTGGCGCACCGCCAGTAGGTAATATATATATATATATATATATTCAATGAAAAAACCATAGGTTATAAAGAATATATAGTTAGGAATTAGCATTTACAAAACCATTGAAATTCAATGAAAAAACCATAGGTTATAAAGAATATATAGTTAGGAATTAGCATTTACAAAACCTTAAAAATTCAATGAAAAAACCATTGGTTATAGAACATATATAGTTAGGAATTTGCATTTACAAAACCTTATTTTACTCGCATAAAACCATTGAAATTCCATATATAGTTAGATGCGCTAACTATATATCGCGCACCCGCAATCCACTGCTGATGATGTCACATATTACATTATTCATGACATGGTTAGTGACATCACTGATGACATCACTGATGACAACATCCAGTGACTGTATGTTTCTGTAAAGTTAAAATATGTCTTACATATTGAAGAATGAGTGGATGTATAAGTGTCTGGATGAAGGATTTAGTAGGTGCATGACTGACTGTATGAGGGAGTGATTAAATGTGTCTCACTGAGTGCATGGGTTAGTGACTAAACTGTTTTAATTTGTGCATCATTATATCTGTTGATCTACAAACTGCTACATATGTTGATCAGTAGCTATATGAGTAACTGTATGGGTTATTCATTGGTTGTCCAAGTATTTGTATGGGAAACTGAGTGTGTGTGTATGGGTGGCTGGGAGGTGTGTGACTCTGTGCATAGATGTGTGAGCAGTTGATTCACTAGATGTATGGTTTCAAAAGTGCATGTGGAAACAGCTGTATGGGTGGTTGACTGTGTGCATGAGTGTATTGGTGAGTGAATGGATATCTCAGTGCTACATGTCAAAGGAAGTACATATGTAAAACACAGTACATGTGAGAGTTGACATCTATAAATAACTGTGCATAAGAGCCAGTGAATGTGTGAGTGGCTGTATGGATCATTGTGAACATGTATCAGGGATTGTATAAGAGAGTAAATATGTGTTAGTATATGTTTGAATAAGTAAGGTGTGTATAACTGTATAGTTGAGAAAATGGAGGTGTGATTGTTTTTTGGCATAACTGACTAGGTGTGTGAGTAACTCCATGGATGAGAGACAGTCTGTGACTGTCGGTTTACACTGATTGTATCTAAGGTTATATTAGAGTCTGAAGAGGTTCATGGTATTATCACATGAATGATATCATCAGTGATGTGATCAGTCATGTCAAATGAGATGTTATCAGTGATTTTATCAGTGATGTCATTTGAGATGTCATCAGTGATGTCATCAGTGATGTCACTAACCATGTCATGAATGATGTAATATGTGACATCATCAGCAGTGGATTGCGGGTGCGCGATATATAGTTAGCGCATCTAACTATATATGGAATTTCAATGGTTTTATGCGAGTAAAATAAGGTTTTGTAAATGCAAATTCCTAACTATATATGTTCTATAACCAATGGTTTTTTCATTGAATGTTTAAGGTTTTGTAAATGCTAATTCCTAACTATATATTCTTTATAACCTATGGTTTTTTCATTGAATTTCAATGGTTTTGTAAATGCTAATTCCTAACTATATATTCTTTATAACCTATGGTTTTTTCATTGAATTTCAATGGTTTTTTGAAAGCTAATATCTGTAACTGTAAAATGTATTCTTCTTTAAATCTTAAAATATATTTTACATGTTTTTAATACATTTTTTTAAAAAATATTTTTTTGTTCCGCTCCCAGTCCGCGAACCGGTAAACGTTCTTTTAGCGTAACTGTTACGTTAGAATGACGTTTTGCGTTGTCGCGTAATACGTCATCGGACGCGCCAAGTTAGCGGACCCGGAAGCGGACCGGAAAGCGGCGCAAACGCGAAACGTAAACACAGCAGGTCATGTGACTCGGTAATAACACTTTTCATTGGTTCATTTCACTTTTGGTTTCCTAATGATGTAATACTAGGTCATGTGATCTAAAATTAACACTTTTCATTGGTTTAGAACTTTTGCTTTTCCCAAATGATGAAAACCCCTCCTTCTTTCCTCACTCTGACTTTCATCTTGGTGAGAGAAAGACCCTTTTACAATCCAGAGAAATGGCTTCAGTTGTTGCTTCTGGTAGTGTTCCACCACCACCACCTCCACCTCCTCATGGAAAGAAAGGACCAGCAGCTCAACCAATCTTTGAAGAAGAGGAAGATCAGGAAGAGGAGGAAGTGCCTGAGTATTTGCCTGAGGAGCCCAGGAGGTACAACAGAAAGGAACATTTCATCTGGCAATTTTTTACATTTCCAACAGGGCAAAAGAAAGTAAACGCAAGATATGTCTTTTGCCGTATCTGTGATGATCGCCTTTCAAGGGGGACGGACAAAAAATATAGTTTTGGGAATTTTACAATGCACAGGCACATGAGTAGGTGGCACCCAAATAATTATAGTGCTGCTCAGCTTCGGGACTTACAACAAAATCCCCCAGCAATAGCCAGAAGATCGGTCGTGCCAGAAGTTTCGGGACCAGAAGCAAGGGAGTTGATCCCGAATTCAAATGGACATGGGAGAAGTGAAACAAATGTGCGTGAGGTGTAATCAAATATTATGCTACCGTGAAAGTAGCATAACTCTTATAATAAGAGCAATCAAAAATCATGTATGTCCAAAACGCCCCCAAAAATAAATTCTTCTTTTTTTTGTTGCTCCTGTTGAGCCCTCTTCTATGAATCATTTTTGTTTCCCCCCTCCCCCCAAAAAATAAAAAAAATTACAAAATGTTCAGAAAAAAACAAAAAAATATAAAAAATGTTCAGAAAAATAATAAAAGCAATTTAAAACAACAAAAATAAAAAATAAAGTTCTTTTCAGAACTACCTCCCCATTATAAAAAAAAATTGGTAGAATTTTTGGAACTCTGCCAAGCTCTATTTTTTTTAGTTCGCTCCCAGTTTGCACTCCGGTACGCGAACCAGGAGCGAATCAAAAAAATTTTTTTTAAAAAAAAACAGTAAGTATAAGGAAAGGAAACAGACAGTTATGTTACAAGAAAGACAGCTATAGGGAGTAAAGAAAAGATACTGTTACCCGCAATTCACTTCTGATCATGTCATATATTACATCATTTTTGACATGGTCAGTGACATCATCAGCAGTGGATTGCGAGTAACAGTATCTTTTGTTGACTTCCTATAGCTGTCTTTCTTGAAATATAAATGTCTGTTTCCTATCCTTATACTTACTGTTCTTGTTTTAATTTTTTTTTAAGATCATTCAGAAACAATAACATTAATAGAGACAGAATGAGTGAATAAGAATGAAGAAGTATGAGAAGAGAGGGACTGTGAAAAATATTGGAAGGAGTAGAATAATTAAGTAATAGAGAAAGGAATGAGAGAAGTAGCAAACACAGGAAAGTAAGAATTAAAGAAATGAAGCAGTAGAACTAATAGATGTTAAATGTGATAGAGTAAATGATTGATTGAGGGTGACGATAAGGTGTGTCCTCTCTAAAAGTTTGTTTAAGGTGAGGCGTACTCAGGGTTGCATATCAAATTTATGCTTGTTGAAGAATACAGAGGAGACAATACATGTAAAGACCTACCATTGTAGTAAAACATGCCCACTTATTACATCATTCATGACATAGTCAGTGACATCATCAGCAGTGGAAGGCGGGTTAAAAAAGTAGAAAACATTTACCTTATAATTCTTGTTAACTTTTAAAGAAAATTTTTCATACTTTCAATCTGTAAAAGAGAGAACAAACATTTCCAAAAATATTAAAACATGTATTTAAAAATTAGAAAAAAGAAGGGAAAAGGTTCAAGAAGAAACAGTTTTTCAACAACTTTGACACTTACAGAAGCCTCTGCTTCTTTACGACCCCTACACAATCCTAAAGATATTTATTTTAAACAAACAGTATCTTCATGCTGATGAAGTGAGGCCTATTTTGGAACATGGTGCTTCTTTTGCATTGCTGATGTCTCACAATAGTGATGCAATAGCAGCGCAAAAGAGATGTAAAGCCATCATAAAATTGTGTGTAACATTGTAAATGATTGTTTCAGGATGCAAATAAGATGTGTCCTTTCAAGAGGTTTCTTTAATGTGAAGTGTATTCAGTTTTAAAAAAAAACAGTACCTAGAAGTACTGCACTGTAAGCATTAAAATTGACACTTACTGAAGATTCAGTTTCTCCATATCTACCTCACATTTCTAAATGTATATCATAAGTACAAAAAGGAAAACATTAATTATACATGTTAAATGGTTTATTTTTGCTGTTTTCAGAATGTATCAAATTTCACTTAAATCAGTGACTTGAAGGTATTCATCATGTAACAGCGGGGAAAAAAAAACACAATCAAAATGATTGTGTTTAAAAAACCCATACAACCTAAGAAATCTGATTTCAAAACTCCTTAAAATTAACTTACTTTCAATGACGTCGAAGGATGTCCTATGAAGAGCGTCCACTCTATTGTGCTATAAATATTTTCAGCCCGCCACTTTCTGAAAGAAAACCTCCATCGTTTTGAAAAATATGTTACATACAAGAAAAGACTTCTCACATTCTACCACATGTTTCCACTTGGCCAAATCATGTTGCAGCAATTCACAAGTCTTCTAATTCTTCCAATCAAATCCCGTCATTTTCTATTTTCGCAACTTTCAAAAAGAAAACATTTGAGATTATTTTCACAATCCTGGACTACTAATATCTTACCCTTCTTTGTCACTCATGTTCTCCTTTTCCTATGACACTGATACTGTTTACTATGAAGCAGACTTACTTGCATCAGGTTTACATAGTTGAATTTTTAAATTGACATTATAATTAAAAGTTTTGGACCAATAATCTAGACAGCATTGCAGACTTACATTCCCTCTACTTGATGAACCTTTTGCAATTCCTCACAGGAAATCCCAAGATTCTTTCTTTAAAATTTTGGTTTTAAAAACACCAGGTAAGAATTTTTAAGGTCAAACGGCAATTTTTTTTTGAAAGTTACAACAGAATCATTGCAGAATGACCAGCCGTTTCGAGACTTTAAATAAGCTGTATAATGTCCTGATGTTGTTGAAGGACCATCGTGATAGATAATTGCTACAGTTACAAAAGTCCTTCCTGAAATTGACAGCTGAGAAGCCACAATTTTTTTTATTAAAGTTGACAATTTTGATCCATCAGGCCTACATCGTTGGATCATTAAAATGACATATTGGCCATATCTACGTATAAATAATGTTGACATCATTTTAGATTTACATTGGCTACACTCCATGTTGTGATCCGCTGCATTTACTAGCTTATTAAAGGAGACTGATTTACTGTCTGGCAAAGTTAAATATATAAATTTTCTGAGTCTACACTAGTAGTACTTGATACCATACAGTTCTCGCAGTCATGCTGCCATTGATAAGAAAGCCCAAACAGATGATCTACATCTACACCCTCATCTTGCAATACATCAAGCATATACATTAAAACTCCTGACAATCTTGCTGATTATTTTCAGAGAAGTCTGTTTGACCTGAACATTCATCTAACAGATAACGAACTTCAGACACACTTTCTACTTTTGTTCGATCAGTGCTACATTTCTCGAAAACAGAATTCAACAAACAGCATAAAATTTGTTCTGAATTCAAGAGAATCTGTTCTGTTAAACTCTCTAGTGAAAAGAGAACATTAACCACTACATTTGCATAGCAGTTGACACCAGAACTGTTTTCAAATTGAAAACCGACAACATCTTCAACACAATCCACTTTCTTTCTGCTAACAATTTTCGGTTCATCGACTTTTGGTCTTTTTGCTACAACCTCCCTACTATTACTGATATTTCTACGTTTCCGGCCTACCACACGTTTCTCAAACAAAGGATATTGAGGCAAATGTGGCGCATACTCTCTTCTTAACCTATTGTATTCCTTAACACAATCTAGATCCGCACAAATGTTTGTGACATCACAGTCAATCAAGTACAATCCTGATAAAGTTCTAACTCGTGACAATGCCACATATGCCATACCCTCCTTGAACACAGAACTGCCAATATTCACCAATGCACTGTCTACACTTAAACCTTGCGATTTATGGATTGTCACCGCATATGCCAAGCAAACAGGAAACTGTTTACGGCGAACATATAAGTCTTTAACAAGCAAAAATCTAGCAGAACAACGACCAATTAGCTGTACTTCCTCAATGCCATCAAATTTAATTTTTAAAAATTCTATTCCATCTCTATTTCTGTATTTCTCAAAATCAACAACATTACCCATTGATCCATTTACCAGACCTCTTTCAACATGTAAATTCCTTCTCAAAATGATTCAGCAATTTAAGCACACATTCAGAGTCTTTTCAAAACCCGCAGTTTTAGATATAGTCTTCTCTAATGAATCCAATTTTGATTTCAAATTCTCTGACAAAATAATTGTTGATCCCATATGCTCTATTTTGTCAATAGCTTCAAGTTTCACAATCTCTTGCTTTTCTAAATTCAACATTTTGTTGTTGAAGATGGCACATTCTGCAAGAGTTGGCATCAAACATATTCCGGATTTCTTCTCAGTAATTTCCTGAAAAATATTCTCAGGTGCAATCTCTTGTTCGGGATATAAATTTGACAGTAATCGTGCATTTAAAGCTTCTTTCCCATGCTCGGTCACTTTTCCAATTCTAATATCTTGTAGAATATTCTTGTAATCTTCATCCTTTGCCTGACGCATATTTTCATGCAGTTCAGCATAATTGAAGTTTAACCATATATTGACGTTGCCAATGCTCCCTAGGCACTTCCTGGTATCTTCATGCGTGAGTATTTTGAACACAGGTTGACCTTTTACTAGTGTCAGCTGCAGAAGATCTCCGAAAACAATGATGTGTTTGCCACCAAATAACACATCATATTCAGTTTTAAGTACTTCTTGCATTCTCAAATGCACAAAGGCAAGCATGACATTGGAAACCATGCTTACTTCGTCAATGATAAGTAGTTTCATTTTCCTCAAGACTCTTGAAACTTCACAGCAAGCATCCCCAGATAACTTGTGGTATTGTAATTTGTTGTCATGCTCCACTGGCAGCATTAGTAGACGATGCAAAGTAATACCTTTAATGTTATGTGCTGCCAGTCCAGTAGGAGCGGTGACAACACAAGACAGCGATGACTCAGTCCTTTCCTGCAAATAACAAGAAATTGCTTTAATGAGGAAACTTTTTCCAGTTCCCGCTTCTCCACTCACGTACAGTCGGACAGGCTTCAACGATGTACATGAGCACTCTTTCTTCTCATGACTTAATCCGTGCTCAATTTGCTTGGTAACTTCATCATATATTTTCCTCTGCTCAACGTTGAGTTGTTTTTCCAAGTCTTCTAAGTTAACTGAATCCTCCTGAGCATGTGCCATGGCTCTTTCCACTTCATTCATAGCAGTGGCAGCTTCATTTTCGATAATAGGTCCTCCAAGTGGATCTTGACTCAATGAAACAGAACTCTGACTGTCCTGAGAACTGTCTCTGGCAATCTCGGCTGCAATCGTTGCTTCCTGCTCAATTTCCAAAGTTAGCATTTCTTGATATTTGGGAAAAGCAGGACATTCTATGGTCTCCTTAGCAGCAGTGAAAGAGTCTTCGTAACAGAGGAAATCTCCAAGCAGTTCCTCTTCTGCACGCCAAGGCTTGAAAAGTTGGAAAAGTGCTAAATACAAAAACTCCTTTTTTTCTGGAGATTCGCCACTCAATTTTCGATGGTTTACTAATTGGCATTTTCTTTGCTTGACCAGGCATCCCTCACTTCCAATTACAGCATACACTCCTTTCTCAATATCTTCTTTGATGTTCCTCTTGAATATATAATTTTGTAGAACCTCATATAGACAAACATTCTCAAGGTGACTGCTTCGATTTGGATAATATGTATCCAACATGTTGGTCTTCAAAATGTCGGTACTGTTTGGTTCCTTTTCTGCCAAATACTCAATTTCCCGGACAGGTTTTAGAACTCGATTTCACGTTGCAGCAAGACCAAGACTCGCCCAAACGATACTCCTGGATTTGGCATAGAGACTTGCTGAAGACAATCGATCAGAACATTCGTAAGCTCCGATTTCTCGATGCGACAACATCTTCAGACTGAAACTGTACAACTTCTTGCTGAGGCTCTTTTCATGGGAAATGTCCTCCCACATTTCCTTCAGTTCTGTCTTTTCTTTTTTGGTGATGTAAGATGTCACATACCGAGCCACAGCCATACAGTTGTCAGCCACAAACTGTATATCCATGTTAGCATTCCACATGGACAAAATCACTGGGTTGTAGTCATTGATGTACTTGGACTCTTCGTTCCTTTTCAAATTGTATGTATTTTTGGGTGATTTCCTCGTCACATTATGTTGCAGTGAAGACATCAAACTGTTCACTCTTCCTTTAGAAATCACCGGTCGTGGAAAGTTGAAACGACATTTGGTGTAG
The DNA here is from genome assembly GCF_964263255.1 of Lissotriton vulgaris. Lineage (NCBI taxonomy): Eukaryota > Metazoa > Chordata > Amphibia > Caudata > Salamandridae > Lissotriton > Lissotriton vulgaris. The sequence goes on from NC_141694.1 coordinate 181,454,334, forward strand.
AACTTGTCCTTGTTTCTGAATTTACGACGACAGTACTTTCCACAACGATGGCTTTGGAAACGTAAAACTTGTTCTCTTAGGCTTTTCTTCTCCGTTGCATTTGGAACAGCACACGTAGAATACTGTTCTATGAAATTCATCACTAAGTCATCCGGATCTGTTCCAAATTTAGGTGCATCCTTGATCCACAACAACATATGTATATGAGGAGCACCTCTTGCTTGGTACTCCTTTCTCCAGAAGAAATCCAACACCTCTCCAAGAGGTTGATTCTTCTTATTTGTGATGAAAGACATCATAGCTTCAAATCTATGATTGAAGTACCTGCATACATTAACTGGATCCAAAGAACACAGTTCTCCAGGTGTCTTGAAATCAATGTTTTTAATATTTCCATTTGCCTCTCATAGAAATTCAAGTAAGTCTTCCCAGCCATACTCGGCACAGCTCAGAGTAAGGAACCATGTTGGAGTTCCTAAGTTCCTCAACATACATTTTAAATCACCATGACGACGGTACCAGTACTCATTAGTACCACGCTGACACGCCATGAGATTAATTAAGTGAGAATCCAAAATACTGTCTTGGACATTGACTTTATGCATAAAATCACTTGCCGAGATGTTTCGCATCTGTATACCCCTTTTTAAGATGTGGTTCACTGCATATGACAGTCCAGACAGATCGCTTTCAAACAGGAGATGAAACAAATAGGGAATGCATTGACGAAACCTAGGATCTTCTGCATACAATCGTAAAGTCCGGTATTCAGACGCAGGAATTTGATGAGGTCGCTCATCATATCTTCCTCCTCGACCTGTGGGAAATAGCTGTGGGAAACACCGAGCTTCCAAACTTTCCTCCCAAACACTAATGGGACTCCCATTGGCTTGTTTCATTTGAAACAACTCAATAGCATTCCCCATGACTTCCTTGGAATGCAAAGGATGAACACTATAATGTTCATATATTTCTTCACTATTAGACGCCTCTACTTTCTCAATTTGGCCAGCACACAAAACGCTATCCTCTTCATCACTTACTTCCTCTTCTGCAACATATACATTCTTATAGTACTTATTATTTTTCTTCAAATACAAAGATGCATTTTTGACTTTCCTAACATCCACTAAATCTTGCCATATTTTCTTATTCTTTGTCGGAACCCCATTAACCAAGATAACCAGAGGTTCCTCTTCCACTTTTTCTACTCCAATTGTGTTAATGTTTTTGTTCAAATCTAGAGGCAAATAAACAACTCTTCCCTTTAATCCTCTCTGTAAATCTGTGGGAGGCAACTTCCCTGTCTTTGGTTCCATTCTTACAATAGCCTGGAAGGGATGGACACTTTGAATCAAAATAGATTCATAAGTATTTAAATCCTTCAATTCTGAAGGAATCTCAACCAATTCCAGATTATTATGAACTGCCCTAGCAGGCATCTGGTTTTGCTTTAATTTATTATAACAATAAGTACACACACGTTGGTCCACTCCCAAATCAAAACAATTTTCTACCATCAAGTATGTGGCAAAATCCTTCCATTCACTATTATTTTCCCTTTCAGTTTTTGCATATAAATCCACTAACTTAACCTGATTCTTATAATAAGTGTGTCGTCAACATACACAAGTGAAATTAGGCCTCTCACTTGATTTCATCTGAAACGTGGCAATTTCCTTCTGAAAATTATCTGTACTAGAAACCTGTATATTATCTTCAACATAACCCTCTACTTCTGGGTCAATTTGAACATTCTCATCTCTACTACCAAAGTAACAAAACTCAATTTCTTCACAAATATTCTTCACATCTATTTCAGAACCATGCAAAAGAGCAGCACATAATTGTTTAAGCACAATTGCTGGACTCTTAGCATAATACAACATTCTCACTAATTTTCTCACTTTATTATGATGCACTGCTAGCATCCTGAAATGATGAAAAACACTCTGGCATACTCTCCTGGAAAGACAAGCCAGTGAATGACCACGCAAGCCTGCCATTTGTCTCACTCTGCAAGGATCTAAATCTTGCAACAACTTAATTTTCTGCTTCAAACTTTTCTTATTAAATGTCCGTATAAAATCACAAAACAAATTGATGGAAACCTGTCGCACACTGCAAATAGAACTACACTTCCAAATGTACACAGGACCCTTAGGACGTCTTCCTAAAACCTCATCACTTAGCGCCTCTTCGGTCTCTCTTGTCACAAGTTGTTCTTTTTCAACTGGACAACCATCCTTCACTTCATAAGCTCGACCACTGGTGTCAACTGCAAACAGCAAATCATTATCCTGAAAATAACTCTCCTCATTAAAAAATGCCTCACAACTTGAACTATGCATCCATTCTCTGGAAAAAACTTCACAAAAGTTAGTAAGATTTACTACTCTCTTCCATCTACTTTTTGTTTTGAAATCAGAAATTACCTTGCTTAGTTTCCTAATTCTATTGATTACCAAAATAAACAACTTTCGCTTAATTTCAAAAGCATGATCAATAATTTTCTCTACATTTTTCTTCTTCTTATAAAATGCCGCTTTCTGTTGGCATTTCTTAATATTTTTTAATAAATTAACTATTATCCTGTTACGGAACATTCGATTTCGAATGTCCCTAAACTGTTGTTTCCTTCTACTATCATGCACAGAGTTATCTCTTCCTCTACCAGTAACATTTTTGATGGGTCTTTCCTTTCCATTTAAATTACTTTTCTTTTTCTGAACTGAAACATTTTTAGGATAAATACTTTTTTTTCTAAAAATATTTCTTAAGAATGATTTTGTGCTCTTACCCGTAGCTTTCTTGGTGTTTTGAAAAGTATTTGGGGAAGAGGACTGCTGCAATAAAACATCATCCTGCTGTCTTTGACGTTTTCTAGCCTTTCTAATACGATTTTTCGTTGGCATTTTTCAAATTAAAAAAAGATCTGCAGTTGAATCTGTGGAAAAATATAATAAAAAATGTTATTAACCACTATTACCAAACAGTAAATGAATAACAGTCATCTAAAACGTAATGCCCTACTTATTATTTAACATAGCAACTGCATCACAATAATGACACACAATGGTACAAAACAGGCATACAACAATCATAAATCACTCCCTAATATTTTAAATGATTAATTCAGAATGACGATAAGGTGTGGCCTATCTAAAGGTTTGTTTAAACCCAGATCTTTGGACTGGGGTGAATGTGTGTCATTGATCCACATTCGGTCCATCACCTGTTTTGTTTATTTGAGGTGAGGCCAACACATGGTTGCAGATAACATTTTCACTGAAGAAAACAAAGGAGAAAATACATGTGAAGGCCTACCAATGAAGTAAGTCATTATTTGAAATAAATTACATTTCAGGATATGTACTGCTAGAGCTTCATAGGTTGTTTTGGGTCATATTTATAAGGCATTTGAGTGTCTATTATGCTATTTTACCCTTTTTAAATGGAAAGCGTTCTTCATGGTGCAAATTTCTTGTAAATACGCTCCCACCTGCGGTTGGCAAATTTAGATTTTGATTATGCCCTTACACCATTTTTGGGAAATTATTAACATGCCTATGTAACTCCCATAATCAAAATCTAAATTTGCCAACCGCAAGTGGGAGCGTATTTACAAGAAACTTGCCCCATGAGGTACGCTTTCCATTTAAAAAGGGTAAAATAGCATAATAGACACTCAAATGCCTTATAAATATGACCCAAAACAACCTATGAAGCACTAGCAGTACATATCCAGAAATGTAATTGTTTTCAAATAATCGTTTTTAAACACAGCATATAAATCAATTGTATACCTGCATTCATGAAGAAATGACTGAAAATGTCCTTGAGACACATGAAAGCGTTTTCTGGAATACCCTAGCACCATTTTTGGGATATTATTAACATGGCTATGTAACTCCCATAATCAAAATCTAAATTTGCCAAGCGCAAGTGGGAGCGTATTTACAAGACACTTGCCCCATGAGGAACGCTTTCCATTTAAAAAGGATAACATAACATCAAAAACACTCAAATGCCTTATAAATATGACCCAAAACAACCTATGAAGCTCTAGCAGTACATATCCAGAAATGTAATTGATTTCAAAAATCGTTTTTAAACACAGCATATACATCAATTGTATACCTGTATTCAAGAGGAAATAACTGCAAATGTCCTTGAGACACATGAAAGCGTTTTCTTGAATGCCCTAGCACCATTGTTTGGACATTATTAACATGGCTATGTAACTCCCAAAATCAAAATCTAAATTTGCCAAGCGCAAGTGGGAGCGTATTTACAAGACACTTGCCCCATGAGGAACGCTTTCCATTTAAAAAGGAAAACATAACATCAAAGACACTCAAATGCCTTATAAATATGACCCAAAACAACCTATGAAGCACTAGCAGTACATATCCAGAAATGTAATTGATTTCAAAAATCGTTTTTAAACACAGCATATAAATCAATTGTATACCTGTAATCAAGAGGAAATGACTGAAAATGTCCTTGAGACACATGAAAGCGTTTTCTTGAATGCCCTAGCACCATTGTTTGGACATTATTAACATGGATATGTAAGTCCCATAATCAAAATCTAAATTTGCCAAGCGCAAGTGGGAGCGTATTTACAAGACACTTGCAAACACAACAAGTGATGGACAGAATGTGGATCAATGTCACACACTCACCCCAGTCCAAGGATCTGGGCCTAAATCCATCGTTATTTTGCACTCCACACCACCCTGGGTCACATTCGGTCCATCACCTGTTTTGTTTACAAGACACTTGCCCCATGAGGAACACTTTCCATTTAAAAAGGAATAAATAACATCAAAGACACTCAAATGCCTTATAAATATGACCCCAAACAACCTATGAAGCTCTAGTAGTACATATTCAGAAATGTAATTGATTTCAAAATTCGTTTTTAAACACAGCATATAAATCAATTGTATACCTGCATTCAAGAGGAAATGACTGAAAATGTCCTAGAGACACATGAAAGCGTTTTCTTGAATGCCCTACCACCATTGTTTGGACATTATTAACATGGCTATGTAACTCCCATAATCAAAATCTAAATTTGCAAAGCACAAGTGGGAGCGTATTTACAAGACACTTGCCCCATGAGGAACACTTTCCATTTAAAAAGGAAAAAATAACATCAAAGACACTCAAATGCCTTATAAATATAACCCAAAACAACCTATGAAGCTCTAGCAGTACATATCCAGAAATGTAATTGATTTCTAAAATCGTTTTTAAAAACAACATATCTGTTTCAGCTTACATAAGAGACCATGGAATGGGCTTCATATACAACAATAACTTGTGTTACTGCATGCCAGAATGCTACACCGAATATGCAATTACAATTTCTCAAAGAAACAAATTCTATTTGTATATCACTAGAGACAAAACCACATTTTAAAAACACAGCTTTCTTCATCATTTTCTCCTTAAATCATACTATTCTCTATCTAAATTAAATAAATCTTTTCTCACCTTAGCAAATATTTTTTGAGTTTTGAAAACAGTCTCAGAAATACACCAAATTGTCTTCAGCAGAAGAAAAAGGATGCACTCCAGAGGCTGCAGCTATTGAAAGCACAGAAATACAGATATTCATTTCACATATCTCTCATATTAGCCAATCATAACTCTTCCCTTACTTTTTTCAAATCAAAACCCTTCCCCCCTCTGCCCTCTCTGCCTTTTTTCCATAGCAACCACCTCCTGGAAGACGACCTCTCATGTTTGCAAATTCACACAACAATGTTTCAATTGAACTCTGAACTCTCAGTGCACCTGCGTATCCAGTGCAATCTGTCATTAAATGTTTCTTCCTTGACCATTCAAATTACATCTTTCAAAAAACACATCCATGCACCCTAACTTTCTGTTTTCAGAAATGGAAATGCACCAATCACTGCTAATGATTCATTAGCATTGGAAATCCACAGTTTTTTTTCTTTACAAACTCCTACTGTTTCAACTGCCCTTTCATTACCACACTTCATCTGACTGCAGAACAACCTTCTCCCACCATGTTTAAGGTCTGGATTGTTGGACATAGTTACATCCACTGGGCTCAAAGGTATGCTGAGAACAGAAATTTACCTAACCTCAATTTACAGGATGTGGAAATTAAGTGGTTGGGCCAAAGAGGATTAAAATGTCACCAATTGATACCATTGGTGAAAACCTTTATGCATTTGCCAAAACCTGACCTGTTAATAGTGCACTGTGGAGGTAATGATTTGGGCACTTTGACAGGGGTAGGTCTGGAAATGCTTTTAAAGGACACCTTTAGCAATTAATGGCACTTTTTCCACAAACTGCCTTGGTATATTCCAATATATGCCAAAGACAGAAATGGAGGTGGTCCAACCAATTTTCTCCACAAATTGAGAAAGCGAGGAAGCATGTAAACAAATCTGTTTCAGCTTTCATGAGAGACCATGGAATGGGCTCCCTCTACAACAATAACTTGCGTTACTACATGCAAGATATCTACAGAGGAGATGGAGTTCACTTCTCAGATGAGGGCAACAGAATTTTCATTCTGAATTTAAGACTGTGCATTGGTACCTACTTATAAGTACCTAAATGTACCATAAACCCAAAAGCTCTTCTCAGAGCTACCCTTCATCTGATCACACACTTTTATTATTTTTTTTCTAACTTTTTTCTGTAATTTTCAACAAACTACGCTCAAAGAGCGCTATCCGGTACGCGAACTGGAAGCTAACCGCGCAAAATTTTAAAACAAAAGTTTTTTCTTCGCACATATGGTCCTCCTCAGCCACCCTCAGAAAACCTAGGGGGTCAAAATACTTGTACCATGCCCCCTTCTACCCATTCAGAACATTATTTACCCTCCATTTTATACCTTGATTCGACCGAAACACAAAATGGTGGACTCCCGTTACCCTCCTAGTTCGCGGACCGGACCGCTTTCTGGGAAGCGGTCCCAAAAAAAGGTGGGAAAGTAATTTACAGAAAAACGACTAGAGACACTCTCACCAAATATAGATTAGCTCATACTACATAACAATCCCTTTCATTCTCACAAATTTGATTGAAATTTCATTTAGCCTGTAGACCTCTCTAAGTACCGTGAGGTAAATTACTTCACAAAACACATCTGAAGTGTTGGAATTGACAACCAATGAAAATGTTACATTCATTTTCTACTTTTATTACCTGACATTTGATTGGTTATATACCTGAATATATATAAAGGAAGAGAAGAAAACACAGCCATTTTGACTGCTACTTCTTGTTGTACATCACATTTGAATAGCTACCAAACACCTCAACTTGTTTCTAAAGGTAAGTTGTTATTTTTAAAACTGAAGTATATTGTGCACTATAACTTAATATGGTAGACTTTTTCTGATAGATATATACTATCCCTCTGTAGTAGTAATGTTTTTAGATAGACTTCTCTGTTATAGTTATGAATGGACTTAGGCTTGTCTTGGTTAAATTACATACACTTTTTTATAGTCCTATTTCCACTCTGATACTATACACTGCCAAAAGAGAAATTCACTGATAAAAACTGCCTATCTAAAATTAATCCCAACAGTGCCCTATCTCTACTAATATATATTTTTTAATCATAATTTCAGGCAAAATGGAAGGCGAGCAACAAGTTACATTTTCAATTGAACTGAAGGAGAGCAGCCAAGACAAAATTGATGATTTTATGGATCAAAGTAGAGACCACGAACTTCTACAATGTGTTGAAGCAGTGGATAACCTGCTTCAAAATGAGAAAATGTTACACCCTATATTCAATTTTGACATTTCTGACACTGAAATGTTACAAAGTATAATGAAGTATGAAACACAATCAAAATAAAAAAAATTTAAAAATAAAGAAAACAAAAAAAAACAAAAACAACAAACAATTAACATACAGTATTAGAAAAGTCTATCATTCTTTTATCCTTATAGTACGCTGCCCAGAACGCTTTCCGGTTCGCGTACTAGGCGCTCACCACGCAAAAATAATTTTTTTTTTTTTTTTTTTTGCCCTGCTGGGACCTTTTACAACCTCCACATAAAACCTAGGGGGTCAGGGAGGATCTACTATGCCCCCTTATGGTAATTTCCCCCTTTGTTTTGGCCTCCTCTTGTCTCTCGATCCTACCGAGAGACAAGATGGCGGCCGCTCCGGACTGTTTAGAATGTTGACAGACACCGAAAAGCCAATCAGCTTTCCGTGCGCAAAGTTCCGAAACGCGAAAAGTACGCGAACCGGATCGCTGCCCGGAGCGCTGTTACAGATATATATCTTGATTTAAACGTTAATTTCTCAAAATCCACTGAAGCACATATATTGAGACATAGCAAAGGCACATCGGGCTAACAGTCCCTACAATTTTGCCAAGTTTCGTGGAAATCCATTCAGCCGTTCGGGCTAAAAGTGAGTCCAACCGCCCTATGGAAATTAACATGGGAAAAACGCGTTTTGGGACCCCCCTTTTTTCTCGGCCCCCCCTTGACGACCCCCCCCCAAATTTCCAGGAGCTGCTCATAAACAAAATGTGCCATTTTCCTGAAAATTTCAGCCGATTCCGTCCACAAACGCCAAAGTTATTAGACATAGAATTTTCAGAAATCCCATAGGGAAAAAATCCTAACTATATATACCTACTGGCGACCGCCAGTTGTTAATATATATATATATATATATATATATATATATATATATATATATATATATATATATATATATATATATATATATATATATATATATACATACATACATACATATACATATACATATATACATAAATATTACCTACTGGCGGTCGCCAGTAGGTATATATAGTTAGGACCTAGTTTCCATAGGAAATCCACAACATTCTATTGGGAATAACTTTGGCGCCGGTTAATGAATCTACGTGATTTTCTCAAAGAAGATGGCCTGTTACGCTCCGCTCCTTCCCTGAAAGTTTGAGGGGGATTTGTCAAGTGGGCGCTGAGATAAAATGGGGGTCCCAAAACGTGTTTTCCCCATGCAAATTTCCATAGGACATTTAGACACGGCTACAGCCGGAACGGCTGAACGGAATTAATTGAAATTTGGTAAAATGGAAGAGACTGGTTCGCAGATTACGCTTTTCTTCAAATGGTGTTAACCGTCCAGTATTTGCTGAGAAAATTGCATTTAAAATCACTTATATATCTATAGGCGCGCACCTGTGCGCGCACGGGCCAGCCCGCTTATTTTAAATATTACGAGTGCCCACCTCATTTTTGTCCCCGCCTGCCTGCCCGCTTATTTTAATTAATTACGAGTGCCCACCTCGTTTTTGTCCCCGCCTGCCTGCCTGAAATCGGGCCGCCGCGCTGCCCGCGGTGACCCGGAAGTGCTGGGGCCGGCCGGCCAATCCCAGCGTGGCCGGCCAGAAATGCCTGCCCCCGCCGCGAGGGGGAAGAAGGAAGATGGTGGCTGACTCTGCAGGGCTCCCGTGATGGGAGGGAGCCCTGCCACCTTGAAGAGAAGCGTCGTCTGCACAATTCCCCCTCCACAGACTCACGAACCAATGAAGGACACTTTTCACTACTGTCCCACCTCCTTTCCATGACCTTTAACCATATGTAATTCCACTGTGTTTATACGAACAGGTTCCATGTATTAACTTTGCCCTAAAGCAAGCATTGACACAGCTAACTCGTTTGACGTTGATGCGCTAATGTGTTCAGCATTTCTGTAAGCCAGTGTTTATTTCCGAAGTAATTTTATTTATAAAATAGCAAGACCCGTTGGCCATCTCTGAACTTCTTTATAAGTACTTTGCTAGCCATTGGAAGCCTTGTTAACATGAACATTGGCAAAGAATTGTTGGCATTACCAAGGCTTGATATATAGTGCTCCTGGGAGTGTAGGCGAAGGTGACTTGCATGTCAGAGACAGTCACTCCGCCTCAGTGCCGGGGCTGGTCCTTTCCCTGCTATTGAGCTACGTATAGTGCTGCATCACAGACTCACAGTGACAGACCTTCAAAGCACTTTGTCACCCAGGACCACATTTCGGTTGGACGCGCGTGTGTGCACGAGACAAAGGTGCCGTGAGATGGCCGAGTGACGCATTTGGTGAAGGATAAATGTGCCGATTATTTTAAATTATCGGACGTCTGTCGGGACGTCAACCAGATGCATTTAGAAAGAAATGTATCCTGCACGCGAGTGACTGGGTGAGCCGTGAGTGACCGTGTGTATGTGTGTGTGTGCGCGACTGTTGGAGTGACAGAGAGCACGTGCCTTTGGGTACGTAGTTGGAAATGTGAGTGAGTGTCCGATTGTGAGTGAGCACATGAATGTGATGCGCCTGGGTCGGTGAGTAGCAGTAAGAATGAGTGTATGAATGAGTGAGTGTGAAAGGCGCCACGTGACGGAGTGGGAAACGTTAATTCGGATAATGATTCCTCCTTTTATCCTTCGGAGGTAACGAAATGAATAGCATTCAGGAGGCCTGTAGTAACATCTGTGATATGCAGTGCTCGAAAATCTGCGATAAGAAGCGCTATATGAAAACCGAGGATTTCTTATTGAAATAAAAGGTTACATATCCTCCAAGATACTACTGCATACTGGCCAACATCTGGGAACGCCTAAGAGGGATATACGTAGAAATGGAGCATTGGCAAAGCCAGTAGGTCTGGAGTTCTAACGCATATAGCATAAACATACGAAAGCCAGACAAATGTAAGAAATGAAAGGTTGACTATGTTGAAGGCACCCGCGCCCTTGCCTTCAGTACAGTTCTGTCCTTACTACTATGCTGAATTACGGTTTTATGGCAAGGGAGACTTGTGATAGCCCTTCTTTAGTTTCCATGCCTTGGAAAGCAACAAGGGCTGCAATGAAGGCTCACCTGGAGTGGTTACCTTCACGAGCAGACCAGGCAAAGGAAGAGGGGCGGAAGGAACAGGAGCGGAGTGTTGGGGGGGGGTGACAGGCTACCAAAGCTAGTGCACATGGAAAAGAGGTAAGGTAGGGGGAAGCCAGGAGGACACAAAGGGTTAAACTGCATTCAGGAAGTGGCAGAGAGACCTGGAATAGTAAAATAGTCCTTCATGCAGTTCAATGCCAGCATTCCATTGGAGGAGGATTTATTCTAGCAGCCAACAGCAGCAGGTGCTAGGGGTATATTGTCTGGAGCTTAGGCGAGAGGTGATCGACACAGTCTCAAGCCAGTAGCTGAGAGGAGGGTCGAAAATCATTGTTTTGAGGGGCGGGCCAAAGCCTGCTCTAAGCCTGTTGGAGTCACCGAGTCTGTTTGACTGCTGTACTGGCCAATCAAGACCTAAAATGAGAGAATGTCATGCCTCGGAGTCGTAAGCTTTCATTGGAGTGGAGCAAGTTTGAATTGGGAGAAAGCGAACATAAAATATCATTTTTTTGCATGAGGAATAGTTTCCCGATTAAATCAAGACTTTTAACACGCATGTGGGGTATTATTTTGAGACTCGAGTAAACTGAATGGGAAGATAGGGAGAAATTCTCTTTTATTTGTTTGTAAACTCAGTTTGTGTGGCATCTGGACAGCCTACCTCCACGAGCACCCCAGAATATTGGCCGACTGTTGGTTATTAAAAGCAGTTGTATTTGCTGCCGTCAACCCCGGCACGCGCCCAGGCCACACTTGACCAAGCTACATTGTTTACATAATGGCAGTGACGGGCTTTGCGGTTGACTTCCGTGCCATGGTTTATTGACATTGGCAGGCCTGTGCCTCTAATCTACCACACACACACAGCATTATCTGCACTGACGCGTTGTTGCCAGAAGTTAAGCACGGTTTAAGAATACAGGCCAGATAGATGCAGTGAGCGTAGGATGATGAAAGGCTGGTCCGCAGGGCCAGACTGGCCGTTCTGCCCCCTTGGCTGGCACATCCCCGAGGGGCTGCCGGCTATGAGGCTGGTGTTAGAGCAGGGTGGTGTCATGTGACCCAGCCGTGCTTGCACTGCCCATTCCCTGCAGTGTGGGCTTGGTCGGATCTATGCAGCTGGTTTGGGTTTCAATTGCGACGCTGGCTCTCGCCTTTTCTTTGAGCCAGCTCTGTGTATATCTATATATATATATATATATATATATATATTATTTTTTGTACCATTGCCACTCCAGCTTTTCACTTAAGCACGTGCCACTGATTTATCTTCTTCTGTTGAAAAGGTACCCAACACAATCACATTCATAAAATCCCGTACCCACCCTCTCCCCCCCTTCCTTCTTGCAATGCATACCTACTCACGTAATAAAGAATATATTTTACAGCTATAGATATTAGCTTTTAAAAAACCAATTAAATTCACAGAAAAAACCATAGGTTATAGACCATATATAGTTAGTAATTTGCATTTACAAAACCTTGAAAATTCACTGAAAAAACCATAGGTTAGAGACCATATATAGTTAGCTGGACATATCATTGATATAAAACCAGTGAAATTCCATATATAGTTAGTTGCACTAACTATATATGTCGCGCATCCGCAATCCAATGCTGATGATGTCACATATTACATCATTCATGACATGGTCAGTGACATCACTGATGACATCACTGATGACATTACTGATGACATCTCAAATGACATCACTGATGACATCACTGATGACATCATCCAGTGTCTGTGTGTTTTTGTAAAGTTTAAATATGTTTTACATATTGGAGAATGAGTGGATGTATAAGAGTATGGATGAAGGATTTGATTGTATAAGTGAGTAAGTATGTGTTAGTATATCTGTGAAAATGTAAGCTGTTCTGTGTTTAACTGTATAGATGAAGAAATCAAAGTGTGATTGATTCTTTACAGGACTGACTAGGTGTGTGAGTAACTCCATGGATGAGTGGCAGTGTGTGAGTGTCTGCATAGGTGTATGAGTGCATATGATAGTGTTGTAATGATGAGTGACTGTATGCACGAGTGATTGTATGGGTGAATGAGTGAATGTGTGTGTAGACGTAGGAATCAGTGAGTGCGTATGTAGTAAATGGTATTCGTGTGTCAATGGTTTCAAAAATGATACTCTGTATTTTACACTAGGTGTAACAGAGGTTATATTAGAATGTAAGGAGGTGCATTGTATTATCACATGAAGTATATCATCAGTGGTGTGATCATTGATGTTAAATGAGATGTCATCAGTGATGTCATCAGTGATGTCATTTGAGATGTCATCAGTGATGTCACTGACCATGTCATGAATGATGTAATATGTGACATCATCAGCTTTGGATTGCGGATGCGCGAAATATATAGTTAGTGCAACTAACTATATATGGAATTTCATTGGTTTTATATCAATGAAATGTCCAGCTAACTATATATGGTCTCTAACCTATGGGTTTTTCAGTGAATATATATATGCATTGTGAAAATGAAATATATACATATATATTTTATTGTGTACATACATACACTTACAGTGTGATCTGTTTAGGGGATTTATCCCAATACTGGCGAGCTTTCATCATTTGTAAAATTGTTGAGTGCGTGATTTATGTCAACAATGTATTTACGTAGTATTTTTACTATGTTTATTGCACTATGCACTTTACGCCATTCTGGTTGGTTACCGCCGTTTTGCACTTGCACTTTAAATTCTGCCATTCGAATGTGTAACACCATGTGATCAAGGCCTGTGAGAGGCCGAAACGTTATGCTGTCGTCTGTTGCTGAATAAAATAACAACTCACGGAATGCCTGGTCCTGCTGTTTTCTTAAAGGTAGCGTGGCTGAACGTTGCTCCGAGTGCCTTGTCGAGGACCCGTTTGGATTTTACAGCCGGTTGAGTGCTTCTCCGGCGTAGCAGGACCCTCCTTCAATTGCTGGCTTGGCGGCAGGAAGCCACGACCTCCGGTGACCCGGGGGCATTGTTTTCTCTCGTTGGAGAGTAACTGCCTTGCCCCGGAATACCCAGTAAGCGGCGCTGATCCGAGAAGTGGGTTCCGACTCGGCGTGCCGACGGCTGTCGCACGCCTGGGTTGTTGAGCTCTTTCAAGGATACTGGCGTCGATTGGATACTTTCCGTGAAGGAGTTTTTCCAGGATTGTCGGACAGCTGCATTTGTCCTGAGACCGACAAAACCAGTGAGTGATGCAAGACAACTCGTATTTAACATTTTTATCCTTTGCAACATGGCAGCTGGTGTTAGACGAGGGAGGGAGGTGGCGGCCCTCGATGTGTTTGACGACTCCCCGGCTGGGGGGTCGGCTGCGGCAGGTCCCACTGCGGAAATCAACGACAGTGCCTTAAATTTACGTGGCCTATACAAGAAACTGGAGAAATTAATTAAACGTGAGCAGGCCAAGTGGTGGGAGCACCGCTCTTTGAGCAGATATCTGGAGGTTAATCGAATACCGAGAGGGCTACGAGTACTGTTGGCTCCAAGCTACGACCAACCAGACCCGGAGATGCTCAGAGAGTGGGCAGAATGTAACTTGGAGTCCTCGAGGAGACTAGTTCAAATACTAGTACGATATGCAGAGTCGGACCGCATGAAAATTCAAAGCCAAATTGATGCATTGAACCTCGAGATTGAGGAGCTGAGTACCGACAGATTGGCAGAAAGTACTAAACTTCGAGAGGTAAATGATGGTCCGTGTTCAGAAGGAAGAGGACATCATTATAAAGAGAAAGCAATACAAGTTTCAGCGGGACAAAACAGACTATCTAGAAGGGCGCATATTCACGTTTGCGCGTAAATATGATGCCAGAAAATTGTCCCAGCCACCAAAAAATACAACGGCCCCCAAAGAACGAGGAGCACAACGGGCCTCATCACCGGCCAGCTCATCAAACGCAGATCTGAGTTCCAATATGGACAGCGGCTCGGAATATGAAGGAGGTAGAACCCGTTCGGGTTTGGGGTTTACCCGGTTTACAATGGCGCAGGAGATGGAATTGGTGAATCAGGACAACAGGGATATACTGCGCCCCAAAATCGACCGCCAAAAGGCTTCAAAAATCCCAGCACCAAACGAAGACAGCGCCGAAAAGCCAGAGCAGGACGATACTCCAAAACGCAAACCTTACAAAAAGCAGTGGAGCAAAAAGAAGAAGCAACCATAGAACAAACAGGTGTGTCTAATTTTTCTATTATTAATCTAACTTCCATGCAACTCTCAGATACCGAACTGAAAACATTATCTATGGGCTTATCCTTGTGTCCGCCTCGCAATCTTAATTATGCGGACACTCGAATTGACTTGTTTAAATTCACAAGGAAATTGAAATTGAGAAAACACTTTGTGAACAATAAGTCCCGGAATCAGGAAGTTAAATCTGATATCAACACTCTGAATAGTCCAACACTAATTGTTCATGACTTGCCACTAGTTCAAGATATGGAGAGCTTGAGACATGAACAGTTTTTGACACAACAAACGGATGCAGATGGTGCTTCCCAATCTGGCAACGCAATGGACAACCTCACCAAATTCAAACCAAGATCCACATATACTCCCCAGATGCTGCATGACAATTTAGATATCTTCCAGGAGGCCATAGTAAAAGATATCAAGGCACTTTATTCACAGACATTGAGGAGCAACAAATACAGGAACAATTGTAACAAAAAATACACTGACTTAGTGGCTAAGATCCAAAAGGCTGGCAATGTGATTGTCCGTCAATCAGACAAGGGGGCAACATTGTTTTATGGGCAAGGGATTTGTACTTAGAAGAGGCGACTGCCCAGCTGAATGACATCACCTGCTACAGACATTGCGATCTGGCGGTCATCAAGGAAGCCCAAAGTACATTCTATTCAATGCTTATGGGATGGAGGTCATCAGGTCTCATAAGCATGGATGAACTCAAATATCTAAAGAATGATTTTCCCATAATGCCGGTCCTCTATCTGATCCCCAAGATCCACAAGAACTCGCAGAACCCCCCCGGGAGACCTATTATCTCTGCATGTGGGGGTTTGTTAGAGAAAACTACAATCTACGTGGATTCATACCTGCAGGAATATGTGGTGGGATTACCCTCTTATGTACAAGACTCTAGTGACTTTTTAAGAAAGCTAAGCACTGTTGATTGGGATCCATCATACCTGCTTGTTACACTTGATGTTTCTGCCCTATATACCAGCATCATCCATGCGGATGGTCTCAGGGCAGTAGCTCATTACTTGGGGTTCCGTCCGATTGCTCTGGCAGAACACAACAAAATGCTGTTATCGATGATAAAGTTCTGTTTAAATAACAATTACTTTATGTTTAATAAACAGTATTTTCAGCAGATCAGAGGGGTAGCCATGGGGGCCTGTTTCTCTTCCAGTTACGCCTGCCTTCACATGGGGTACTGGGAGAGACAGGTCCTCAGTGGCGAATACTCTGATATCTGCAGGAATCATATTGTTCGGTGGTTCAGATACATCGATGATGTGTGTATGATCTGGAAGGGAACCACCGAACAGGCCACAGACTTTATCGACAGGTTAAATGTGAATAATTACAACTTGTCATTCACCTCCGATATCAGCAACACACATGCAACCTTTTTGGATGTTGCCATAGACATCACCAATGGAGAAATTCAAACGTCTCTGTTCAGAAAACCCACGGCCGGCAACACTGTGCTGCATGCCCATAGCCATCATCCCCCCATCTGATCCGTAGCATCCCCTATGGGGAAATGCTGCGGATCATAAGAGCATGCAGCACAGAAGCACAAAACCAAAAAGCACAGGAAGATTGTAAACAGCGATTCCTGGCTCGGGGTTATGATGAAAAGGTGATCCTGGCTGCCATCAGGAAAGCCAATGCCATACCCCGTTCTGAAGCTCTGGCACATAGGGGGACACGCAATTCCACCATAACCCCAACACAACAACCAGTTAGACTCATTTGGGCCTTTAACAACCAGCATGGTGCTTTACGAAAGATTGTAAATAAGCATTGGGGTCTGGTCAAATGCGATCCCATTATAGGCAATGATATGCCCAATAAACCGGCAATCACATACAGAAGAGCCTTTTCCCTACAGGACGCATTAGTTAAATCAAGCCCTGAGTTGCAAAGTAAACAAGATTGGCTGGCGGGGAGTAGAGGCTTCAGGAAATGTGCTTCGTGCAAGGCATGCATTCAGGGGGTAAATAAGACAGAGTATTGCATTCCTTTTTCAGATACCCCTTGCAAAATAAAGAAAAAAATCACGTGCAAAAGTGAATTCTCTGTTTATGTTTTGGAATGCCCATGCGGCCTTCGTTACGTGGGCAGTTCCAAATTACAGGTGCATAAAAGGGTCCTTCAGCATCTACGGGCCATTAAGTCTAATGACCCAGCATACCCGGTCGCTAGACACTTCAGGGAGAAGCACAACAGCAACAGCGCGCTCCTGAAGTACTATGCCATAGACACGATTGCACCGATGAGAAGGGGTGGAAATAGGGAAGCTGCACTGAGAAAGTTAGAAACACGCTACATTCTCATGCTAGACAGCAAATCCCCTAACGGGTTAAATGCATCGGAAGATTTCTATACCTGTCTGTAGATTTACTTTCTGAACAGTATATCTCCATGTGTTTGTTCCTCAGGGCACCAAATTATGTTTTTCTTTAGAGATTCCACAACATGGTTATGTTATGAACTTCCAGCTCGGCCAGTGGTTTGTTTTCTGTTTTGGTTTGCCCATATGTCATGATAAGTATACCCAGTGATCCTAATGCTCTGTTCGGCAGACTTGATTATAATTAATTTAACATCATGATCATGCTTATAATCAACTTTAGGTCTGTCCGATGGTTTTAACTATATTCACTTGCACTTTATGTCCACATTTTGGGTAATCCAACCATTGTGCTTTTTCAGTTTGCCAATTTTTCAATCAGATCTAAATGTTCTACATGATTACGTTCCGTGGATTAATAGTGTATTAATTTCATTATTGGCCCAGACCGATATGAGTATTTATTTAGTGACATTGTCCTGAAAAGATGGTATATGGATTTATCCATACATAGACCAGTCATACACGCTATCGGTTTGTTTGATCTCACCTGGGTGGGCTTGACCGTGTTAACGGATTTATCCGGTCATTGTGAAAATGAAATATATACATATATATTTTATTGTGTACATACATACACTTACAGTGTGATCTGTTTAGGGGATTTATCCCAATACTGGCGAGCTTTCATCATTTGTAAAATTGTTGAGTGCGTGATTTATGTCAACAATGTATTTACGTAGTATTTTTACTATGTTTATTGCACTATGCACTTTACGCCATTCTGGTTGGTTACCGCCGTTTTGCACTTGCACTTTAAATTCTGCCATTCGAATGTGTAACACCATGTGATCAAGGCCTGTGAGAGGCCGAAACGTTATGCTGTCGTCTGTTGCTGAATAAAATAACAACTCACGGAATACCTGGTCCTGCTGTCTTCTTAAAGGTAGCGTGGCTGAACGTTGCTCCGAGTGCCTTGTCGAGGACCCGTTTGTATATATATATATATATATATATATATATATATATATATATATATATATATATATATATATATATATATATATATATATATATATATATATATATATATATATATTCACTGAAAAAACCATAGGTTTTAGGCCATATATAGTTAGGGATTAGCATTTACAAAACCTTAATTTACTCGCACAAAACCATTGCAATTCGCATATATAGTTAGATGCAATACCTATATATCGCGCACCCGCAATACACTGCTGATGATGTCACATACGACATCATTCATGGCATGGTCAGTGACATCACTGATAACATCACTGATGACATCATCCAGTGACTGTATGTTTCTGTAAAGTTAAAATATGTCTTACATATTAAAGAATGAGTGGATGTATAAGTGTCTGTATGAAGGATTTAGTAGGTGCATGACTGACTGTATGAGAGAGTGATTAAATGTGTCTCACTGAGTGCATGGGTTAGTGACTAAACTGTCTTAATTTGTGCATCATTATATCTGTTGTTCTATGAACTGCTGCATGTGTTGATCAGTAGCTATATGAGTAACTATATGGGTTATTGATTGGTTGCCCAAGTATTTGTATGGGAGAGTGAGTGTGTGTGTGGGGGTGGCTGGGAGGTGTGTGACTCTGTGCATACATGTGTGAACAGTTGATTCACTAGATCTATGGGTTCAAAACTGCATGTGGAAACAGCTGTATGGGTGTTTGACTGTGTACGAGTGTATTGGTGAGTGAATGGATATCTCAGTGCTCCATGTCAAAGTAAGTACATATGTAAAACACAGTACATGTGAGAGTTCACATATATAAATTACTGTGTATAAGAGCCAGTGAATGTTTGAGTGGCTGAATGGATCATTGAAAACTTGTATCAGTGATTGTATAAGAGAGTAAATATGTGTTAGAATATGTTTGAATAAGTAAGGTGTGTATAACTGTATAGTTTAAGAAATGGAGATGTGATTGATTCAGTGCATGACTGACTAGGTGTGTGAGTAACTCCATGGATGAGTGACAGTCTGTGAGTGTCTATTTACTCTAAGTGTATCTAAGGTTATATTAGAGTCTGAAGAGGTTGATCGTATTATCACATGATTGATGTCATCAGTGATGTTGTCAGTGATGTCATTTGAGTTGTCATCAGTGATGTCATCAGTGATGTCACTGACCATGTCATGAATGATGTAATATGTGACATCATCAGCAGTGGATTGCGGGTGCGCGATATATAGTTATTGCATCTAACTATATATGCGAATTTCAATGGTTTTGTGCGAGTAAATTAAGGTTTTGTAAATGCTAATCCCTAACTATATATGGCCTAAAACCTATGGTTTTTTCAGTGAATTTCAATGGTTTTTTAATAGCAAATATCTATAGCTGTAACATATATTCTTATTCTAATTCACAAATATATTTTATATATTTTTTTTTAAGCAAAGGACCCAGATGCATTTACAGTTTATCACTAACAATGTTCCAGGCTAATGTATTTTCACGGGAAATTAACAACTGTCCTGCAAGTAAAATATTCCTATTTCGTGAAAAAGGGTGTTTCTTCATCCCATGAGGGAGCCGTTGAGCAAAAGAGACTCGACCTGCTGTCTTGGTCGCTGATAGGCCTGATTATCGGATTTTTATCGATCACTTTATGTTGCAACAGTGGAAAACAAAACAGCCCTTGCCCATTTATTTTTACAGCATTCCTGCGTATTATACCCTACCCCCAAACAGTATTTTGCCTGTTACCATAGTAGTAGTTTATGGAACACTTACGTCAGCACATAGGTTAAAAATTTCACCACAATATGTTGCTAATGAGTGAGCTTCGGCATTATACTTCAAATTATAAATATAATTTCTATTGATGACTGCTACCCCCACAAAAAAACAGACGTATGTACTTTTTTAATTAACTTTTATTAAAACAATAACTGGAACTATAACTAAAATATAACACTACAATAAATAACTAGAACTATAAGTAACAAAACAATATAATAAACAACATATAATATGGAGTCCAAAATAAGTATTGTAGTTAATCTGCATAACAAAAAGTAAATTAGTGTTTAAATTTAGATTGAAGTGACTAAATGAGATCAAACATCACAAGTCAAAGTAAAACTTGACAATATTTATATTTTTTAAAATCTTCGCAGTGTGCCTGAAACGCTTCCACTGGCATTGTACATGCAGACTTTGGTCCACCCTCTTTATCAATTTTTGCAGTTTGAGATATAACGTCCTACATGTGTTATTCATCTCCTACTTTCTCCTTTCAAATTCTCTTGTAAAGACCTTAACAACAAATAAAGGGAACATTTTCTGCATATTTTTAATAAAGCATATGACACAATGCATAGTAACACCGTATTTATTGAATGTATTGAAATTAATTTTCACAAGTCTTAAAAAAGGTGAATGCAAGAAAAGTTACTTGCCGCATATGCAAGACTGCTTTCAAGAGGAGACCCCAATAAAAAGGACTTATGTGGAACTGCAAGTATGCTGAAGCAGTTGCAGACTAAGAATCCGGTCAACTTTGCAAGGGAAGAGTTAAGGAGATTGAGAGCGGCTCCTTCTGCTTCATGAGAAGGCCCGAGTACCAGTGGAGCAACACCGTCAACCTCTAGAGCACAGCCTAATATTTGTCCCCAATTTGAAACCCTTTAAGAGAAAAAGTAAGAAGGTTGGGAGCTTTGTATGCCATCCTAATATCTAATTATCCATAGTTATACAGAGATCCACCCTGTATCAGACTCATATGTACAAGTGTATATTGTAGATTATCTGCCACCGAAAACCTCTCAAGTACCTATATCCGTTACTTTTTAACTTCGTTGAGTAGTCATATTGTGAGTATTTACCTTAAAGTTGTTAATTTATTATTGATTATTACTCTTTGAGATATTCCCTGTCTACAAACAGAGAAGAATAGGAATATTCTGTCTCCCTTTGCAGATAGTGAAGGATAGGTAATGCGGACTTTTGTCCCCCGTTGTAATCCATCATACCTGTTTTTCTCCCCACTGATTGATTGATTGGCTGGACATTTATTGTTCAAGAAATAGTTCTCTTGAGGTATTCTTTGTTTGTAAATAACGTGGAATAGAAATATTCTGTCTAGTCTTTGCAAGTAGTGAAGGGTGGGTAATGCGGACCTTTGTCCCCCGTTGTAATCTGTCATACCCATCTACTCCCCACTGATTGAGAAACTAGTTCCACCCGGACCATTTATTAGAGGTACATCATCTGGCTCAACCGGAGAGTACCCCTAATAAAGAAGACATATGTAAAAAACGAAGTAATCACTATATCCTGTTAAACAGAAACTTTTGCATGAAATACACTTGAAATGAAAGGGAAAGAAATCAAACAAAATCAGTAGGCCACTGATGAGTTTTTGACTTCGCTAAAAATAAGAAACATGGAAGTGGTGAAAAAAGCCAAGCTTGACGTTACGGCAGCCACGAGATAGCTAGGCTCCGCCACCCCCCCACTGCTCCAAGCATGTCTGTCCCACCGCCCGCCACGCCCATTAACGGTAACATGAAATAGATACAAATCAGCAGATACCTACCCCCATTCCGGAAACTCCCGAAGTGCAACAGGGCCACGGTTACGCCCATCCGGAAAATGAGGCCTCGACACGTGCAGGGCGGGGCCCAGCTAACCGCCATCAGCCGTGGCGTGGATGGGCCGAAATGTACTGGTCTCCCGATTCCCTTCTTCTTCCTCCTTGCAGGCCACGGGGGGGGATGTCTTGCCTCTGCCTCCGACCCCCCCCCCCTTCTTATCGCCTGGTCCGGACATCACGGATATCAACGCCAGGTGTCGGCATGAGGTGCGCTGGGAGGGAGAGGCGGCGCGAACGAGCCTCTCCCACCCCCCAAGGTGGGGGCCCCTCAGCTGCACCCCCAACGCTCCACTCACCCATCAAAAGGGTCGTCGCGTAAGGTGCACCAGGAGAGGAGCCGAGGCCGACGGGAACTATAGCTGTGACAACACTGGAGAGTAATGTCTTGCACATGGCACCGACCCTCCCCTCGTATCTCCTGGTCTGGCCTCGGGCTCCCCGTTCGGTCCTGAAGCGGCGCCCTGCAGGCCACGGGGGGGGATGTCTTGCCTCTGCCTCGGACTCCCCCCCCCTCTTATCGCCTAGTCCGGACATCACGGATATCAACGCCAGGTGTCGGCGTGGGGTGCGCTGGGAGGGAGAGGGGGCGCGAACGAGCTGCACCCCCAACGCTCCACTCACCCAACAAAAGGGTTCCTCCACTCTTGCGAAGCAGCGGCGCTGCACTCACCCGACAAAAGGTCTCGTCCACTATTGCGAGGCAATGATGCTCCGCTCACCCAGCGGGGGTCTCGTCCACTGTTGCGGTGCAACGACGCTCCTAGTTTCCTGCATCCAGAAACGTTCTCCTCAACTTTGAAGATTCTATAAGAGCCACGGGAGCCCCCGACCCCGATGGGGAATGACTGCCATGATCACCCACGGAACGACCACGACGTAGCCGCGGGACGTCTGCGCGTTCATGCCGGCGCCGGCCTCAGTCTTGAAATCACCAAAATCCTGCAAGACTACCAACTTGATCAGTTCCGGTGGGACACCAGTATGACCCGGTAGGAGAGATTGTTGCCTCCCACCCCACTTTGACTGATGGTTCATGTCGGTAGTCCCCTCTGCTACCCTTCAACGAAAACTTTTGGACTGCTGAAAGAGGTCCCGGTCCAACCACGAGTTGGTGGAGACATTTTGACTATACTTGGACCTTCCTGACCTCACCCAAAATGGCGCCGGTACAAATGAAACTCTCAACTCCTTGTTGTGCCCCGATTGCTCAGCCTTGATATTATGAGATATGTATGCAGTTTTTAGCACATGAATTGATATGGGATAAGACTGATTACACGTTCGAACAATGAATTGATATTAAGTTATAATGCATCATTGATTACTGTATTTATTATTGAAGGTTGGAATTGTCAACACTAATGGTACTTGCTCACAATGAATTATCGATATGATTTTGTTGCACTTGTCGCACTTTTTACTATGAAATCAACGACCACTGACTCTGTTATGTTTTCCACAAATAAATATCCCCCCCCTCCATTTACAGTTCCAGCCTGCTCCGTGGCCGGCCCACGGGGTTGTAGGCCCGTATTTGGGCACCAACATTTTTATTAAAGGTTTTTGAAAAAGCAAACGTAGTTGTAACACGTAGATTGGTAAGTTTCGAAGAAATGGCCACTGTTTCCGATTTTTTATTTTTTATTTTTAAAAAGCAGGTGAAATCAAGCAGCTCAATTAGTTAAGGGTTAAAAAGTATAGTACGCAGAAACATTGAAAATATGAATGGTCCAGGTTTGTTGTATGTGTTTTTCATTTTTGTACAGCATAAAGCAATCGATAAAGATCCTGGTATTTACCCTCTACTTTATATGCTACCTGTATCAGGGAAGTTGTTTTAAATGCCCCTAAGCCACCCCGAAGGAATGTCACCTGGGCCCCCTAGTACGAACGAAAACGACCCCGTACCACTAAAGGTTATCTCTCTTCCTCAAAAATGACTAAAATTACTTTCTAGGACGTTTTGGACATTGATGATTTTCATATGATCTATTTATTAAAGTAATACTCATCTCTCCGCATGAAATTAATTTTCAACATGCTACACAAGTCAATCTCATCTGCCCAAAGTTCTTTTGCAGATTTGGGACCGTTTCCCTTGCCTCTGACTCACTTATTGCTAAGTCATTGATGGATGTTTTTGCCGAAAGGGGATTATCCACCAAATCTCGAAGTTGTGCTTTAGAATAATTAAGAGGGTGCCACCTCTCCATGTGCCGATGCATGGTATGATTACCATAGCTATATTTTTTTTCGGTCCCTCTCGAAAGTTTTTTTTTTTGCAGATGAGGCAGGTAACGAACCTGGCATTAACTTTCTTTTCATGAGAAGGAAAAGAAAAAAATTGCCAGATAAAATTCACTTTCACATGGGACGTTCTTGGCATTTCTTTCAGAAACTTTTACATCACTGTGTCATTTCTTTGTCTATCCTGGTTAAAGCAATGTCATATAAATAGTTGTTTAAAAAGTTTTTTTTTAACGTGTTTACTATGTTGGAGCGTTGTATATATTTATAAGTTATTAAAGTGTTATAATCCTACTACTTTGTTGGAGTGCTATATATTTTTAATGTGACACATAATTGTGAAGACTTTGATGTACAAAAAGGCATCCCTGGAATCTTCCGCTTCAGGCTAGGTCCCACACACCCTTACAATGAGAATCCCCTCCCCAATCACAATACAGGATCGTTATCAGATAGTAGGAACGCGTGTGGTGTGACGGATCTCATGAGGTGGCGACCTTGATCTACTGTAACTCCTTTGAACAGGGGTGATTCTTTACAGTTGGGGCCATAAACTACATCCGCAGGGCTAGGTGATAGCCTGGGACCGGCCTGGACAATCGGACACAGAGGAAGAGGAGTGTCAGAGGGTGCGGTAGTGAATAGGGTGAAAGGGAGGTGTCGGGCGGGCACAGGGTGTGATACTCAGGGAAGAGCAGCGCAGATGGGGGGAAGTTTATGGCCCATGCATGAGAGAGAGAGCAAGGGTGACCAGTGCATGGGGGAGATGCTTGCGAGGGTGGGGAGCCATGCTGAGGATCTGCGGCGTACAGAGAGTGGGTCTGGTCAAGGCATCTAAAATGGCTGCCGTGCACGACAAAAGTGTGGCATTGCAAAAAAAGCAAGATGGCGCACACAATGTTTATCAATACGGATTAATTTATAACAATTATTTTTAACAATATATTTACTCGCAGTGTCAAAATGGCGACCAACACTTCCTAATTTCCTTCGAATCGAACGTTAACAGAAGTCAAGCGGCAAAAAAAAAGAAAACGCTCATGCGCAACCGCTGGAAGACAAGTATCAACATATATGAGACTCCTCAACCTCCCTCAGAAAACATAGGGGGTCAGGATACGTCTCCCATACCCCCTTATACCCAATACTCACATTGCTTTTCCTCCATCTAGTAATTTAATTAAATCGAAACACAAAATGGCGAATTCACGTTTTTCTACCAGTTTGCAACCCGGTTCGCGAACCAAGAAGCGCTTCTACCGCGAAAAATCAAATTTTTTTTATTTGCCCCACGGGACCCTTTAATAACCCCAACATCATTCCTAGGGGGTCAAGAGGGGTCTACCTTGCCCCCTTTCATTAAATTCCCCCTTCGTTTTTCTCCTCCTTTTGTCTCTCGATCCTACCGAGAAACAAGATGGCGGCCGCACCGGACTGTTTAGAATGTTGACAGACACCGGAGAGCCAATCAGCTTCCCTTTGCAAAGCTCCGTTACGCGAAAAGTACGCGATCTGGAGCGCTATCTGGGACGCTGTCACAGATATATCTGTTTTTTTAAACGTTAATTTCTATAAATACACTGGAGCACATATATTGAGACCCAGCAAAGGCACATCGGGCTAACAGTCCCTACAATTTTGCCAAGTTTGGTGTAAATCCATTCCGCCGTTTGAGCTAAAAGTGAGGCCAAAGGCCCTATGGAAAAATGAATGGGAAAAACGCGTTTTAGGACCCCCCTTTTTTCTCGGCCCCCTCTTGACGGAACCCCCCCAAATTTTATGGGGCTGCTCAAGAACCAAATTGTGCCATTATCCTGAAAATTTCAGCCGATTCCGTCCACAAACGCCAAAGTTATTAGACATAGAATTTTCAAAAGTTCCATAGAGAAAAAATCCTAACTATATATACCTACTGGCGACCGCCAGTAGGTAATATATATATATATATATATATATATGTACTGACATGGTCAGTAACATCATTGATGACATCTAAAAAGACATCATTGATGACATCACTGATGACATCATGCAGAGACTGTGTGATTTTAAAAAGTTTAAGAATGTTATATGTAGATATGAAAGGTGTATTGAAGAATGAGTGGGTGTATGAGTGTCTGAATGGATGATTTAGTAGGTGCTTGACTGACAGTATAAATGAGGGAATAAATGTGTCCTAGTGAATGCATGGGTGAGTGACTAATCTCTGTGAATGTCTGTATCAGTCTGTCAGTTGGTATATAAGGGGCTGCATGGGTAGGTGAGTAGCTACATGAGTGTCTATATGGATAAATTATTCGTTGTCTGAGTAGCTGCATGGGTGCCTGAGTGTCTTTGTGGGCGGGTGGGGGGCTGTACTCCCTGCATGGATGTAGAAGTGGGTGATTAAGTGTATGTATGGGTTCATGAGTGTGTCTGAGAGGGGCTGTATGGGTGAGTTAGTGTGCGTATGGCTGTGTTGGAGATCAATGGATGTCTCAGTGATATATGTGTGAGTAACTACATATGTGGAGGGCAGTATATGTGAGTGTTGGAATATATAACTGAGTATATTTAAGAGTGAGTGATTGTGAGAGTGGCTGTATGGATGAGTGTATGCTTGCATCAATGATTGTATAAGAGAGTAAGTATGTGTTAGTATCTGTATGAAAAAATGAGGTGGTGTGTGTATAACTGTATTGGTGAGTAAATGGCACTGTGATTGAGTCTTTGGGTGACTGACTAGGTGTGAGAGTATCTATGTGGATGAGTGGCAGTATGTGAGTGTATGTATGGGTGTATGAGTGTATATCTCAGAGGCTGTATTGATGAGTGACTTGATGTATGAGTAACTATTGGTGAGTGAGTGGATTTGTGTAGACCTATAAATAATACTTGTATAGTGCACTTCTCACCCATGGGTCTCAAGGCGCTGAATAACAGATGTTTATTGTTACCTAACTCAATGGTACTCATTTTATCGACCTCAGATGGATGAAAGGGTGAGTGGACCCACCGGAATTTGAACCAGCGACCATGAGGTCATACACAGGCCCCTGAAGTGGGTGCATTACTCCACTAAGCCACCAGACCCAGCTGAGTCAGTATGTACTAACGGGTATTGGTGTGTCTATGGTTTTGAGAATGGTAGTCGGTATTTTAGACAGGGTGTATGAATGGTTATATTAGGGTGTAAGGAGGTGCATCAGATATTAAGTGGATGATGTCATTAGTGATGCCATCAGTGATGTTATTTGATATGTGATCAGTGATGTCACTGACCATGTCATCAGAGATATAATATGTGATGTCATCAGCAGTGCATTGCTGGGGCGTGAGTTATAGTTAGCTCAACTAATTATAACAGCCAAATGTATCTGCTTTTGTATGAGTGAAATGTCAGCCTAACTATAATGTCCCAGACATTTGTGTTTTTTTTCAATGAATTTCTAAAGTTTTTTAAATGCTAATTTCTAACTATGACAACCCTGAAACCTATGGTCTTGTCAGTTAATTTCAAAGGTTTTTTAAATGCTAAATTCTAACTATAACAACCCTGAAACCTATGGTCTTTTCAGTGAATTTCAAAGGTTTTTTAAATGCTAATTACTAACTTAAACGTCCCTGAAACCTATGGTTTTTCCAATGAACTTCTAAGGTTTTTTAAATGCTAATTTACAATTATAATGTAGTAGTCGCGTTTGCATAGTGATGCATAAAGGAGGCTGGGCCTCCGACCAGAGCTCAAGAATTCTGCTGTCTAGGACTTACAGCAGGTACCAGAAGGACTTCTTGGCCCCCAAAGTCCCTCAAGAATAAAGTGGACTTCATCTCCCAACCTGTTGTGTGCCAGGAGGCGCATTAGCAGAGTGATGGAGAAAGGGGAGCGTGGCCTCCGTTGACCTTTTAGCAATACTACTATGTAGGACTTACTCGAGGAAACAGGAGGTATAGTTGGCTCCCAAGGACAGCCTTGGGGGCTAACTAACCCTCCTATTACCTCCAGTAAGTCCCACACAGCATCAATGGTAAGTTCTCAAAGAAGGCCACACCCTCTTTCCCCACCAGTTTGCAAATGCACTCCCTGGTGCGCTTTTGGATGGGGCTTTAAGTCCCCTTTATTGCTGGGGGCCGTTCGGGATGACTAGCCTACCTGACACCTCCAGTAAGTGGAATTCCGGTGAGGAAGACACAGGAAACACCCCCTTTCTGCACCATTCTGCAAACGTGCCTACTGGCACGCTCTTGGCTGGGGGTGAATTCCGCTTGCCCCCTGAGGGTCCCTGGAGGGCAACTAGCCCTCCTGTTTTCTCTAGGACGCCCCACGCAGCTGGATTGCTGAGAGTGGCCAGAGGCCACGCCCCCTTTTTGTACCACTCTACAAAAGCGCCTCCTAGCCCACTGCTGCTCGGGGGATAAAGTCCACTTTAGTCCTAAGGTCCTCAGGACACAAGAGGACCTCATCACCCAACCAGCAGTGCACCAAGAGGTGCCTTTGCAGAGTGGTGTTACAAGGGACATGGCCTCAGACCACCTCTCAGCAATCTCACTGTTTGGGGCTTACTGGAGGTAAATGAGAGGAAGGGGCCTCTGTGTATGTTACAGGCTGAGGTTCCCACAGACCCCAGATAAATTCAACTTGCCTCTGCTACCTCAGATGCTCTACGTGTGGTCCAGGCCAGACTGTATTTGATTGGTTAACCCCGAAACCCGCGCTGGAAAACACAAGCTATTTTCAAATATCAAGATATGAATCTAGTCCTTCAGGAAGCAAATTTAAACCTTTATTATCCTGTCCGCTGGTGAAAGGGCTTCGCTCTGCAGCACCAGCAAGCAGGGGCAGCAGGGGATCTCTGGGCTGGAGGTGGCCAGGCCTGGGGGGGGGATCCTGTGTATCTTGTAGGTGCCAAGTTCGTGAGGGAGGCAGTCAGTGTATGCAGTCCATGGAGAAGGATCCATGCAAGCGACATTGTGCAAACCATACTTAACAGGTAACGGTACCGAACATCGAAAATGATGTAAACAGCATATATCCTAGCTCTGCATATGTAAAAGGGATTATGTTGTTTTTTGTTGTTTCCTGTCCAAATTTTGTGTCTACAACATTTTCCCTCTTGAAATATCACCCACGTGTTTCAATGAAAGGCATTAATCACCCCACTACCGCCTCTATCCTGAATAATCTCCCGAGTGATATATAAAAATGTTGGCATTGTGCGACATAAGGAAAAAAATAGCCTTTTCAGTATCTAAAACGTGCATTTACAGTCGACTTAAATCATTCATTGCTGCCCCATCCGGCGATGTATCCACTGTGTTACTGTAGCACTACAGAGTGACTGTAAACTAAGCACAGGTCTTATAACCAATAAGGTGTCTATGTTAGGAGATACCACACTTTTAACACGGGTCTTGATCTCAAAATGCTAGTCGTGTTTCTAAGGGGTGAACAAAATGACATGTATCTAAAAAACAGAGGCGCCTGGTGCGACTGGATAGGGCTTCGGAGAATAATGGATAGTAAACACAAAAGTAGGGGGTTATGCGGATATTTCACATAAACTGTGCAAAGAATGTTTAGGCTACTCTTGGATATTTAGAAAAGAGGAATGTGTATTGAATTGTTTAAATAATTTTAAAAGGATTCGTCAGGATTTAAAACATTATTGTTTAACTTATCACACACAAAATTTTTCGTTTTTTAATGACAAATACAGTTGGAAAGGAATAGTCATTTTCTAAGATCTGAATTTTTGATAAATTAGGGAAATCAAGCAGCATGCAATTATGTTATTTGCTAAGGGTGTCACAAGTTTAGCTAAATGAGGAGCCGGGATCAGAAATCTGAGTCTCCTTCTCTGCAGCTGCGATTTTCCTGCATCCGCTCTCTGTAACACACCAGACTACCATAAAGAAGTTAATGTTCCATTTCTTGTAAAAGCCCATTTTTAGATGACACTTGGTGTAGGGTATTGCATGTGAGTAGTATTTTAAGAGCTCAACAGTTTGCCGGATGAAGGAACAGAAGTACTGAGAATATGAAAGGGTGTCCCCAGGACCACACTTTTGATCAAACAAGAAGCCGGGTCTACTTGTTTGTGAACACCTTGCTGGCATGTGGAACTCCGATGCTAGCAGGTGCACACAGGTCTGCTTTTCACCATATGCAGAATCAGAGTATTTAAAATAATTTAATATCCGTTTAAAATCAATGCATAAAAATGTACATGATGGCAGAATACACTTTGAAGAAAAAATATTTGCATAGTCCCGAATTTAGTCTGCATCTATTTACAGCCATATGTTTCCCCCAGGACTTGGCCCACCCGGGGACACATTAAAATAAAGAATGGGACACCACGCTTCATTTAAAAAACAATTGGGGGCGGGATTCGTGCACCATATGTGAATCCTGCCCCCTTTTCTTAATTTTTTACCTTTTTTCTCGTGACTCAGTTCAACCGAGTCACAAGATGGCTGCCAACACGATTTCTGTTGGAGTGTTGGCAGCCAATTAGAGACAAGCATGTGATCTGGATGGTTCGCAGATCCACCGTGGTCACCAGATATATAATTTTTTTTATTTTTTTTATTTTTTTATTTCTCAGGAACTACTGAACCGATTTACACCATTTAAAGCAAAGAGTGCACTCTGAACTAAAAAATAAAAAAATATCGCTATCTGGTGACCACGTTGGACCGCGAACCCTCCAGAGCACAAGCTTGATTCTGATTGGCTGCCAACACTCCAAACCAAAAAGTGTTGGCAGGCATCTTGTGAGTCGGTTGAACCGAGTCACAAGAAAAAAGGTCACAAATAAAGATAAGGGGGCAGGGTAGAAACACCCTGACTCCCTAGGTCTGCTCAGGTGGTCCCAAAGAGCCCTTGTTTTCATTCTGACTTTGTTGAAGCTACATGTAAGTGCGGCAGCACAGCTTTAGGTTGCTGAGAAACACTTTGTTTCCTTTTTCTGTGAAGTGAACTCCATCACTTCTGTAGATGTCATCCATATTGAAACGTAAATGGTTGTTATAGATAGAGCCCATCCTATGGTCTCTGAGGTAAGCAGTAACAGCCTTATTGACATTCTTCCTAGCTTTCTCAAACTGTGTACATAATTGAATTGACCACTTCCATTTTTGCCTTTGGCATAATAGAATATACAAAGACAGTTTGAGGCAAAAGCAACATCAATTGTGCAAAGGTATCCTTCATTAGCATTTTCAGCCCAATCCCAGTCAATGTGCAGAGGTCATTGCTACCAAAGTGCACAATTATGAGGTCAGGGAGTTGGAGATGCAAAAAGGATTGAACCAACGGCATCAATTGATGCCACTTCTCTGTGCAATCCATTTAATATCCACATTTTGCAAACCTAGGTCTTTTTGTCAATACATCTGTGTTCAGCATATCTATTGAACCAAAAAACATAGCTGTGCCCTACAATTCACAAAGTCAGCATCTTGAAGGGATGTTTAGAAATAATGAAAACATGTCTGTAACTGAGATAGTCAGCTGGTAGAATAAGAGGTATCAAAAAAGGTGGGAAATTTGTTTTTTTAAAGAGCCAATAAGTGATTGGCTGTTCATCAACATTGTGCACTCAAAAATAGGGTGCAGTTACTTTGCTGACTAATCATTTTTCTGATTGGTTATTGAAAAATATTTGAAAGTTATAGTAATAGCATAAGGTAATATTTTGCAAACGCCTACCACACCTGCTGTTTGCATGTGTAAGCTTGCGCGCTGCACTTGAAAATATGGTGAACTTGTGACCTGCCAGTACAGTTGAATGTTTTAGAAAGTGTTACTATGGAAACTGGAATTCAGCAGAATGGGGGAAGGATTAAAACTATACAGTATATTTAAAATGTGAAATAGAAACTTTGAATATAAGTGATATGTTACTAAATTAAGGTTTTCTAAATCATTTGTATGTGTAGAAATAGTTTGTTGTTTAAAAAGGTATACTAGTATTATGAGGAATAGGTTTTTGAACTCTTGTAAGGGTTCGCCGCTCCATCACAATGCTAAACTTCTGTACTGCGGTGGAGTGGCGACTCCACAAAATTACAGAACCAGTTTGAGCACTATTTGAAGACAGTTAGAAAGGGTTAATGTGTGTAACCGATAGAAATATGTTTCACAATTTGAAATAATGTAGGAAGCAATTTGATTTGTTACTTACATTCATTCGTGTGCAGAAACAGAGGGAAAGTCTGCCATTACTGGTTTCACCTTGCTGAGAGTGCTGCATGAGATTTGTTGTGTGCAAAAGAAAATCTTTAATGAGTTTCTGATATTTGTTATTCTGAAAAACTATTTCAAAAGGTAGTAAGAAATGTATAAGGTGTGTCCTGTATTATGAGGCAGTGTTTTTCTCTTTGTAGTGTAATGTTTGAAATATGTTATTGAATGTACAGATGTCTAATGTAGTAACATGTGTACATTGGCAGATGGATTAGTGATTATGGTAGTTTTTATGAAAATGTGGAAATGGGCAGATGTAGTAAGCCGCATAATAGAAAGTGCTTAATGGTGTAGTGACTAAGGTAAACTTGTACTAGCACTTGTATTCTGACATGGGTTATGCCCATGAAGAGGGTAGACTTCTAAGAAACAGGTATACTTCTCTTTGTATGTTTCTTTTATACATGGAACCACTGCAGGCACTAGAAAGACCGGGAGGGACAGGTGATGGCACCCGAGCATTGCCTACCAGGTAAAAACTTAGGGGGGGGTGGAGATTAATGTTTTCTGGCACCTAAAAATGGAAACGGGCTGTCGCTGATCATAGTTTGCATATTGTGGAGCATGGAGGCCATACATTGATGTGACTCTTTGTTAGAAATGGGGATCTCTGGATGGCTAAGGCTTGCGCCAAAGCCAGGCAGAGACCACCACTCTAGTTAGGGAAAGGGGGTTTACGCCAAAGATAACCCCTGCTCACCCCCTTGGTAGCTTGGCACGAGCAATCAGGCTTATCCCGGTGGCGATGTGTAAAGCAATTGGGCAACACACACAGCAACAACATACTAGCAACACCACAAAAGGAACTCCACACACGGTTATATATTAAAATAGCCTTTGTATTAACATGAAACACATTAGATGGTAATTACACAATATACACTCTGCCAACTGGCACTGGGCAATATTTACAGGAGATTATTTACACATGACAGGGCCAAGTGGGCCACTGTCAGAATCATCACTTGGTAAAAATAGTAAAAGTCAGAATCATATCATAAATGTAGACCACAATAAGTAGTTACTGGAAAACACAATACTTAGTATCAACATGTAATACAAATCATCATGTGCAGTATCACATAAGGCGAGAAATATATTCTGCACCAACCTCATAAGCCTAAACATAGTAGACCATAATCTCCTAAACATAACTCGCATTAGGAAAAAACTCACTAACATAAACTGTAGTGGGGAATTACTCATACCTAAACCAAAGTAGGCAATAAACCAAAATTTAACACAGTAGGTAAAACCTCATAATCATAAAATCACATCTAGGGCATAAAAGCAAAAATGTACTCCCTTTGTTGGAGCCGCATGTGGTTCTGAAACAAATACAAAGCTTTGTAGCCTCATGTGGCTCTGTAAACAACTATGCCCCCTTTGTTGGAGCCACGAAGGCTCTGAAATACTGAAGCCAAACGTTGGAGCCACATAGGCTCTGAAAAGTAAAACATGCCCCCTTAAGAACTTGCCACCATCATCGCAGCTGCCCCCTAGTAGGGGGGGCAGTGGTAACAATAGCTCACAATGTACGAGCACCGGCCCACATAGGGAAGTATAGGCACCACTGGCACTCGGGACCCCCACTGGGGCCCTTTAAACAAATAGCCCATCGGTGGAGCGGCTGGCAACGGTGGGTCTGCTCATGCAAACAGGAAGGATAGTGGCCATGTTGGAGCAACCCACTGCCAAAACGGGGCTGCTCAGGATCTGTGCCCCCAACAGGCACCACACGCTCCCGCCATCCTCACTCTTCTGCTATGCGGGGCTGCTTCCTGTGGATGGAGCGCACAGTACCGAGGAGTCTGCGAGGCTCCCCCTGCTTGCTCCTTCACCTGGTCCCTCTTCAGGGACACAGGACTTTGGCAGGGGAGACCAAGAGGCACCATCCAACTTCCCCAGGCTGCCGGGTCGTGCGCCGGACTTCCTCCGTGAAACCGGAAGTCCGGCCAGCCGCCAGGCATATCGTTGCCTGATTCCCGCTTTGGCTGATCGGGCCGCGGCGGAGATTAGATCATACAGGGCACAATGAGGGGTAGGCTCCCTCGGAATTATAAATAGAAAGAGGGGTGGGCACCCGCTCAATCGATAAGGGCAAAGTCGCAGGGTGGGCGCCTGCGCAATTAAATACAAATAAGCGGCAACAACCCGTGGTGGGCACCCAAACTCAAATATAAAACAAGCAGGGTGGGCACCCGCATCAAGGTAAATACCACGGGGTGGGAACCTGCAGAGCTTACAAGGAGGGGGGAATCCCAACGCTAGGGATTCCCTCCAAAAGGGGCTGCAGCAACATGGCTGCACAGCCAACATGCTCTTCTGGGGCAGTAAATCAAAGCGCGCCCAGTGCGCTGAAAGGGCCAGGTGCTTTTAAAAAACAAAGCAAGCACCCACTGGGCGCTAGGGCAGCCCAAAGTCCATAGTGCTGAAAGATGAAGAAAAAATGGTTCCAGGGCACAGCTGGGTCCAGGGATGCAGCCCTCCTGGCAAGTCCTCCTGGGCCCCAGCAGCAGCACGCCCCCGAGGAATCAGGATCCAAAGCAGATCATCCTCATGGAGTCATATCCCCTTCTTTTATACACACATTTCCTTTGTTCTAAAGGTGTAGGGCATAGGAGAACCAGATACAACTCATTCAGGGGAGCTTTGGAGCACTTTGTTTTGCTCAGCTCCTCTCTTCCTTTTACAGGATAGGCCAGGGACATCAGACGCACCGCAGGAGGTGCAGCCAGCATTGTGGAGGGAAGGCACAGCCCTATTCAGGTCCTATGTGCGACTCCTCCCTCCCATCTATATGTAGATCTCCCTATTCACCACTGGGCAGACTCATCCTGGCTCCTGGAGCCAACCACATCATCCAGCACCTGTCATTCACCTGCCAGACATGCAATTCACATCATGTAGGCAGACACAGCACACAGAAATACCAACCTCTAAAAGTGGCATTTGTAAAATAACCACAATAAATCTGAGCACACTATTTCATAGCATTTATTCTCAAGAGTTTGCACATACTAAACTTGACCCTGCGCTCCCCTCATATCAGGAATTACCATGGACACACATATCCCCCATGCATTCCTAGGGGAGGGCAGGCCATTCTCACCACAAGCACTCAGAGAGAGCACACACTTTACACTGGGCCACAGTGCAAAAGTGCACAGAGGCCTAAAATCACTACCACCATGTCAGAGCTTAAGGCAAAAAGTTTAGGGGTGAACCTGCCAAAAAAGGCCCACGTCCAACACTCTTCCACAGAGATTGGTCAGCCAACTGGCACGTGGCACACACGCCCAGTGAGGGTGTTAACTACTGAACACTTTGCTCAGAGAGACATTGGGATTATAATCATCCTTTACTAAGTGCGTGCAAGTGTCAGTCGCAGTGCGCAAGGAGAGGGACCTTGGGCCTTATAGGTCCCTGTTCCATAGGTGATAATAGGCCCCATTGGCACATTAGCGCATACTGACTGTGCATCCACACTTTACAAATTCTGACAACATGGACAAGACGGACAAGCTACAACCTAAATTACAATTTGATCTACGCAAAACCCCCAGATCAAAAGGATCCGTGCCTGCGGAGTATGACTCCACCCCCAGACGACCCTGATTCTGGGTTCGAAGTGGACATGAAACAAGCGTTCCGCACCATCCAGCTGAGCCTATCCAAGATCAAGAGCAAAATCGATGCGCAGTCATTCCGAATGGACAGGATGTCTGAAAGACTGGACAAACATTGGGGGTAAATTAGTCGCAATGGAGCAGGGCATATCAGATGTGGAGGCTGTCATCAGAGCAGACGCAGAAACCAACAAGGAGATCCTACGTACCCCGCAAGCGAAGGCTGAAGATCTTGAAGCGAGATGCCGGCGGAACAACATTCGCATTTTGGGTGTAGCAGAATCGTCCAATGTAGGCAACATGGAGCAATACGTAGAGAAACCTCTTGTCAGCCTTTTGTGTCGAAATACCTTCTCTGAGGTACTGGTGGTAGAACGGGCACATAGGTCCCTGGCACTCAGACCGATACCCGGTGCAGCCCCCGACCTATTATAGCAAGACTCCTGAATTACAGGAATCGCGAGGTGGCCCTGCACAAGGCCCGGGAACTGGGAACACTTTGCCATGAAGGTGCAGAAATAACTTTGTTCCCTGAGTTCACAATGCAGGTTCAAGAGGCAGTGCGTCTCTTCATTCCTGTGAAAAAGAAACTTCGGGATCTCCACCTAGAGTACAGCATGTTCTATCCTGCTAAACTAAGGGTCAAAATTTATGGCAAAACCTTAGTTATGGGCTCCTGTTACTTCCCGCCTGGTCTACACTCTTCGACATTTACACAACTGGGATCCTTCCTGGCAGACCTTCCATGGGGTGTCCTCCTGTTAGGTGGTGACGCCAATGCCATAATGGATGCTGACTTGGACCGATCGGGCGAAGGGCGGGGAACCAGGGGAGAATGTGGGCTATAAGGCTTCATTACCGCACTGGGCTTAGAGACATTGGGCGCACACACCAGCCCTCACACCAGCACTACACATTCTATTTGGCTAGACACGGGTCCATTTCCCGGCTTGATCACTTCTTCACGCGCACTGATCAACTGGGAAAATTTGCGAAGCCTCACATCCTGGGCCGGGGAATTTCTGACCACTTTATTCTAACAATCGTGGATTAGACACGGGTCCATTTCCCGGCTTGATCACTTCTTCACGCGCACTGATCAACTGGGAAAATTTGCGAAGCCTCCCATCCTGGGCCGGGGAATTTCTGACCACTTTATTCTAACAATCGTGGATTAGGGGTCCAAGGGAAAAGGTTTAGAGACCCACGAGGTGAAGATTCACACCTTTATCCAAGACACTAAACATCTACTATGCTGTATTCAGGAGATCCCATTTGACATTGAACAGGACTGGCTGGTTTCTTTTGACGTGGAATCTTTTTACACGTGTATCCCGCAAGAGGAAACACTACAAACAATATAAGCAATGTTGGAAGCACTTCCCTGGGAGAGTATCACACCGATCAGATTTGTTATCTTCTGTGCACGCATGGTCTTGAAAGAGAACTTCTTTAAGTTTGAAGAACGACTGTACCTCCAAATATCAAGTACATCAATGGGGAGTGTCTGTGCCCCCAGCCTCGCAAACCTGTACGCTCATAATTTTGAACAGGCAACGGTTTTAACACATGGGAACCCATTCTCTAGTCATCTACGGACCTGGAAGAGGTACCTCAATGACATTTTTGTTATCTGGAGAGGTGATGAAGATACCTTAAAAGCATTTCATGGGTAGCTGAATACCCAGAATGCATTCTTGAGATTCACGCTGGAATTTTCGAAAACGAGTCTTCCTTTTTTGGATGTGAAGATAATGCCAAAGGATGATGGTCTAATCACTGAACTATACAAAAACCAATGGCATGTAATTCATTACTCCCATTCCAGAGCTATCACCCACAAGCGCTTCGTGAGAACCTGCCATTCGGACAGTTTCTCCGGATAAGATGCAACTGTACCTCGATGGAGAAATACAATGAAGATGCGGAGGCACTCTCACAAGACCTGCTGATAAAAAAGTATCCTGCACAAATAATCCGCAGGTCTAGGAAACGAGCGTCCAACAACAACAGAGAGGCACTACTTGAGAAGGCAATTGAAAAAGAAATAAGCCCTAGACTTACTTTTGTTAACACCTTCTCGAGCTTTTTCAACTCAGCCAAGAAAAGCATTACCCAGCATTGGAAGATACTCAATACTGCTGACAATCAACTTCCTCCTCCCATGTTCGCATATAAACGGATTGCCAATAATAAAGACAAAGTGGTACACACACGTCCTAAAGAAACACAATTTAAGATTACACAACCCTCTTTGTGGAATCTCCCACCAGTGATGGGGCATTTCCCCTGTGGAACATGCACAGTATGCCCTCAAACTGAGAAAACTACGGAGATCAACATTGGTACGGTAAGACCTTGGAAGATCATGAAACACACTAATTGTAATAGTGAACAACTTACTTACCTGATTTGGTGCCCTTGTAATCTTCGGTATGTCGGAATGACTACCAGGAAGATTAAAACAAGGATATAAGTGCATAAAAGTACAATTCGATGTGGTAAAGGTTCTACTAAATTGACCAACCATTTCCTAGACAAACATCATTTAGACACTGAATTGCGATGGGTAGTCCTAGAGCAACCTTTTTACCCTCATACCTGACGGATGTATCGAAGTTCCTTTTTCGTAAAGAACAACGCTGGGTCTATAAACTAAGAATTGGCGTGATCGGCCTAAACGATGAGATACCGTGGTTAGCATTATAGGCCACTACCTTTAAACTGAGTCGATCACCCATTGTTTACACAATAGAGAATAGTAAAAAAATACATCCTTCTATGTCCCAGGGTCACTGGTTGACCATAAGTTATTTAATAAAGACCATAAAAATGGAAGAGCAGTCGTATACACAACCTCAGAGGGTGACTAGTCACTCTGTTACTCCTTTTCAGAGCCTCCGTTTTTAAGCAATGGAGTTCACATATTTCGCAATGCATTATAGTGACCAGTTTTTGATATAACTCTGATGCCATACTAGGGATGTCCCTAGATTAGACACATATGTTATAACATCAGCCAAATGATTAACACTACCACAGTCTTTTTGACATAGGTGACATTAGGTCATTTTGGATAGATTCACAAAGATCTATTAACAGCCTGTATGTCTTAAACCATGAGAGATGAATAGCCCTTATCTCAATTACTGATGGGGAACTCTTCAAGAATACTGCTCTGCAATACCACTAGTCTATCGCTGATTAGAGACAGTAGTCGCTTTGGTGGCCTGATTGTCTAATATGAGACATGGGCGAAGCTGAGACACTAGTCACCGCCGATAGCGGTCAAATTAATATTTTATTGCATTGAATTTGGAGTGCACTTGTAAAATACATCGTGAGGGCATTATGATAAATAAATATTTGACCATTTGAATCTATAACAACTCGCAATAGATTGCAACGCGCCCGCGTTGCATACACAATATAGTGGGTTTGTTCTCGCACATGCGCAATGGCATAGAATCGTACACAGAGTATAGTGCGTTGCTTCCACGCATGCCCGATTGAGTAAAAGTTGTAAACAGGCAGAAACGGGGCCCACTATAGCGCGAAAGGACCTGCACTTCGCGCGCTCGAGAATGAAGCATAAAAGCCTGAGCCTGCCTTATATGGGTACCTCCCGGGGCGAGCTCTATCAAGACTGA
The DNA here is from genome assembly GCF_964263255.1 of Lissotriton vulgaris. Taxonomy (NCBI): domain Eukaryota; kingdom Metazoa; phylum Chordata; class Amphibia; order Caudata; family Salamandridae; genus Lissotriton; species Lissotriton vulgaris. The sequence continues at coordinate 181,494,223 of NC_141694.1, forward strand.
GGTACCGACGGACAGGTAAGCTATTAATGATTCAGTAGAACGCTTTATGTACTAGAAAAGTGAGCACTTATACTTTGACCTAGACTCTGCCATGTCAAAACAAATAGGAAATGAGGAGTAAAGCTACAACTATTGTCTGATTACTTGTTTGACTTTTATATGTATCTAGAAAATGTAAGATTTAAAGATTCTGACTAACATTTAAGAAAATTGCAATACTAATATGGTTACATATGCCACAATGTGCTGATCATTCTTTATGCAGCACATTGTTCCTTTTAAAATACAAATACATAACATCTAACTTACTACACGCTGTCTGATAGATACCGGCTGGTATACTTAGTTTCTTTGCGATGACCTATACCTTTTGGTGGTGCTAAATAGATTATTAATAAACTCACATTTGTGCTTTATCTTCACAAATGTTTTGAAAAATATTTTGGTTTTTTTCTCCCGCAGAGCGGGGCCTCCGTCCTGAGCGGCCTGCCAGGTTGAGGTGAGGCAGAGCTATCCTACATTGAAGGGTAAGTCTTAGTGACTTCTGACTAGTGAAAGCATATACAGCTACTCATATTGATATGATATACAAATCATTAGCCAGCATGATATTGATGGCTTTTTTGTTTGGTTGTCTTCTCTCTCCCTCTCTTTTTTCCAATTTACAGATACATTGTGTATTACCTGACAAGAAGATACAGGAATACTAGTTTTGTATAAATATTATTTTTTCCACATATTGTAGCAGCAGCAATTCTATTATAGCTGGTCCTGAAGAAAGCCAACAATACAGGGAACTGATCATTGGGCTGAAACATGTTGACCATAATTTGATAGTGGTTTTAAATTCATACCACAGTGTTGCTTTACGTTTTAATACTGTCAAGTAGAGCACACAAATAAAACTCAAGGTAGTGCATCTATCCTAGATAGTTTTAACTTTTTTCACCATTTCATTATTTCACACGGCGCTGCAACCTCACGACGCCCATCATACTCTCACATGGGAATCAGTACCCATCCTTATAGTAAAACAAAACATCTCTGAGCTCCTTCATAACATCACGAAATAGTAGCTCCCAGTGTTGACTAGGATTTCTTCACGGGTAAGGAGGACCCATATGATGAACCATGTCACCTTCAGGTGAGTGAGGGGTCTAATCCTTAAGGGATGAATTCCCCTTACTGATTGACACATTTTGTTTTATGTTTGAGAGGACACAAACTACAGTTCATTAATTTTCTCACTAATGCTCTAGACAAGACTCAAGGTGACTTAAATGTGTGTGTTAATTTCTGACCACTCCCTGGTTATCATCACGCTTAAGGGTCCGGTGATCAACAGGACGTCTTTACCGAGGATTGATCCGTGGCACCTCCGGAATGAAACCATAGGCTATGATTCCCAGCTACATTTTGAAGAAAATCGGGGTTCAGTTGAGTCCCATATCACGTTATGGGAAGCCTTTAAGACTGTCTGAGAGGGCAGGCCCAAGACCTCATTGTGGGTCAGCCAGCTGGAAAGAGAGATAGAGAGGCTCGAACGGGACGCCGGGCCTGCACCGTCAGAAGATCTCCATCACACCTTAGCTCCTAAACATAAGAAGCTCAGGGCTCTGGCTGAGAGCGAGGCACGCGCTTACTCCCTTTTCACGCAACATCGGATCTATGATGTAAGAGATAAGGCCCTGAAACTACTGGTGTGGCTCGAGCGGCGGGAGAGGGAGCGCTTATGGGTAGCCGAGGTGCACGATCAGACAGGCTCATTAGCCGCTAATAGTACGGATATAGTGTAAGCCTTCACGTCCCATTTTGAAGGGGTATACACCCTCGTCTGCACCAGGACTGAACAGGAATGCACAGAGTTCCTACAAGACTTTGCATTGCCCACATTGTCCCAGGAGCAAAGAGACCACGTGGAGGCAGATTTTACCGGGTTGGAAATAGGGGGGCCGTCAACTCCCTCCAATCCGGGAAGGCGCAGGGACCAAATGGATTCCCAGTGGAAATATACAAGCAGCAGGCCAATGTCATCATTGACCCCCTCCTCCAGATGTACTTAGAAGTGTGAGAGGTGGGAAGGGACCTGCCTGCTCAATGAGAGGCCACGATTGTCGTAATCCACTAAACAGGAAAGCCGGCTAATCAATGCTCTTCCTACTGCCCAATTTTGCTTATTAATGTTGAAGCCAAGGTCTTGGCTAAGGCCTTAGCGGACAAGCTGCTATTAGTTCGGCTGGATCTTGTGCATGTCGATCAATCAGGGTTTATTCTGCGCAGGAGCACCCACCAAAATCTACGCCGCCTTTATGGAGTAATATATATGACAGAGAATGTGGGGAACACCCAGACAGCATTGATGGCGCTGGCGCCTCAATGGCATTCAATAGTATTGAATGGCCCTACCTGTTCATGGTGCTCCAGCGACTGGGGTTCGGCCCAACATTCTGCAGTTGGGTGCGACTCTTGTATGAGCAGCCGGTAGCAAGGGTGAGAGTTAACGGCGCTGTGTCCAGGGCCTTCTCTCTACGTAGGAGTACCAGACAAGGGTGCCCCCTGTCGTCCTTCCTATTTGCCTTAGCCTTAGAGCCATTGGCTCATTGGTTAGGAGGGACAGGTCGTTCTGAGGCTTGGCGTTGACTGACGAGTGCGAAGTGCGTATCTCCCTGTACGCAGATGATATTGTGCTATATATGACCAGACCGTACCACTTAATAGAGCAGTCATTACACCTCTTTGAGTTATTTGGTAGCTACTCGGGCTATACCATTAATTGGGCAAAGTCATTGATTTATCCACTCTCAGGTCCCCCCTGCCGATTCCAACTAGGTGTCCTGCTTCAATCGCAATAAACGGATTTAAATACTTGGGGGTATACATCACTGGAGATAGGTCAGAGTTCCTCACAAGAAACCTGGAACCTCAATTGAACCACCTGGGGATTAACATGAGCCACTGGAGGTCGCTGCCTCTCTCCCTCATGGGCCGAGCTGCAATGCTTAAGATGCGAGCCTTACTGCGACTTGTCTATATTCTGCAAAACACACCATATCCAGTTCCACATGGGGTATTCACTTGAATAACACAAGCACTACGGACATTGCACTGGGATGGTGGCATCCCAAGGTTAGCATTGCATAAGCTGACAAGAGGGGTGTACGATGTGGGAACTGGCCATTCCAGAAGTCAAGTTGTATTATTGGGCTTCACAACTACAGGTGGTCAACGATTGGGTATATGCGGATCGGTCAGAACTGGCCTACAGATTCGACCGGATGGTCATGCCTGGTGGAAGTTGCGAGCCTCTGCTCTATGCTCGGAAGCCAAGAAGAGATTGGCTGTCCCACACAGGGGTGGTTGTTCAGTGCTGGAGGGAGACAAATACGTTCCTGGGGTGGCCGGGCTGCTGACGGGTAGAACCCCTCTATTGCATGGAGACCAGCTAATAGGAGTAATTGTTTGACTGGGTTCAGGGGATGGAAACTCATAGGCATTGAATATTTGGGAGATGTCTGGAGGGGGATGCCCCACGATCCTTTGCCTACCTCTCCTATAAACCCCAAGTAAATGCGCTCTCATCATCCATCCATTGGACCTTGAAAATGATCAGCAAAATCCTTCCCTTTTTACCAGTAGGGAGCAGAAAGACGGTGGTGTCAGCCCTAGTGCTCTCCCGCCTCGATTATTGTAACAGTCTACTACTTGAGACTCACCAGGGGCTGCTTAATAAGCTGCAGATACTGCAAAACGCGGCGGCCCGTCTTATTCTTGGCTTGCCGAAATTCGCCTCCGTTTCCAGGGAGTTGGTTAAGTTGCATTGGCTCCCGGTGAGGAAGCGGATTAGGTTCAAGGCCCTATGCATTGTTTACAAAGCGCTTCATTGAATAGGTCCAAAATTCCTCCAACAGCTCTTCCAATGGTATACGCCGGAAAGACAATTAAGATCGGCTAACTTGGGGCTGATCAAGACTGCCCGCATTAGGAAGGTGCGTTGGGGGGGCCGAAGCTTTGTGAGAGGGGCAGCGCTGGCTTGGAATGCTCTTCCTTTAGCTTTAAAGCAAAACGCCAACCTTTTGGCATTTCGAAAAACATTACAAACTTGGCTATTCTCGAACTAGATCAGAGATCATAAACCCAGGGAGCTATTACTTTAGCGCCAGGACACCGGTTGGTATTAGTGCGCTCTATAAATGGTATAAATAAATAAATAATTAAATAAATTAAAAAAGAGTACAAACTCCATGATTCACAACATTACCACTACATACGCCTCTCCCATGCCCTGCGCGCTCACATAAGGAGTGACATGTCAATCCCAGAGTTTTCCCCATGGAGGATAGGCTGCTCCTTGACCCAATACTAGAGAAACCCACTTCCACAATATCCTGCAAACTCATAAACAATAGGCCTGACCCACTGAGGTCACTGCGGACAAGGTGGGTTGGTGACATAGACAACTTGAAAGATGACGACTGTCAGGACACCATACAAAGCCCGCGTGAGATAGCAATTCGCTGCCGGTTCTGGTTAGTGCAGCTTAAAACCCTACATTGCGTATAGTACCCCCGTACCCACCTATATGCCAGGGGAAGAAGTCAGTCAGCACTCCATGCAAGGGGATGTCGGGAGGGGGGCACCTTCTAAAATATTGTGGGAATGACCTGGAGATAGTGCCCTTTTGGACAAAGGTCGCGGACACAATGTCAACGGTAGTGGGTTCACTGGCCCTGCTAGAGCCCAGGTGGTTGCTGCTCATGATCAAAAAAGATTCAGACTGGTCTAGATATAATGAGATCTGGCTGGCGTTGGCAGCCGGGGTGGCAAAAAGGAACATAGCAAGTGGCTGGGGGTTGCACACACCTCCACAGTGGGACCAACGGATGTGCGACCTGGATTGGTGCCAAAGTGCTGAGGAAACTATCTATAACAGCAGAGGCTGCACTAAGAAATGGAAGAAAATTTGGGGGACTTGGTGGAAATACAGGGCGATAGGGGGAGGGTCAGGGTTGTGATCTTGAGTTATATGCCCCGCTTGTGCCTTCAAATGTCCTACACTTGTTTTTAAACTGCAATTCTACCACATGCTTTATAAATATGTTCCTGTAATGTATGATGATATGAGCAATGTTAATAAAAAGAATTTAAAAAAACCAAATTGATGGCAAAGTGCACTTTTTTACTGATCTGAAGGTGGTTCTGTGATTCATTAAAGAGAAAGAACAGCGTCTGAGACGTCAGAGTTCGCCGAACTCATCTTCAGCACGGTCAGAGGGCTCTCCGAATGTCCAGGAAGACCGAGACACAAAAGAGTGATTGATTGCTGAGATCCAAGACTGGACGATGTACAGTAAAATCGAGGAATCATGGGAGGGTACTGTGCACATTGCTACATACGATTATAAGTTACTAGCTGGCCCACTGAGATCCCAGACCGAGAACTGGACTTGTGTAAAGGAAACTCATTGGGACCTAATGGTGTCATGACTCAGGCACATGCAGGATTGTAGAATACATTAATTGCAACTTGTTATACCTTGTAGAGGTAGACATCTATAAAACTCATACTGTTATAAGTGCCACCAGAGTGGTGTAGGGAGTTTGGCAAGATGGCATCTGCCCCCAAGTCTATCACACCTTCAGCATGGCTTTTTTTTTAAGTTTGGGGTTGACTTTGAAAATGTGGGAGGGAGAAGGCGATCAGATAACCACGACAGTTGGGGATTATCAAGGCATGGGAGAGAATGGTTGTTTCATTAGGACGGGTGTATGTATTGTACTAACTATGCAACTGAGGTCACAAATAGCACATATCACTGGTAAGGGATACTATCAAACACAGGGGTTAACAACACCAATTGGCTATGACAGGTGAAAGCACACAGGTCCTGCATCTCATGGCCTGGAATGTTTGTGGTTTAAATGAAAGCAGAAAAATTAGAGGAGTGGGAGCCTATTTAAAAAGACAATTCTGTGGCAATCACTATTTTGCAAGAGACACATGTAGCTTCGGAGAGTAGCAAGGCAGTGTCTCACAAACTACAAGGGACATGCTACTCTGCAGATTATACTTCACATGCTAGAGGAGTCCTGATTTGGGTAGATAAGAAGGCGGGGTAGAATTGACAGGCATGTTAAAGGATCCACAGGGCAGATATGTGGTAGCCCTATGCAAACAGGGATATTTGAAATTTCTATTGGTGGGTATATACGGCCCCAATTATGACAATCCACACTTCTACGCTTCCTTGGTGACTAAATCGATGCAGTGGAAAGGGATCTCCCAGGTGATTTTAATTGTATATTGGATCCAGGTATCAACAGATCTCAGGACCTACCAAGGCATCCAACGGCAGCTGCTGTAGCCATCCAAGAAATGTGTTCAGATGGCCTTATAGATATTTGGAGACATAGATCCCCAGATGTGAGAGGGTACAGTCATTATTCCTCCGTGCAAGACACTCATACTCAAATTGACTTTGGGCAATTGTCTGGGGGACTGAGTTCCAGAGTTGTCCATGTGCGCATATACCATGAACGTACTCCACCCATTCTCCTGTACAACTGGCCTTGAGGTAAAGAGCACCGCGTATTCCTGCATTCACATGGCGTTTCCCACCATATTCGCTATTAGACACCGTATTTAAAGATGAGTTGCTACGGCCATAGATAACTTCTTCTCTGACAATATAGGGTCAGTGACCTCATTCACTACGGTGTGGGAAGCATTTCTACTCAATCAGGAGTGTTACGTTCCATCCGAGGTAGATTAGGGACACTAGAACGAGAAATAGGGCATCTGGAGTGAGACTTGAGTGAGAGGAGATCTGCTCAGACTGCTGCAGACTGCCAAAAGAAATTGGCAGAGCACCTAGAGACAGCCAATGATGAAAACAAACACATGGGTACATACGTATCGGCTCAATGCTACGGGGAGAGAGAGAGACCAGGCGCTACTCTAGTAGGAATACTGAGGCCTAAAAGGGAACTAGACATTATGGTGGGCATGAAGGATGACAAAGGCATTGCATTACATTCACTAGGTAATAGCTGCCCATTTTTGCACTTAATATGAGACACTGAATACCTCCCAAATCGCTTTCAATAGTGAGGTGCTAGAGGAATATCTCTCTTATATCAAAATGCCATGGCTCATGACTGAGCATAGGGAACATCTGATGGCACCCCTAACGAATGGCGAGATACAAGCAGCGCTTAGGGGGATGGCAGCTGGAAATGCTCCAGGAGTAGATGGGCTCACTGTAACCTTTTATGAAGAATTTCAAGACCTACTGATTCCACACCTCAAAACACTTTATGAGGAGATGGCGGAGGCAGGCATAATGCCTAGCTGTAATCGTTACACTATTGAAACCGGGAAGGTCACCCACCAGTTGCTCTTCACATAGGCCTTTATCTTTGCTTAACGTAGATGCTAAGCTTTATGCTTAGCACTTACATGGATAATGGGTATGGAGAAGAAATATGATGTCATCCCATATAGGTACCAGGATACTTAAGAAAGTTATGCTTACAGGCAATGACAATTTGGCAAAAAGGAGAAAGGTGAATCCTTTCGATAAAGAATACTAAACAAAAAGCAATGCACTGGAAACGATGAACCCGATTCACAAAGGTAAACTGCAATGAACGCCTAACTTTATGACTTTGTTGTTCAAGACAGCATTTACAAGTAGTAAAGTTGGACTTTTGTCTCAGTTTTGATCTCAGTTAAACTTAAGACCAAAACGTAAGTTTAACCAAGACAAAAGCCTAACTTTACTGCTCTCAAATGCCCTTTGTAAATACCAAAAGTCATAAAGTTAGACTTTCATCTCAGTTTACCTTAATGAACCGGGCCCAATGACCATGCACACTGATGTGATCACGCTTCATGCTTGAGGCTGACAAAACTAGCAATAATGGAGGACAAATAAGAACATGTCAAAGTACAAGGATATTTCTAAAAATATGGAGCAAAGAAGAAAAGCTCACTCACATGTTAATTTTTTTCTCACTTTGGAATCAAGGGTCAAAATGTGGTTGTTCAATCTCAACAAGTTTGGCATTTTTCAGTGTAAACACTGGCAGATAAGTTTACACATTTTTTTAAACATGTTTGCCTTAAATGGAAAGCAAGGTTAGAGGATAGCAAACATAGGACCCAAGCTATAGTTCAAGAGGTGAAGTTAAAAATGGCTCACCTCATTTGGTGTTGACTTGAGACCACATTTATGCATTGACTGTTTTTTTCTGATTTGACTTGGTAATCTGTATTAAATCTCTCTTCTTTTTTAATGCAATATGCACACAGACAGGTCATAGCCCAACCAATGATTGAGGGCATGGCTATCTATGGTAATTGCAAAATTTCAGAGGCCCTCATTCAATCTCATTTGATCTAGTTTCCGCGAGGGGGTGCAAACTGTCCACTGATGTAACCCATGCTGCTACATTACAATGGGAGAGGGAAGATACAGCACTTTTCATGGCTGCGTATCTGTAGGAAGCTGACTCAGTATATACTATACCAAAGTAAAGCATAGTGTACACAGAGTCCAGTGGATCCCCAAAGGCTTAACGAAGTAAAAGTAGATAATACCTTACTCTCTATTTGTGGTAATGTGGGCGAGCAGTAGTGCTTTATCACAGGTAGTGCTAAGCATCTATTGCACATACTCAGGTTAGAAATTATGTCACACACTCAGACTGAACTCAGACCAATCGTTTGTAATACAAATATTTCTTTGTTGTATTTTATTTTCTAGAACCAAGCAGAACTCAGTACAGGTAAATATTATTGTACTTTGCAAGATAGGTTATTCATAAGCAAGATGAATGAATAATGACTTTTCTGACAGGATTATACAATTTTGGGTACCTTTTAGATTACTTTCAGGATTACTTTTTCAACTCAGAGCGATATGCCAAGATATCACACTGGAACAATTCCTGATAAATGGTGAGTAAAACTGTTTCGTAAGTCTCAATGCAAAAAAAAACTCAACATGTTTAAGTGTTTCAGAGGAAAACAGTCAATGCAATCCTTTGGAGGAAAATATGGTTATTGTTTTGTAGGTAAGTGAATGGTCGAGTTTCTGGGGTTAGAATAAGGGTTCCCCCAGGGTCAAGGATGCACTCAAAAAGCACCCTCACCGGCACTAGTGTGGCAAGGTGCAGAGTGCAGAGGCCCAATGTTAGCCTATGTAACTAGGGGACCGTTGGTTGGTGGCTGCTTACGATCAGGACACAAGGCAGAGGAAGCCGACCTCCTAGAGGTAAGTTCAGGGCAAAGTGGAATCCCAGTTGGCACAAAATATTCACCCACAGGGGCACTGAGGTGGTCGGGGTGCAGAATGCTGGATAGACATTGGGAGCCCTGTTGGTTTCAATGGGAAAGCTCTGGTCAGAACAAACACTGCAGACTTAGGCACAAAGATCTTCTGGAGGCAACTACTGGTTGGAAAGGTAACTTGGGAAGCTGGGGATTGCTTGGACACCGTCAGTTGATCATCCAAGGCTGTGGGGCGTTGGGTGCTGGGGTGCCTTAAGATGTCGGGGTTTCCGTACCAGATCGGGCCATGGTCAGGGGGATCCTCCATATAGGGGCTGCAGGCACCATCGGGATGTTTGAGGCAGGTCAGGGAACACTAGATCCCAGGTCAGTATCGCTGGGGGGATCTCCTCATGGTGTTGGGCATCTCGAACTCAGGCCGTGGGCGTCGGGTGCAGACTCATGGATTTGGCCGGAGACAGAGTCTGGTTCATGAGCAAGTCGGGTGCTCACGGGAGACAAAGTCTTTTTAGGTTAGGTAGGGCAGGTCCTCTGGGTTCTGGGGGGCTGCTGGCTGCAGGACACACTGGGATTTTGTTGGAGCAGGTTGAGGTCTAGACAGGCTAGTAGGGCTGGAGCAAAGTCACTTGGTGTCCTCCTCTTCTTACTTCAGCACAGCTCTTTGGTTCTTCTTCTTCTTTTTCTTACTAGTCTGAAGAGGCAAGGTTTGGGGTTCCCCCTAAATACCATATTTAGGGGAGTTTCAAGTAGATACAGATTGGGGCCAATGGTCCCTTCCTTCAGGTGGGTACACCCCTATTATGCCATCCTCCAAAGGTAGGGACCATCCTGGGGGAGGAGGCTTGGCACCATGACAAAAAATGTGCTTCATTTCAGGACCCCGAGGGTGGTAAGCTTTTGACCCAGGGGTCCAGAAACATGTGTGGTGGGGGCAGCTGGCGAGCAGCCACTCAGCCAGGACACCAGAGTTAGGTCGTTTTTCAGGGGGCATCTCTAAGATGCCCTCTGAGTGCTTCCAGCATCAGTGTTGGTTCAATGTGCTGAGAGATTTGATACCAAACTTCTCAGGTTTCAGCAAAGCCATTATGGAGCTGTGGAGTTCTTAATGACAAACTCCCAGACCATATACTTTTTATGGCTTTGAGGTAGCTTACCTATACCATAGACAGTGGCTTGTAGGCATGGCACACATGGATGTGTGCCATGTCATGTCGACTCTTCACTTTTCTTTGCACCTAACACACAGCCTGCAATTGGTGTGTACGTGTTAAAGGTACAGAACCTCAAAAGGTGGCTCAATATGTGCTGCAGCTCTTAAAGGCCTTCACTGGTCACAGTGCTCTTGTTACCTACGGTACCTTTTACAAGGGACTTACATGTGGCCAAAGAGTTGCCAATTGGGTGTGCAACAGTACAGTTTTAGGTAAAGAACATAGTCCTTGGGTACCTGGTTGGCAGGAACCCAGGGCACACTCAGTCAAAGAGCATCGACAACAAGCAAAAACTGGTGTGTAACCATTCAAAAGGGGCACTTTCATACAGTATCAAAACAAAGTTTGCTCAGTTTAAACTGACAAGACGAATCTGCAGATTTCACCGAATCTGCGTCCACCAAAAACATGCCAAAAAAAGGTGAACTATAGGTTATAATTCTACATGCATCCATAAACCTTTGCAAAAGTATCAGCTTGCAATATTTTGTGGTTTTGGACATTATGGGAGCATCAGGTGGCTTGATAGGGGTGTAACTTAGTCATTGAGATTCCTGGGAGTGTTCCTATGAGGACAATGTTCAACACTGATTTGCATTAGATGGGCCTCTGTGGCAGATTGAGAATTTGGAGGAAAAGTAATATATTGTAAAAGTGGCAGAGTATTTTGTCCTCCAAACTCCAGGGTCACCAGCTTGAGTAGGTCGGACTGCAAATTTTGAGCCGAAGGAAAAAATGTACTTCGTCAGTAAGTAAAAAACTTCCTTTAATGACCCGAAGGAGTAGGTGCCATCAGAAGTAAGTCATCCGACCATCCCCCCGATTTAGAGTACAGGGCCAGATGGCTCTTTTTTTTCTGGCCACTATTGTGAGGATCACAATTTTTTTCCCACTTTGGGACTTTGTTTTTAAAAAATAAAAGCTGTGGAAAGGTTTGACAGCCAGCCATCATGTTTGACGGAGATGTCCATTATACTTTTCGCATATTGATAGTATTAGCTGTTACAGCATAAAAACTCGAATGACAATATACATGAGAAGTACACAAGATATAACTCAGTAGCCTGTGAAAGTCAAGACAAATAGAATGGTGAATTATCTGCATGCCACACATTAGCGACTGTCAAGGGTTGTGCATGATAATAACGTGAACTGAGGGAGCAATTTCAATTTCTAACATCTTGTCTTTATTAGTAAGCATTGCAAAACAGGCAGGCAAACAAGGCTGAGGAAGAAAACTGTTTGGATGTTTCATAACATTGATGCAGATGTTTGAGGAGGTAATCACTCAAAAGTTGGATGAGGAGGGTGAGAGCCAAGAATGCAGGAGTTGAAGGCAGATGCAAGAAGGCATGAACTGAATGGACTGCTGCAAGGAGGCAGGAGCTAAAGGACAGAGCCAAGAAGACAAGGGATGGAGTGGTTTTGAATTTATATAGTATTGTTATATTTATAGAGGGCCTACTACCCCTAGGTGGAGCACAGAAGCACTTGCCTACATGAGTAGCAAGCTACAATATGTGTAGGCTGTGTGGTTGGAAGTGTGTTGTATTTGTTTTGATGCTATGTTGGTAGTGTTTGCATTCCATATTGTGTATGAGGACCACTGACAGGGCTGCATGCAGCTTATTGTGCAATAAGATGCAGCGCTTTGCAATGGCTTAAGAGGTGAGAGATATGCACACTATTTTGTTTTCCATCTCTCTGCAGGTCCCTTCGTGGTATTTATTTTGTTCATAATCCCACCTTGGGGGTTACTGCACTGAGTCGGCAGTCATCCATTCTGGAAATACTGTGTCTACTGTTTAAAAGTTAATAGTCCTGAGTAGGCATAGATTAAAAAGTGCGCAGTGAGTGGTTTAACGTTGTGAGAGTAGGGTAAGAGGAGCGACAGTGCGGTGAGTGAGGTGACCATATGTAAGTGCAGATTTGGACAAAAGAATGCATGGTTAGTGATGAGCTTATTTAAGTGAGATTGAAGATTGAGCAGTGAGGGGGACTGGTGAGTGAAGTGTGACATGAGTGTAGGGTGAGTAGTGTGCTCGTGTGACCCTTAGCCCCTTGCTAACCCTCTGACCTCACATGTGTGACTGCAGGGCGAACAGCGCAAGTGCATTGCGAGAGCAGTGGGATGACTGAGTGCAGGGTGAGCGGGTGAATGGTGTGAGTGCATGGTGGTTGGTGTGAGTGCATTTGATTGCTGTGTGTGCAGGGTGAGCGGTAAAGTGAAGGGCGAACAAGAGGAGTGAGTTGTCTGAATGCAGGGTGCATTACCGGACCCTTGAAGTAACTCAGCATGTTATTTATGGCGGCGTAGTGTTTCAGGTATAAGTTAAACTATTGTTATTCTGGCATTTAACACCTATGCCCCCGGCTTCCCTGGGTTAAGTAACACGAGTACTCGGGTGCTCCCATGGGTTTTGACATGAGAACCTTTTAGGTCTGAAAGGGTTTGTTCCTAGTCCACCGCTAAGTGTCCTTAAACTCTAATTTCTCAACTGTGACTTTCTCATAGCATTGTATGGGGCTCGCGCCTGTGTTCAGACACGGCACTTGTCCCCCATGGGTCTCCTGTGTCACTACCTTGGGTGGTTCCATTGGATCCAAGCAATTCTACATGCTCTAGGCACTGTCTAGTTCCAATACCACTCATTTAGTATATGGTCCCCACCCTCTCAGGGGCCTGTCTTATATTGTGCTAATTTATTGTGTTTTATTGATTGCAACGTATGTGCTTTGACCTCTAATCTCATAAAGAGATTAGTGGGGAGTGTTTCAGAAATAAATACATATATTTTATATATATATACACCTTGTGTGGATCTTGTTTCATTTGGTTACTCAAGAGACTATAGACTGGTAAGACAAGCTGCTTTATATTCCTTCAAGACTTAGCCTGGAAGCTGCTCTCCATAGCTACCACTAGGATAGCTTTCAACAAAGGTTGTCTTTAATCTACCATCAATAAGAGTTGTTTGGACTTGTACAAGGTGCGTGCCCACTAGAACTAGTGGGCAGCATATACCAGGCCAATTTCTCACATGAAGGAAGAGACAGTGGGGGCCCTTTAAGAGGTTGTCATGGTGCCCTAAGGGATGTGAATCCATGGTTAACCTTGTATGTGAAGGAAGAGACAGTGGGGGCCTATTGAGAGGGTGGCATGGTGTCTCGAGTGGTGTGAGCCCCTTGCTAACCCTCTGACCTCACATGTGAAGGAAGAGACAGTGGGGGCCCCTTGAGAGGTTGTCATGATGCCCCAAGGGGTGAGAGTCCCTGGCTAACATTGTATGTGAAGGAAGGGCAGTGGATGGGGAGGCTTGGGTGTGTATCATGGTGCCCCAAGGGATGTTTGTCCTTGGCTGACCCTCTGACCTCACATGTGAAAGAAGAGACAGTGGGACCCCTTGAAACGGTGTCATGGTGCCCCAAGGGATGTGTCTCCCTGGCTGACCTTGTATGTGAAGGAAGAGACAGTGGGAGCACCTTGAGAAGGTGTCGCGATGCCCCAAGGCGGGGTGTAAGCCCTTGGCTGACCTTGTATGTAAAGGAAGAGACAGTGGGGGCCCCTTGAGAGGTTGTCATGGTGTTTCGAGGGGGGTGAGTCCCTGGGTGGGGTGGGTGGGTTCACATTCATTACTTGGCCTTTCTGCTGAGACTGCCAGGTGAAGTACCAGTTGTGATTCTGTGGGCGACAGAATACCGTGACCCCCATCATGGCCATGAAGCCAAAGTAGTAGGTAGCCCTTGGCCCTGTCAAGCATCAAGACCATAGCTGTGAAACATTTGACTACCACCACAAAGTGCTGTGTAAACACCAGAGGCAGGTGCAGCCTTTATTATCCAATGCAAAGCACCATCAACTCTCACAGCCTAACCCCCCCCCCCACCACCTGGAAGCACTGGCACCCCAGGAGACACAGCACCTCCTCTGTGGCAGTGTGGGTCTTACAGATGTCCACCCCCTCTTCCCTTCTCAACCCTGTGCGAGCACAGGCAAACCCTTCTGATCTTTGTGAGGCGCGGTCTGTAATGATTGACTCTGCCCACAACCCCCCTGATCTTTGACTCTGCTTACAACACCCCTGATCTTTTTTTTCAGAACAAAATAACACCCCTGATCTTTGACTCCACCCCAACCCTCCTGATCTTGGTGAGGCGCAGTCTGAAATGAATGACTCTGCCCCAACCCCCCTGATCTTTCACTCAACCCCAACCCTTCTGATCTTGGTGAGGCGCGGTCGGAAATGACTGACTCTGCCACCAACCTCCCTGATCTTTGCCTCAGCCCCAGCCCTTCTGATCTTTGACTCAGCCCCAACCCTTCTGATCTTGGTGAGGCGCGGTCTGAAATGACTGACTCTGCCCCCAACACCCCTGATCTTTGACTCGCCCCAACCCTTCAGATCTTGGTGAGGCACGGTCTGAAATGACTGACTCTTCCCCCAACCTCCCTGATCTTTGACTCAGCCCCAACCCTTCTGATCTTTGACTCAGCCCCAACCCTTCTGATCTTGGTGAGGCGCGGTCTGAAATGACTGACTCTGCCCCCAATCCCCCTGATCTTTGACTCTGTATAGTTTGCGCGATACTCAAGGTGCCCCCACACTGGAAAAACCTCCTGCAAGAGGTGAGAGGCCTCCCCGTTTCAGAGCTAATAAATGAATTTAAATTATGGCCGCCGGTGACTGCTTTCGACAGATCTGCGTAGGAGCGGCTGTGTGGCTGGGTCTTCTTCATAGGTTGCGTCACTCGCACTTTTAATTGTGCGCTCTCATTGTGCATGGCAGGTGTCACACAAATTTGAATCAGGGCATTAGTCAACAGCCCTGCCCCACCCTCACCCTGAAGAGCATGCACACGCGTCGCGGAAGCAACTGCCCGCCGCCTGCTTGCAATCACCCACGCACCATTTATTATAAGGAGCCTCAGACTGAGGCCCCGGCTGGGGCAGTGCACTATTTATTAAGAGCATCAGGTGCCCCGCCAAGGCCGGGGCTCCGTGGGCTCTGCGCACTGCCATGCACCATCACCATTATTCATGATTAAGTAAGTGAGGGGGCCCCTGGAGCGTGAGGGCCCCCCGCAACGCGGGGCTGTTGGGGCCTGTGTTACGACCCACTATTGGCACCAGCCGAACTGTCCTAAAGGAGACTCTTGCCTAAAGCAATTGTGCATGGGTTTCAGGACAAAAAATATCTGGGAGGCTTTTTTTCCCTCTTTGTATGTGTGTTGCAGAATGCAGCACAAATGCATAGAAGAACAAGCATTGGCATAGCCAATAGGTCTCTCCTATGGGACCTTATAAGTGTTTAGTTATCCAGCACAATATCCTTGGTGCAACAACATCAAGTGTTGCATGGCTAAACACTTATAAAGTCCCAAAGGCGAGACCTATTGGCTATGTCAATGCTTGTTGCGCTTGGTACTACATTACTGCGCTGTTTTACAACACAATTTCCTCTCGGTGGGCCCGGAAATTAATTGCCACTGCAAAACTCACAAATGAAGGAGCCTTAAATGTAATTAATTCTTGATCAGCAGTATTTAGTAGTAGGCAAAAAAGCAAGGCTCAAGCCTGGTTCGAACCACCTGCCTTGCTCTGGCTAGGCCCTTGTCCCAAGGCGACCGGTGAGCCAAAAAAATATAAAAAAAAGAGCAGAGCCAAAATGGAGTGCTGCCAAGCATTTACTGAATGTAATTTAGGTCCTGAAATAAAGCTGAAGCTTTGTCCATTGGAAGTAAAAGTGAGAGAGTCTGAGACATTCATCCATTTGCTGCATTTGAGAATGTTTATCCAGGAGGCCTGGGCTCAAATCCCAGCTTCTCCTCTTAAGCAAACTGTCTCATTCTAGGTAAACCACTTTACTTCTCTGTGCCTCTGTTTGACCTTCAGACATGAAAGCACTTTGAAGTAATTCAGTTCTGGATATACGATATATCAAAACCTCACTTTGCATTGGTTAAACAACAATATTGCCCATATGTACAGTACGAGAAACTGACATTTCTTGGTTCAGTCATGGGAGTAAGGTTAGGGCTTAGAAAGGAGTCATTTGTAAGAACTATTAATATTAAGAAAGGCCAATGCAGTGACGTAATGTATAAAGGAAAAAGAAACATGCAATAGAAAACACATTTCTAATATAACAAATGTAAAGGAGATTTTTACATGATCATCTTAAACCTTAAAATGCCTTGGCTCGTGCTTTTCCTACTGGTGCCAGGCCAGGATCAGACTCTGCCACCCTAAACTTTTGTAGGCCTGCCCAACTCTGCCAGGAAGGAAAGCATCGAAGGGGTGGCTACTAATTGATGTTAAGGTTCCTGGGTTGGACCTGAAAGTGCCCGTGGGGCAGCATAAGGGCAAGAGCGTAAACCTGTGTGTCTCTGGTGAGGGTGAGGCTGTAGGGTAAAGGGGTGTGAGACTGCGGGGTAGGGGTGGGGTGAGATTCCAAATCCCTGCACGAGCAGGCCAAAGCAGAGCACACTGCCGTAGCATGTCCAGGCATTCCTCCCGGGCCGGGGGCAGCATCTCCAGTGAGTGCCAAGCCGTGAGGCAGCCGGCCGAACCTGTCAGGTGGACTGCTCGAATTCCGACCTTTGCGCCCGTGCCAGGGCAAGGTGCCTGCAGGCCAAGGGCGAACAGACTGCCAATTCTCTCATTACTGGCCATTCCTATATATTCCCATAGTGTGGCGAATGCAAATTCCGAGGCCTCGTGGTGCCTCGGCCAGGCACACATTTGAACTGTCCTATAGGACACATCTGGGGATTTCCAGATAGGCGGATAGCTCAGACACGTTTGCAAGCGAGGGGCAGTAGTTTTTCACTACATCCCATTCTACCTCGGACCTGGGCAGTATGGTTCACGCACGGCAAGAAAGCACAACCTGTTTACAGTCTCCAACTCCAACACTTACTCTGCCTTTTGTCCTTTCGAAGTTGATAAAAGGCGCACCAGTGAGTGTACTCGATTACGAAAACCAGCTACTTGAGAAGAAAGTAGCTGGGTTTTCGCACTCCGTTGGTGTTGTGTTCCTACATGAGCCGTCATTCAACCTTCTTGTCAAAATGCCATTTTTCAACACACATCACTTTCTCTTTCACAAGCACCAAACCACACCCTTAAATTCCCCAACCCCAGTGGGTCTGTAGTGAGTGTGGTGACATACTTATTCATTCTTCACTCAATTCCTAGCTGAGGAAACAGGGCATGTGTGTCAAGAGCCTCTACCTGAACGCCAACGACGGGTGCACATTAGAGTGCACGATGGCATGATGAAAGGCGCATGCGCAACAGGGATGAAAGCAGGAGCTCCCACCTCCAGCTGCAAGTGCAGCATAAGTCTGCTCACATCTCCTCCATGTCCACAACCCCCTTCCCCCTCTCAATCCTTCCCCAGCTTGCCCCCCGCCTCTCCCTCTCAAACACCCCGGGGTGGGGGCACCTGCCTTCCAGATGCAAAGCTGCTTTCCGGCAGAGAAGTCTTGATTCCTGACTCATCGTTTTCTGGGAACTTTTAATAGAACCCAAGCTTGGACAATGATGATTTCACGGTAATTCCCAACAGTGACATCATACAAAGTCTCAAAATAAATGCGACATGAATAAAATACCACAATCTAAATTAAATATATGTGCAAAGAAAATTAAACAAAATGGATTAACAGGCAGAGGACTAGACGAACAAGCGGGCGCGCCTCACGCGGCAGCAGTTGGAGGGGAGGAAGGAGGAGGCCTGAACGATTTACTTGCGGGAGCGAGCAGCAAGATGCGATAATTGATAGCATATGGTGCCAGCTGCTCGCTCCCGCAAGGGAATCGCCAAACGTGCATGCGTTGCCATTGAAGGCAATGCAACACATGCACATTTTTAGCCTCAAAACCGACTTGATGTCTAAAGGTCTCTTTCCTATGCAACGCATCCGTGCTGCGTAGGCGAGACCTAAAAAGCAAGAAGCATAGATATTTCTCATAGCGAAAGCCTCAGACAGGTGCATCATTCAGCGCAAACCAATGTTAACATCATTTTGCAAACATTAGTTTGCATCAAAATCCATGGGTGGACACACAGTAATGCCCATGCACCCACCACAGAATGCCTACGTGGAGCAAAGTAATGCAAGGCAGCTCAGTATATTTCCTTGCCTTTGTAAATGTACTAAAAATTATTTTGTTTTTGGTCTGCATCAAAAAAGTGATACAAACCCGATGAAAAACCTTTGTAAATACAGGCCTAAATATATTTAACCTCCTGATCCAAAAAATGAACAAGTTAAAATCTGTTAAAAACCGACAGACATAGCAGACCCAGAATGCAGCATGTACAGAAAGAGGAAAACACCCCTTGTGATTGTTTTTGTGCAGGAAGGTGTCCCTTCTGGCACACAAATAATCATCCCCACAACGCAAGCACCCTTGCACCATGGAACAAGGGTGCCTGTATTGTCGCATGGCAGCCAATTGTGCGCCATCATAGGGGAGAGTTGAGGGATGCATTCTTTTGTTGTAAATATGATGCATCTCTTTACTTTCAAAGTAATGCAGGGTGGCGCAGTCCAATGGCTTGTGGGACCGTGCTGCATTACCTTCATGTAAACTTGGCCCGCAGAGTAAATAGCACTCAGTACCTGTCTCTGATTTTTTTTGCACAACTCTAGTAAGTAGAGTAATATTTCAAGTTTCTTTTAGAGGTGTTGTAGTAGTTGTGAAAAGACACAAGAAGCACATGATACGTTTTTTCATAATTTCCATCCTGAGGGAGAACATTTCTGGGAGAGGGCTTGTTAGGATAATGTTCTCCACTGCGCAAGGCAGACATACAGGTCTCGTGCAACGTTTATTGTCCAGCACTCTTTGTGTTTATAGACTCCAACAGCTTTGAAATATGCATGTCATACTAAACTCACATTTCCTTTAGTGATTTCCTGTGAGATCAACTTATTCAAACTGTCGGACTCTTGCTGAACATACTGTGCTTCACTGGCGTGTCCAAACATCCTGCTTTTCACCACCACTATCAAAGAAGGTCACTTTCTATACACCGTTTATCACCTACAACTAGTAATCGGACACGTTACACAGATATTGCTACTGTAAGTCTGATAAAGTGTGCATGCTTTACCTCTTTCTGCTTGACAAAAAATGCATCAATCAAACTTCGCTGGTCATTGGCATCTAATTGCTGGAGATATTTGACAAACGTGCCGGTTACGAATGCATCGATTTCCTCTGTGTTCCTGAGGACCTTCCTGTGTGCTCCGGGTAGGAATCCGATGAAAGGATAGGCATTATACAGCTGTGGGAAACACAAGAATCAGATGCACTGAGCAAATATGGCGAGTAAGGCCAAAAGCAACAGGCTTTGATAAAACTAATAACTCTTGTCTGATATCGGGCACTCAAAGACCGGCAACACAACACTCTGGTCACACGTATCTCACACGCTCTGTGCCTCCCTTAAAGGCACAAAAAACGCACACACAGGAAATAGTCAGGAAGGTTGAGACATACAGCAATACACGCACGCACAGTCAACCTTACCGAATGCCCATTTATTGTGTGGTTAAAGTAAACAGTATGCGAGAATGTATCCTTCACATTTGCAACGCAGACACAGCTGAATGATAAAAAAAGGAGAAGAGGGTTGATATGCTTGGTTTCCACCAAGTAATTTAGTGGGGAGCGCTGATCTGCGCTCCACTCCCAGCCGCACTGCGATGATTGGATACTTGATCCTTGAATTATTTCACATGTTACTTGATAACGAAATGAATCCTCTTTTTTATATATATAGTCCAGTTTCATTCACGAATTCTCCTCTGTTTATCCACCATTCATTTCAAATCCACAAATGACGATAAGTGCATTTTGTTCCGCTTCACATAATCACCTGTGCCCATCCGAGCTTCGTCGAGAAAATGATCACTCAATGCGCAAAATAATTCAGAGCAGCCATTCTTTATTAAAACCCAATGCATTTCGGGCACATCTGCAGCACATGGCAGCTCTTATTGCAAAATGCACGGCCCGGTTTCGCACGCAACGTGTCAAGTTGTTAAAAAAATGGACTAGATGGACGCATTGGAGTGCATTCCACCCCTTTTGATGGTTTCAACTAAGGCCAACTTTTCTAAAAATCAAAAAAAGTCAACAGCATGTAGGGAAAACACATTCCTCAAATGTGTTCAGAGTATCTCCTTTACCACAATTGAAATAGCATGCAATTGCTCTCCTGATCTTAGTTGCCAAGGTGAAAACCATTCTAATGGTTTAATCCAGTTGCTAATAAAGTATCTTTGTGGCTTGCACATCACACGTTTGAACCCCACCAGGATTAAATAAACCCCCCCCCCCCCCTAAATTGGGTAATGCTAACTAATCTTGTGTACAGTGCACGGAAGTCACATTACTTTGCACCAAAGCAGTTGTTGCGGTAGTGAGATTTACTTTGTAAGTAGTTTTATTCTGCATGACATAACAGTTATGGAAAAGCAGATATTTTAAACTCACTTGAGCCTGCAGGACCCACGAATCCCAGTTACTTAATCACAGAATCAAACTTTTGGGTCTGAGTGAGTTACACTCTTCTATTGGCAGGGAGTTGACATGGCCTTTACATGCAAGTGAAACTAGTCAAGATAGATTCTACCTTCCTGGTCATTTTAAAATAAGCAGTTATAAAAATGCATGACAAATGGAGCACGTGATAAGTGAGAATGTGTTTCTATATTACATTCAGACACACTTAGGGCCTTATTACGAGTACGGGGGTCCATAAGAACGTCATACTCGTGGTGGTAGTCCGACCACCGCCACACTGCAGGTCAGTCTGTGGTATTAAGAGTGTGGTGGTTGGACTGCCACAAGACCGCTGTGTTCGCCGGGGATCCAGCATCCCAGGGCGGTCGTGCGGTGGTCAGGGGCAGGGATATGCTGCCAAGTCGCAGCAGCACCACCATGCATATTCTGAGTTTCCTTTTCACTGCTCTTTTCATGGTGGTGAGCCTGCCATGAAAAGGGATGCAGAGAGGCAACTAAGGGGGCCCTGTTGGCCCCCTGCCGTCTCTGGGCTAGAGGTGCTTGAGGGGGGTACATGATGTGGACCCCTGGAATTGCGCCCCCTGTCCTGCACGGAGTGGCATGCATGAACGACATGGTGCTGTCACAGCAGCGTTCTGCATGTTAGGCTCTGCTTTGAGCCTAACAGACCTTCGCCATGAGACCGCCACAGCTCTGCCCAGCCGACCTGGATTCAACTCTGAATCCAATGGCAAAAGTAATACATTAAGCATGGGCGATTCCTTACAATGCTGACCTTATATGCTGGCACTGTCAAGATCTCTTTTGTCACTAAACAACTGCACTAGAGAAATGGCTGAGTGCCTAAGAGCATGAGCGGAACTCTACAGATTATAATCAATTAATGTCTGAGGAATAAAATGAACAGCACAACAAATTATGGTGGGAGGTTGAGCTCAAAGACCCTTCCTGTATAGATTGCATGAGCTCTGTGAGGCTGCTGGCCCTAAGAATGGACTCTGTTCTTCTGGCTTAAACCTTACATTTATTTAGCTGAACTGCACATATATTTGTGCACCCAGTTCCATTTCTGGGGTTAACTGTATTATATTTTATGTTACTAAGGGGCTGATTATGACTTTGGTTGTGCAGGAGAGGGGCTGCATACCATCCAGGTACGAATTTTGTGCGTGCACTGTATCGCATTTGGGGATGCAGTCAGCGCAACAAAATTAGTTGTATTTCTTTATATGTTTACTTACCTGTAATCCTCTATAATCCATAGATTACTCCCCCCCTCCCCCTCCCCACGTCACTGCCCGGCAGATACTCCCACCATTGACTGCTACTGATCTACCTGACTGCGCAGCTTTCTGGTTTGCTAAAGACATCTTGGAGACATTTAGAAAGCTGTCCTAGGAATTCATTCCTCTGTTGCTTACCTATGTCTTTGTGGGTTGCAACATACATTTTCTAGCTTTAATTTTGCTGACTTTATTTGCTTTAAGCTGCCCTGGTTGATCAGTCACTCCTGTTGTCCAAACCTTGCCTACTGTATTCTTTCACAAACTCTCTTTCTGCAAACAGGCCTTTCAATCTTTTTCCTTTTTTTGTCACATTTGCTGTGCATTCAAAGACAGAGATCAAATGTTAGGCTGTGTCTAGAGGAGGTGCAACGAGAGAGAGCGGAGCGGAGGGTGTAGCAGATCAGAGTAGCGGAGCTGCCGAAGGTCGAAAAGCCGAAAAGCCGTAGCCGCAGCCGCAGCCGAGGTGAAGAAAAAGCGGCGGGCAGCGGTAAGCGGCAAGCATTGGTTTCGGCGCTTGCGACCTTCTCCGCATTCCTTGCAATTCTGGCAGCCGTCCTTACTGAACCAGCACCAGCACCAGCGTGGTAGGCGTGCAAGCCGGGCTCTTGGTGCTTTGGTGTTAGGAGCCCGGAATACGGAGAAGCACAGTGGAGAGGTCGGCGTCCGAGCTCCGTTGGTGCAAGCAAAACGAGAGTCGCGGGGGTGCCTCCAGGTGAGTGCAGCAGAGGAAGCAAGGTGAGCCACTCTGTCGCACTGCCTCCCCATCTCTCCATTCCGCCACATTACACACTCAGCTGCAACCCTCTTTGTGCCTCTTTGACACTCTTCGATAGCACCGCCTGCCACACAGAATCACAGTAGCAACTCTCCCTGACAGCGCTACGCACCCCCCCCTTGATTGCAGGGAATGAAGGTGGAGGGGGAGTAGTGATTAATGGGCTGCGAGCAGCGAGGAGAGCTGTAACAAGGGACAGTAACAACAGCTTTTCCCTCGCTTCAATCAGCCCACCAAACAGTTAAAAAAAAAAAAAACATTTGCATAAACTTTTCTACTACTGCTAAGTCGGAGCCCCTGCAGCCAAAGATCATTGGTGACTACTGTGGTACCTTTTGAAGGAGTTCTCCTTCCAGTTACCACCGGACAAGCCCCCGGAATCATACCCTTCAGAGCCTGAAAAGTCCACAAACCCAGCATAAAACCCGGAAATGCGGTCAGGGAGAACAAGAGGAGGGGAAAAAAAGGATAAACCCCCACAAGCTATCTCAAAAATGGAGGATAAGGACGAGGACGAGGACAAGGGCAAGGAGGGAGCCTGTACGCATGTCAGTCCTGGTAAGCCCTTCTCAGTCCTGGGCCAGCCAAACACAGAGGTTATATTAATTACAGAAGCACGGCATGAGTGTGCAGCTACAACAGAAGCATCAGCCGTCGAGGCAAGCACTATGGAAACAGCAGAAACAACGGAAAAAAATCCAGTAGATCCTACCCTACAAGCCAAGCACGCTGGAAGCAAGAAAACAACTCGTTCAGCTTTAAACAGGCATAACTCTTGCCCGAACAGCAGCAAACGGGCATTGATTACAGACTTTCTAAAGGTAGCAATAAAAACTACGGAGGAAAATCGGAATCGACACGTGCCCAATCACTCCAAAGTTACCAACACAAACATTCCAACTAACGCTGATAAAGACCTCCAAAAAGAAGACAACCCGATCGATCTAGGTGACAGAAGTGTCACCATCAACGAGGTTAAAAGGAAGGAAACAAAAGAACCCCTGCATATGGGATTGGATTCCACGGGTGACAAGTACAAAGACACCAAACACCCCCAATTACAAACACCTAAAGCCCCCCTCTTTTCAGAAATCTGCCAAAGTAATCCCTTTCAGGTAACTGAGGCCCTCATTCATTTTCACTCGCCAACTTGGGATATGCCCTCCCCGTCCCAGCAACAACAACCTTCATCTAGCTACAGCGGACACAGTAGCCCAAACGGGCATACCAAAAGGAAGCCATCACATCAGTCGAATATAATCACCCCGAGCCCCTTGATGTCTGGAGCCCTCTCTCCTGCCTGTCGGCGGAACTCCAAATCAAATACCTATAATCAAGATAAATTTGATTCATTGTCCCGCTCACCGGAAATAGATAAGTACAACTGCCAGGACCTCAGTCTGGGCAAAGTAGACGACAAGATCTCAAGCCAATCAAGTCACCAAGGATTCTCCACCTATTTGCCGCTTTCCCAAAACAAGGTATCACCCACTATTTTCTCAGGCCGGCTGAGCGAGCCACCCACAGGGCACACCCATCATTTGGAAAACTGTGGTCGCCAATCACCAGTAGAACAAAATTGCCCTTCCACATCCTCAGTCTGGCCTCACCTGTTAAACACAATGGACATCATCAGCAAGGCAATGACTCTTCACGCAGACAAATTGGATACCCAAGTCGACCTCCTGAACATCCTTGCTATTCATGTTCAGGGGTGGAACAAAAGTTGCATAGCTTCAACGAGATGATCTTGAGGGTGCAGTGAGACCGGGAAACAGCTTACCAAATGTGTCAATGTCACTGCACCCAAATCATCGATAAACTAGCCTCAGTGCCAACTTTATTGACAGAATTACTGGTTACAACAAGAGGAGCTTTGACTAAGTCCCCAACACCAATAGTGATTGAAAAAGAAGCACCAAAGGAAAAGGTCTTGGACGGTCTTAACTCCCCCGTGGGGCTTAAAACCACCAAAACGAGTTCAATCCTCGGATCAACTGAACTAAGTAAGTCAACTACACCTTCACCTAATCTACCTGGCACTCTTGACAATTGCAGTGCTTTGGACTTATCATTTCAAGCTCAATGTAAGCAGTCTCCATCAAGACAACCAAAAATATCCAAGCCACTAACTAAACGAGAGAGAAAACGACTGAGAAAGTCCAGAAAGTCCAAACACACAAGCCAGGCATCAAATCAATTCCGGCTAAGATCTGTTCAAAACGGAATTCCTGAAGATGACAAAATACCACAAAATAGCTTTGAATCAGCCAGGCCCAAAGAGCAATTGACTTCACCTCCTATACCGCTTGTCATTCAAAGCACTTCAAATCTCAACTCAAGGGTGCCACCTCCGCCAGAAAAAATATACAGTTTATTCATTCCTACAGCAAGTAAGGTGAAAAACAATCAAATAACTCAGGCCACCCAATCAACAGTAAAGTGCACCTCAACGACCACAAGGGAAACAAGACTGGGGAAGGCCACTTTGACCCAGGAAATTGGCCCAATTGTAGGCAGTAATTTAGAAATAAATAGTGGTGGTGAAATCCATACACAAAGAAACACTCTGGAACCCCGAGATTTATTTCCGATTTTCCCAGAGCCTAAGGTGGCGAAGAACGATATCAGAAAGAGCTCTGTAAAAGAGTGGCAGTGCGAAACGCCAAACAATAATAAATTAATTTTTAACCCCCAACATGTCTCAAGGGGAGTGCATGACTACCTCAACAGAACTGCACTGCTCAAATTATTTAAAGCTCTCCCCTCCTTGAGCCACATCAATTCTAATGATATCGATAGCATTGAGTTCGAACAAAACTAAAGTCCCACGGGTCATGAATTAACAATTGCCACATTCACCAACAATACTCCTATCGAACAGATCTGGCAGCAAAAGGACACGTTTGCCAAATGGGGCATCGAGCTAAAAAAGATAGTCCCTTCCTGCTATCCCAGTCCATTACAACAACCACCTCACCCAATGTGTTTCTTAAAAGGCGCAATAGGCCCAGACCTACGCTGCCTTACAAAGGAGAAAGAGTCCTTGGTCAGGAAAATAACCATCACTTTTGACCATCCTGAAGCAGGCAAGCCCCCGGGTTCCCGGCACCTGAGTATGACAGTTTCCCCCACCGGAAAAGCATGAATAACCCCAACAGCTTCACACACATATCAAGGTTGCAACATATGTTCCTGGAACGTGCACGGCCTGCACACAAAATTAGAAAATCCTGACTTCATGGACTTCATAACACAGTATAATATTCTTTTGTTTCAAGAATCATGACAGAAAAGCCCCTCTCCAATAATCGGCTACAAAGAATTTCAGAATCCGGCTAAAAGAACAACTAAATACGGAAGAGCAAAAGGGGGCCTCTCCACCTTTATTTCAACAGAAATCCCATGGCACGCTTCTATAATAGATCTAGACTGCTCTTGGATGTTATGTGTCAAACTAAAGGCCTCGTTGCTCCACATTCTCCTCATACTCAACATCTACATCCATCCGGCATCTAAGCAAAAGAGCTTAAGAATCGAACAACTTATCACATCTCTAATAACACTAAAACTAGCCTACCCAGATGCTAACATCATACTGTCGGGTGACTTCAACATGAATTTACAGCACAACTGCAATAAGGACATGATAGGGGCTACACTAGCCTCCAATCGACAGGTTTCCCTTGGTAAGAGATACGCAATTCGCCTGAATGATCTCTCAATGCAAGCGCTCAATGGTCAAAGCCCAACAGATCGTCCCCCAGCACATACAAGGGTCACCCAAAAATCATGCTCAACCATCGACTACACGTTTACGGATTACGACCTTTTCCCGTACATTGAGAACTTTCAAATAAAAAATAGGGCAGAAAGCGATCATCTACCACAATCGTTCACTTTACTAGGTAGTTTCGTACTTCCAGAGAAACCAAAGGCGATGTCTTCCTTAACCCAATGTTATAACTTAAAATGCCTCTGCTGGAAAAAGGAAAACATTGAGGCTATCACATGTATATATTCCAGCCTTTTGGAAAGATTTAATCTAGAAACACTGAGCATAAAGGCCTGGGAGTCTTTCATCCATGTCATAAATAACAATTATTTCAAGCACGTCCATGGCCATAAAGCAGGAAATTTAAAGGGGGCAGCCTGGTACACCAAACGCTTGAGGAAACAAAAACGAGAACTAAATAAGTACATCAGACAATTACGATCGCGGGGACCAGAACACCACCAGGGAATCCTGATCATAATTGCAAAAGCAAGAAAGGAGCATAACAGGGACATAAGATTGGCCAAAAAAGAGTACAATGAACACATCTGGGCAAAACTACTCTATGCATGTAAATTAAGGGACTCCAAGCGTTTCTGGGATCAAATTAATCAGTTAACTAATGGCAGGAATCGACATCATAGCTCGGATGTAATGGAAACAACTTGGAGAGCCCACATTGAACATCTATACAATGAAACTCTATCTCCAATTGCCCTGAATAATGGAACAATAACAGCAAACAGGGCCGGCGGCGGAGGACAAGCCAATAACACACTGACCCATGAACCGTCTCAAGACTCAGAGTCTTTTTCTGTTAAACAAGTACTAAAAATAATACAAAAACTTAAAACCTGAGGGAGCTCCAGGCCCTAATGGTCTACCAAATGCCCTGTTTCGGCATGACCCTCCATTCTTTTCTCGCCTCCTTACTCCCCTTTTTAACAAAGCCATAACATGCGGTTTGATTCCTGAGTCTTGGAGAGGAAGTATCCTTAACCCAATCCACAAGTCTGGTTCCCGCTCGGATCCCTCAAATTACAGATTAATCGCATTGATAGATGTGGAGGCGAAATTATACGCATCCAATCTCTTGGTTGAGCTGGAGGCTTGGGTCAGCAGATCAAACTTAATACCTTACACACAAACTGGATTCCGGGCAGGGATGGGCACCCTCACCAATATTTCAGCGGTTACCCTCATAGCCAATCAGTTATTTGCAAAATCTAGGCCCCTGTACACCTGCTTTATCGACCTAAAAGCGGCTTTCGATAAAGTTTCAAGAGCCAACTTATGGGCAAAAATGCAAGACTGGGGGGTTCCGCCACGACTCCTGAAGGCCATCATCAATCTATACTCACATACGTGGGTACAAATAAAGAAAGGAGATGGGTCCAGTTTAACCGGCAAAATTCCAACATCCAATGGGCTAAAACAGGGTTGCGTACTGGCACCCTGTTTATTTAACATCTACACCTCCGATCTCGATAAGCACCTCAGGTTAATCCAAGCAGCCCCTCCAAAATTGGGAAAAAAAACGATCCCTTGTGTCCAATATGCCGATGACATCGTCCTGCTAGCACAAACTCCCATAGGCCTACAGAAACTGATCACAGAACTAGGAGACTATGCCACCTCGAACCAACTTACGATTAACCATAAAAAAACAAAAGTTATGTGTTTCTTGAAATCTATTAAAACACCGAAAAGTCTAACTTTTTCTTGGAATTTGGGTGAGCATCAATTGACAAGGGTTACGTGCTACAAATACCTGGGCTTTCAGTTAGATTGTAAGCTTAACTTCAAATCACACTTGGACCAAGGTCGCTTGAAAGCCAAACAACTGTTGTTCGCTTTTAAAACTCTAAGGAAAAAACTTATAGGATGCTCCACTGCCCGCCTGCTTAAAGTGATTGCTGCAAAATGTTTACCTTCCATTTCATACGGCTCAGAAATTCTGAACACCAAAGATGCCACAGTCCTAAATACAGCACAATCTACACTATTTAAGAGATTGTTCTCAATTCCGCTACACACCTCACAGGCACAAATTCGCCTAGAATATGGTCTAAAAAATCAGATTATGGCCAGACAAGGCGCCCTAGTAAAATACTACTGGAGGATGAGGGAGGCAGAAGATAACACCCTAGCCCACTATTGTAGGGTCGAGATTGAAAACCAAAAGAGCCTAGCTAACTCAACCACAGCAGCCCTGAAGGAATCCCTGTCGGGATTACAGCTAGAGGATGCTTGGCTCACCCTCACACCGTACTCCGGATTTAAAATCGTTGTCAATAACGCTATCAAACGGACCTCTTTATTAACTGATAAAACGTCCTTTGCAAAAAAACATCATGCCTGGGCTGTGTTAAGGATTATCAGAGGCTGAAGCCGCAACAATATCTTTTGGAACAATTCTCCCACCAGAAAAAACATTATCTGACTTTGATACGCATGGGGTCTTTCCCCTCAAAGGATTTGACCCCAAAGTGGGAACAAACATGGCCAACCAAGGAGTGTCGTCTCTGTGGTCAAGGGGAAGAGTCGCTACTACACTTTCTATGCACATGCTCTTTTTTATTGGAAGCCCGAAAATCCATTCTCCGGGAGGCTCTAAGGAAGGAACAAATAAGAACATGTAGAGCAGCGGTCATTAAATGTCTCGGAGGATCGTCAATTCCTCTGTTCTGTAGAGCCATAATACTATGGAAAATCACAGCAAAAGAACTGGTAAAATGCGACCCTGCCAAGCAGCCAATTAATTAGCAGATGTTTCCCAAATGCATTGTTATATTCGTCATTATTTTTAAAATAATAAGTATCTCCTTATTCAGACATCAACCTCAAGCCTTTTTAGGTTTTTTAAAAAAAATGTATATTCTAAAGCACGGTGTTTTATGATGGTTGTCCATCCTTTTATGATTTTTTTTAATGAATCAAATAAAAGTATATTTGACTGACTACAGGCATCATGGGGTTCAGTTTTCTATCTTTGACTTGAAAGTGAGAAGTTCTATGTGACAATCATGCTGGCTAGTGGGGGTCTGCTTAAGGAGGGCTGCACAGATGTTATTTCTTTTTTCTAGCACATATCAACATTTAAATGGACATAAATGAACTGTGCTGACAATCACATTAATACATTGGTTGATGAAATGTCCACACACTTTCACTTGTGCATTGTATACATGTATCAGTAAAGCTGTAGGTGAGTGCAAATGTAATGGTCATTTCAATTGAAGATGTGTCACCCACAATGGAAGTACACTGCCACACCATATATACTTCACGTGACCGTACTGTACTCTGCTCTGCTCACTGCGCTCTTCTCTGCACCTCTCCAGTTTACGCTTCTCTACTCTACATCACTCTGCTCTCCCCTATTCCAATGCACCTTAGCCCACACTGCTCAACTATGCATCAGTGCACTCTTTGCCACTCCACTTTACACCACTCAAAGGCACTCCACTCTATGTCACCCTACTCTGCAACTTTGCACTCTATGCCCATGCACTCTAGACTACTTTAGTCAAGACCAATGCACTTAATACTAATTTACTCTTTACCAAATCACTCTACACCACTATACACTACACCACTTCACTCTTCCCCACTCTATTCTTCTCTTCATCACTGCACTCTACTCCGCTCTATTCTACTCTATACTACTGTACTGTAGGCTACTGCTTTCTATGCCACTCTACTCAGCCCCACTATAATTTGCACCATTCACTGCACTCCAAGCCAATGCATTCGACTTCAATCTATTGTACACCACTGCACTCTACAACATAATTATCTGCTGCACTGTCTCAAACTACCATATTTCCCTCGCGCTATTAAATGGTATTGGGGTGAACTTGTATTTATGTGCACTGTTGAAGCAAGAGCTAAAATTGGCCAACTCAAGGAACATTACGAGGTACAATGGCTTTGTACCAAGGAGAGCAAGAGTATGACAGTGAGCCAATTTTATCTTTTGTTAAACTTCTTTGTGAAAACATGGAAAGAATGTTCCCTGAAGGTGAATTAAATAATGGCCAAGCTTTGATTTCCATGCAGTAGCACCACAATCACAGCTTGTTTTTGGACTATGTACAACAACTCAGTGAAAAGTATAAGAAGGTCTTGGTTCTGGGTGAATGTGACACAACTGATAATGTCGTTCAGCAATACAAAGATTATAAATATGTGGTGGCAGAACATGTAAAAGGTGGAATATTTAGGACCTTTCAAGACATAGTGGATTTCACTATGTTGTATGCTGGACAGTATACATTTGTATATCAGCTTGCTGATGTCTGTGGTGCAACATCTCAAGTTCAAAGTGCAGATTGCGAATGAGAACTCAGTTTCATGAACACAATCAAGTCCAAATTAAAAAACAGACTAGAGGAGAGTCACCTAGATATGATGGTGGGGACACATTTCTACTTCTCAAATGGGAAAGTTGACTTAGAATGAGTTTATAAGCACTGGAAGGGTGGCAAGGACTGGCAAGAGAAGCAAACATATTACACTTGGCACCTAGCTTTTCTAAACTCTACTGCAATTCATCCTACAGTCCATGTGTGGCTTGGGTATGAACAATTCTCACCCTGCCCCTTGACAGTGCCATCATGGCATTTATCAGCAGTACATGCATCAAATTGTAAATAGTATATTATTGTCCAACTTGCTCTGTTTGATGTGCACAGCCCTCTGCAGCAACCCAAATGAGAGTATTCAGTAAAGTTTCGTAAAGGGTCACCTTCCTGGTTTCAGTTTTTTCTAACTGGTGTGTAGATGTTACTTAACAGGTCATGTTCTTGGGGTGTGCCACTACGTACCACAATGTCCTTAATGCCCTATTACTTAGCTCAATGTTTGAAAGTTTTTATTTTTTTGCTTTAGTCTTAAAACAAACGCATGGAAAGGCAAATGCCGATGATAGTTACTCACTGCACTCGCATGATTGCTTAGTTTCTTGGCATACGCACCCTTGGCTGCAGCGCACAGAGACCTTACATTGCCAGAGACAGTGGTACAGGGATCTTTGGTTACCACCTAATGATATAAAGGTTTTCATGTTGTCTGGTGAGGTGAGGTGCACTCTCAAGGGCTATCTGAGAAGGATCAGACGGCCTTAAAGTTGAAGAGTTCAGCAGAGTCCAACTCTACACAAGCTGTTACATCATAAGGTGCCATGCATGGGTGAGCTGGCAGATGCCGAGAGCGGCACAGTGAGTGTTTGCCCTTTGACTTGGTTGCTCTGCTATGGATAATCAAACTGTGAAGTCTGTGACTAAGATAAGGAATGAGAGAAAGGCGAAAATGATGATACATAGGCAGTATACTGAGAAAGATAACGAGTTTGTTTCCCTTATGCAGGCCCTTTAACCGACTTAAGCTTGAGAATTTACTGAGGAGAATGACTGAACTAAAACCACAGCTTAGACCCGCCCAGTTTGCATCACTGAATCTTTGGAAATCGATGGTGAGCGAAAAACACAGAAAGAAGTTTGACCATAGGACCTGAAGGACGTTTTGTTCTTAGATGAATATTTAGGATGATGAGAGGCAGAGGAAGTTCGTCGATCTTTTTAAAAATTTGTTATTATCTGTGTCACCATTTAAAAATTGTATTTCATAGCGCACTCACCCAGCAAGCACCTCAGCAGCGGGCTAGAGACACGCTTTAACAGCGACCCCTTCGCTGCAACGAACGAAGCGAGAGAAGCACTTCTCGCCGCCATTCACGACGAGGAAGTGAGGCCACGCCTACATTAGGCCACGCCCCCCTCACAGTATAAATACGCTGCCGACAGCGTGAAGCACTCAGAACCCTTGGAAATCTCCTGAGGCGGAAGCCGGGAGACCGCCGATCTTTTTAGAAATTTGTTATTATCTGTGTCACCATTTAAAAATTGTATTTCATAGCGCACTCACCCAGCAAGCACCTCAGCAGCGGGCTAGAGACACGCTCTAACAGCGACCCCTTCGCTGCAACGAACGAAGCGAGAGAAGCACTTCTCGCCGCCATTCACGACGAGGAAGTGAGGCCACGCCTACATTAGGCCACGCCCACACGCCCCTTTTTCCTCCTTTAAAGATGTGCAATCACCGGACGCGCAGCGGACGGGCGCAGCGGGCGCGCCGTCAGCGCGCCGTACGCGCGCCAAAGGCAAGCCCGTCTGGGCCCGTCCGGGCCCAGACAGCCCCAGGCCCCGTTACTCTGCCTGGTGGCCCTCAGGAGCGAGTGATGTATACGGCAGATACATTACGCGCACTACGACCTAATAACATTCTTACCTGCTACCACACGTTTCCCGCAGGCGATGCTTTCTCGACCTGCCCACGATGCAACCCGACTCCCTCCCTGAAATCTACCACACTCGCTCTGAAGATGGGACTTCTTAACTGCTGCTCCCTCCCCAAACATGCTACCGAAGTAAATCTTTTGGTCCAAAATCAGGATCTTGACCTACTGTTCCTAACGGAAACATGGCTATCCGACAACACCGACCCGGATGTCGTCGCGGCCCTCCCCACAGGGTATCATTGCCAAGCCCTAAATAGACCTAAAGGGAGAGGAGGCGGGATAGCTATAATTCACAGGGAACAATTCATTTGTAGGACAACTAACGCCTGTATCGAGGACTGCGAGAGTGGCCAATTTTCCATCCAAATCTCCCCAGCTCTCACCCTGGCAGGGCTACTGATTTATCGCCCCCCAGGTGCCCCTGGCAACTTTATCAATTCAATATTTGAATTTGTATCACAACTAGCTTCCTCCACCTCCAACTTCCTTATGCTAGGTGATTTGAACTTTCACTTCTTGGACCCCACGGACCGAGGAGCCTCGGACATTAAACACGACCTAACATCTTTAAAGATCCATCTAGTGAACAACGAGCCTACCCATGAGAAGGGCCACCTATTGGACCCTATTCTCACCAATATAGCAACAGTTACCACCAAATCACCCGTGACCCTCCCATGGACGGACCATTACCTGGTCCCTTTTTCCTGGGAAATCAACACACCTATCCTCCCAACCCCTAAAACTAAGGTCACCGACCGTCAATGGCGCAAATTGTCACCTGAGAAATGGGCTGCCTCCCTTGCAGATTCCATTCCCGAACTTTCCTCTGACTCCAATACGGCTGACAAGCAATTTAGTGATTGGATTACTTCGTCTCTAGATACGATACTCCCGAAAACCACCACCTTCAAACAGCCCAAAAGATTATCCCCCGCTTTATGGTATACTCCAGAGCTTAAAGCTCTGCGCCAAGAGTGTAAGAAAACCGAACGCTCTTGGAGACGCGACAAATCAGGAACCAACAAAAACAGCTACTCTATTTCTCTTCTAACCTATAAAAACGCTATTCGCAAAACCAAAAGCGTGTTTTATCAGGAGAGAATAGAGAAAGCGGGATGCTCCAGTAAGGAATCATATGTCATCCTGAAAGAGCTTTTAAAACCTTCAGAACAAGGACTGGGTCTTCCCTCCGACCCCAAAGCCGACCAGGAGAAATGCCAACAATTGGCTAATTTCTTCCACGACAAAATCCGTCTAATTTTGGACTCTATCCCGCCCTCGAGCCCGGGGGAAGAAACCGCTTTCTCATACACGACATCCGCCTCGTGTCTGTCCACATGGGGCCAGGTCACGATAGACGAAGTGAGAAATACGTTCAATTCCATGAAGAGCGGCTCCCCTAGCGACCCTGCGCCTCTGCGGATCCTTAGGGAGGTAGCCCCCACTATCATCCCCTCCCTTACTCATCTGATCAATACCTCAATTCCAACAAGGAGTTGTACCTTTGAGCTGGAAGAAGGCTGTTGTAAAAGCCCTACTGAAGAAGCCTTCTCTCGACCCTGAGAATCTGGCGAACTACAGGCCCATTTCCTTACTCCCAGGAGTCAGCAAGATCGCGGAAAAATTAGTTAATAGGAAACTCTCGCAGTTCCTAGAGGCCAATAACAAACTAAAAAATTCCCAGACGGGCTTCCGACCAGGGCAGGGCACCGACATCGCCCTCCTGGCAGCGGTAGAGGAGGCCAGAGTGCTATTGGATGGGGGAGGATCAGTGGCGGTGATCCTCCTCGACCTTAGCGCGGCGTTCGACACCGTTGACCACCAACTCCTTATTGAAAGACTCTCAGGAGTTGGAGTGGAAGGCACAGCCTTATCTTGGCTTGCATCTTTCCTGGCCCAACGGTCCTATCAGATTTGGGAGAAGAACGCCCGCTCATCCGAAATGCCCCTCCAATGTGGTGTGCCTCAGGGCGCTTCCCTGAGCCCCACATTATTTAATATCTATATGTCCACATTGGAGGAGGTTATCACCCCATTCGGAGTGAGCGTCGTCAGCTATGCTGACGACACACAACTAGTGGTGTCTCTGTCCCATCCCAAACAACAGAAAGCTGATCTCTTCAACTGCCTTACGCAGGTCCATCGCTGGATGAATAGATCAGCCCTAAAGCTAAATGGGACAAAAACCGAGGTCCTTATACTTGGCCCGAAAGGAACCGCACTCCCCCTGGACAGCTGGCCACCCTGTCTAGGTCCTCCCCCTGATCCAAAAACAGAGGTGAAAAGTCTGGATGTATGGATCGATTCTGATCTCTCATTCACCTCGCAAGCAAAGAAGGTAGCAGGGACCTGCTTTGGCCTTCTAAAATCCTTGAGGAAAGTCCTGCCCCTTCTTCCCCCTAAATCCCAGAAATTACTAATCCAAGGTCTCGTAATATCGAGACTAGACTACAGTAATGTGATTTATCTCGGCGCTCCCGAAGCGACCCTGAATAAACTTCAAAGAATTCAGAACACCGCTGCCCGGATCATCACAAACACCCCGGCCAGATCATCTGCTAAACCCGCTCTCAAACTCCTTCATTGGCTCCCCATAAGGGAGCGAGTCAAATTCAAAGCCTTGTGCCTCGTCCACAAAATGTTGCATAACCAAGGCCCCCCAGTTCTCAGCAACTTTATCACCCCTTACATTACCACCAGATCCCTCCGTTCTAACGCAGAAAACCTCATTAATACCCCAAGATTCAGGAAAGCCCGATCAGGAGGACGACGCTTTTCGGTACAAGCTGCTCGTCTTTGGAATTCACTCCCCCGCGACCTACGTCTTGAACCTCAATATCTGCGCTTCAGGAAGTTGCTAAAGACGCATCTCTTTCCCTAGCTCTCATACTCCCCCGTGTTTGATTCCTTACCCCTCCCCTCCTCTGCTCTCAGCTCCCGTTCCTCAGGTCTGCTGAACTAGGGTTTCACTAGCGCTGGGATACTTCCGGGTGACTACGCGCTTTATAAAAATAAATAATAATAATAATAATAATGTGATAGAGGCTTTAGTCATGTACCCTGTGATAGATTGTGAAACCCTGGGAAAAAAGAATCCTTCTCCTTCAAAGAACCCCAAGGAAGAATCAGATTCAGAAAGGACACTTTCAAAGATGAGCTCTTGAGGTCAAGAATGCCTCCATATAATGCAGCATTTAGCAGCAGGACCCCAACATTCCTCTGAGAATGAGACTACTGCCTCGAATCCTCTGGAAGTAAGTGTGCCCCCGAGTTATGCAGAAGCAGGAAGCATTCAGTCTTCACCAACCCAACACTTCTTTCCAGTACCCCTAAAGTCTTAACCCCCTCATGTCCCCTTCCATCCCCATAGCACAAAGTACTTTAAAGTTTCAGCCTGCCCCAAGCAATCAGGTAGTTGTAGAATTCAGCAATTTCAAAGGTTTAAAGGACCAAGCAGGAGGTGTCCAAGAGTCCCCCATACCAGCTAAACCCCTGGAGCCTCAGCCCATAGTGACACTGCCCCTCAAAGAATCATCTCTGTCCAGCTGAAAACAGAGATCGAAGAGATCATTAATGGAAGTGTGGGGTAAGACTTCCGCGGACTCTACTTTGAGAGTGAAATGATTTACTAGAGCAAGGAAGTTGGAAGGGTGACACAAGGGACGTATGCCACAATGGAATCATTTGTGGATGAATATGGTTAGGATTTGATGCAGATGAAGAAGTTGAGTACAAGGATGAACCCTAGCGACATGGAATTATGAGAGCTGAAGACTAGAGGCTAGAGGACTCATGTGAAAGAACTGGTCAAATGCATCAGGGAATGGACTGAGTTGCAGAAGTTCAGGGAACAGTGGTCAAAGAATGAGTGGTACAAAGTAAGATTGAAACAAGTAACTGTAGGTGAGGAAAAGGTGGAGGACTCAGAGGGAGCCAAAATTAGGAACCCTTAAAAAGAAAGTACAGAGAGTAGGTTTTGTGCATGTTCCTTGTCCTCGAGCTCAAAGTTCCACACTAAAAACACCCAGATCGTAGGTACACTCAGATAGACAGGATTGCGACCACCTCCATGGTATTGCAGGAAGACCTTGATGTATTTATTGAAGTGGCAACCCCGAAATATCCATAGGCAGAATGCAAAAGTGCTGTATACTGGCTGATGCAAGAGCTCCCAAGGATAGAACACACAAACTCCCTAACTCCAATAGTAAAAACAAAATATGAGGCAGCCATAAACCACCTAAGCACAAAGGTCTCCCAGAAATAGAAAAACTGGCCTAAGATATTTAGGACTCGAAAGGATCTCAAGGAATCAGTCCATGCCTATTGCAAGAGTTTTATGCAGTTGTATAGAGAACAAAGTGGGATGAATGATCCCCATGGATGGAGTCTGGGAGTGTTTATTGCAGCCTTTGTAAACAGGCTACCACCAGAAATCAGTTCTTAGCTTATTCAGAGTTTGCTATGTTGGCAGTGAAAACCATAAGACAAGATCCTGCACTAAGCAATGCACTTATACATACTGAAGACAGAAATAATTTTGGTGAGTTTTTACCCCACTCAAAGGTTTAATTTACCTCTGCATGAAGCTTAAGGTAGTGCACATTGAGCACAATTCGTTTGGCTAATGTCTGTTGCACTCACATTAACCTTACCACTTACAATTCTAAAATGATTGCAGCACATCATCCATCCCATTTTTGTGACACGTTTATCATTATCAACACTATCCTCACTATTTTTTATTAGGATTGGCATACTTCGGCTTCACCATTTTCTATGGCCTGCTTCTCGTGGCATTTATGTTTTCACACCCTCACTGGTTGCTTTCTTGTTAGAATAATGGAGCACTTGATTCTAGTACACCAGTGCACTTGCACACATTTGCGTCTACCATTTGTGGTACACTGCTTGCGGTCTCAAATCTTCTCACCTTTTAGTTTATCCATCAAGTCACTGTTGGTATCTTGCGTTTTATACATTGTTTGTTGCAGGTTCCCTTTCAAAATCATTTTGTTATTGTTGTTACCAAAGATTTTATGCTGATCAGTCATGAACGTGATGGGTGTGCATTGTCTGTGCTGGCACAGACCCATGTAGATTTAAAAAGACCTGTTGCCTACCTGTCAACAACTCTTCATCCCATAGCTGCACCTTTTCCTATTTGTCTCAAAGTAGTTGCAGCGGACAGTCTTAGTATCAAGCAAATTGAGGGAACTGTGGTGGGTCAACTGTTAACTGTCATGGTACCCCACACCATTTAAATCCTCCTGACTCGTACACATATGAAGTATCTCACAAATACCTGCCTAAACAGCTACAAGAGAATGATCTTAGCTGCAGAAAATGTATCCTTATGATTTTGCAATGTTCTAAGTCTTGCCATCCTGTTGCCAACCCCTAATGAAGATGATGAATGCAAGTATGGACAGAATTGTGAAGATGTTATCAAGCTATGCACAAAAGCAAGATGTGACATACTGGAAGTACTCCCTGCTAAGTCAGACCCGATCTTGTTTGTTGATGACTCATGCTTAAGAGACTGATCTGCTATCTTAAGAGCAGCCTATTCCTTCTGCACATTCAGTGGGGTTTGGAAAGCAGCCTACTTGTGCCAAATAACCTCAGCCCAAGTAACTGAATTGATTGCCCTTATCAGAGTATGTTGTGCAGCTAACGGATTGGTAGTCACCATTTAAGCTGACAGGCAGTGTTACTATGTCACCGAAGGCAACAGATACACAGATGAGATGGCATGTTATTGTGCAATTGAGACTAGCATATTTAACTTTGACAAAGCATGCAACAAGAGAGGAACTGTTTCAAATATGCTTATAAATGCTGTACATACCTTCAATGAGTTGAATGAATTGTGAATCATGAGGCTCCTGCAATAGAGAAAGAAAAGTGGCCAAAGGCGGGAGGCACAAAAGATGGGTATCAAGTGATGATAAACTAGTCCAACTGACTTCATGTTGCCTGCCATGGTGAGACACATGCATGGGTCAAATCATGTAGACAGAATGGTATAAGGTATAACCCACATTTTCAAAACATGGCTGAAAATTTATGCCAGAGGTTTGCTGAGGCGCAGTCCAGTACGTAATACACATCGCTCCCAGTGCGGCCCTCTCGGACCATGCATCATCGCAGGGTGTGCACACGCTGAGTGCTTCAGGTGCCACTAACTCACTGCACCATAAGTCACCATACGTCATCGCCACTTGGCCTTATTGAGGCAGAATTTAATAGACAAAAGACATTGCTCCGAGTGTGCCCCCCCGAACCACGCATCATCGCAGGGTACATACACGCTGAGCGCCAAAGGTACTACTAACTTGGTGCACCATAAATCATTCGCACGTGGCCTTATTGAGGCAGAATTCAATAGACAAAAGACATTGCTCCTAGTGCGGCCCCCCCGGACCATGCCTCATCGCAGGGTGTGTACACGCTGAGCGCCAAAGGTACTACTAACCCGGTGCACCATAAATCATTCGCACGTGGCCTTATTGAGGCCGAATTCAATAGACAAAAGACATTGCTCCTAGTGCGGCCCCCCCGGACCATGCCTCATCGCGGGTGTGTACACGCTGAGCGCCAAAGGTACTACTAACTCAGTGCACCATAAGTCATCGCCACATGGCCTTATTAAGGCAGAATTCAATAGACACAAGACATTGCTCCCAGTGCGGCCTGTCTAGACCACCTATCATCGCAGGGTGCCCATACACTGGTTGCTTCAGGTGCCACTAACTCAGTGCACCACTTATCATCGCTGGTTGCACACACGCTGAATTGCCAATACTGTGCAGCTCCACTCAACGCCAGGTGGCTATATGACCTTCCCACGCTGCCTCCTGTCTACACTGCAGTCACCAGGGCTCAAAATTAAAATTGAATTTTCAGTCAGTAATTACAGACTGGAGTAGGCAACTAACTACAACATCCCTAAAACCTACATAATATCCTTTTAGTATCCTTGCTTCAAGAACTTTTGTAGTATCAATTATAGCATCATCGCAGGGTGCACACACACTTCAGGACCACTAACTCAGTGCAGCACACCTCATAGACCCTTTATGAGACAATATTTTGTTATTTTCAACAAAATAGATTACTGCATGCAGTTGATACCTGTGGTCATTGTTATGAAGTGAAAAATGTCTCTCCAATTAAAAAAGAAAAGATAGTTCCTAGAAATGTTGAACAAGTAATAGCTGAAGAACTTCAAGGGAGACGTACCCAGGCTCTATAGTTTACAAGGGATTGTAGTAGTATTTGTAGTACACGTCAACAATCTATTGATATTTTACTAAATTTCCTAAGACAATATGGGAAAAAACTGTGAAACAGAAGATTAAGATATTACAAGAACTAGATCCTTCCAAAGTGAGAAAAAATACAGGTTTACAAGGTCATTCACTGACTTGTCTTTCTAGGAAAGTGTGTCAAAGTCGTTTTCATTATTTAACAATGTTAGCAGTACATCATTCTGAAATGCAAGTTAGAAGATTATACTAAGTGAACACTCCTGCCTTATGTCTAAATGAAATTACTACAGCTCCTTTGCATGGTTCAGTATTGGATGTAAAACAAGTTTGTGATGATATAGAGTTAAGTTTCTTTGCTAGTCAATAGGAGTGTACAGAAAACAACAGTTTGATAAGAGTACGTGTTAAAGAAGAGATGAAAGATAGTACTGCTATGAAGTTTGAAAAAGAAATACCAATGTTTAAATTAGTTTGTGGTGAAAATCCCAACTATGTTTTTATTTGTTCTCGACGTACTCATTATAAAATTGAAAGTAGGAATGTAGATGTGTTTTAAAAAGTGAAAAGGAAAACAATGATAAATAGAAAGAATTTCCTGCTTATCTGTTTGTGGAAGCTCATTTTGAGTTACGTACTGTACAATGTATTTGTACTGTCCATAATGACTTAGAATTAGTTGCTATACCTCCTAAACTTACAGATTTAAATACATATGAGGCCTTCCTTATACAATCTGTGCACCCTTTTCAGGCTATAATTTGTAGGCAGCCTAAAACAGGTAACTTGCCTCCAACAGATCTACAAAGAGGTTTAAAAGGAGGAGTTGTGTATTTTCCTTTAGATTTTAAGAAAAAAATGTTGAAACTGTTGGTGTATAAAGAGAGGATACTGAATCTGTAGTCATTCTTGTTAATGGTGTACCCACACAGAGTCGGAAAATATAGCAGAGTTAGTACATGTCACGAAAGTCCAAAAGTCTACATTATATCGGGTGCAAAACAATATTTACTTTAAAATTGTAAATGTAGAAGAAGAAGAAATAACTTTAGAAGATGAAACACATATGTCAAGTGGACAAATAGAAAAAGAGGACAATTCAAGAAAAGATTACATTTATTAACATTATACACACAATCCATTTTTGTTTCCATTTCAAAAGCTTTATTCGACAGTTTACAGTCATAAAAGCATTTGTAAAAAATACAGAACAATAATATACATAAAACAGCAGTTTAAGGAGAAGCATAATTTAAATAGATAATAAAAAGGAAAACAACTCCAATATCCATATTTATACATTTCATAGGTAAAAGCTAAAAAGGAAAATACATAAGCCAAGACTGATCCCAAAGGGTGACTACTAATTTTATGTCTATCTTGTGCTAAATTTACTCGTGATAAGAAAAAGATTAAAAACACTCCTTAAAAATTTGCAACGTGCAATTAAGATATGTACAAAATGCACCACATTCAGAAATACAAAAAGCAGTTCACACGACCTTCTTACGTTTGGTATTTTATGGGTTGTAGGCATAATACTCCCTATCAAGAGCAACCCTTCATAGCAGTAAGCCAAATCATTCCAAGAGTTTTGTTATTGAATCACATTCTAAGATATCATGCGAGCCCTCAATACCCAAGCCCACCCTAAAAATTTAGCCATGGTAATTGTCAAAGCCTGAAATGTATCTGTCTGCAAGATACGTTCAGCTTCAGATGCCTTTCTGGTGCCTAGTAGCTTACAAATTGGAAGCAACCAGACCCGACGCGGGGCAGCGTAAGCCGTACAGACAAAAAGGAAATGGGACAAGGATTCATTACAGGACCCACAACCCAGGCAGGTGGTTACGCCATTAGTGGACCATTTTGCAGTAAGTGATCTCACAGGTAGTGAGCCCATCCTAAACTGAAAATACAATTTACGGTCCAGTAGTTTTGTGATTAGATCCCAAAAAGGTTCCAGCATCGGAAAATCTTTATGTTCCAGTAATCAGCTTGTAAGGGTGAGAGACTCACTTTGCCTTTTATTATTCTCTCTGAACCATTCCCAATACTTATCTTTCACTACCTTCTTAGTAGGAAAGTTTGCATTTGCGGGATCCACCCACATCCAAGCAAAGCCTATAGCGGATAACAGGTCTCTGACCGCCCAAAGCCATTTAATAGGATGTAAAATATCGGCTCTTATTATTTCAAGGAAGCCTTTCGCATAGCCTGAGAGCTCTGGTGTAGACCAGAGTCTCCTCCAATAGAGGATGAGACGAAGTTTGGCTACTGCTGCGATTGGTTTCATCCCTAGATCGATTTGTAGGGGGCTGGAAGGAGTGCTCTGTGGCAGTCTGGTGATTTTCCTCAGAAACCTTTTTTCCGAAATAGTTAAAGTTGCAAGATTTTCACATCCCCAAAGTTCTGAGCCATATAGGGCTGAGCTAACAGCTTTCAATGTATAAATCTCCAAAAGAGGGCTTAGGGGCTTAGAGTATGATACATTATGCTCTTTGGACAGAATCCCTGTTATTTGTCTGTGTTTAATGGAAGCTAGCTCCACCTGGTGATCCCACCTCATATTATTTTGGAAGTTCACCCCTAAGTAGGTGAACTCGTTCACTAGAACTAAAGGCCTATCATACATACAAATACCCCCTTTAAAGGTCTTATGGGCATTAAATGTCATTAGCTTTGTCTTTGACACGTTGATCTCCAAACCCCGCTGCAAGCAAAAACCCTCAAAAAG
The DNA here is from genome assembly GCF_964263255.1 of Lissotriton vulgaris. Taxonomy (NCBI): domain Eukaryota; kingdom Metazoa; phylum Chordata; class Amphibia; order Caudata; family Salamandridae; genus Lissotriton; species Lissotriton vulgaris. The sequence goes on from NC_141694.1 coordinate 181,537,417, forward strand.
TTTTGAGGGCCCTATGGAGCCCACTAGGGGTCTTGGAAAGGATCAACGTGTCATCGGCAAACATCAATATAGGCACTTTATCACCGGCTAATATGGGGGCGTCAGACGGAAATGCACACGTATAATCAACTATCCCATTAATATATAATGAGAATAGGGCAGGAGCCATAACACAGCCTTGTCTTACACCTCTTTCTACTGGGAACAATTCAGTAACCGCTCCTTGCCCGCCCCACCTAATTAGCGCGCTATTGCCCTCATGTAATCTAATAATCAAAGTCAGGAGCTCAGAGGGGAGTCCTAGCTCTCGTAGGGTTAGCCATAATTTTTTACGCGGCACAAGATCCGCTCCCCTTTCTCTTCTTAATGCCTCTCTTTCAACTGGCTTGGTCCCCTCTTCATTTAAATCTGCAATCGTCTTTCCCATCCTCAAAAAACCTGGTCTGAATTCTTCTCTCCTTTCTAACTTCAGACCCATCTCTCTCCTACCCTATCTCGCCAAAATTCTTGAAAGTTATGTCACCTCTTGCCTTTCCTCTTACGTTGAGCGGAACCATCGCCTCGCTTCCCATCAAGCGGGCTTCCGCTCGGGCCACTCTACGGAGTCAGTGGTGCTTGCGGTTCTTGATGAGCTGAAAGCCAAGGCTGATACCAACTCCCCTCAAGCTCTGGTTCTCCTCGATCTGTCCGCTGCGGTCGACACGGTTGATCATACCATCTTACTTGACCGTGTCGGCGCAGCGGGCATTCGGGGCTCTGCTCTTTCCTGGATCACGTCCTTTCTTACAGGACGCTCACAAGCTGTTCACCTCTCTGGTTTTTCCGCTTCTCCCCTCCCGGTGTCCTGTGGGGTTCCTCCAGGTTCCTCCCTCTCTCCTCTTCTTTTTAACCTCTATATTCGTCCCCTCATTGTTTCTCTTCTTGATCTGGGGGTCTCTGTGTATAACTACGCAGATGACCTCCAGCTCGTCTTTGACCTTTCCTCCTCTTCTCACTCCTTATCATTTTTTCGTTCCACTCTGGTTTTTATTTCCGGATGGATGAGCGCCAATCATCTCAAGCTCAACCCAGACAAGACTGAGCTTGTCTTGACTGGTGGCTCATCCAGTCCTTGGTCCTCTGCTTTCTGGCCCCCCATCTTTGGTCCCCCTCCTACCCCAGTTTCCTCTGTTAAAACGCTGGGCATCAAGGTCAGCCAGGACCTGTCAATGCATGGCAAGGTCAGCTCTGTAGTGTCCTCTTGCTTTCTTTCCCTCCGTCTGATTCGAAAAATCTCCCATTTTTTTTCCCTGGATTCCCTTAAAATTATAATTTCGGCCCTTATCACCTCCCGCCTTGATTATGGAAACAGCTTGTTCGTGGGCATCCCCGCCTACGAAACCCGTCATCTGCAAGCAATCCAGAATCAGGCTGCCCGTCTTATCTTTCATTTCCCCAAAACTCACCATATCACTCCTGTCTTTAAATCACTTCACTGGTTACCTGTTTTGCAGAGATCCCTATTTAAACTAGGGTGCCTAGTCTTCCGGGCTGTTGATCGCTCTGCTCCGGCATTCATCAATACCCTGATCTCCACTCACACCCCTGCCCGTACCCTCCGTTCATCTACTTCTGCCCTCCTCACTGTTCCTCGCTTTCGCAAATCCCGCACTGGTGGTACCAGATTCTCTGTTCTTGCCCCCCGGTTCTGGAACTCCCTCCCTCTATCTATGCGTTCAATTCCCATTTTCTCACACTTCCGCAAAGCGCTCAAAACTTTCTTGTTTGCCCAGGCCTACTCCTGTTAACTGTTAACTTCCTCGGCCCTGTTCTGTTCTGTTCAGTAGAGCTCTCAGCGCCAGGAAGCCGCTTGGCCACCGTGCGCTCAACAAATACCTTATTCATTCAAGATCAAATGCCGCCCTGAGGTCTACAAAGAAGGCATACAGGCTACCCTTGCCTAGAGTCACAATCTTCCAGTGTATCAAAACAAATCGAAACACCTGTCGATTGTGCTAAGAGACACACGCAATCCTGCTTGCAGGGATGACAGAACATCAAACTCCTCAATCCATTCCTGCACCCTGTTAAGCACAAGCCTCCCAATTATTTTCTGAAGACAATCGATTAGGCTGATTGGCCTGTAGTTCTCTGGGCTTGATTTATCCCCCTTCTTGTTGACGGGATATTCTCGGCTTTCTTCCAGGAATCTGGTATGGGGGCTCCCTGCACAATGGCATTAGACAGTGACAGGATATACCTGCACCATCTATCTTTATCATATGAAAAAACATCCCCTGGCATGCCATCAGGCCCTGGAGCCTTACCGGCTAGTACAGATTTAAGTGCAATGTCTACCTCAGTCGTAGTAAATGTATTATGCTGATAGAGTGCAAACGAAACTTCCCCCTCTCCAATTAGTGGGATTGAGGCATATTGGGGTTTAAAATAATTCACCCAGTCAGATTGGGAGACATGATTTTGGGGGCGGACTGCCTGGCCCCCATTGGACCATTTATTAAACGTTCCAAAAATATTTGGGGTTTTTCATGGCACAGGCGTTCTTTACTTCCAGCCATCTGTTGTCATCCCATAATTTCTTGGCTTTGGACTGTATGGCCTTATAAAATGACCTTGCTTTGCGGACCTTCTTGGGATCACACCCTTTAATGGCTTCCCCCAGGACCTTACGTGCCACCCGGCAATCTGTGTTACACCATTGCCCTTCCTTCACTGCGGGTGCCTTTGTATTCTTCCCTGCTTAAAACAAAATGGGTGCGTAAATATTTTGAAAAGGTGTTATGTACACCTATTGGAGTATCAAGATCTCTTTTTTCCGCTGCACTACTCTCTAGTTCAAATATCGCATGATCCAGGCTCTGCAATATGTTATCTAGTACGACCGGCGACTCTACTAACTTTACCCACTTAAGCCGCCTTAGATCGTTAGTTGGAACAATCTCACCTAGGCATTGGCCTTCCCTATCTAGGCATCCCATTGTGTGGCAGTACAGGTCCAAGGTGCCACACAAGGGATTGTTGTCACTTTCGATCCTGTCCGTTACAATCTTATCCACCACCTGGGGCCATAGGCTCAAACTCACCAAAATATAATCGATTGTACTGACATGATAGCCATTGTTGAAAGTATTGGCAACATGTCTATCTGATTTGGTATGCCCATTTAGGGCTCTCAACCCATGTTCCATACAAATATTGTAATGTTGGATGTCCATATCTGTCCATCTCCTTACGGGACTTAACTCTAGTGATGGAACACCACATTTAATATCCTCAGCGTCTGTCCAAAAGCCATCTTCCACAGTAAGAGGTTCATATGTTACATTAAGGTCCCCTGCAATAAGTATGTGTAAAGCATCTACATGTTTATCCAAGAGCTCCTCGAGATCCACCAGGACTCTTGACCTTTCCCCCTTGTTCCCCTGACATATGTGTTATAAATGTCTATTGATAAATGATCTTGCGTGGACAGTCTAATGGCCTGTATCTCTTTGCTCTGTGATGGTAGAACCTGGATGTCAACCTCAAGCTCCTGCCGTACCCATATAGTCAAACCCCCGAGGGCCTCCCTTTCGCTCCATGAGTTGCAGCTACAAAGTAGTTCAGGTATCCGACCTTGGACTGGGGTAATTCAGCCCAGGTCTCTTGAAAGAGGCATATGCCATATGCCTCAATAACACACAATCTTACGTTGCTTTTTATGTAGCTGTGAATCACAAATTGAGGTTCACCCCTCAACACCAGCAGAGCTGAACGTGCGCACAATCTGCGACGATGCATGGCCATCCTAAACACATGAGAAAGTTGCTTTGGCGCATGGTGGACCCTCTTACACACACACCAGTGGTGGAAGGTGAGCAGAGAGACTTATTTCCGCAGAAGCGGGCAGTCACCTCTGGGCAGTGGGAATGGATAGTGTCCCAAAGTCTAGGTGAACAAGAGATCACAGACACCTCCGAGCAGTAGGAGTGGATGGGGTGAAGCAGCCTCATTGCGCATTGGCGAAAGACAGAATTACGCGTGTGCAGTTGTATTTACTCTGAAATTACTAATTCTACACTATCTTTCAGATCGCTAAACTTGAGTGTGCCCAATGTCGCGGCACGTGGTTGGAGACACACCGGTGGCACAATGGTGAGCTGCAAAGATTTTCTCCAGTGTCAACACTCACTCTCTCTCTCTTCCTTTGTCTCTCTCACACTTTCTCCCTCATTTTTTTCTTTCTCCCTTTCTCTCTTCCTCTCTCACTCTTTCTCTCTCTTCCTCGCTCTCACTCTTTCTCTCTCTCTTCCTCTCTCTCACTCTCACTCTTTATCTCTATCTCTTCCTCTCTCTCACACTGCTTCTCTCTTTCTCTCTTCCTTTTATCTTACTCTTTCACTCTTTCTCTCTTTATCTTCCTCTCTCCCACACTCTTTCTCTCTTTGTTTATCTTCCTCTCTCTCACTCTTTCTCTCTTCATCTCTCACTCTTTCTCTCTCTTCCTCTCTCTTACTCTGTGTCTCTCTCTTTCTCTCTCTCACACCATTTCTCTCTTCCTTGTATCTCACTCTTTCTCTTCCTCTCTCTCAGTCTTTCTCTGTCTTCCTCTCTCTCACTCTTTCTCTCTTCCTCTCTCTCACTCTTTCCCTCACTCTCTTCCTCTCTCTCACTCTTTCTCTCTCTCTCTCACACTGTTTCTCCCTTTCTGTCTTTCTTGTATCTCACTTTCTCTCTTTCTCTCTCTCACTCTTTCTCTCGTTCTCTATTTTCCTTTCTCTCTCTCTGTCTTTTCAAACGCTGCTTACCACCAACTTCTAGTTGGTGGTAAATAATGAATTCTTAAAGCCATGTAGCACTGATTACAGTGCTACCTACATCGCAAAATACAGATTTGGTAATTTTACCGATTCTGCAATTTTACCGAATCGGTAAAATTACCGATTTGGTAAAATTACCGAATCTGTATTTTAGGTGGCCCTACATCTCAGTATCCAAATACCGGTCGGTGACGGCCAAAAATCGGTATTTTTGGCCGTTACCGACTGGTATTTGGATACCTACATCTGGCCCTTACTGTCTTTCTTGTATTGTAGTATGGTTTGTGGGCCTCTTTCTGCGTGCATGTTAAGTTAGCATGGCTTATTAGAAGTTTAAACTCGATTTTTCAATTTTTCCTGCTTTTGCACACAACAGTGCTTAGCTTTTTTTGCTGACATAGCTTTGACGAAGGTCTGTACATGAGAAAAGGGTTGTTTTTCGACATCTCTTGACATACATTGTATCCCCAGTCTGTACAGTGAGTGCTAAGCTGCCATGGTTATCATAACATGCGAGCCTGTTTATCGGCGTGTCCGTGTAACACATTCTAGACATAACAATTTGGCAGCTGCAAGCCGAGTATGATTCTGGCGCCTTTATCATAGCACACTTGCCAGGATTTAACACACTTGGAAGATCCCAGGCATGCAGAGAGACTAACCGATCCTGATGTAATTTACACTTACTGAGCAGACAGGTAAATGGGGTCCCCCTAAGAAAGCTCAAGAGACCCATAGTTTTATAATACATAGTTCACCTGTTTGCACTATCATTGTAACACGATTCCTCCTTTTGTATTTTTATGGAATTGTAACCATGCTGTCCGTATTATTATTATCCACATGTATGCTGATGTTAATTAAAATACTGCGCCTGAGATCACGTCATTAAAATAAACATTTTAACCTTACTATGTCTCTATTTTTCTCCTGTTGTGGACTGGTATGAACGTATAACAAAAGAATGTTCTCTCGTCCAATCATTCCTGAGATGGTTCTAAGTAGCATGTTCTAGGTTGTCTAATCATTGGTTTCTTTGCTATAGGACGAAGAGCTAATGTGACACTGATTGCTAGTATGGTAGAGGATTTTGGGTACTAAGGTGAGTTTTGGCACGCCCTAATTCACTTAGGTCCTAAGTCTCTGTGCACAGTTCTGTGTTTGGCAAGAATCCCTGTTACATGGCGCCGCCAACGAGTGTGGTCTTATTGTGAGACACTTGAGTAGTGCTTATATCAGTCTACGACCCCCTCACTATCGTTTGCAGTTGACGGTAGTGACGGATAAAAAACCTACCTATATTTACATAGGTTGTTTCGAGTTTGTTCATTCTCAAAGGTTTCTTCTTTGGATTACAACCCAGTTGTGCTTTCTAATATTGTCTTGTACTGCTCTATTACTGTTTGATATGGCTGCGGTTGATATCCCGGCTCACAGTTGTGTAGCTGTGCGTGATCATTTGCAGGACTACCTTGTTTCTCTTGAGGGACAGGCAGTGGTTTTTGTAGTCTCTGCCGACGTGGCGTACCCGTTTGAGTTGTATTACTCATGGGTCACATTTCCTGCAGTGGATTCTGTTTCTGGTGTTTTTCACTCATATACCCCGCTGATGCTCCTGCAGTGTACGCTCCTTATCGGACAGTGGAAATTCCGATTTCTCTTTGGCAGCATACCGTTTCGTTTAATGGCACCCTCCCACACGTTGTTACAGCGGTCAGACAAGGACCGTTGTCCATTCCAGGCGCTACTTGGCCTGTGTTGGCTGCTTACACCCCGCATCCTCAGGCGGGTGCTTTGACAGCCCAACAACTGTGGCCCCTGTATGCCTCTTCGATAGCAGTTATTAGGGGCCTGGTTCACTACATTACTCGCAACCTCCCGGTTGGGGCCCCAGCTGGTGCAGCGCTTCCAGTTGGCGGTGGCGGACTTAAACTTAGTCCCATCATGGTTAATGCGGTCATGGGCAAGAGTCCCCAAGATAAGGAAGAAATGCCTTTTTGGCTTGCCGAAATATTTGACCAACTGGAAGCAGTGTTCCCAAATACTAGTCCTGTTGACAAACACAGGATTCTCACCGTGAGTTTGCAGAAAGACTTAGTGCCTGACAATAGTGAGTGTACAACTTGGGGGGTGATTTTGGCAGCAGTCTAAACTAGGTGCTTTGGCACCCCGTCCATGACTGTTTTGCTCACTGTAATCAAGCAGGTTCAGGATGAGCACGGACCAGAGGTAGCAGTGGAGTTGGGAATGCGCCTCGTGGGAGCGTTTGATATGGTACGTGATCTTGTCCTTTCTAATGTCAAGGGGGATGCTGTAAGTTTCCAAGTCTAATGCTCTGCACAAGGTACCCGACGCCGACAAACCCCGTCATTTGCCGAAAATTATTACAGAGGCTTATAAAACAGTGGGCCATAATAGTTTAGGTGTTAGGCCTTTCACGAAAAAAGAAAAGCAACAGCAAGCTCAGGAAGGGTCATCTGAAAAGGATGACCGCACGAAAGTTCAGAAACAAAATTGGAGTGAGAACAAAAAACAGGGGAAGCAGCAGCAGCAGCAGCAGAAACAGGGTTCCTGTCCCACTTCGCCTACACCTGCCCCTGTTGAGCGTAAATATGATTTGCGCAACCGCAGTACCATTAAGTCGCCTGATAGGTTTCAGGTTCCTGAACAACAATCTCCTCGCTCTTTGCAGGAAACATCGGTAACAGCCACCGATGGAGGAGGCGGCGGCAGAGGTCAAGGTGCCCAACTGAGCCGTGAGCAGCCTCGTAAGGCTGACGGAAAAGGCAAGCAAGACAAGTCACTGCGTCAAAGACCCCAGTTTCAGAAGAAGAAAGTTGCTGCTGTAACAGCAAGATATGCCACAGATAGTGAGAACACAGCTTCGGAATTTGACATGGGCTCTGACCCTGCTTGCACAGCGTGGCAGAGATTACCCTCATTCGAGAGGCGCTGCGTCCAAAACTGAGGGTGACAGCGACTGACACCTTCGTTGTAGTTGGGACAGCAGACACCAGAGTGGCTCCCCCTGAAAGGCTTTATGAAATAGTCGTTGTAATTGAAGGTGACATAGAACGTACAATAAAAGGGTTTCTTTGGGAAAATCTAACGACTACTTATGACATTTTGTTGGCAGATGTCGACTGGCCCCCCCCTTTTGTCTTAGCCGCTTCGAAAGGTGAGGAGGTGATCCTCCTCGCTTTCGTGCACACAGTGCCGAAGGAGCAGGCGCTGCAATTTGCAGAAGACTGGGCTAAGGCGTTGCACCAGCGTTGTACCGTACTCACTGTGGATAGGACAAATTTTCCCCATGACATGAGATCCCTTTGCGGTCAATGCCACAGCCACAACCTCAATACCCCATACGGCATGAGGCAAAAGCCTCTGTTGCCGAAATCCTTGAACAATTGGAATATCAAGGTGTAATTGAAACCTCTGTGTCTCCGAAGAATAACCTGCTTTTTAAGGTGACCAAGCCGGATGGCTCGTACCATTTGGTATTGGATTACCACCATTTAAACTCACATTGTCATACCTGCGCGGGGCAGAATACTCACAGCTCTGCTTTAGTGGATAGTCTGGTGCGTAAAAGGTTCAAGACAACCCTTGACATTTGGCTTCTTTGCCCATAACTTGTACCCACTTAGAAGTCAGTGGACGAGTTTTACCTGTGGCAGCAAACAATTCCAATTTCTTCGTTTGGCCATGGGCTACAAGAACAGTCCAGGCGTTTTTGCTGCCCTTTTTGTCTCTCTGCTTGAGAGGATCGACGCAGATACATGTTTGTATGTGGATAACATTTATCTCACAGACGACAAATTAAGGCTGCATATGTGCCGTGTTGACTGCATAATTTGCAGTTTTGCGGACTTTGACTACAAATTCAACTTTGCGAAATCTCACATTGCAGAATTCACAGTGTTGTTCCTGGGCTACGAGCTCAACAATGAAAGTAGAGGCTTGGCTCCTCACTTCTTTGAGAAATGCGCACTTTTGAGCACTCCTACAATGCTGAAAAAGTTACAATCCTTACTGGGCTTCCTTTATTTTGGACGTACATACATTCCGGAATATGCCCAGCGTATCAAGCCGCTTTATGCATTGATAAAACCTACTTTTTCCAAATCGTGCTGTCTGCCAGAACATTCAGCCCTCTTGCAATCTTTGCAGGCTGACCTACTTAAATCTAAGTTCTTGTAGACTCACTTTTAATGAGGGAGACACAGTTCCTATTGTTTACAAGTCACACCTGTACACTTCGGGCGAGTTGCGGTTTTCCACTGTGGAAAAAGTTTTGACAGCAGTGCAAATGGTGATTCTTAAGGAACAGGCACTGTCGCAGGGAAAACGCATTGTGGTTTTTACTCCGTATCGTGCCTTGGAGGCAGTGACGAAGGCCAGTGTACCAAATTCCAAGGCTTTGCACACTCGGTGGATACAATGAGCTACATCCTTGACATCCCCGGATGTTACGTTAATTTTCGATTCCTCTTTGCAGAATCAAGAGTTTTTGCAGTATGAGTTTGTTCATCCTGCTCCTCTGACTATGTGCCCACTTGAGGATTTTCATTGTATCATTTACACTGATGGAAGTGCGCAAGCAGCAACAGGTTCTAGACATGCGTATTCCGCGGCCTGTGCAATTGTGGTTGGTATGATGGAGGATGGTGAATTTAAGTCCGATGTCGTGCATACACAGACATTAGGGGACTGTACCACCCAATTAGCAGAACTACGTGCTCTGATGCTTGCATTGGAGTATGCGGACCCCAGTGTGACTACTCTTATTGTAAGTGATTCCTACTAATGTGTACAGTCTTTCAATGACAATCTACCCTTTTGGACTCAAAATGATTATTGTGACTCCAAAGGTCGCACAATAAAACATAAAATGATCTGGGTTCGAGTGGCGGAACTTAAAGAACGTCTCCCACTTGTTTTTGTAATTCATACTCTGGCTCATCAGTGCGTAGGAGTTCACGCTGTTGGCAACTGTCTCGCAGATGAACCTGCAAAGACAGCAGTAGAAACATTTGCAGTGGCAGCGGTAGGCAGCTGTTGCCGTGACTGAGAAGGGAGGTAATATCCTAAGGGTTTCCCTTCAAAGTACACTTATCACTTAAGTCCCGATAAAGTTCCTTATGTGAGAATTAACGACGTTGGTGACAGACTCTTTCCCAACGCTGACCGCAGACTAGCTTTGATTACAGCAGCCCATGCGGGGATGGCTTCGGCACATGCCGGCTTGTCAGCTACTGTATCTCTCGATCAACAACGATATTGGTGGCGGGGTTTGTATAAACAGACGCGTGATTGTGTCCTTCAATGTGGCATTTGACAGCAAATTAAGCCTTCTTCTGCTGCACGCCCGCCCCAAACTCAGTTGTACATTTCTAATAAGCCACTTGCCTGTGTTTATTTTGATCACTAAGGTCCTTTCTCCTCTGATACTGCATATAAGTACATCTTAGTAGCAGTTGACTCTTGCACACGTTTTGTGTGGGTTTGGCCTCAAAGGAGCGTCTCCATACAGGCCTGAGGGCAATAGTGTTGTGGAGCATATGAACCATGACTTAGAGCAATCGTTCACAGCGAAGGTGTTAGGTGCTGGCAGAGAATGGCTCACCCACTTGAATAGCGTACAACAAGCACTTAATGATCTCCCTAGAAGGTCTCTGGGTGGGCGTACCCCATACGAAATGCTCTTTGGCATCAAGATGTTTGTTCCGGACCTTGACAGTCTAGATATTGACGTAGATGAACATTCTAATGTTTTGTAGAATCTAAAAAAGACCAGAGACAGTCTTGCAAAGGAACACTTGCCCTCCACGTCTGAAGCTGCATTGCAAATTCTGATAGTCGGCTGGCTACCCTAGGTTGGAGAACTGGTCGAGAGAAGATCAACAACAAAAAGTTATTTGGTCCTTCCTATTGAGCTCCAGTTGCCATGCTTAGAGTGCAGGGTACAAGAACAGTCATTTCACCTCCTCTTCCTGGGCGAAAGGGGAACAGGTACATTTCAATTGACCATGTCAAACCACACAGATGGGGGGTTGTAGTATGATTTGTGGGCCCCTTTATGCATGCATGTTTATTTAGCATGGCTTATTAGAAGTTAAAACGCCTTTTTTCCTTTTTGCTGCTTTATCACACAACACTGCTTAGCTGTTTTTGCTGACTTAGCTTTGACGAAGGTCTATACATGAGAAAAGGGTTGTTTTTCGACATCTGTAGACATACTTCGTATCCCCAGTCTGTACAGTGAGTGCTAAGCCACCAAGGTTATCATAACGTGCGAGTCTGTTTATCGGCGTGTCCGTGTAACACATTCTAAACCCACCAATTTGGCAGCTGCAAGCCGAGTAGGATTCGCGCGCCTTTATCATAGCACACTTGCCAGAATTGAACACACTTGGAAGATTCCAGGCATGCAGAGAGACTAACCGATCCTGATGTAATTTACACTTACTGAGCGGACAGGTAAATGGGGTCCCCCTAAGAAAGCTCAAGAGACCTTCTATAGTTTTATAATACATAGTTCCTAGATAGGGAGGGTGTTTAAATAGGCGCTTTTATCACCTGTTTGCACTATCATTGTAACATGATTCCTCCTTTTGTATTTTATGGAATTGTAACCATGCTGTCCGTATTATTATTATCCATATGTATGCTGGGGTTGATTAAAATACTGCGCTTGAGATCACGTCGTTAAAATAAAATTTTAACCTTACTGTGTCTCTATTTTACTCCCATTGTGGACTGGTATGAACGTATAACAAAATAATGTTCTCACTTCCCTGATATGGTTCTGAAAAAACTAAAAGATGCAGCACTGAGGTCTCTCCTGATATCAGGTGAGTAAATCAGAATTCACAGTTCGGCTGATTTTAGAGGAATTTTTTAAAGTTCCAAAACTTCACACTTAGAAGAATTTCCAAGTGAAACCAGTCAATGTTAGCCTATGGAAGGAAATTCAAGTTACTGTAAGTATGGTTAGAATTACTTTTCAGGATCAGTAGTGGGCTGAAAGATGCCACACTGAGGTCACTCCTGATAACACGTGAGCAAATCGGAATTCCTAGTTCTGCTGATTTTATAGGAATCTTTTAAAGGTCCAAAACTCCACACTTTTCTGATAAAAACCACACAATGGATTCCTATGGAAAAAAATACAAGTTACTGGTAAGTACAGTTAGCATTACTTTTCAGGGTCAGTGCTGTGCTAAAAGATGCAGCACTGGGTTCTCTCCTGATAACAGGTGAGTAAATTGGAATTTTTAGTTCAGTTGATTTTATAGGAATTTTTTAAAGTTCCAAAACTCCATAATTAGAAGAATTTCCTAATGTGACACCAGTCAAGGTTAGCCTATGGAAAGAACTTCAAGTAACTGGTAAGTATGGTTAAAATTACTTTTCAGGATCACTACTGGGCTTAAAGTTGCAGCACTGAGGTCACTCCTGATAACAGGTGAGTAAATCAGAATTCGTACTACGGCTGATTTTAGAGGGATATTTTAAAGTTCCAAAACTCCACACTTTCTGGTGAAAACCACACAATGGATTCCTGTGGAAGGAAATTCAAGTAACTGGTAAGTATGATAAAAATTACTTTTCATGATCAGTACCGGGCTTACCGGGATAACAGGTAGGTAAATCGGAATTCGTAGTTCGGTTGATTTTAGAGGAATATTTGAACAATGCTGAAGGAAGGGGGCGGTGCCTGAGGTGACATGTGTGCAAACACGTCCTGTGGCGCATTTTAAGTTGGAAAATTAATTCCTCCTCATTCCTGAGGTCCCCTGTGGTCCAACTAGCCCACCAGGTACCTCCAGTATACGCCAGGGAGCTGCTTTGCAGAGAGGTGTTCAGAGGCCACGCCCCTTTTACAACACTCTGCAACGCAGCTCAGTGGCGCTTACTGGAGGTACCTGGTGGGCTAGTAGGCCCCTAGGGGACCTCTGTATTGAAGAGGAATTAATTCCCCAACTTAAACCACGCCACACGGCGTGTTTGCACACACATCACCTCAAGCCCCGCCCCCTACCTTCGCCACTGTGCAATCGCGCCCGTGGCACATTCTAAGTTGGGGGATTAAGTCCCCTTGAATACTTGGGGTCACTGGGGGCGAACTAGCCCACCAGGAACCCCCAGTATGTGTCAGGGGGCTGGGTTACAGAGAGGTGTAATGAGGCCATGCCCCTTTTTACACCTCTCTGAAACGCAGCCCCCTGGCGTATACTGGAGGCTCCTGGTAGGCTAGTTGGCCCCCAGGGACCCCTAATATGCAAGGCGAATAAGTTCCCCCTCTGCAAATGCGCCAGGGGGCGCGTTTGCAGAGAGGTGCAATGAGGGGGGCGTTGCCTCCTTCCGATCCCGTTTTTAAACAAATAAACTTTTTCTTTTATTTTTGGCCCTGGGGACCCCATCCCCCAGGGCCTGCCCCAATTTTTAATTTGTTTTAAAAAAAATCGGGAAGGGGGCCACGTGGCCCCCCTCCCAAGGCCATAATCTGTCCCGGGAACCCCATCCCCCGGGGCATGGGCCTTTTTTTTATACATTTTTTAATTAGGAGGGGGAGCTGCCTTGCCCCCCTCCGGTTGCCACTTTTGGCCCCAGGGACCCCATCCCCCGGGGCCGGCCATTTTATTTATTTATTTATTTATTTTTTGGGAGGGTGGCCGCGTGGCCCCCCTCCCGGGCCACTTGTAGCCCCGGGGACCCCGTCCCCGGAGCTACAAGTGGGGCTTGGGGACCGTGGTGGGGTCCCCAAGCCCCCCACGGTCCCTGCCGGCTCCCCGTGTCCTGCGGGAGCTGGTATTGCTTTTCTGCTTGGGGAGTACCTAACATGCTGCTCCCCATGCAGAAAAGTAATCTGCTTTGGTTTTTGAAAGAAAGAGCAGGTTTCCTGCTCTCTCTTTCAAAAACCATAGCAAACAGCAGTGTACCAGGGGTAGGCATCCCAGGACACTGCAGGAGCTGGCCCTGGGGGTTAGCGGTCCCCAGGGCCACCACAAGGCTCCAGGAGTGGGGTCGCACGGCCCCACTACCAACAGTTAAAAGCCCTGGGGAGTGGTAGTCCCCGGGTCTAGGGGGTCCATCACGGAACCCCCTATTTGAAATTTTAGAGCCCCGGGGAGGTGGCAGTCCCCAGGACATGTGGGGTGCTTGAGCCCCCCACACAGAATTTTTTTTAAATTTAAATACATATTTTAGCCTTGGGGTCCTTGTGAGACCCCTTAAGCAGGCCTAGGGGGTCAGGGTGTTTCTACCCTGCCCCCTTTTCGTATTTTTCGCGTTTCTTTTTCTGTTTTATTGTGCCTCGGTTTCACAAGATGGCTGCCAACACTTCCTGGTTTGGAGTGTTGACAGCCAATTAGCATAAAGCTCGTGCACGGGAAGCTACGTTTAATTTCCTATTAGACATTTAGCCACGGCTACAGCCCGAACGGCTGAACGGAATTACACCAAATTTGGCAGAGAGGTAGTCCTCCGTTCCAACTTGTGCCTTTCGCTTATCTGGTGTCAATATGTTCAGTAGTTCTTTGAAAATGACAGTTAAAATGATTTATTTATCTATGGGTGCAGTGGATCCGCGGATTGGCCTCGTAGGATAAGAGCACCTTCCCGATGACACGTTGAATTCTAATTGGCTGTCAAGCGGTTGTAAACTTCAGAAATCAGGAACTGTTGGCAGCCATTTTGTGCCTCGGTAGAAGCAAGGCTGAGGAAGTCAGTGAAATATGTGTGCAAAATGTGAAAAGGGGGCTGGGTGGACACACCCTGAACCCCTAGGCCTGCTCAGGGGTCACATAAGGACCCGTAGGGCCATAAAAAGTAACATAGTATTTTTCTTTTTAAAAAAAGTTGTGGGATGCACGTAGGATCCGCGCATTTCGCCGCTGGAAAAAAACAAGCATGTATTTTTTAGATATACATCAAGCTTATGTGTATAGATGTTGGAGGGCTCTAAAAAGAGCCCTTTTGTTTATTGAGAGATTTTAGTACTTACAAGTAAGTACAGATGCAGAGTCTAAAGTTCATGAGGAAGACTCAGTTCCCTTCATCTATAAAATGTACAGCATCTCTCCTATAGATGCCATGCATATTGAAACGCAGATTTTTGTGGTATATGGACACCATTCTATAGTCTCAGAGTAAAGTAGAAACAGATTTATTCACATTTCTTCCTAGCTTTCTCAATCTGTGGACAAAATAGATTGGAGTAGTTCCATTTCTGCCTTTGGCATATGTGCGAATAGACAAAGGGAGTTTGGGGGAAAAGTGACATTAAAACACAAAAGAAATGATTCGTTGTTTGACAACATTCTACAAAGAAAACTAGGATGCATGTTTCTGGTTTTTAAAAGCATGATTCTTATTGGTTATCAGAAAGTGATTGAAAATAACATTACGTAGGATAAGGTGGTATTTTGAGAAGTCGAGCAAACTTGCTGTTTTTTTAGCAACATTGTGTGATGAACTTTTGTGTTCTTCGGGAGCCAGTATTGCTTTTTTTGCATGGGTAGATGCCAAAGCAAACAGCAGTATACCGGGGGTAGGTACTCCGGGACACTTCAGAAGCCAGTCATAGTAGTTTCCAGGGCCCTCGAGGGCACCAGGCGGAGGGCCACGCAGTCTGCCTCCCGTAATACACAAATTCCCGGGGTGGTGATTCCCGGAGCTTGAGGGGGGTTGTTGAGGCCCACATACTTGTAATTTTGTAGGGGGGGGGTTGGATGCGAAAGTGGAG
This sequence comes from Lissotriton vulgaris, assembly GCF_964263255.1. NCBI lineage: Eukaryota > Metazoa > Chordata > Amphibia > Caudata > Salamandridae > Lissotriton > Lissotriton vulgaris. The sequence goes on from NC_141694.1 coordinate 181,552,966, forward strand.
CAAGGGGGTTGTAAATTTGGTTCACAGTGTTTTGGTTTACTTTGCTTTCCTTTCTGTCATGTAGAGGATCCAGGGTAAATATAACGGTTTCTGTACAGCCAGTAACTTTTAACCCTACCTCCATCAGCTTTCTGCCTGTTACTATAGTAACAGTTCCTGGAACGCTTATGTGAGCACAGAGGTTATAACTTCACCACACTATGTTGCTAATGGCGTTGTACTTTTTATTCTTTTGAATTGGAACCGTAAGTTGTAGCTATACACTCTGGTAAAGATCTGGTGAAGAGCTAGCCTCAGAATTATACTTCAAATTATAAATATAATTTCAATTGTGGACTGCTACCCCCACAAAAAAAAGACATATGTATTTTTTATTAACTTTTATTGAAACAATAAATAACTGGAAATATCACTAAATGATAACAATACAATAAATAACTAGAACCATAACTTTAACAAAACAATATAACAAACAACATATAATATGGAGTTAAATAGAAGTACTGTAGTTAATCTGCAAAACAAAATAGAAAATTATTGTTTAAAATTAGATCGATGTGACTAAATGAGGTCACACATTACAAGTCAAAGTAACACTTGACGATATTTTCTATTTTTTTAATATGTTCAGTGTACCTGATAGATTTCACTTATCTTATAGGCTTGCATTTAAACGGTGTCTGTATAGAAGTGCCTACTGCATCATATTTATATTACAGATGAACAGGTCTTTAAAATGATTCCCAGATGAGACAGAATTAGGTTAGAGATGAAGTCGATATGCAGGACAATATTTTTTAGGGCTTATTTACAAAACTCTTGTGCCACTTTTGTGTTACTTTTCTAATGTAGAAAGTTACGCAGAAGTGGTGCAAGGGGTTTGTAAATAAATACTTTTATTTCTAATGCACTTAATTGAAGGTATTGTATATCTAGGCCACTCTGCTTACCTTGTGAAAACACTGTGGCCAACAGAGTTCACAGCTTGAACAACGCTTTGGTTGGTTACTTGCCGAATATGCAAGACTGCTTTCAAGAGGAGACCCCAATAAAGAGTACTGGTGTGGAACTACAAGTATGCGGAACAACTTGCAGACTAAGAATCCAGTCAACTTGGGAAGGGAACAGTTAAGGATATTGCGAGAGGCTCCTTCTGCTTCATGAGAAGGCCTAAGTACCAGTGGAGCAACACCGTCAACCTCTACTGCACAGCCTAATATTCGTCCCCAATTTGGAACCCTTTAAGAGCAAAAAGTAAGAAGGTTGGGAGCTTTGCCATCCTAATACCTAATCATCCATTAGTTATACAGAGATCCACCCTGTATCAGACTCAGCCGTACAAGTGTGAATTGGATATTATCTGACACCGAAAACCCCTCAAGTACTTATATCTGTTACTTTTTAACTTCGTCAACTACTCATATTGAGAGTATTTACCTTAACGTTATCCGTAAAAAATGTGTGAATCTGTATGGCTTCAGATAACTAGTTCATGCCATATTTGAGACATCGGTGTAATCAGCTGGAACAGGAGGATATACATTTTTCAACCCCGGCAATTTGCTGCTGATTTATGTAACATTCTGCAAACTGAAAAAAGAGTTAAAAATGTATATTTTGTACATATGTCCAAGATTAATTGTAATGTACATAAAAACATTTGTTCTCAATAGGATTGGGGTTGAAAAGCAATCTTCAGAGGTTATATTTGGCAAGCAAAATAGGAAATAGCATTGCATTATACAAATGTTAGGCCGAGATTGGTCACTCACTTCATTTACAAACTCCTGGCCTTGATCTGATAGAACCCTTTTTGGTCTTCCATGATCTAAAAATTGAGAAATAAACATCAAGAAAAATTGAGAGACACGTCTTCAAATAAAATAGCATATGGAGAGCAGTCAGTGGATCTGGTATGTCGAGTGGTTGACCATCATCTGGTATAGTGCATGGGCAGGAATAAACAGCTTGTGGCGACCAGTACGTCCAATGGTTGAGATATCTGTATAATGGGATAGAACAGGGGACAAATCAAGTTAAGGCTATTAAAAAACTTGGAGAGCATACTAAAATACAACATTGGCCAATCGATTACATGTGCAGTGCATGGGGAGGAAGTAGCACGTGGCGCACTACTTAAAAAAAATTAAAGGAGGCAGGCTTAGGTGATTTGTCCAGAAACATCGCCTACCAAGGCAAGATATTGGAGGTAGAAGAGCTGTAAACCGTGCTAAAATACCGCATTGCCGAAAACATTACTTTTTGCAATGCATGGGGCACGTGACGCACTACTTACATGAGAAAAACTACATTGCAATAAGTTGAACAGCACGTTGCACAATGCGGCAGGAACGCTTGGCAAATTTAAGAAACATGGCAGGATTAAGAGATTTGCACAGAAAAAAGGATAGCAAAACAAGTTTAACGGTAATAAAAAACTTGGAGAGCGTGCTAAAATACAACATTGACCAATCGATTACATCTGCAGTGCATCGGGAGGAAGTAGCACGTGGCGCAGTACTTTAAATAATTAAACACGGCCGGATTAAGTGATTTGCCCAGAAACATCGCCTACTAAGGCAAGATATTTGAGGTATAAGAGCTGGAAACCATGCTAAAATACACCATTTCTGAAAATATTACTTTTGCAATGCATGGGCCATGTGACGCACTACTTACACAAGAAAAACTACATCACATTAAGTTGAAAAGCACATAGCACACTGATACGGGAACGGCCACGTGGCAATTGGTAAATTAAAGAAATGTGGCAAGATTAAGTGATTTGCCCATAAACAAAAGTTACGAAGTCAACTTTAATGATATAAAAAAGCAGGAAAGCGTGCTTAAAAACAACATTGTCAAATCGAACAAATATTTGCATTTACGCTGTATTTAAAGATCGTTCAGATTAATTTAATTACTCTTAAAAAAAAATCCTCACCTACGAAGACGTGGATACAAACATTATCAATCGCTGTGACTGTGGAATAGGAAAAGTTCAAGAAGGTTGGCAGGTTATAAATGCTTTGCAGAAGGATGATAGGTTGAGCATGATGTCACAGGGTGTGAGAGCTGTGATTGGGCATGTTGTAATTAAGCATGCACAAATAAAATGAAACACGTTATGGGTACTTAGCCAGAAGGTTGGACGTATTGTGCGCATGCGTAACATTAACATGCACTCCCTACCACAAACATGCATGCGCAAAGTGAAGGCAAATCCTAGGGGGTACATACACAGATGGAGCTCGGACAGGGTTGGATTGGGATTAAAAATCAGCCCGGGCATGATAATTAAAAGTGGCCCACATTTGCATATTGCCTTTGCAAAACACTGTCTCGGCGAAGTTTTATAAAAAAAAATTGGGTTTAAGAAAAATGCACGGATTAGCTTGCACTAGTGAAACAGACCTGTATACAAGTGAGGCCGCTATTGGTCATGCTCCCTGCCCCGCTCAATAATTATATGTTAATAGACCGGCCCCAGTGAGATAAAGGGAATGACACCTCTGCTCATTGATAAAAAAGAAGTAATTGAGGCTGATTTGCCTCCAGAAAGGCCACTCAGGCACCCATTGGGCAGCTGGTGGCATCCGAATAATGCAGAAACTGCCAAATCATCCCAAAGCTGCTCAAAGAAGCAGCCCACAGCTGGAACTGGACATCGGCCCCTTGGGTATTGCCCGAGTGCCTGCGTAACCAATCCGACGCTGAGTTCAGATGAGTGATGTCACTGACCATGTCATGAGTGATGTAATATGTGACATCATCAGCAGTGCATTGCAGGCGCGCAAGTTATAGTGAGTCCAACTAACTATAACATGGGAATTTAAATGGTTTTATGTCTGTAAAATTTCCAGGTAACTATAACTGGTGTGAAACCTATGTTTTTTTCAGTGAATTTAATAGGTTTTTTAAATGCTAATTACTAACTATAACTGGTGTGAACCCTATGGTTTTTTCAGTGAATTTCATAGGTTTTTTAAATGCTAATTCCTAACTATAACTGGTGTGGAACCTATGGTTTTTTCAGTGAATTTCATAGGCTTTTTAAATGCTAATTCCTAACTATAACATGTGTGAAACCTATATTTTTTCAGTGAATTTTATAGGTTTTTTAAATGCTAATTCCTAACTATAACTGGTGTGAAACCTATGGTTTTTTCAGTGAATATATATATATATATATATATATATATATATATATATATATATATATATATATATATATATATATATATCTTCAAATACCTCGCAGCAGCGCTCCTTACAAAGAGACTCAAGGCAAGGACCAGCTTTTTCTCAGCATTCTTTTATTCAGCCATTAGGTAGTGTGTCATGACGCGTTTCGGCCGTCCCAGCGGCCTTGGTCACATGGCGGTACAGATTGCTTTTTGCCCATTTAAAGTGATAACGTGCAGTCACATGTCAGAAATGATGGACATAGAAAAAATACTATATGTATAAATACATTTGCCTGTACTTTCTCATGGTGCCAATACAGAAGTGAAATAACTGTATAAATACATAAATAAGTCACGTTTTGCATAATGTATCAAAAGATTAAAAATATACATATACAACTTCAATTCGTTGTGCGAAGAGTACTGTCAGTTTAACAAGAAATGAGTATAACTGCATAAATGCATATAACTCTTTAAGATGGTGATGAGAAAAAATATACCATGTAGTCCATCAAATCTATTAGCAAGTATAGTGCGAAAAATAGTGCTCACCCGTGTGTATTAAATTATAATACAGAATTATATTGTTGATCACTGCTATTTAAAGGATAGTAGTGAAAAAAAGACCCAAAAAAAAGAAAAATTAATATTGTCTATGTGGATCTTTTTTTTAAAAAGAAACAAGAAAGAATGAATTCATGACGGAAATTGTACCAGCCAAATAAGGCTCGGAAGAAGAGAATATGGTGCCATAACTATTTTCCGGCACCATTGTATCATTCTTATCCTTTGCCATGTTATTGCACCTATATTTAAAGTGACGTCGTGTCAATTGGAAAAAATAAATATAATTTCTTCCTCTAAAGTGACATCGTGCAGTCAAAGTGCAAATACAGCTAAAGTGGCTGGTGCTGGAGGTTATACAGTACTGAGATAAAGGGGAAGGGAAGTCTAAACCCTATTGAAACAGAGCTTTACTTCCATATTCAAGACAAGATATTTACATACATCATCAATGTTGCACATATAGAAAAAATCACACCATAAAAACAATCTAAAAAAGAGGGAATCGGTAACATGACTAAAATCAGCTATCACATCAAAAATCAGGATAAAAAACATTACCCTAATGTTTAAAACGACGGCTAAAATCAATCAATTCATATATTTACACACACCAAAATTTTGTACACTCAATATATAAATTATACATAGTATATTACAATATAAACATAAATATGTAAACAAAGTGCACGGTGCGGACCAACTCCTCTTATAGTTTAGATTATGGTTGTATCATGGTGTTAACTATATGGCTAAAGGCTAACATTATCATAAAGGTGGTCATAGGTATGTGTGGAGGTCCTCTGTGGTGTTAAGACCTCCCGGCCACTTTGAGTTAAACTCCAAATATATAAAATTTCTATGGCAAAATTAAACCCCTCATTTTGTTCCTTTTCAAATTAAATGTATTAAGTGTTACCACTTTATTCCAATCAAGATGACTTCAGGTGTGCCATACTTTTGTCATAAGTAAGACTGTTAGCGTTCTAGTTGTTCTTTAGAACACTGTGGGACATTCTGTCATTGGGCTATAGTTGGGCTACATCTGGCTGATATTCGGGCTACATTTGGGCTCTTTTGTCTCTGGTGGCCATCTTGGGAGACTGCATATCAGAATTTTTTTAATGAAATATAAGAGGATTTGAGAAGTCACTCAAAATGTGCCCTAATTTTTCTTTCTTCAGCACTAATCATAATTTCTATGGCAAAATGAACCCCCTCATTTTGTTCCTTTGCAAATAAATGTTTTAAGTGTTAACACTTTATTCCAATCAAGATAACTTCAGGTGTGCCATACTTTTGTCATAAGTAAGACTGTTAGTGCTCTAGTTGTTCTTTAAATCACTCTGGGACATTCTGTCATTGGGCTATAGTTGGGCTACATCTGGCTGATATTTGGGCTACATTTTTTTTTGTCTCTGGTGGCCATCTTTGGGCTACATTGGGCTACATTTGGGCTCTAACATATATATAGCCCGATGTAGCCCAATATATATTTTTTCAAAGTTAATTTTCATAAAACCCACTGGAGCATATATCTTGAGACATAGCAAAGGCACATCGGGGTACCAGTCCCTACAATTTTGCCAAGTTTGGTGGAAATCCATTCAGCCGTTCGGGCTAAAAGTGAGTTTGACCACCCTATGGAAACTAACATGGAGAAAACACGTTTTGGGATGCCCCTTTTATCTCGGCCCCGCTTGACAAATCCCCCCAAACTTTCAGGGAAGGACCGGGGCGCTGCGAGGCAAATTTGAGGAATATAGGCTGTATTAGACTGTATACCCTGCCTTGTAAAGTCCCCTTTCTATTATGATTGTTTCGAGGTTGGGTCAACCAATGGTTTGCGATTTTATATCAGCACTTGCACTTTAAAAGCAGACTGCTCCCTACGTGGCGTCATGTGATCAAGGCCTCTGAGCAGGCCGAAATGTCATGCTGGAAGGACGCTCTTTTTAAATAAAGCCATTACTGCTCACCAGCACATCGTGGTTGACTCCTTGTTCCTGATTCTCGTATGGCCTCTGGGAGAGCGGGTGTGGAGTTTTGGATTGAGCAGCACGTATATATAAATATATATATTCAATGAAAAAACCATAGGTTTCACACCAGTTATAGTTAGGAATTAGAATTTAAAAAACCTATTAAATTCACTGAAAAAACCATAGGTTTCACACCAGGTATAGTTAGCTGGAAATTTTTGAAATTCCCACGTTATAGTTAGTTGGACTCACTATAACTTGCGCGCCTGCAATGCACTGCTGATGACGTCACATAATACATCACTCATGATATGGTCAGTGTCATCACTCACGAACGGCTGAATGGATTTCCACCAAACTTGGCAAAATTGTAGGGACTGGTAGCCCGATGCGCCTTTGCTATGCCTCAAGATATGTACTCTAGTGAATTTTGAGTAATTTAGGTTCAAATAAATATATATATCTTTGGCCGCGCACCGGGGAGCGCACTGGGCGCGCTACGCGACTTGCGCATGGAAAGCTGATTGGCTCTCGGGTGTCTATAAACATTCAAAACAGTCCGGAGCGGCCGCCATCTTGTGTCTCGGTAAGATCGAGACACAAGAGGAGGCAAAAACAAAGGGGGAAATTACCATAAGGGGGCAGAGTAGACCCCCCCTGATCCCCTAGGTTTGATGTGGAGGCCATAAAAGGGCCCCGTGGGGCAAACATTTTTTTTTATTTATTTTGATTTGAGCGGGGGGAGCGCCCGGTACGCGCACCGGGGAGCGTACCGGGGAGCGTACTAGGGGAAAACTCAGTGAAATAGTAAAATAATAATTTAAAGTGCTTAGAGGTAGGGTAGCTCTGAATAGAGTTGTTGTGTTGTGTGGGTGATATAAGTACCAGCATGTAGGTACCAATGCAGAGTCTTAAATTCAATGTAGACTGTTTCCTCTGTAGATAATTTGCATCTTGTTACAGAAGTTATTGTGGTATATGGAATCTATACTATAGTCTGTCACAAACAACATGGAGGCAGGAGATGAAAAAGAGATGTAAAAAACACATTGGAGATAATATAGTGGGAGAATGGAAGTAACTATAAGCAAAATTACTATGTAACACAAATAGGTTGCACAGTATAATATAAGTCTCACTTTATATTATATTAATTTTGGTACTATTTCATGATTTACATATTTAAAAAGAATAATGTCTTGAACAATTTTTAATTATTAAATAAAAATGTATTGCTGTGATTTTTCATAATTTAAAAGAATTTCCAACATTATATCGTCAGGTATGTCCTCATTTGGATTCGATAATTCCATTTCTTCCACACAATTAAGTAACTCTATTCCAGAGACTGATCCAAAAAGTCTAAATCATCAATCTCTTCCTTAGGATTGTTCTCCAGATCAATTTCGAATGAAATATTAAATTTGTTTTGTTCTCCTTTCATTTTCTTGCTGTAAATTGCATAAAAAATAAATATATCAGTAGAGATAGGGCACTGTTGGGTTTAAGTTCAGACAGGTACTTGTGAGTTTTTAACAGTGAAGTTATCTTTGGGCATTGTATGGTATGAGGCAGGAAGTAGAAATATAAAAAAGTGTATGTGAAGAAGCCTAAGAAAATTCATTATTATACCAGAGAAGCCTAACTCAATTCATAATTATAACAGAGAAGCCTATCTCAATCTGTAACTATAACAGAGGGACAGTAAATAACTGTCAGAAAACGTTTTTACAAATTAACTTAAAGTGCCCCTTACAAATTTATAACTTACCTTATAGAAAGGTGATGAAGATAAATGAGAAAATCCTTTAAAGATGTATCTCAGGTAGTTGTAGTCAAAATGGCTGTGTTTCCCTCTCATTTTTCATTTATATTCATGTACATAACCAATCAAATGTCAGAAAAAAAGTAGGAAATAAAAGTAACATTTTAATTGGTTGTAAATTGTAACACTTCATATGTGTTTTTGTCATGTAATTTACCTCAGGATATTTAGACAAGGCTACAGCCTAAATGGCTCAACGGAATACCACCAAATTTGGGAAAATGGTAGGGACTGCTATGTAGTAGGGCCTATTCTATATTTGGTGAAAGTGTCTCCAGTGGTTTTTATGTAAATTAACCTCCCACATTTTTTCGGGGAGCGCTTACCGGTGTGCGCTCCGGTATGTGCACCGGGAGCGCTACGGGAGTCCGCCATCTTGTGTTTCGGTACAATTGAGACAGAAGATGGAGGACAAACAACATTGGGAATGGGTAGAAGGGGTCACGGTAGACAGCCCCTGACCCTCTAGGTTTTCTGAGGGGAGTTTAGGAGGCCCATATAAACCCCAAAACAATTTTTTTTTTATTTCGCGGGGGGAGCGCCCGGTACACGCACCGGGGAGCGTACCAGGGAGCGTACTTTGGTGAAAAATAGTGACAAAAGTTAGAGAAAGATAATAATTTTGAGTGATCAGAGGTAGGGTAGCTCTGAAAAGAGCTTTTGGGTTCTGTGGCTGATTTAGGTACCTACAAGTAGGTTCCAATGCACAGTCTTAAATTCAGGAGGAATATTCTATTCCCCTCATCTGAGAAGTGCACACCATCTCCTCTATAGATATCTTGCATGTTGAAACGCAAGTTATTATTGTATATTGAACCCATTCCAAAGTCTCTCATGTAAGCAGAAACAGATTTATTCACATGTTTCCGTGCTTTCTCAAATTGTGGAGAGAATTGGTTGGACCAGTTCCATTTCTGTCTTTGACATATATTGGAATATACCAAGGCAGTTTGTGGAAAAAGTTCCATCAATTGATCAAAGGTGTCCTTTAAAAGCATTTCCAGACCTACCCCAGTTAAAGTGTCCAAGTCATTTCCTCCACAGTGCACTATTAAGAGGTCAGGGTTTGGCAGATGCAAAAAGGTTTTTTACCAATGGTATCAATTGGTGACATCTCAATCCTTTCTGGCCAATCCACTTGATTTCCACATTTGTTAAATCAAGGTTGTGAAATTTCCTGCTAGCTGCATACCTTTGAGCCCAGTGGATGTAGCTATGTCCAATAATCCACACAGAATACATGGTGAGAGACGGTTCTGGTGCAGTCAGATGAAGTGTGGGAATGAAATGGCAGTTGGAACAGTAGGAGTTTACAAAAAAATAATTGTGGAGTTTCACTGCTCTTGAATCACAAGCAATGATTGGTGGATTCAGATAGTTGAAAACTTAGGGCCCCATTAGGATGGCGGGCGGGCGGAAATCGGGACCGCCCGCCCTAAAGACGGGGGTCCCGCACGCACCATTAGGATGTGCCCACCACAGTGGTGGGCACATCCTGTATTTATAGAATTGTGGTGGGCGGAGCTCTGTGCTCCGCCCGCCACAATACTAAAAATGCTTTGCAGCATTTACATAATCAAAGCAGCAGGCACCGAGCGGTGCCTACCGCTTTGATTATCCCCCGTGTGCCACCCCCCTTGGGCCTTCACTCTGGGGGCCCACAGGGGGCCCCCAGAGTGAACACCGCCTGCCTTTCCGTGGCGGCATTGTCGCCGCGGAAAGGCATTGCACTCGTGCCATTGTAATATGGCTGGCGGTGTCTCATAGACACCGCCACCATATTATTCATTTTCCGCCCCGGCCGCAATGCAACCGGGGCGGAAATGTGGTGGGCGGGGTTTCCATATGTTGCGGTCCCCCCCGCCATTGTAATGTGGCGGGTGGTCATTTCTGTCGGGCAGATCGCCACCGCCACCATGGCGGTGGCGATCGGCCCGACATCCTAATGGAGCCCTAAATGTTAGGGTGCATGGTTGTGTTTTGTGAAAGAAGCAATTTGAATGGTTAAGAAAAAGTCAATTTAAGAAAGATTGCATAGGATAAGCTGGTGTATTGAGAGGTCAAACTTCCTTGCCGACTTCATTTGCAACATTGTAGAATAAACTTTTGAACCTGAGAGTTAAGTAAGGAGGGAGTTGCTATGTTAACAGATAGAAAGGGCTGAGTGGGGAAGGGTGTTGGTTTGAAAATAGTGAGGGAAGAGTTTTGATTGGTTGAAATGAGGCATATCTGTGTAGAATTAGAGGTTTTCTGTGCCAGTCATGGTTGCAGTGTGTGGAGTGCATACCTTTTGCTCTGCTAAAGATAAATTGGTATGTGTGTCTGACACTGTTCTCAATCTCCCTAAAGCATTTGTAAAGGTGAGTGATGATTCATTTAATTTCGATAGAGACTTGTATGCTCTTTGGAGAAGATTTGGAAGCAGATTGTTTTTTTTAATGTTGTTTTGTGTCATGTTTTTAGATAATGCTTGGTTAAAACATTTTACTGCATAGAGGAATTATATTTTGTGAAATAGTGAAGTTTCAGTAGTTAAATTGAATGCTTGTACATAGGACCTGTTTTGTGTTTCTAAAGTGTTATTTAAAAAACGATTTTGGAGTAAATGAATGGGTTTTATATTTTTGAGAAGGAATTATTAGTGTTTGCCTCATTAAATAAATATATTTAAACCTTTTAAAATGATGTCACCTGCATTACCTCAGATTAGGATGCAGATTGAGCTTCTTTCTGGTTGGTTTGTGTTATGTTTTTGGATAATGCTTGGTAAATATGTTTTGCAGTATAGGGGAGATGCATTATGTAAAATTGAGACGTTTCTCTAGTGACATGGAATGCTTGTACATAGGACCTGTGCTGTGTTTCTAAAATGGTATTTAAAAAATGAGTTTGGGGTAAATGAATGCCTTTTATATTTTTGAGAAGTAATTATTAGTGTTTGCCTCATTAAATAAATATATTTGAACCTTTTACAATGATGTCACCTGAATTTCCTCAGATTAGGATGCAGATTGAGCTTCTTTCTGGTTAGTTTGTGTCATGTTTTTGGATAATGCTTGATATGAACACATGCAAGATAGAGGAATTGTCTTTTGTGAAATAGTGAGGTTTCAGGAGTGAAATTGTATGCTTGTACATAGGACCTGTACTGTGTTTCTTAAATGTGATGCGAAAAACGATTTTGGGGCAAATTAATAGTTTTTACTTTTTTGAGAAGGAATAAATAGTGTAAATGAGGTGAGGCCTGTCCTGGGGTGTAGATGAGGTGAGGCCTATTCAGGGGTGCAGATGAGGTAAATCCTGTTCAAGGTTGTAGATGAGGTAAGGCTTGTACAGGGGTGCAGAGGAGGTGAGGCCTGTGTTCAAAAGTGTATTGGGAGAGAAGTGTGTCTAGGGGTGCAAAGGAGGTGAGGTCTGTGTCTAAGAATGCAGTGGGGGAGAGGCTTCATGAAGTCCAGTCCAGTGCATTCTTAGACATAAGCCTCACCACCTCTGCTCCCCTGGACAGGCCTCACCTCATTTGTGCTTTTGGACAGGCCTCACCTCATCTGCACAATCTGCTTCCTAATCTGAGAAAACACAGATGAAACGTGCATTCATGTACACAGTATGTAAACCTTGTGATTAATGTAAAACCAATTAATGTGCTGTAAAACAATTTTTACATCACTTTTTAAAAAGAGTGCACAGGTCATATGTAGAAGCATTTCATTACACTACTGAAACCTCACTTTTAATAAACAATAACAAAAACAAAAATATGACATAAACCAACAGGAAAGCAGCTCAATCTGCATCCTAATCTGAGGTAATGCAGGTGACATCATTGTAAAAGGTTCAAATATATTTATTGCATGAGGCAAACACTAATAATTCCTTCTCGCCACATCTGCACCCTGTCACCATTAATTATACCCAATACATTGAGGTCTGTCAAAGGGGGCACAGAGAAGGTAATGCTTGCCCAAGGGTCAGAGGAGGTGAGTCTTGTCTATTGCACTATTGGACATAGGCCTCACCTCCTTTGCACCCCTGGATAGGCCTCACCTCATCTGCTCAATCTGTTTACTAATCTGAGGAAACACAGGTGACATGATTGTGAAATGTGCTAATATATTTTTTGAAACATGCAGATACTATCTAATCAACCTTTTTCTTTGTAATATTCTCGTTTTGAGTTACTCCCTATTACACCTCTTGTTTGTTTTACACCTTCTCTCCCTCTTTCTGACTTTTTTCTCTCTTTCTGTCACACCCTCTGTGTGCCCTACTTCTTGTAACATCCTCTCTCTGATTTAGTTCCTCTTACACCCTCTGTCAAACTTACTCTCTGTCTCTCCTTTTACAGGCTCTCTCTGTTTTAGTCTCTTTTACAACCTTTTCCCTTCTAACACCCTCTCTCTGTCTTACATCCTCTTTCATCCTCTCTCTGTTTTACACCCTATTACATCCTTTTTCTGACTTACTCCCTTTTTTTACTTACTCCCTCTCCCTATTACATCCTTTTTCTGTCTAACAACATATTATACACTCTCTCTGTCTTAGTCCTTCTCTATGTTTTACTTCCTCTACCTGTTTCTTTGTCTGAGTCTCTCTGTGTCTTTGTGTTACTCCCTCTAGCTGTTTTTCTCTGTCTTACTCCTGGTTATATAGTTGCTGTAGAATAAACTTAGATATGTTGTAAATTAGTGTTTATATTGTTTGCTTATTGTCATTGCTTTGTTGTTTGCTAATAGTGGTCTATAATGTGTTATTTTTTTCTTTACCACAGATTCAAAATAACATTTCAAAAGTAAGCAAATATGCCGTCAAGGCAAAGGAAAAGGAAGGCTGCCATACGGAAAAAAACAAAAACTGCAACGGAATTAAAGGACTCACCTACAACAAGTACTTCAAAAAACACAAAAAAAGCTCCTGGTAAGACAACTAAGTCTTTTTTTCGGAACATTTGTAGAGGAAAAATTGTTAAAGAGAATGTAAATATACCGAAGGAAAGAGCAAATTTGAAAAGGAAGGAGAGGCCCCTCAAAAATGTTAGTACTGGAGCAGGAGAGAAGAGTATGGATAGCAATAGAAGGCAAAATCAATTTAGGGACATTCGTAGATGAATGTTTCGCAATAGGGGAGTTTTAAATTTGTTAAAAAATGTTAAGAAAGGTAAACAGAGAGCTGCTTTTTACAAAAAAAAGAAAAGTGTAGAGAAGATTGTTGATCAGGCTTTTGAAGTTAAGAAAAAATTATTTATTTTAGTAATCAATAGAATTAGGATACTTAACAAGGCAATTGATGTTTTCAAATCGAACAGTAGATGGAAAATAATAATTAATCGGACTGATTTTTTGAAGTATTTTCTGGAGAATGGATGCATAGTTCAAGTTCTGAGCCATTTTTTAATGAGGAGAGTTACTTCCAGGAAAATGATTTGGTGCATGCAGTTGACACCAGTGGTCAAGCATATGAGGTGAAAGACGGTTGTCCGATAGAAAAAGAGAAACTTGTGTCTAGAGATGTAGAAGAGGTGTTAGTTGATGAAGTTTTAGGGAGACGTTCTAGGGGAACAGTATACACATGGAAGTGTAGTAGTATTTATAGTGTGCGACAGGATTCAATCGATTTGCTTCGTAATTTCTTACGTACATGTAGTAAGAAAAGTGTAAAGCAGAAAATGAAGATTTTGCAAGAATTAGATCCTTGCAGAGTGAACTAAAACACAGGTTTGCATGGGCATTCACTGGCTTGTATTTCTAGAAAAGTATGTCAGAGTGTTTTTGTTAGGATCTATGCTTAATGGAACACTGAGCGAGTTGCTAGGAGGTCAGAATGTTATGTTGTGAAGTGCAGCTCAGTAAGAAGAGGTTGGTGAAGGAGCTGCAGGTCTTCTTGTATATGCTTATCTTAGTAAAGCTTACTTCCTCCTACAAACTGCTTTGGACTCATCTTTACACTGGCGACGAGGGAAACTACTCTGGCAGGGGACAGATTGTCTTTGACCTCCACCCCTGGACGATACTACCTGGAGCTGGTACTATACATTTACTCCTTCAATTATAATTCTACTGGATTTGGATCTTCTACCTTTATCTTCCTGCTTACTTGTGGATTTAAAAGATCTTAAGCTACCTCTTCTAATTATTCCTAAAAGAACCTCCAAGAAGCTTTCCCAAGTACTTAGGTGTGCCACTTCAAACTGTTTATCTATGTCTGCCTAAGCGTCATTAGCATTGTGGATTATTGAGGATTTGCTGATAATTGCCCATAATTGTGGATTTGCTTGGAATTGGATTGCCGATAATTGTGGATTTGCTTGGATTTGGCAAAAATCGTCAAACTTTCATTTTATCGCGATCTGCATCTTTTGAACTGCTTGAAACTGCCTACCTGAGCGCGCTGTCTCTAACACCGTCATCAAGAGCTTCTCGCACTGCTGTTGCCAAACTCCGACGTTGGAAGCTGCTCACGTCACTCCTGCTGCTCCTGCAATTACTGGGTGACCTGTGCCATCGTCATCGCGATGCGTAGTGTCACGTAGCGTCAAGAAAACGTGTCGGACATCTTAAATTGGTCTTAGTGTCACGTACCGTCAAAAAAATGTGGCGGCCATCTTAGATTGGTCTAACATACTGCTTTTCTTTCATACACTGACCGGAACAAAATCGGAAAGGCATAAAATGACGGACAACATCGGAAAGGCATAAAACGATCGCAACAAGAATCAAGAATATTTAGTCTTTGTCAACAATGCTGTGACCATTACATGAGGCGTAAGAGTAGAAAAGTGGTGGGGGGCTCTTTTCTACATTGTTCATTGGGGACATTGTTCTTGATATATATTTTGTGGAAAAATAGTTGGAGTTCTTTTTTCCTACATTGTTTATTTAGGAAAAGTTGTAGGTACTTTGTTCTTGATGTTTTGTGGTCAATTACTAGAGTGAATATTGTGTGGAACTTACAATATTTCCACTACAGCCATGGCTGATCAATCATTTGCTGCTCCTCCTTCCTTTCTTCCTACCCCTGGTGAGCCTACTGTCCCATGGAAAGAATGGAAAAAGCTGTTTTTAACATATATTCTTGCCACTGGTGCAGACAAATTTGGACCGATTCGCAGACAAGCAACTTTACTCCATAATTTAGGGGTAGAAGGTAGGAGACTTTACGAAGATTTACCAGAAATATCCTTGGGTATTGGTAATGGTCAACCCACTAATGTCTACGAAATGAGCATGCAGATGTTAGAGAAAAGATTTGTGGCTAAAATTAACACTGCTCTATAAAGACACACATTCTTTTGTCGTGTGCAAAGGAGCGATGAAGACATTTCTAGTTATGTTGCAGCTTTGGTGGGACTATCTTTAAATTGTAAATGTAAAGATTTAGGTGATCCTCTAATTAGAGACCAAATCGTTAGGTGCACTAATAACAAGAAAGTAAGAGAAAAATTACTCATAAAAGACTGTACTTTGGAGGAAGCAATACAAATTGCTAAGGGGCTTGAAAATACTGACTTATGGATTAAAGAAATGGATAAGTGTACCAATTTGATAGCATCTAAAGATACTGTAAAGGTGTCTGAGCATAGTGAAAAAGCTTCTCAAGTTTCGGCTAATGTTGATGAAACTAAAATTGTCAAGCCTGCTGCAAAATTTGATTTTAAATCTACTAGTAAATTTCCGACTTATCGTCCAAGTAATGTTGGACAACAAGGAAACTTTCGTCAAATTAAATGTTACAGGTGTGGAGCTCCTGGGCATATTGCATCAAGTACGCGATGTATGGCCAGAAATGCTATTTGTAGAACGTGTGGCCGAAGGGGGCACTTAGTAAAAGTTTGTAATGCTAAAACACAAAATGTCAATGAGGTTGATGATTGTTGCGAGAATGTTCAAGAATTGATGTTATGTGTTGAAGGGTTACCTAACAATGAAAGTATCCAAGACCATGTATCTCTTATTGATATACCTTCCGAGAGTACAGATAAATTAGAAAAGCCACATTGTTTAGTTAATTTTGATAGCAGGGATCAGAAGCATCCTAAGACCAGAGATGTTAAAATGCTAATTGATTCTGGAAGCCTTTATACATTGTTATCTAAAGAAAGATACATTGAAGTTTGGGGAAATGATGGTATTGTTGCTTCTTGGTGGGCACCAGATAATAAAGCAGTAGGTTATAGTGGGAAGACTATAGATATCCTTGGACTCAAATGGATGGTAATAACTTTTTCAAATAGGAAAGTATTTGGACGAGTTTACCGTACAAAGCAAGGGTCCAATTTGCTTGGTTGGCGCCACCAGAAGGATGTAGGTATTTTGTTAAATCCTAATGCTGCTGTCCCAGTTTCTTCACTTTCTGTCCTTAATGTTGACAGTTTTGAGATTGACATCATGTGAAGATTTCCCAATGTCTTTTCTGACAATTTGGGGAAATTAAAGGGGTTTTCGCACAAAATCATTCTCAAGAAGAATGCGGTCCCAGTGGTTCATATAGTTAGAAATGTCCCACATTTAATGAGAGCCCCTCTTAAAAATGAATTGGATAAACTGTTAGATTTGAGAATAATTGAGCCCATTGAAGCCTCTGAATGGCTCGCCCCCATTGTCGTCGCACCTAAGGATGGTGGGGCTAAGATTCGGCTCTGTGTGGACCTCCGAGACTTAAATAAAAACATTTGGGTGGATAGGCAACCATTACCAAACATTTCTGAGATGTTAAGTGATATGAGTGGTGGTGTGATTTTTAGTGTGATTGACATGTCTGCAGCTTACCACCAGATAGACTTGGATGAACAATCACAACATCTCACTTCTTTTGTGACTCCGCTGGGTGCATTTAGGTATTGTAGGATGCCTTTTGGATTGGCGTCCTCTTCGGCGGTGTTTCAGAGAGTAATGCAACAAGTTTTGGTTGGAATACAGAATGTTTTATGCTTTCAAAATGACGTGTTGATTGTTGGGAAGAGTTGTGAACATCATGATAAGGTCTTAACCGAAGTGTTGGAATGAATGGAAAATAACGGCTTGACCATAAAGAAAGAAAAGTGTCAATTAAAACGAGATAGCGTGACTTATCTGGGCCATGACATATCTGGTCTTGGCATTAGGCCTAAGAAGAGTATAATTTCTGCAATTATCAATGCTCCTATACCGTCCAGCTTAGGTCTTTTTTGGGTCTAGCTGAATATTGTTCGAAGTTTATAAAGGGATTTTCCGATGTTGTAGAACCTTTGAGGGTGTTGATGAAGAATGGAGTTACATTCAAATGGAGTGAGGTTTGTGATGAAGCATTCAAGTGTGTTAAAAAAGGAATTGTGTATGCACCGACCCTTGGTCACTTTGATGTGAAAGCTAGGACTTTAGTTACCACAGATGCTAGTGCTGTAGGGATTGGTGCAGTTTTGTCCCAGATTTGTAATGGTGTGGAGAAGATCATAGGATTTGCATCAAGGAGACTTCAGGGAGCTGAAGTTTCTTATTCCGTTATTGAGAGGGAAGCTCTCGCTTGCACTTGGGGAATAAATCATTTCAGATATTTCCTTTGGAGTTTTCCTTTCAGGGTGAGAACGGATCATAAACCCCTTGCACATTTGTTTAAGGGGGAAGAGGTTTGCAAGGAAATGTAACTCCCAGGATATCTAAGTGGATTCTGTCTGTGCTTGAGTACAATTTTGAGATGGAATATGTCAGAGGTGAGAAAAATGTAGTTCCAGACTATTTGTCAAGAATGCCCGTTGAGGATTTAGAAAATGATGACTTTTTAGCTAGTTATAATGAAATCTTGACATTTTCTAAAGCAGATTGGGAATCTGCCATGTCTGAAGAGCAGGTGTTGTCAATAGTCATAAAAAATGTTTCTGAGGGATGGTCTATGGAGTCTAGTGCTGACATTCGTTTAAAGGTTTTTCATCATGTTGAGGGTGAATTAAGTGTTTCAGAAGGTAAGTTGTGGAGAAGAAACAGGTTGGTGCCACCATGCAATCTTAGGTCTAAGATTATGACTTTGGCGCACGAAGGTCATTTAGGTAGAAACATGACAAAGAGGTTTTGTGAGTCGTACTGGTGGCCAGGCATGGATGGAGAAATAGATGATTTGGTTAAACATTGCTATGCCTGTGCTGGTAGTGATAAAACTAAAATCGTTAGGCAGCCTCCCATTTCGTGTGTTGATTTTCCGGAACGTCCCTGGGAAAAATTGGCTATTGATTTTCTTAGTCCAATTTCCAAATTGAGTGCTCGTAATACGTTTTTGATAGTTCTGGTGGATTATCACTCGAAGTGGTTTGTGGTGGAGTCTACTGAGAATATTGATACCAGGAGAGTGATTGGTTTTATGGAAAGAGTGTTTCTGAATTAAGGGATTCCAAAAACTCTAGTATCAGACAACGGGGTGCAGTTGGTTTCTAGAGAAATGAAAGAATTTTTGGATGGTATGGGAATATGTCATGAGAGAGTTGCGTTATTCAGGCCGCAGGCTAATGGTCTTGTGGAAAGGATTAACAGATTGTTAATGGAAAATATTCAATTATCTCTTGCTAATGGTCTAGCATGGTCAGATGAACTCAAGAAAATGGTGTGGTCTTTTAGAGTCACGCCACATTCAGTTACTGGTGTCTCGCCTTTTGTTTCCCTTAAAGGGCGGAAACCTGGTACAAAGGAGGTTCCGGGTTGGCTGAGGAACAAAGAGTGTGTTTGAGTTGATCGTATGGGTGTGAAATGTAGTGTTGATAAACGACAAAGTGATTCTGCTCAGTCATATAATTTGAGAATGAGGGTGCGCGAGAATGACATTAAAGTAGGTGATTGGGTTGTGACTAGGAAGGGTGGTATAGTGATTAAAGGGGAGAGTAAGTTTTCACAACCCAAACAAGTGAAGTGTGTCAAAAGAAACATTCTTATCTTGAGTAATGGTTCTGCTTGGAGTAGTGGTAATGTTGCAAAATGTCCTATTTGTTTGTTATTTCATGAATGTAATCTTTATTGAACATGTTATATCATATTGTATAGGTTACCTTGTATTTTGTTTGTATTTGTAATGGGGGAGATGTGTTAGGATCTATGCTTAATTGAACACTGAGCGAGTTGCTAGGAGCTCAGAATGTTATGTTGTGAAGTGCAGCTCAGTAAGAAGAGGTTGGTGAAGGAGCAGGCGGTCTTCTTATATATGCTTATCTTAGTAAAGCTTACTTCCTCCTACAAACTGCTTTGGACTCATCTTTACAGTTTTTCATCATTTTAGGATGTTAGCAGTGCATCATAATAAAGTGAGGAAATTAGTGAGAAGGTTGTATTATGCAAAAAGTCCAGCACTTAAGCTTAAACAGTTAAACGGTGCTCTTTTGCATAGATCCGAATTAGATGTGAAGAGGATTTGTGAAGAAATTGAGTTTTGTTATTTTGGGGACAAAGAGGACAGTGTAGAAATGAATATAGTAATAGATGGTAATTTGGAAGACAATGTACAGATTTCAAGTATAGAAAAGTTTGACGAGGAAATTACCAAGTTTAAGGTGAAATCAAGTGAAAGGTCTAATTTAACTTGTGTGTTTTGTCAACGGACTCATTATAAGATTCAGACTAGGTTAGTTGATGTATATGCAAAAAGTGAAATGGAAAACAATAGTGAATGGAAGGATTTTGTAACTTATTTGTTGGTGGAGAATTCTTTTGATTTGAGTTTTGATCAGCGTATTTGTAATTATTGTTTTAAAAAATTAAATGAAAAGAGAATGCCTGCTAGAGCTGTTCATAATAATCTTCAGTTGATAGATATTCCTTCTAAATTGATGGATTTAAATACTTATGAATCTATTTTGATTCAATGTGTCCATCCTTTTCAGGCTATTGTTCGCATGGAGTCTAAGATAGGGAAATTGCCTCCTACAGATTTACAGAGAGGATTAAAGGAAAGAGTAGTTTATTTGCCTCTTGATGTCAAGAAAAATATTGATACAATTGGTGTAGAAAGAGTACAAGAGGAACCTCTGGTTATTCTAGTTAATGGGGTTCCGACAAAGAGTAAGAAAATCTGGCAAGATTTAGTGGATGTTAGGAAAGTCAAAAAGGCAACGTTGTATTTGGTCAAAAACAATGAGTACTACAAACATGTATGTGTTGGAGTAGAGGAAACAGCTACGGAAGAAGACAGTGATTGTTCAGCCGGCCAAATTGAAAAAGTTGATGTGTCTAGAAGTGAAGAAATATATGAAAATTATACTGTTCATCCTTTGCATTCCAAAGAAGTAATGGGGAATGCAGTTGACTTGTTTCAAATGAAAGCAGCAAAAGGAAGTCCTATTAGTGTATGGGAAGAAAGTTTGGAAGCTCGTTGTTTTCCACAGTTATTTCCAACAGGTCGAGGTGGACGATCTGACGATCGACCAGTTCAAACTCCTGTAGCTGAATACCGGACTTTAAGATTATATGCTGAAGATCCAAGGTTTCGTCAATGCATTCCGTATTTGTTTCATCTACTGTATGAAAGTGACTTGTCTGTGCTTTCTTATGCAGTTAATCACATACTGAAAAGTAGAGCTAATCTGCAAAATGTTTCGGCGAGGGACTTTAAGGAGAAAGTCAATCTGCAAGACAGTATTTTGGAATCTCAGCTAATCAATCTCATGGCATGTCAGCGTGGAACAAACGAGTATTGGTTCCGTCGTCATGGTGAATTGAAATGTATGCTAAGAAACTTAGGAACTCCTACATGGTTCCTCACTCTTAGCTGTGCTGAGTATGCATGGGATGACTTACTTCAATTTCTACGAGAGGCAAATGGAAACATACAAAATATAGAATTGAAAACACCTGGAGAACTGTGTTCTTTGGATCCAGTGAATGTATGCAGATATTTTAATCATAGATTTGAAGCTATGATGTCTTTTATTACCAACAAAAAAAGTCCTCCCCTTGGAGAGGTTTTGGATTTCTTTTGGAGGAAGGAATATCAAGCGAGAGGTGCTCCTCACATACATATGTTGTTATGGATTAAAGATGCACCCAAATTTGGAAATGATTCGGATGACACAGTGATGAGTTTCATTAAAGAGTATTCAACATGTGCTGTTCCGAAAACTACTGAAGAAAATAGTTTAAGGCAACTAGTTTTACGCTTTCAATCCCATCGTTGTGGAAAGTACTGTCGTCGAAAATTTAGAAACAAGGATAAGTTCTACCCAAAATGTCATTTTGCGTTTCCATGACCAGTGATTTCTAAAGGAAGAGTAAATAATTTGATGTTTTCTCTGCAACATACTGTGACGAGGAAATCACCAAAAAATACATACAATTTAAAAAGAAAAGAAGAGTCCAAGTATATTAACGACTACAACCCAGTAATTTTGTCCATGTGGAATGCTAACGTGGATATTCAGTTCGTTGCTGACAATTTTATTGCTGTGGCTCGATATGTGACGTCTTACATCACAAAAAAAGAAAAGACAGAACTGAAGGAAATGTGGGAGGACATTTCACATGAAAAGAGTATAAGTAAAAAATTATACAGTTTCAGTCTGAAGATGTTGTCGCATCGAGAAATTGGAGCATATGAATGTTCTGATCGGTTATCATCAGCAAGTCTCTATGCCAAATCTAGATCAATCATTTGGGTGAGTCTAGGTCTTGCTGCAACACGAAACTGAG
Organism: Lissotriton vulgaris; assembly: GCF_964263255.1. Classification (NCBI taxonomy): domain Eukaryota; kingdom Metazoa; phylum Chordata; class Amphibia; order Caudata; family Salamandridae; genus Lissotriton; species Lissotriton vulgaris. The sequence goes on from NC_141694.1 coordinate 181,575,158, forward strand.
TATTGAAATCTGTACAAGGAATTGAGTATTTGGCGGAGAAAGAACCAAACAGTACAGATATTTTGAAGACAAACATGTTGGATACATACTATCAAATAGAAGTATTCACCTTGAGAACACTTGTTTGTATGAAGTTCTGCAAAACTATAGTTATAAGAGGAACATCACAGAAGATATCAATAATGAAAAGTATGCTGTCATTGGGTATGAAAGATGTCTAGTGAAGCAGAGAAAAGGCCATTTGATTAATCATCGAAAATTGAGTTGCGAATCTCCAGACAAAAAAGAATTTTACTATTTAGCTCTTTTGCAACTCTTTAAGCCATGGCGTACAGAAGAGGAACTACTTGGAGATTTTCTCTGTTACGAAGACTCTTTTAATGCAACCAAGGATAGCATAGAATGTTCTGTTTTTCCAAATTGTCTGCAAATGTTGAACGAAGAAATAGAGCAAGAAGCCACAATTGCTGAAGAGATTGCAAGAGACAGTTCTCAAGACAGTCAAAGTTCTACTTTATTGAGTCAGGATCCACTAGGAGGACCAATTATCCAAAATGAAGCTGCCACTGCCATGGATGAGGTGGAAAGAGCTATGGAACAAGCTCAAGAGGATGTAGTTAACTTAAAAGATTTTGTAAAGCAACTAAACATTGAGCAGAAAAAGATATATGACGAAGTCACAGAACAGATAGAACATGGATTCAGACATGAGAAAAAAGAGTGCTCATGTACATCATTTAAGCCTGTCCAACTGTACGTAAGTGGAGAAGCGGGAACAGGAAAAAGTTTTCTGATTAAAGCCATTTCAACTTATCTGCAGAAAAGGACTGAATCACCGCTGTCTTGTGTTGTAACCGCTCCAACTGGACTGGCAGCACATAACATTAAAGGGATTACTCTACATTGTTTACTGATGCTGCCAGTTGAGCATGATAATAAATTGCATTATAACAAGCTATCTGGAGATGCGTGTTCTGACGTTTCCAGAGTCCTGAAGAAAATGAAACTTCTTATCATTGATGAAGTAAGCATGGTCTCAAATCTAATGCTTGCTTTTGTGCATTTGAGAATGCAAGAAATTCTTAGAACAGAGTATGATGTGTTATTTGGAGGAAAACACATTATTGTTTTTGGAGATCTACTGCAGTTGACTCCAGTAAAAGGACAACCAGTGTTTAAAATGCTCACGCATGAAGATACCAGGAAGTCCCTTGGAAGCATTGGAAACGTTAATATATGGTTAAATTTCAAATATGCAGAACTGCTTCAAAATATGCGACAGGCAAAGGATGAAGATTACAAAAATATTCTGCAAGATGTAAGAATCAGAAAAGTAAGTGAGCATGGGAAAGAAGCTTTACATGCTCGATTAATTTCAAATTTGTATCCAAATGAAAACATTCTTCCAGAGAATATTTTTAAGAAAATTACTGAGAAGAAATCTGGGATATGTTTGATGCCAACTCTACAAGAATGTTACACCTTCAACAACAAAATGTTAAAGTTAGAAAATGAAGAGATTGTGAAACTGAAAGCAATAGATAAAATAGAGCATATGGGTGCAACAATTATTTTGTCAGAAAATTTAAAAACAAAATTGGATTCATTAGAGAAGAGTATATCTAAAACAGCTGGTTTTGAAAAGACTCTGAATGTGTGTTTAAATTGTCGTATCATTTTGAAAAGAAATTTAAATGTTGAAAGAGGTCTGGTAAATGGAGCTATGGGTCATGTTGTTGATTTTGTGAATTACAGAATTAGAGATGGAATTGAATTTTTAAAAATTAAATTGGATGGCATTGAGCAAGTACAACAAATCAGTCGTTGTTCTGCTAGATTTTTGCTTGTAAAAGACTTATATGTTCGCCGAAAACAGTTTCCTGTTTGTTTGGCATATGCAGTGACAATTCATAAATCTCAAGGTTTAAGTGTAGATAGTGCTTTGGTGAACATTGGAAGTTCTGTGTTTAAAGAGGGTATGGCATATGTGGCATTATCACGAGTCAGAACTTTATCAGGATTGTACTTGATTGAGTGTGATGATTTGCGCAGATTTAGATTGTGTTAAAGAATACAATAGGTTAAGAAGAGAGTATGCTCCACATTTGCCTCAATATCCTCTGTTTGAAAAACTTGTGGTAAGCCGAAAAAGAAGAAATGAGAATAATTGCAGTGAGGTAGTAGCAAAAAGACAAAAAGTAGATGAAACTGTAATTGTAAGCAGAAAGAAAAAGGATTCTGTTGAAGATGTTGTTGGATTTCAGTTTGAAAACAGTTCTGGTGTCAACTGCTATGCTAATGTAGTGGTTAATGTTGTTTTTTTCTTAAAACTTTACAAGAACAGATTGTTGAAAATCGAGATCAAAGATTCTGTGATTTATTGAATTCTGTGTTTCAGAAATGTAGCAGTGATAGAGCAAAAACAGAAAGTGTTTCAGAAATTAGAAATCTTTTAGACATATGTTCAGGTCCAAAAAAAATTTCACAAAATATTCAGCAGGATTGTCAGGAATTTTTAATGTATATGTTTGGTGTATTGAAAGATGAAGGTGTAGATGTAGAAAATCTTTTTAGCCTTTCTTATCAATGGCAGCATGACTGCGACAATTGTAGTTTATCAAGTAGTACTAGAATAGACACTGAAAGATTTATATATTTGACTTTACAAGACTGCAAATCAGTGTCTTTTAATAATCTAGTGAAAGCAGCTGATCATAATATGGTGTGTACCCAATGTAAGTGTCCAATGCTGTCCACAATATTTATACAAACTTATGGACAGTATGCCATTTTAATGTTTCAACGATGTAGACCTGATGGAACTAAATTGACAACTTCTATTAAAAATGTTGTGGCTTCTCAGTTATCAATTTCAGGAAGAACCTTTGTAACTGTAGCTATTATTTATCATGACGATCCTTCAACAACATCAGGACATTATACAGCATATTTAAAATGTCGAAAAGGTTGGTCTTTCTGTAATGATACACATTTGACTTTCAAACAACGTTTGCCTTTTGACTTAAAAAATTCTTACCTAGTGTTTTTAGAACCAAAATATAACTAAAGGTAATTGGCCTATGAAGACGGGAGCAGTTAATAAAAGTTACTCTGCTATTTAAAATTTTATTGTGAGTAAAAGTGATGAACATAATATAAAAAATCTAGTTCTCATATAGGTACTGTAAGTGGATCTCATAGTAAGTGATATCAGTATTATAGGAAATGTTGAACATGAGTGATCCAGACATGGGAATATGAATAGTTAAACATTGTGAAAATGTTGTATGAGCTTTTCTTTCGAAACATTGGGTAAACGGTAATTTCAGAGTTTGAAAATAGACTGATAAATCTGACACTATTTGGCCGTAAGGAATAGTGTTGGAATGAGCAGAGTCCTAACTTAACACAAGGAGGAAATGGAAAAATTGAGACATATTTCAGATGTTCTTAGAGTTTTTTATAGGAAGTCGATGAAATGGAAGTTTTAGAGAACAGCAGAGTATTTTCCTATGAAAAGGACCTTCATGAGCTACTATTTGTACTCAAGGAAAAGTAAGTGAGTCAAAGATTAGTGTAAATATGTTATTTTTTAAGTTTATATGTTTTTTTTAAACACAATCTTTTAGATTGTGGTTTTTTTTCCCCGCTGTTATATGATGAATAGTTTGAACTCACTGTTTTCAGTGAAATTCTATATATTCTGAGAACAGCAAAAATAAACTATGTAACATGTTGTAGAAGTTATTCTATAGTTTGTTTTGTGTAATTTATATTGTAGTCCCATTGTCTCACACTCACTCTCCTTTTTCCACCCTTTTTCAGCTCTCTTTACTCACTCACACTGCTTTTCTCTCACTCTGTTTCATCCCCGTTCCTTTACTCCACTTCTTTCACTACCCCTCAATCCTATTTCAACTGTCCGCATCCCCTCTGTCCTTTGCACCACTTTTCAGCTTTCAGTCTCTCTGCTTTACTTTCCTTTTCCGTCTTTTTTTCCTTTGTTCTTTTACTAATTCCTCTTTACTCACTCATCTCTTTTTTCGTACTCTGTCACTATAACTTACCCATTCTCTCTCACTTATCTTTCTTTGCTTCTTACTTTTATCCTCTTTTTTCGTTTACTACCTCTATGTCCACAGTCTCTCACTCTCCTTGTGTTATGCTCATTTGTGTTTATCTACCTTCTATCTTATCTCTTACAACAACTTCACTGTTCCTCTCTCATCATTCTTCACCCCAGTTCTTATACTCCGGTTCCGTTACTACCCCGCATTTCCTATCTTTCAGTATCCTTCTCTTTAGTTTCATTACCGAATCACATTCTCTCAGTACCATTGCTTTAGTTCTCTTCCCCTTTCTTTCCTTGTTTTGCTCCCTTACTCATTTTCTTTTCCTTACTCATTGTATTCCACTTCACTCACTCCTTCCCTTAGTCCCTCTGTGTACTTACTTCCTCACTCCTTTTCTCTCAATCCTTCTATATTATCGTCACTCCCTTCATTCTGTGACTCCCCTTCACTCACTCTCAGTCATCTTCCATTCCTCTTTCTTGTAAATGAATCCTCAATCAGACTCCTTTCCCTCTCACTCATTCCCCTTTTACTTACTCTTCTTTCTTGATTTAGTTTTGGTAACTCACATTCTTTTAGTATCTTACTTACCTTCAGTAATTTGCTCTTCTTCTATTTCTTTTTCCCTCTTTTTGTCCTTCTACATTACTTTATTTCCCTTTCTGTATCCTTCACTCTTGCTTTATTTCTTAGTAGACTTTTATGATTTTTAACCTCTTCACCTGTCTCTTTTATTTTAATATATATATTCTACTAATTATAACTTATTTTCACAGATACAAAGTGTAGAAAAAAATGTAATTAAGTGTGCATTAATTATATGGTAAGTATGACTAAAAAATGTAGTTTGTCATCATCCTTTGCTTTAACCTCACTACTTTTCTCTCACCCTACCTCACCCCTATTTCATTACTCTGCATCCCTCACTTATTCTTATCCTCCTTGTTTACTTCTCTTTTCCTTACTTTTCTACCACATTCAACTTCTTTCAGACCTCCTGCTCACCCACACTCCCTCACTTTCCTTTATTTTCTGGTTCACTTAGTCCCTTTCTGTCACTCCTTCCTTTTCTCTCTCTATCCTTTCTCTCTGTCACTCCCCATGTCTTTCCTTTTCTCAGTTACTTCCTCTAAAACCTTTTCTCTGTCTTACTATCTATTACACAGTCCTGTTGTGTTCCTCCCTCTAGCTCTCTTTCTCTTTACACCACTCTTTCTGTCCCCTTTCTTTATGCTCACTTCTTCATTATTTTTTAAAATTATTTTTTCTTTGGTGAGCTAACGGGACGCGCTCCGGTACGCGCACCGGGGCGCGCCGGAATACTGCGCTCTCTGGTGCGCTCACCGGTACGCGCACTGGGAGCGCTCCTGGGCCAAAAAAAAATAATAATATATATACATTAAAAAAAAGTATTACATTAATATATAATATAGGACTCATTTTAAAAAATATTACATTACATAGGTATAAAAATTTGCTAATAAAAAACCTTTGAAATTTACTGAAAAAAACAGGTTTGAGGCCCTATATATAGTTAGGAATTAGCATTTAAAAAACCGATGAAATTCACTGAAAAAAACGTAGGTTTCACACCAGTTATAGTTAGGAATTAGCATTTAAAAAACTTATTAAATTTACTGAAAAAAACATTGGTTTCCCACCAGTTATAATTAGCTGGAAATTTTACTGACATAAAACCATTGAAATTTCCACGTTATAGTTAGTTGGACTCACTATAACTTGCGCGCCTGCAATGCACTGCTGATGACGTCACATAGTACATCACTCATGACATGGTCAGTGGCATCACTGATGACATCACTGATGACACCATCCACTGAATGTGTGTCTTTCTGAAAAATAAATATGTTTTATATATGTATTTGTAAAGGTTGATGGAAGAAGTGAGTAGCTACATGTGTGTGTATATGGGTTATTAGATTTTTTTTTTTAGTATCAGTATGAGTGTCTGTATGGTTTGGTGGGGGTATTACTTAGCACATAGACGCATCAATGACTGACTCACTGTTTGTATGTGTTTTGAAGACAGCATATGTGCAGGATTGTAAGGGTGGATGAGTGTGTATATGTGTGTGTTAGTGAGTGAATGCCTGTCTCACTAGTGTCTTTATCAGTAATGACATATGTTTTAATCTAGTATATGTGAGTATTGATGTATATAAGTGAGTATATGTGGGAGTGAGAGATTGTAAGAGTTCCTGTTTAAATAAGTATGTGTTTCTATAAGTGATTGTTTAAGAGTGTAAATATGTGTAAGTTTCCTTAGAAGTAAGGTGGTAGTGTGTGTATAGTTGTATTTGCAAATAAATGGATGTTCAATAGTTTATTTGCATGTGTGAGTATGTGTGTGAGTAACTTTTGGATGACTGTTGGTATGTAACAGGATGTATAGGTGTATCACTACATATGATGAGTGAGTATATGTATGAGTGACTATATAGAACTGTTGGTGAATGAGTGGATGTGTATATAGATGGTGGAATTACTGAATTGGTTATTGTAACTGGTATGGGTATCTCCATTTTTTGAAAATGTTAGTTTCTGTTTTTGAATATGTGTTTCAAGGGTTACATTACACTGAAAGCAGGTCTGGCACTCTGTCACAAGGATGGTGTCATCAGTGATGTCATCAGTGATGTCACTGACCATGTCATGAGTGATGTAATATGTGACGTCATCAGCAGTGCATTGCAGGCGCACAAGTTATAGTGAGTCCAACTAACTATAACGTGGGAATTTCAATGGTTTTATGTCAGTAAAATTTCCAGATAACTATGGTTTTTTCAGTGAATACATATATATATATATATATGTTTGTATATTGTCCTGTTGGGAATCCTGGCAGCTACCCCCTGGTTGGCAAGTAACTACGAGCAACCGAGGCACTTCGGCGGTTGAACTGCGGTGTGGTTCGTGTCGGCTGACGCGGCACACCAAGCGGATCCTGCCGTTGTTGAGTCGGTGAGTGAACGAAGCTTTGAACCAGGTTGGGGAGTTTTACAGCAACAGCACTAATATATTGCGAATCACGTAACCGGGAGGTTAACCGGCTAAGAACATTTGCGCAATACCAGTTCGGATAACGATACACAGAAAGTGAAACAACATGTCTGACGAGCTTGATAGACAGCGAGAGGAAGCTGCTGTTAATTTGTTTAACGACGTAACTAATGAGAGCAGCAATGCCAAAACGCCTAATGGAACTACTCAGACCGAGCAAGTTAGAAGTTTGAAAACGATATTCAAGGAGTTAGAAAAGTTAAAAAAATTGGAATGCACTAAATGGTGGGAACATAAGTCACTGAGCAAGTATGAGGAGGTAGGACGTGTCCCACGCGGGCTGTGTATCCTTTTGGCCCCAAGTTTTGAAAAATGCTACAGGAATGGGGGGAGAGTAACTTGGCGGCTTCTATGAACTTAGTCTGCATTTTAATCAAGTATGCTGCAAAAGATAGAATCAGACTGCTTGATGAAATTAAACTACTTGAAACCGAATTATTGACATATACTAAAGTGGAAGAAACAAAGAAGTTATCTGACATAATGAATGAGAGGTTGAAAAAACACGAAGAAAAAATCTAAATTCGTAAGGCAACCAAATTTACCCGGGATGCTAATGACTATCGTGATGGCAAAATTTTCACATTTTCACGGAAATATGACTCGGCCAAAAGGCAAGCTTTCAGTAAAAAGAAAAGTCATATTGATGCCTCAGCTACATCTGATGCCATACCGAGTACTAGCGCAAGTGGCAGTTCACATAGTCACAATATGCAATCCAGGAGCGTGCCTCAAAACGAAGAAATCGATGAAACAGTGGAAACAAGTAGTCTGGACTCGGATGCAAGTTCCATCAGAAGTGAGTCCAGTGATAATTTAACCTCTTCTTCTTCAATTAATTCGGATTTAAACTTAGTGGGACTAACAAAACTCAGCTTGCAACAGGAAATTGATTTTATAGTGGAGGAAAGATTACAGACTTTGAGGCCAAGGCAAAAATCATTGCTAACAAACAAAGAAGGAACAAGCGGAGAAAAGAGAGGCGCAAGCGGCAACAACAACGCCCAAACACAAAACAGAAAGAAGAAACCATGGGTAAAACGCTGCTAAACGATAACACTATAATAAACCTTTCTAACGTTATATTGACCAAGGCGGAAGAACAATTGTTATCTCTGGGCCTGAACTTTTGTCCAGTTCAAAGTTTCAACTACGCCATGACTAGGGTTGATCTGTTCTTCTTTATAAGGAAATTAAAACTAAAGAAGCATTTTGCGCTTAAAGCCATCAAAGAGTCACCTAATATAAATGACACATCTGATGATTTAAACAGTGACAACATCAATACATTGGCAGCTTCAGATGTGCATATTTTTCTTGATGTTAATGATCTAAATACCTCCACTGATGATTCTGAGGCAGACCCGGATGCTTCCACACAAACACGTCTAAGCAAGATATCTGTCTTGCAAAAAGGAGTGGGTCTTAGCCCATTCAGAAGTAAATCCAGATATGTTCCCCTGATGCCCAAAGACGCCATCGACGTCTTCCATGACTGTGTAGTGAATGACATCAAAAAACTATACAAACAGACTAATACCAAACCGAAAAAGAAGGTTGCATACATGAAAAAAGAATATGGAAAATTAATTAAAAAACTTGGAGAAATTCATGAAATAGTGGTAAAAAATCAGACAAGGGAGGTAAACTAGTGATTTGGCCCAAGCAGGATTACATTTCAGAAGCCAAACGACAACTTTCTGATCCCCTTTGTCATAAAATTTCCACCCAGAAAGACTACCTAAATGCCAAAGGTGAGTTACAACGGATGCTGTCCCAATGGAAAAGAGATGGTCTTATTTCTTCCGAGGAATATAAATTTATGCACACAGAGTTCCCTATAATGCCATCATTGTATTTGATTCCTAAAGTGCATAAAGGAGTGGTACCAGTGCCCGGAAGGCCAATTGTATCTGCCATTAAAAGCATGGGCGAAAACGTTGGCCAGTATATTGACTTCTTTCTCCAGGACATTGTCAAAAACCTTGCTAGCTATGTCCGGGACACCAGTGACTTTTTACTCAAAATCGCCAACATCAAATGGGAAGATAGTATGTGGCTGATTTCGTTGGACGTAGAATCGTTATACACGAGTATTAATCATGTACAAGGTCTCAATGCTATTCAGTACTACTTGGCTAAAAAACCTATGGCTTTTTATGAGCATAACAAAGTCATTCTGGGCCTTATCCAATGGTGTGTACACAACAACTTTTTCACCTTTGGCAAAGAGATTTACAGACAACTAAGAGGAGTGGCGATGGGGGCCTGTTTCTCCCCCAGCTACGCGTGTTTACACGTTGGCTGGTGGGAGGAGCAGGTCCTCACCGCGTTGCACTCTACTATAATGAGCAATCATCGTGTCGAGGCCATCGGTATTAAACACAAAGCCAAGGATCTCATTACATCCTTTCTGGCAGACCGTAAACAGGCAGTTAAATTAGGCACATATACCTCCCCCACCTTTACTCTTCCTTGTGGAGTTCCATAGGGTTCCTCGCTAAGTCCGACCCTTTTTAACATATATGTTTCGGACTTAGCGAGGGTAATAAAAGCCTATAACATCAATTTAACAACATATGCCGATGATACCCAGTTGGTATTATCTGTACATAGAGACGGTCCTACAATAGCAGCAAATTTCAAAGATGGCATGAGGGCCATCAGCAATTGGATGTCTTCCAACTGTTTGAAATTAAACTCAACAAAGACTGAACTAATGTTGTTTGGCAAGATCCAGCCACTGTGGTCCCCCCTATGGTGGCCGGAGGAAATGGGCACGCCACCTGAACCAGTCAGTAAAGTTAGAAACTTAGGAGTCATTTTTGATGATAAACTCCTTTTTCACCATCATGTGAACTCGGTAGTTTCCTCATCATTTAATACCTTACGGAAAATCAAGAAACTACTCCCATACCTTCCAAAAACAGCAGGAAAAACACTAATCTCAACACTGGTGTTTTCACAAACTGACTATTGTAACGCCCTCCTCCTGAACACACAAGAAAAGGTCATTTCTAAACTTCAGATGATACAGAATGCCTCAGCCAGAGTTTTACTGGGCATTTCAAAATTCAGTTCGGTCTCTAAACATCTGAAACAACTGCATTGGCTTCCGATCAGAAGTCACAAAAAATTCAAGTCCCTTTGTATTGTCTATAAGGCAATTAACAACGTTGGACCTAAATTTCTCAGGAACTCATTTAAACCTCTCACCACCCCCAGAAAGCTTCGCTGTAATACTGCCCACTTGCTCAACATACCCAGAACGAGGAGAGTTAACTGGGGAGACAGATGCTTTACCATCGCTGCTGCAAAACTGTGGAACTCTCTTCCCCTTACCATAAAAACTAGTCCCACCCTGATTATCTTTAGAAAGCAACTAAAGACATGGTTGTTTTCTCAGTAACCTGATCATTTAGAAAGTATAACAACAGGTTTTCAGTGATCTCACATTAGTGATATCAAACATAGCTCACAGCGCCGAGACACCCCTGGGTAATTGCAGCGCTTTAAAAATTGCATAAATAAATAAATAAATAAATAAATAAATGTTGTCTGTTATCTGAGGTACATAGACAACATATTCATGGTGTGGAAAGGGTCTAAAAATGAGGCACTACTGTTTATTGATGACATGAATAACAACTCCATGAATTTAAAGTTCACTGCCAACATTGACCAATATAGGATGCAATTCCTGGATGTGGAGATTTATGTGGCTAATTCCAAACTTAACACCACACTCCATAGGAAGTCTACCGCTGGTAACATGACTTTGCATGCAAAAAGCATGCACCCCAAACACACCATCATGGGAATACCTTATGGAGAGATTTTAAGGCTCAAAAGAATCTGTAGTTCCCCTTCTGATTATAAACAATGCCTAGATGAATTGCTAGTGCGATTAAAAAATAGGGGTTACTCTGATAAGATTCTAAAGAAAGCAGTTGAAAAATCTCAATCTGGACCTAGAGAGAGCCTATTTCCCACATCCCAGTTAGAGTCAGAAGCCGATAACATTCCTGACATCCGAGAAGATGGTCCACGCATGATTACTGCTTTTAGTAGTGAGGACAGAAAATTAAAGGCAATTCTGAAAAAGAATTGGCCCATAGTGCTCAGTGATCATATCCTGAACACTAAGTTGCCGGCCAACCCTATTATTACTTTCAGACGGGCCAAAAGTATGGGGTCTGCTTTGGACAAAGCGGCCCCTGAATTGAAGTCCAAAACTCCTTGGTTGAAACCTTCTAGGGTTTTTTTTAAAATGTTCCAGCTGCCGCGTGTGTAGGTTCGGCATCAATACTTTGCATTATTCAACTCCTTTTGATGTAGAACCTAAAATGATCATGGGCAATTTCAACTGTAAGACAGACTTCGCCGTGTATGTCCTGACGTGTACCTGTGAATTACGATACGTTGGAAGCACCAAGCTACAGGTACACGCCAGGATTTTACAGCATTTACGTGCCATATTACATAGTGACCCAGCGTACCCGGTAGCCCGTCACTTTAAAAGAACACATAACAATGACTTATCCTGTTTGAAATACTTTGTGATAGGTGCTATATCGCCCCACAAAAGAGTAGGCGACAGGGAATCACTTTTAAGACAGCTGGAAACAAAGATGACCCTTGAGCTCGATACACGTTGGCCGAATGGTTTGAACAATATTGATGAGATGCATCACTTTTTGTAATATATTGTTCTTATGCCATAATAGTTAATACATCTTTTAGACCCGGTCCATTAGTTTCCCTCCCTCTTAGTTAGGTTCCCTATTTCGAGGTTGAGGTCGGGTCTCATTTCTGTTGCTCACTCATGTATCCATCTTAATCGGTTTTGTGATATAGTATATATTGGTTGAAGCATAACTACTTCGATGTGTATATATATTTATCGCATTTATTCTATTTGATGTCATTCTTGCATTTTTCCTTGGTATAGATTAGTGTGTATATAGACATTTATATTTTTATATATGTATCTATGTGCATCTTTATTTTTCCATACTGTTTTCTACTTTTGTACTTTGACGGTTTTAAAATGTATTCACATGAATTGTTATATTAATTGGATGTTTTATTTTTCATATTGTGTGTATATATATGCAATTATATATCTATTTGTATATATGTGTACACGCATACCACAAGTTTAGGTGTATTTATTGGATTTTATCATACTCTTTTTATACTATTTATACTATTTATTATTAAGTGGCGAATCATGTTCATGAATTTTGAGATATTTACTCGTTTCCAGGGATCTGTGAAACTTATATATGCCATGATATTCTCCGTCTCTTGCTTAATGAATGGCATTGCACAGAACTTCCTAGCTCCCTCTCTTGTACTTTCTCCTTCTTTGCACTTTATCTCACTCTCACATAGCACTTGTGAGGGGGTGTTCCCTTTAAACTTTGCATTTAAAAAAAAAGCATTATGTCTTTAGTACATGTTGCAGCGTGATCAAGGGCATAACTTGCCAGAAACGCGTAGCTGCTTTTTGTGTACCGAATAAATCGTTATGCTGAAGTTCTGTGGTCCGTCTTCCTTCTGTTTGCTGGTGTGCTAAGCTGGAAATGCCGAGAGATTCAGAGGAGTCACGTGGTACATATATATATATATATATATATATATATATATATATATATATATATATCTATATATTCACAGAAAAAACCATAGGTTATAGTCGATATACAGTTAGGAATTTGCATTTACAAAACCTTGAAAATTCAATGAAAAAACCATTGGTTTTAGGCCATATATAGTTAGGGATTTGCATTTACAAAACCTTATTTTACTCGCATAAAACCATTGAAATTCCATATATAGTTAGATGCGCTAACTATATATCGCGCACCCGCAATCCACTGCTGATGATGTCACATATTACATCATTCATGACATGGTCAGTGACATCACTGATGACATCACTGATGACATCTCAAATGACATCACTGATGACATCACTGATGACAACATCCAGTGACTGTATGTTTCTGTATAGTTAAAATATGTCTTACATATTGAAGAATGAGTGGATGTATAAGTGTCTGGATGAAGGATATAGTAGGTGCATGACTGACTGTATGAGTGAGTGATTAAATGTGTCTCACTGAGTGCATGGGTTAGTGACTAAACTGTCTTAATTTGTGCATCATTATGTCTGTTGTTCTGTAAACTGCTGCATGTGTTGATAAGTAGCTATATGAGTAAGTTTATGGGTTATTGATTGGTTGCCCAAGTATTTGTATGGGAGACTGAGAGTGTGTGTGGGTGACTGGGAGGTGTATGACTCTGTGCATAGATGCGTGAGCAGTTGATTCACTAGATGTATGGTTTCAAAAGTGCATGTGGAAACAGCTGTATGGGCGGTTGACTGTGTGCATGAGTGTATTGGTGAGTGAATGGATATCTCAGTGCTACATGTCAAAGTAAGTACATATGTAAAACACAGTACATGTAAGAGTTGACATATATAAATAACTGTGCATAAGAGCCAGTGAATGTGTGAGTGGCTGTATGGATCATTGTGAACTTGTATCAGGGATTGTATAAGAGAGTAAATATGTGTTAGTATATGTTTGAATAAGTAAAGTTTGTATAACTGTATAGTTGAGGAAATGGAGGTGTGATTGATTATTTGCATGACTGACTAGGTGTGTGAGTAACTCCATGGATGAGTGACAGTCTGTGAGTGTCTGTTTACACTGATTGTATCTAAGGTTATATTAGAGTCTGAAGAGGTTCATCGTATTATCACATGAATGATATCATCAGTGATGTGATCAGTAATGTCAAATGAGATGTCATCAGTGATGTCATCAGTGATGTCATTTGAGATGTCATCAGTGATGTCATTTGAGATGTCATCAGTGATGTCATCAGTGATGTCACTGACCATGTCATGAATGATGTAATATGTGACATCATCAGCAGTGGATTGCGGGTGCGCGATATATAGTTAGCGCATCTAACTATATATGGAATTTCAATGGTTTTATGCGAGTAAAATAAGGTTTTGTAAATGCAAATCCCTAACTATATATGGCCTAAAACCAATGGTTTTTTCATTGAATTTTCAAGGTTTTGTAAATGCAAATTCCTAACTATATATCGACTATAACCTATGTTTTTTTCTGTGAATTTTAATCGTTTTTTAATAGCAAATATCTAAAGCTGTCAAATGTCAAGTACGTGATAGGTAAAAACGTTTTCGTGTTTATGCACGCTGATGTGCTTTGAACGCTGCCCCCCCTCCCCTCCCCTCTTTTCTCTTAGTAGTACTCTCTCTTTGCAGATAGTGAACGGTAGTTAACGCAGACCTTTACCCCTGTTGTAATCCGTCGTACCTGCTTGTCTCTCCATTTGATTGATTGTTATCCAAGCATTTACTGTTTTAGAATTGGTTCTCTTTGGATCATTCTCTATTTACAAACAAGCACAAAGTCGCAATACTCTGTTTAGTGTTTGCAGATAGTGAAAAACCGTGTAAAAAAATAAAAGTAATCGAGCAAAATCAGTAGACCACTAATTCGATCTCTTTTTGACCTCGGTAAAATACAAACATTAGGAACAACCCTTCATGAGAAATACGAAAATAGTGAAATGAACTGAGCTCCACACCATGAGGGCTGCAAGACAGCTCGGCTCCGCCACCCACCCCGCCCAAAATAACGACAAACCCTATGCAAATATTATAAATATAGACAACACACCAGCAAAGAAACAGGGTAAAACATTTTATTAAATAACTATTTACATAACTATTTTATACTTTTTATTGCCCGATCCGGCTAGCTCAATCGATCGAGCATGAAACTCATACACTGATAGCAAGCGTTGAGAGTTTGTAGAACGATGGCTTCAGATTTTCCACATACGGTGTAGTGGCGCGAACTGGGAGGGGGCGTTTGGATTCTACACCTTCCCCAAATAAGATTTTCATATGTGAATGTTCGTTCATGCTTTTTGTCCCTGAGTTGCTTCCATGTCACTGCCTTACACAAATGGCATAAGTCCTGGTTGTTGAGTGCCATACTTCAGAGTTCTAAGCAGCTCTTGTAACATTGTTTAAACCTTATTTGCACCTGCTGCAGCTTCACTATTCAAAGTAAGTGGGGTCCATTTGTGGACCTGACTGCATTGGAAAACAATGTGATACGGTTAGGCATGGGCGGAAAATCCGTTCCGCTCGCGGATTTTGCGGATTTTCGGGAAATCCGCAATCCGCGAGATTTGCGAATCTCCCGCAAAATCCGCAAATCCGCGAGCAGCGGATTTTGCTCGCACTGCTCGCACTGTTCGCGTGAGTTCGCGTGAGTTCGCGCCCCGCGAATAAGTGCAAAATTGCAGAAATACAATTTTAGCAAAACTGAAAGTAACTACTTACCAGGTTCAAAAGTTCAGGCTCATCATTAGTAGCCATTTCCTGTAGTGCTTCCTGAGGGGCCCCTCCAGAGTTCAGTTGCCAGTTGAAACTATTATGTGACCCTGCTCTGAACCTCAGAATAGTTACACATATGCCACAAAGGTCCTGAATTACAGCTAAGGGAGACAAGCAGGAGCCAGGCTGGAAGTTAAAATCCATTAATCAGCCCCTAATTCATTATTGTCAGTTGGGGCAGGGCAGGTGTTGTAACTAATTTTGCAACAATGAAAGCACTTAGCAAGTGCAAAAGATCACTAATCAGGGCGCACTAAGGAAGCAGGTGCCAGCTAAAAAAATATTCTGTGACACATTAATCAGCCCCAAATTAATTCAGGTCACTTGAGGCAGGGAAGGTGTGCTTTGCTTTGCTGAAAATAATGTACACTGGACAACCAGAGGGTGTGGTGATGAAACAGAGGGTGGCATGGGTGGGCCAGAGGGTGGCATGAGTAGTCAGAGAGTGGCAGTGGTGACAGAGAGTGGCAGTGATGAAGAAGAGTGTCCCAAACAGGCTGGACACGTAGAAACAACAAGTTCGCGAAACTTGCGACCCGACAGGTAAGTTCACAATTTGCGAAAGTGTACAAAACCCTCGCGAACTGGCAGAAACACGGGCGAACACAAAAAAAAAAAATCCGCAAATTCGCGGGAATTCGCGGATTTTGCGGATTGCGAATCCGCAAATCCGCAAAATTCGCGAACGCGAGATCCGCAAAATTCGCTCATGCTTAGATACGGTGCCTCCCTAAACCGCTTGACGGAGGCCCCCGAGGGGCGGTGAGATGGCGCGGACTGAGAGGGGGCGCTTGGCTCCTGCCTTCTCCCCAAGTCGTGTTGCCCTGGTGTGGCCTGAGATCGCCCCCGACATGGGCGGCCGGCTCCCGGGGTCCGGCGGAATTTTTTCCCTTTTAATGACTCTTCCATTCCGGACCTTGTCCCACAATCCGTTTGACCTGAAGACACGCTGTCGTGGGGCGCCTCTTTACCGTTTCAGTTGCCATTCCGCCAGCATTTGGTACCCTGTCCATCTTCCGCCATTCAGCTTTTTACCGCCCGCTCTTGCGACTACAGCGTCTCGCTCACCATGTAGTTGAGTTGCTCCCGTTCTTAAGATTTAACCGAACTTTTTGGACTGCTGAAAGCGGTTGTATTCCGACCGCTGGTTGGTGGAGACATTTTGACTATATTCTGGACCTGCATTGTCACGTAATGCGTCATATGACGCGACGCGTTAGCGCACCCGGAAGTGCTCCGGTGCGCAAGGCGCAGCTTCCCGGAAACGATCCAGAGCGTGCCGCGCAGCGCGTAACGTAAGCATAACAGGTCATGTGACTTGTTAATAAAACTTTTCATTGGTTCATTTTACTTTTGTTTTCCTAATGATGTAAGACTAGGTCATGTGACCTAGAAATAACACTTTTCATTGGATTAAAACATTTTTTTTCCCAAACGATGAAAGCCCCACCTTGTTTCTGGATGTTTCAGACTGAAGCTGGCGTCACCATGAGAGCACCACCATCTCGTAGCTCCGTCGTGGCCATTCCGCAAGCAATCATGGCAGCCGCTCCCCACCGGAAGCCTGCGGGAGTCGACGGCCCCCAAGACTTTTGTACAATCTTCAAGGCTGAGGGGACGCTTTCGAGAATGGAACCCAAGCCCTGGCAGACAAGCGTCCGAGTTCCAAGGTGTCCCAGGGCCATTTTACTGGACCAGGCCCAAATCCGAAGAGCCGTCCGCCATTTTAAGAGTCATGTGGCAGCCGCCTATCGCTGCACTGCAAGAGTGGGAGCAACTCAACTACATGGTGAGCGAGACGCTGTAGCCGTAAGAGCGGGCGCTAAACAGCTGAATGGCGGAAAAGGCACAGTGTACCAAAAGCGGGCGGAATGGCGACTGAAACGATAAAGGAGCGCCCCACTACAGCAGACAAGCCTCCGCCATGTGCTTCAAAACTGCATATGTATCTCGTGATATCAAGGTTGGGCAACCAGTACACAACAAGCAGTTACGAGTCCCATTTACACCGGCACCATTTTGGGCGCGGCCGGGCAGGTCCACGATCTAGTCAAACATAACAAATGAGGCTGACGTCTCTGAAGCAGTTGACGAACAGCAGGACATAGCAAATAAACATGAAGTCTCTAAAGCTGTTAACTCACTGCAGGACAAAACAAGTAAACCTGAAACCTCTGGAATAATTGTCGCTCAAAAGAACAACACACAAAACTCTGTAGAGCCTGAAGAAAAAAAAACAGAAGGGCACTGTAGTTTCAGACACACTTAACACTAATGACTAAACAAAGATATCGTCTGTTTATGAAACAGTTATCATGTTCACAGAATTGACAAAGAAGTGTGCAGACACCAATGCTATTAAGAAACACAAGGAAATCCTAACGCATCAGCATTCTCGGAAGAGGTTGACACAGATAACATTTTAAGGAACAAAGAAAGACCTGTTCACTCTTGACACCCCAGGTGCTGTGTATGTTGCACTATAGTGCTGCATCGACAAAACGGACAACCCTATTGATGTGCATTTTTCATTATTGATTATTGTAAAGAAATGGCGACTCCCCCCTTTAGCAGATTAGCTAAATGTTTGCGTAATTTAGGCATAAAAGTTATATTATTGTTGTTGTTGTTGTTATCGTTATAGTTCTGGTTAATTTCAAAAAATGGTTAAATATATTTACAGTTTTTGTTGCGTTTGTTATATTTAAAAGTTAATAAAGTTATATTATTGTTGTTGTTATCGTTATAGTAATAGTTTTCTTTGTAGATGTTTTTCCATCACCCACCCAGGATATCACCACTGTTCCCCATGTCATAAAACCTTAGGATGTTCAATAACTGTTTTCAATGGAGCTCCCAACATTCCAATGTTCTAATATAGCCTTATAGCCTGCCGTAGAGGGCTATACCAGCTATTAAAGGCCCTCTCCAGCGTTAAAGGCCCCGAGCCGAAGGCGAGGGCCTTTACCAAGGGAGAGAGACTTTAATAGCGGTATAGCCCATCTACGAAGGGCTATAAGGCTATTAGAACATTCTGTCACTAGAGGACAGAATGTTCTAACAAAAAAAACAAAGCCTTTTGGGAGCGTGAGGAGATTGGAATCCCCCCAGGTTCCCTGAAGCCTTTGTTCACAGCCAGAGCTGTGAACAAAGAAACATTGGAATGTTGGAGCTCCAGGCTTATACCAGCTATTATAAGCCCAGAGCACTCCATTGTTTTCAATGGAGCTCCCAACATTCCAATGTTCTAATATGGGTTTACTTACAGGGGACATCTTTTTTTGTTCTGTTTTATAAAGTGAAACTATTGTGAACGCAAGTATTATACATAGTAAGTGTTTAATATAGCATTTGTCAGTCATTGGTTAAGCAGGTAGGACCTGTTCACTCTTGACACCCCAGGTGCTGTGTATGTTGCACTATAGTGCTGCATCGAGAAAACGGACAACCCTATTGATGTTGATTTTTCATTATTGATTATTGTAAAGAAATGGCGACTCCCCCCTTTAGCAGATTAGCTAAATATTTGCGTAATTTAGGAATAAAAGTTATATTATTGTTGTTGTTGTTGTTCTTATCGTTATAGTTCTGGTTAATTTCAATTTTTTTTAAAATATATTTACAGTTTTTGTTGCGTTCCTTATATTTAAAAGTTAATAAAGTTTTAAAATCCAACTTTGTTGGAGTGCTATATATTTTTAAAAAATCGGGTGAATGGGGCCTTGAATCGGGTTATTGTCATGTGTTGGCTTTGCAAGTGTACTGCTACAGGATCGACATTTCAAACTCAAATGCACGTTCTTTTTCTTACCTTTCCGAAGCATGGAGCGCAATAGCAGGCAGAGAAAGGGTGATGCACGTGTTGAACACTGCCTGGCCTGGCAAGTTGCTGGCAGTGCCCCCCCGCCCGCTCCTGAAAGAGGGCACACACACACCGCCGCCCCGAGTACTTCACAAATCTTTAAAAGAGCATGCGCTTGTTCATGAGGCTTAAATGGTTTATCACCCCTTCTAGAACCCCTGCATCGACCCTCTGACGTTTCCTGGAAGGATTACCACGTAACACAATACCAAGCCTTGTCAACTGAAACTCCTGAGGAATCGTGGGGCATATTATCAAGGGGGTTTATCTCCGCTTTTTTGGCTTTAAAAGCCAAAAAAAAAGAGATAAAATTATCTCCCTATTACCAAGCTGTCGCTACCACCAGTTAGTGACAGCTAAAAGGAGATAGCGACCATCTTGGGCCCCGCTTTGCATGTCAGTGATATTTATCACTAATGACATGCAAAGTGGGCGTGCCAAGATTTTAGCGACTGGAAACAGTCCCTAACCATCGCTATCTCCTATTACCAACTTTTGGAGATATTCGCGCTAAGCGCGAATATCTCCAAAAGCTAACACCTGACCTGAGCAGTTCTTAGCCATGTTATCCAATGGGAGGTGGATAACATGGCTAAGAGCATTTGCTCGATAATACATGAATATCGCTGACTTTTCAGCGATATTCATGCATTGCGGCCGTTTTTTATCGCATTTGCGATAAACCTTGCTAATAGCAAGGTTTATGTGCGATAAAATTCGCCGATGTGCGGCGATAATTTTTGTCTCTAAACAAGTTAGAGACAAAAATTATCGCTAGTTGTTGGTAATATGCCCCCGGATTTTTCCTTGCAGGAATCGGGAGGCGAAAGACTAGCACTGAAATCAGTAGTCTCACGCCTGAATCGGGAGGGTTGGCATGTCTGCATTCTCTACAGCTGGGGCCATAAACTACATCCGCAGGGCTAGGTGATAGCCTGGGTCCGGCCTGGACAATCGGACACAGAGGAAGAGGAGTGTCAGAGGGTGCGGTAGTGAATAGGGTGAAAGGGAGGTGTCGGGCGGGCACAGGGTGTGATTCTCAGAGAAGAGCAGCGCAGATGGGGGGAAGTATATGGCCCATGCATGAGAGAGAGAGCGGGGGTCACCAGTGCGTGGGGGAGATGCTTGCGAGGGTGCGGAGCCGTGCTGAGAATCGACGGCGTGCAGAGAGTGGGCCTGGTCAAGGCATCTAAAATGGCTGCCGTGCACGACAAAATTGTGGCATTGGACAAAAAAGGCAAGATAGCGCAGACAATGTTTATCAATAAGGATTCATTTATAACAAAATATTTTATCGCAGTGACAAATTGGCGGTCAACACTTCCTGATTTCCATCGAATCGAACGTTAACAGACGTCACGCAGCAAAAAAAAAAAAAGCTCACGCACAGCCGCACAGCCGCTGGAAGACATGTATCAACATATTCGGAAAACATAAGGGGTCAGGATACGTCTCCCGCACTCCCTTATACCTAGTACTTCAAACGAAACACAAAATGGCGAATTCCCGTTTCGCTACCAGTTTGTGGCCCAGTTCGCGGCTCGGGAAGCGCTTCTACCGTGAAAAATATATATTTTTTTATTTTCCCCACGAGACCCTTTAATAACCCCAACATCATTCCTAGGGGGTCAAGAGAGGTATACCTTGCCCCCTTTCATTAAATTCCCCCTTAGTTTTTCACCTCTTCTTCTCTCTCGATCCTACCGAGAGATAAGATGGCGGCCGCTCCGGACTGTTTAGAATGTTGACAGACACCAGAGGGCCAATCAGCTTCGCATCGCAAAGTTCCGATACGCGAAAAGTTCGCTAATCGGATAGCTGCCCGGAGCGCTGTTACAGATATATATCTTGATTTAAACTTTAATTTCTCAAAATCCACTGAAGCACATATATTGAGACCTAGCAAAGGCACATCGGGCTAACAGTCCCTACAATTTTGCCAAGTTTCGTGGAAATCCATTCAGCCGTTCGAGCTAAAAGTGAGGCCAACCGCCCTATGGAAATTAACATGGGAAAAACGCGTTTTGGGACCCCCCTTTTTTCTCGGCCCCCCCTTGACGAAACCCCCCCAAATTTTCAAGGTCTGCTCAGAAACAAAATGTGCCATTTTCCTGAAATTTCAGCCGATTCCGTCCACAACCACCAAAGTTATTAGACATAGAATTTTCAAAAATCCCATAGGGAAAAAATCCTAACTATATATACCTACTGGCGATATATTATATATTACCTACTGGCGGTCGCCAGTAGGTATATATAGTTAGGATTAGCGCGAATATCTCCAAAAGTTGGTAATAGGAGATAGCGATGGTTAGGGACTGTTTCCAGTCGCTAAAATCTTGGCACGCCCACTTTGCATGTCATTAGTGATAAATATCACTGATATGCAAAGCGGGGCCCAAGATGGTCGCTATCTCCTTTTAGCTGTCACTAACTGGTGTTAGCGACAGCTTGGTAATAGGGAGATAATTTTATCTCTTTTTTTTTTGGCTTTTAAAGCCAAAAAAGCGGAAATAAACCCCCTTGATAATATGCCCCATGATTTCTCGGGGGTTTCAGCTGACAGGGCTTGGTATTGTGTTACGTGCTAATTCTTCCAGGAAACGTCAGAGGGTCGATGCAGGGGTTCTAGAAGGGGTGATAAACCATTTAAGCCTCATGAACAAGCGCATGGTCTTTTAAAGATTTGTGAAGTACTCGGGGCGGCGGTGTGTGTGTGCCCTCTTTCAGGAGCGGGCGGGGGGGGCACTGCCAGCAACTTGCCAGGCCAGGCAGTGTTCAACACGTGCATCACCCTTTCTCTGCCTGCTATTGCGCTCCATGCTTCGGAAAGGTAAGAAAAAGAACGTGCATTTGAGTTTGAAATGTCCGATCTTGTAGCAGTACACTTGCAAAGCCCACACATGACAATAACCCGATTCAAGGACCCATTCACCCGATTTTTTAAACATATATAGCACTCCAACAAAGTTAGATTTTAAAACTTTATTAACTTTTAACTATAATGAACGGAACAAAAACTGTAAAAACATTTAAACATTTTTCACCCAAAAAAGCAACAATGGTCAGAAGCTGTCTTTTGTGCGAATAGTCCCAAGGCAGCACAACGTGCAGAGTTCTGGACGGCACCCAGGTGATGTCGCCTGGGTGCCGCACTGGTTTTGGGATCCTACAATGCTGCTCCGAAAATTGGCGTGGGGCGTCCCGGGTGGTGCGGGGGGAGGCCTCGTCAGTAGCGGTCTGTTGTGCGAATAGTCCCAAGGCAGCAGAACGCGCTGAGATGTTGATGGCACCCAGGTGATGTCCAGTAAACTGCCGCACTGGTTTTGGTATCCTACAATGCTGCTCCGAAAATTTGCGTGTGGCGGCCCGGGGGGGGGGGGGACGTGGGGGAGGCGGCGTGAACGGGCCTCCCCAGGTGGCGGCCATCCAGCTGAGTTGCGCCCGCTCTCGCGGCTACAGCGTCTCGCTCACCATGTTGTTGAGTTGCTCCCACTCTTGCAGTGCAGCGATAGGCGCCTGCCACATGACTCTTAAAATGGCGGACGGCTCTTCGGTTTTGGGCCTGGTCCACTGAAATGGCCCTGGGACACCTTGGAACTCGGACGCTTGCCTGCTAGGGCTTGGGCTCCATTCTCGAAAAGCGTCCCCTCAGCCGTGAAGATTCTACAAAAGTCTTGGGGGCCCCCGACTCCCGCAGGCTTCCGGTGGGGAGCGGCTGCCATGATTGCTCGCGGAATGACCACGATGGAGCCACGAGATGGTGGTGCTCTCATGCTGATGCCAGCTTCAGTCTGAATGATCCAGAAACAAGGTGGGGCTTTCATCGTTTGGGAAAAAAAAATGTTCTAAACCAATGAAAAGTGTTATTTTTAGGTCATATGACCAAGCCTTCCATCTTTAGGAAACCAAAAGTAAAATGAACCAATGACAAGTTTTATAAACAAGTCACATGACCTGTTATGCGGCATAGGGCTACAAAAAGCGTAGAAAATCCGTTGGCACGTGAGGCGGCGTCAGTAGCGGACCGATGTGCGAATAGGCCGAAGGCAGCACAACGCGTCAAGATCCGGATGGCACCGAGGTGGTGTCCAGCAAATTGCCGCACTGGTGTGGCCATCCTACAATGGTGCGCCGAAAGACGGCGTGTCCAGCTGAGTTGCGGTCACTCTTGCGGTACAGTGACTCGAACGCGCCGAGATCCGGATGGCACCGAGGTGGTGTCCAGCAAATTGCCGCACTGGTGTGGCCATCCTACAATGCTGCGCCGAAAGTCGACGTGGGGTGCCCCGTTGGCTTATGAGGTGATGTCAGTAGTGGACCGATGTGTGAATAGGTCGGAACCAGCACAAGGCGCCAAGATCCAAATGGCAAGTCCTGGATGTTGAGTGCCATAGTTGAGAGTTCTGAGCAGTGCTTGTAAGACTGTCTGAAGCTTATTTGCACCTGCTGCAGCTTCACTATTGCCCTGGTGTGGCCAAAGGTCGCACATGACATAGGCGGCCGGCTCCCGAGGTCCGGCGGAACTTTTTTCCTTTTCCTTTCTGTTTCTTTTCCTACAATCCGTTTCATCTGAAGACACGACCAGGTCCCTGAATGTGTGCAGGGGGACGCTATTGATTGAATGAAAATGGCGGCTTGACACAAAGCTGACTCAAGCGTTGCTGTTGATGCTATACAGACAAAAATTGGTTTTCAGTTTGTACATTCTTCAGGATTTTTTTTCCATCCAAGTCTGATTGAGAGTTTGTAGAAAAATGGCTTCAGATTTTCCACATACTACTCTTCAACATTCTTCCTAAATGTAAAAATGTGAAACTCACTAGGAGAACGGCTGTTTCTGTTTCCTTTCAAAATGCTGCCAACAATATTTTCTGAATGGAAGACACCATCTTGTTGCATAAAGGGCCGAAAGGGGTTCTGGTTTGGCCGATGGTTGGTGGAGACATTTTGACTATATCTTGGACCTGCCCGGCCTCGCCCAAAATGGCGCCGGTATAAATGGGACTCGTAACTCCTTGCCCGCAAATGTATATCTAGAAAATGTTATTGTAAGTGGCCCTGTCTTATTTTAATTACAAAATGTACGTCCACCGATTCCGCAACTGTTAGACACCTTAGTTCTTGCAACCTAATGGCCCGCTCGTTACGTTCCTCTACAGTGTAAATGTCTCCTCATCATATACAATTTCAGTTTGCTCCGTGGCCGGCCCACGTGGTTATAGGCCCGTATTTGTATACTGACATTTTCACTATAAAGGTTTTTAAAACAAAACACGGTAGTAGTATTTACATTGGTAAAGTTTTTACTTTTAGTCACTGTTTTCGAATCAGTAAAAGGCAAGTGAAATAAAGCAGTCCAATTACATGACGGATAAAAGGTATAATATGTAGGAACGCAGTAAAGATAAATGGTCAAGGGCAGTTGTGTTTTCCACTCCTGCAACATAAAGTGATCGATAAGAATCTGATAATCAGGCGTATCGGCGACTAAGACAGCAGGCCGAGTATCTTATACTCAACGGCTCCGTCATGGAACGAAGAAACGCCCTTTTTCTCGAAAAAGGAATATATTTTACTTGCAGGACAGTTGTACATTTTCCGGGAAAGTACATTAGCCTGGAATATTATAACATATGTTTTAAAAAAAATAATGTTCGAAAACAATAAAAAGCGTAATTTTTAGGTCATATGACCAAGCTTTTCATCATTAAAATAACAAAAGTAAAATGAACCAATGAAAAGTTTTATTAACAAGTCACATGACCTGTTATGCTTACGTTACGCGCTGCGCGCCGCGCCTCGGATCACTTCCGGGTGCGCTAACGCGGCGTGTCATATAACGCATTACGCGACAACGTAGGTCAAGAATATAGTCAAAATGTCTCCACCAACCAGCGTTCGGAACACAACCCCTTTCAGCAGTCCAAAAAGTTCTGTTAAATGACAACAGAGGGGACAGGCAACAAGAACCATCAGTCAAAGAGGGGAGGGCAAGTTCTTCTCTTCCGGGTCATGTTTTGGCGCTACCGGAACTGATCGAATTGGTAGTCTACAGTGTTTCTGGATGTTTCAGACTAAAGCTGGCGTCAGCATGAGAGCACTTCCATCTCGTAGCTCCGTCGTGGCCATTCCACAAGCAGACATGGCAGCCGCTCCCCACCAGAAGCCTGCGGGAGTCGGAGGCCCCCAAGACTTTTGTAGAATCTTCACGGCTGAGGGGACGCTTTCGAGAATGGGACCCAAGCCCTATCAGGGAAGCGTCCGAGTTCAAAGGTGTCCCAGGGCCATTTTAGTGGACCAGGCCCAAAACCGAAGAGCCGGCCGCCATTTTGAGAGTCCTGTGGCAGCCGCCTATCGCTGCACCGCAAGAGCGGGAGCAACTCAACTACATGATGAGCGAGACGCTGTAGTCGCAAGAGCGGGCGGTAAACAGCTGAATGGCGGAAGAGGCACAGTGTAGCAAAAGCGGGCGGAATGGCAACTGAAACGGTAAAGGGGCGCCCCACTACAGCGTGTCTTCAGGTCAAACGGATTGTGGGACAAGGTCCAGAATTGAAGAGTCATCAAAAGGCAAAAAGTTCCGACGGACCCCGGGTGCCGGCCGCCTATGTCGGGGGCGATCTCAGGCTACACCAGTGCTATAAGACTTGGGGAGGGTGTCGGAGCCAAGCGTCTTCTCCGAGTCCATGGCCATCACACCGCCCCTCAGGGGCCTTCGTCAAGCTGTTTAGGAAGGTAACATATCACATTGTTTTCAAATGCAGTCAGGTCCACAAACGGCACTCACTTACTTTGAGAATAGTGAAGCTGCAGTAGGTGGAAATAAGCTTCAGACAGTGTTACAAGCGCTGCTCAGAACTCTGAACTATGGCACCCAACATCCAGAACTTATGCCATTTGAGAATGGCAGTGACATTGAAGCAACTCAGGGACCAAAACCATTAACGTACTTTCACGTATGTAAATCTTACTTGGGGAGGGGGCAGGAGCGAAGCGCCCCCTCCCAGTCCGCTCCACCACACCGTATGTTGAAAATCTGAAGCCATCGTTCTACAAAGTCAACCAACCTTGGATTGAAAAATCTAGAAAAATGTACAAACTGAAAACCAGTTTTGGTCTGCATAGCATCAGTAGCAACGCTTGCTATCAGAGTGCATGAGTTTCATGCTCGATCGATTGAGCTAGCCGGATCGGGCAATAAAAAGTATAAAATAGTTATGTAAATAGTTATTTAATAAAATGTTTTACCCTGTTTCTTTGCTGGTGTGTTGTCTATATTTTTAATATTTGCATAGGGTTTGTCGTTATTTTGGGCGGGGTGGGTGACGGAGTCGAGCTGTCTTGCAGCCCTCATGGTGTGGAGCTCAGTTCATCTCACTATTTTCGTATTTCTCATGAAGGGTTGTTCCTAATATTTCTATTTTAGCGAGGTCAAAAAGAGATCCAATTAGTGGCCTACTGATTTTGCTCGATTACTTTTATTTTTTTACACGATTTTTCACTATCTGCAAAGACTAAACAGAGTATTGCGACTTTGTGCTTGTTTGTAAATAGAGAATGATCCAAAGAGAACCAATTCTAAAACAGTAAATGCTTGGATAACAATCAATCAAATGGAGAGACAAGCAGGCACGACGGATTACAACGGGGGCAAAGGCCTGCCTTAACTACCGTTCACTATCTGCAAAGAGAGAGTACTACTAAGAGAAAAGAGGGGAGGGGGGGGTGCAGCGTTCAAAGCACATCAGCGTGCATAAATACGAAAATGTTTTTATCTATCACGTACTTGACATTTTAAAGCTTTTCATATTTGCTATTAAAAAACCAATGAAATTCACAGAAAAAACCATAGGTTATAGTGGATATATAGTTAGGAATTTGCATTTACAAAACCTTGAAAATTCAATGAAAAAACCATTGGTTTTAGGCCATATATAGTTAGGGATTTGCATTTACAAAACCTTATTTTACTCACACAAAACCATTGAAATTTCATATATAGTTAGTTCCACTAACTATATATCGCGCACCCGCAATCCACTGCTGATGATGTCACATATTACATCATTCATGACATGGTTAGTGACATCACTGATGACATCACTGATGACATCTCAAATGACATCACTGATGACATCACTGATGACATCTCAAATGACATCACTGATAAAATCACTGATAACATCTCATTTGACATGACTGATCACATCACTGATGACATCATTCATGTGATAATACCATGAACCTCTTCAGACTCTAATATAACCTTAGATACAATCAGTGTAAACAGACAGTCACAGACTGTCACTCATCCATGGAGTTACTCACACACCTAGTCAGTTATGCAAAAAATCAATCACACCTCCATTTTCTCAACTATACAGTTATACACACCTTACTTATTCAAATATATACTAACACATATTTACTTTACTCTCTTATACAATCCCTGATACATGTTCACAATGATCCATACAGCCACTCACACATTCACTGGCTCTTATGCACAGTTATTTATAGATGTCAACTCTCACATGTACTGTGTTTTACATATGTACTTACTTTGACATGTAGCACTGAGATATCCATTCACTCACTAATACACTCATGCACACAGTCAACCGCCCATACAGCTGTTTCCACATGCACTTTTGAACCCATACATATAGTGAAACAACTACTCACACATCTATGTACAGAGTCACACACCTCCCAGCCACCCATACACACACACTCAGTTTCCCATACAAATACTTGGACAACCAATGAATAACCCATACAGTTACTCATATAGCTACTGATCAACATATGCAGCACTTTGTAGAACAACAGACATAATGATGCACAAATTAAAACAGTTTAGTCAGTAACCCATGCACTCAGTGAGACACATTTAATCACTCACTCATACAGTCAGTCATGCACCTACTAAATCCTTCATCCAGACACTTATACATCCACTCATTCTTCAATATGTAAGACATATTTTAACTTTACAGAAACATACAGTCACTGGATGTTGTCATCAGTGATGTCATCAGTGATGTCATTTGAGATGTCATCAGTGATGTCATCAGTGATGTCACTAACCATGTCATGAATGATGTAATATGTGACATCATCAGCAGTGGATTGCGGGTGCGCGATATATAGTTAGTGGAACTAACTATATATAAAATTTCAATGGTTTTGTGTGAGTAAAATAAGGTTTTGTAAATGCAAATCCCTAACTATATATGGCCTAAAACCAATGTTTTTTTCATTGAATTTTCAAGGTTTTGTAAATGCAAATTCCTAACTATATATCCACTATAACCTATGGTTTTTTCTGTGAATATATATATATATATATATATATATATATATATATATATATATATATATATATACAGTCAAGCACTATTCATCAAGACGAGCCGACCACTTCAGCAATCACAATGAGATGCTTCTGCAAGTGCTAGAATACTGTTTATCAAACAATGTATTCAAGGATAACAATCTCCTTTATCAACAGTTACAGGTAGTGGCAATGGGGGCCAGCTTTTCCCCAAGCTTTGCATGTTTACACATGGGAGCTTGGGAGGAGCTGGTCCTCAAAACCACACATCAGGAGGTCTTCGATACCAACATAGTTGGGTGGTATCGATTCATCGATGACTTATTTGTGATCTGGAGAGGCAGTGAACAGCAGGCAAACATATTTATCAGGGACATCAACTCTAATGACCTCAATCTAGCATTTACAGCAACACTGAGCCAAACCTCAGTCACCTTTTTAGATACAGAGGTATATGTGAGGGAGGGCAAGTTGGAAACAAAATCCTGCATGCGGGTAGTGGCCACCCAGCCCACCTTATAGCCAGCATACCCTATGGGGAAATGCTGCGCATAAGGAGGGTGTGCAGCAACCCAACAGACCTAGAGGCGGCTCAACTAGCCAGTAAATGTAGATTCTTGGAGAGAGGATATTCTGATCAGTTAATTGAAAGTGCCCCTATGAAATCGATGGGACACAACAGACAGGATTTGCTTGAAAAATACAGAAAGGAAGGTAGCCTTGAGGAGGAGGTATTTTTGAACAACGTAGGACTAGGAAATGGTCAAAACAGCACGTTTAGAATAATCACAGGGTACAGTAAACAGTATAAAGCCATATACAACATCATAAACAGAAACTGGCCTGTTGTTTTGAATGACCCTGTTATCGGATCGACATTATCAAACAGGGCCTCATTGACATTCAGCAGAGCACCCTCTCTCAAAGATCGATTGGTAGACAATTGTCCTGAGACCACAGAAAAAACGACATGGCTGCAAAATAATAGTGGATTTTTTTGGTGCAAAACCTGCAAATCCTGTGTACATGGGATCAATAAAAAATCTTACATTGACAGGTTTAGCAAACAGGAACATCCTATCACCCAGGTGTTGACATGCAAAACGGAATATGCCATCTATGTTTTACAGTGCCCATGTTTACTGAAGTATGTTGGAAGCACGAAGTTAGCTGTGCACAAACGCATACTTCAGCACTTGAGAGCAATAGCCAACCAGGACAATACCTATCAGGTGGCGAGGCATTTCCGCGATGTACACCAGGGTGACAACACCAGACTCAAATATTTTGTTATTGACGCAGTTAAAGTCACCAGGCATGGTGGAGATAGGGAAGCAAAGCTACAGAGATTGGAGACTCGATATATATTATAGCTAGACACCAAATCTCCAGGAGGTCTCAACATAACTGAGGACATGTATACGTCCCTACCTTAAGGGCTAATATACCCAGGTATCAAGTCAACATCCATTTGGCCTCAGGTAGATTTGGGAAGCAGGCTGGCGGTACCGTAGATAGATGAGGTCTCAGTATGATGCCCACCAGTGTTTGCCACTAGTGGGTAAACTTCCGTTATTTTCTTATGCTGATATGGAATATCCCCAGCTGGGGAAATTAAGAAATTAAACTGAATATTGCTTGGTCAACCACTATTTTGCTTGAATAATTTATATGATATCCAGGAATCCCTTTGTATAGTATATCCCTCTCATTAAAACGAGAATGCATGTAATGCAATCCAATGAAAGAATCAAGTATAGTTGCTCTAGTAGTAGTGACAGTAGTATGTTTTTAAAGCACATAGGTTTTTCATCAGAGGAAACCGCATTTATAATTTTGACACTCAATCACTTCTGGTGTTTGACACGGTTATTTTACAATTGGGAGGTTTGAAATACTGACCGTTTACAGTTAACATGTATTATCAGGTATGAGCTGTCAATTATGATTATTGACATAGGGGCTAGACCAATACAGGCATGTCTACACTTCTATAGTAATATGTGAGTTAATCAGGAATTTAGTATTACTTTAAGGCATGTAGTAGTATGTGAAAAATCCCCTTTTTTTCACAGTATGATATGTTGATTTGGTTTGCTTGTGTACATATGATGTACACAGGGTATATCATTTGTTAAGTTTGCACATATTCATATGAGGTGCATATACAAAGATTTACATCAGAGAGAACATTGAATATTATTACTAGAAACGTGTGATGTGAGCACAAATGAGACTATATGATGTAGAGTATCAAATATTATCGTTGCACTGTATGCGTTTTATGGAAAGAGGTATTGTTTACTTTGTGAATTTGCACAATGAAGAATGCACTTGCACGTTATCAAATTGATCAAATGAAATTTCTGTTGATCCATGCTGTTTACATTGCGAATTTGCACAGAATGCAACAATTTGCACATTATTAGACAGACCTAATTGGTTGCATGAGGAATTAAACTATTTTGTTTATTGCTTTTTGATATGCAACCATCTGTGATGATATGACCCATAGGGATATATAGTACTTTACATTTATGATCCAGGATTCTTTATCGATCAATAAGTGGTACCTTATACTTTCTTATCGTGTCTGATGTTTTATACTATAGAATCTACGTGACTTGCATCAAACTATATGAAGGATTGTTATATAACTATGTATTTTACTGTTATCAAACTACTTATTAACGTTGGCCATGACAGAATATTTATGATGGTCTTAGGTGTCCCCTGTTACGAGCGATGTATACTTATAATGTATGGGTGTATATCATAAGGTCATTCTTTCTTCCATGTCCATTGCGGGCAATAATCACGTGGTGTTTTTGAAACAGGCACTGGCACTTTAAAAATGAGCATTTGTATGATGGGCGTTGTCATGTGAGCAAGGCTCCACGGAGCCGAAACATCATGCGGCATATATCTGCTTCAAATAAATAATTTAAGCACTAACTTGGTCCGTGTCCGAGACTCTTTGGCGTCAGGGCGGAAGCTGCTTGCTGTTGCTGAAACGCGGTGCTACAGGATATATATATATATATATATATATATATATATATATATATATATATATATATATATATATATATATATATATATATATATATATATATATACAGATGAGCAAGGGTTTTAGAAAGTGTCCCTCATGCAAACCCTGCAAACACGGGGTGAACAGAATGGAATACAATACACTATTTTCCGATATCCCCCGTGTGATCCACAGACCTCTGAAATGCAAGACTGAGTTTGCGGTGTATGTGCTGGAGTGTCCTTGTGGCCTGCGATATGCGCCAAGTTGCAGGTCCACAAACGGATACTCCAGCACATCAGGGCCATCAACACCAGTGACACCGCTTACCCGGTCACCCGTCATTTTAAGGAACACCATGGCACCAACAGCCAGCTGCTAAAATATTTTGTTATTGATTCAGTGCCTCCCCTGAGGAGGGGGGGTAATCGTGAGTCTATTTTACGAGCCCTGGAAACCAGGTATATTGTGGAGCTTGATTGTAAGTGTCCGCTTGGTCTTAACGCCAGCGAGGACTTTTACACTTGTTTATAAGCTCCTTATTCTTCATAATCATAGAAATATTTGGACTAATTCTTTGTTAAACTAGATCAACCCCTTTGCTGCATAAACAACGTTTTTGAAATGGGGAGTCCTAGCACTGTAAATATCAAAATATTTCTTTTCCTCCTCTTCCATATCTCTCCCCTCCCAGTAGTGTGTTTGCAACATTTTTAAATCTGTTTTTAATTCAACAATGTTGGATTCCTTTATTCATTGCACTCTTTTGCACATTTGTTTTCTGCACATCTTTGCACAATGTTACTCGTTGTTAATATTTACAGTGGGGCCCGTTTAGTCTATGTTCACGGCAGAAAGATAGAAGTTGTTGTAGATTTTACCCACTTGGGTTCTATTGATTTTAGGGCATTGCCTTACAATTCTAGGTAATTTTTCTTAACTCCTCTATTCTGTCAATATGAATTTATTCATGTATCAATTGAATCGCCATTTTTTATATGTTTTTTAATATCTTTTTAAAGGACTGTTATTTCAGCGGTCTTTTAATATTTTTAACGTATTTTTTATGACAGCCAATATTTCCTACACCCAGTTATATTAGGTTGGGTTATTGATGGTGACTGACTAATGTGTAGTATGCTGTCTATTTTTTTTTCATACTCCCTCGTTGTAACAACTTCCATATCTCTCCCCTCCCAGTAGTGTGTTTGCAACATTTTTAAATCTGTTTTTAATTCAACAATGTTGGATTCCTTTATTCATTGCACTTTTTTGCACATTTGTTTTCTGCACATCTTTGCACAATGTTACTCGTTGTTAATATTTACAGTGGGGCCCGTTTAGTCTATGTTCACGGCAGAAAGATAGAAGTTGTTGTAGATTTTACCCACTTGGGTTCTATTGATTTTAGGGCATTGCCTTACAATTCTAGGTAATTTTTCTTAACTCCTCTATTCTGTCAATATGAATTTATTCATGTATCAATTGAATCGCCATTTTTTATATGTTTTTTAATATCTTTTTAAAGGACTGTTATTTCAGCGGTCTTTTAATATTTTTAACGTATTTTTTATGACAGCCAATATTTCCTACACCCAGTTATATTAGGTTGGGTTATTGATGGTGACTGACTAATGTGTAGTATGCTGTCTATTTTTTTTCATACTCCCTCGTTGTAACAACTAATGATGTAACTGTTTACTTTGCACTCAGCACTTAAAAAATGTGCCTGCTTCACATAACGCGTCATGTGACCAAGGCCTCTGGGCAGGCCAAAACGTTATGCTGGCAGGGCGCGAGAAAACACAATAAAATACCTTTTCACCTGCATTTTGGGTCAGCTCTCGATTTTTTTTCTGGCGGTGTCTTGTAATTGCTGAGATTGTCGGGGACCGAGATTCGAGTTTTGTCTGCATCTCTATAGCTGGTACGGCTTCTCCGGCCTTGAGCTGACCCCTCCTTCCAATTGGGCTAAGCAGCAGGAAGCCATTTTTTTGGGGAACCCGGAAGACTGTGTTCCACTTTGGTGTGAAGTGAGCTGCTCATGCCCCCGGACCGCTTGATAAATGGAACAGCTGCCGAGAATGAGACTGGTGCCTTGTGACGGACGTCCCGGCATCAAGTGTGGTCTGCGCTGCGGCAGCATTGTGTCAGGAGTGGATTGTCCGGTGAAGGAGTGCGGAAGGTGGCGAGCGGGACCACGGGGGCAGCTGTTCGCCCTTTCTGGTGAGCACACATTTGTATTTCATACAGCGCCATGTCAGCAGACGCGTTACGAAGCAGAGAGGAGGCGGCACTAGACCTCTTTGATGACTCCCCAGCTCGGGAGCCAATTGGGACAACAAACACCGATACTGAGAGAGAGGGTAACATGAATCGCTGTGACTATTTTAAGAAATTGGAAAAACTGATGAAAAGGGAACAGGCTAAGTGGTGGGAGTTCCGCTCATTAAGGGGTTGGGTGCAGAGGGAGTACATGAGACCCACCCAAGCTACTATAACTTTAACCCCGGCTCCCGCTCCCACTTCCGCCTCAGCACTGCCCCTCTCTTGTCTTCCACACCAGGTAACCCCGGTACCTCATATTACCTCTACTTACCTGAAATCGAACTAGACCGCTTCAAGGCGAATTCAAGGGCCACCACCACCGGTCTGCCCGTGGGGGCCCCGGTAGGAGTCCACTTATTGTACCCAAGCAGTAGGTGTATTAAGTAAACCATACAGACCGAGGACCTGATTAGCTCCTTTCGTTACTCTACAGGCCTGATCCAGTCGAACAGGCCACGACCACGCTGCGCCCACAACTTAGTAGTGACATCCAAGCCCACCACCAATCCACTAGGTGAGTTGAGAATCACTAATGACCGTTGCATCAGTAGATTGACCATCTGGAGTTGGTTGCCCTTGGGAGATGGGCTCTGACCCAGAGTCTTCCTTTGATATCAGACAGGTGACCTGCCTCTAAGACGCTCAGACGGAGGCCTCCCTCTTATAGCATCAATGGTAATGTACCCAGCATCTTGCAATGAACCACATCTTGTATTTGAATGTACCCCATATAGCAACTAATATAAACCTCATCCTTGTACTTCTGGTGTTCGATCCAGACAACCTGCTGGACCACGGCCTAGATCATCTTGGAAGCCATACCAAGCAAAACACCCCCCCTTCCTCCCCCAAGTCCCCCCAAGTCCCACACAGAAGACCCGCAGCCGAGGTCCCAAACACCCCTGGAGCACTAGGGTCGAAACGTCGACGGTTTACCATATTTGGCCTGTACCTCCCCCACCCTAATTTTATCCCTTTTTTTTAATTGATGTGGACAGGCTCATAGTACAGCGGATAACTTCCACCCCTTTTTTTGTAAATACTATTATTGTACATTATAATAATTTTCTCTTCTTTCCTTCCTTCTCAAAAGCACGAGAGCACCCCTTTTTCTTTTCTGACTGTACTCTGACAGCCCTGTGTGCCGTAATTATTTGTTTTATGATGATGTAAATAAATATACAAATCTTGGTATAACAAGAATACAGAGTGTGGCTAAAATCCATCTTTTCTGTTTAGCTTAAATTGCTATTTTTGGGTACTGTTTTTCATTGCATTCAATGTGTTTATAAATAATATCAATGCTAATATATCTCCCTCCCTTTCCTTGAATCAATGTGTTTGGATTTAATCGCACAAATAAGACATCATTTATACTTATATATTTTTGTTTGAATCAATATCGAGGACCACCTTGTTTTCTATATTACCTATTTTTGAATTTGAATTTAAAAACATTTATATAGCGCGCTTTTACCACGCGGTTTCATGGCGCTTTTCAGATTGCGAAGGGGCGGCAGGAGCAGGGAGAGTTAAACTGCGAAAGCTCGAGAGAAGAGCAGGGTTTTAAGGTTTTTTCGAAAAACTGTGTACGAAGGTGTCATGCGGAGTTCTGTGGGGAGGGAGTTCCAAAACACGGGGGCGAGAACCGAAAATTTAGTTCCGCCCGCCTTTTTCTTTTTAAAACGGGGGATAGTCAGAAGGGCCGTGTGGGCCGAGTGGAGTTCTCTGCCCGGAGTGTAGGGCTTAATGGCAGAGCAAATAAACTCCGGAGCGGTGCCCGTTTTGGCCTGGAAAGTGAGGCAGCCAAGCTTGAACAGGGCTCGCTCCTTCACCGGCAGCCAGTGTAGTGCCTGCAATAGGGGAGTTGCACGGTGGAATTTGGGCAGGCCATGGATCAGGCGGGCAGCCTGATTCTGCA
This sequence comes from Lissotriton vulgaris, assembly GCF_964263255.1. Lineage (NCBI taxonomy): Eukaryota > Metazoa > Chordata > Amphibia > Caudata > Salamandridae > Lissotriton > Lissotriton vulgaris. The sequence goes on from NC_141694.1 coordinate 181,611,255, forward strand.
CCAGCTGCAAACAGTGGATGGCATAGGCCGGCGCGCCATTGTAGATGATGTTACCATAGTCAAGGCGCGAGAACACCATTGCCATCACTATGACCTTTAGAGCGGGGAGGGAAAAAAAACGGGAAATCTTCTTAATAGTTCGAAGGGAAAAAAAGCAAGAGGAAACGACAGAGCTAACCTGTGAGTGGACCGAAAGTGAAGGATTAAGGAGGATACCAAGGGTTTTGACTTTGGGAACGGGGGAATGAGGGACACCAAGTGAAAGGGGCCAGTGGGACGGGGACCAAGGACTGCAACCATCTCCGGTCAGGACTAGCTCCGTCTTGTCCGGATTGAGTTTGAGGTGGTTGCAGTTCATCCAATCCTGGATGAATGACATGACAGATTGGACATTCTGGAAAGATATGGGGGAGTGGGAAAAATTGAAAATTAGCTTGAGGTCATCGGCGTAGTTATACACCATGACCTCAAGCTGCTGCAACATAAAAATGAGGGGGTAGATGTATAAATTAAACAAAAGAGGTCCTTTGATTCTGTGGGTGACACCCCATTGATTTAATGATTTTTACTCCTTGTCAGGTCGATCTATGTCATCCTCCGAGGACTTAGCAGAACTTTATGCTACTCGAATGAGCATGGAGGATGGATGTTTAGAGGAAGGGAGTGATCACAGCAGTTCGACTGTTGATTTAACGGAGAAAGATGGGATAGAGCATGGCACTGTTCGGAAGCTGCAGTAAGATACTAGAGACAAAGTTAGATCAGAAGAAATTGCAAGCACTGAAGCTGTGGTGACTGATTTAGAGTCAGAAATGGAGGACATTTCTCTGGGATTGATTTATCAAACCATGATGCAGCATAGGGATGAGACGCAAGAGGATAGCCTGAGAGTTCAGAATTCTTGTAAAAAGCTGCAGAACTCTGTGAGGCGGTTGGTGAAATCGCACTCAGAATTTTTGACCAGGGCTACAGAGGCAGAATAATGTATTTCTTCGTTAGAGGACGAGGTAGCTCAACAAAAAAAGACTAATGAAGTACATATGGCTACCTAGGAAGACATTAATTGGAAACTTGTTGACAATGAGAATCGATCCTGCAGAAACAATTTGAGATTTTTGCAGATTCCGGAAGGGAAAGAGGGGTCTGATACTCAAGGCTTTATAGTGTTGCTTTTAAAAGAAGCAATGCCAGATGTTACCAAATGGGATTGGGATCCAGAGGTGGAACGGGCCCAAAGATTCCCTTTTAGAGTTAATCCACGGGATCAGACACCTAGGGTTATATTGGTGGCCTTCAATAGCTTTCAAGCTCGTGAGGAATTATTTATGATAGCTCGCCCTGATAAAAAATGTAAGGCTCTCGAATGCGAATTTTTTGTAAGACCGGATCTCTGCAAACAATCTGTAGAAGTGCGTTGGCTGTTACGACAGCTTATTTCGAAATTTCAGAAAAAGGAGCGCAGGCATATTTATTGTTTCCTGCTAAGCCTAAAGTCATTCATAAGGAACGCACAAGATTTTTCATGACTGTCACTGCAGCTAAAGAATTTTTTGTGACATTGTAACTGCAGAGAGATATTGATTATGGATAGCTATAATTCTATTTGAGATTTGCATATAGATTTGCATATAGAGATCAAAGAGCTGATAGTATTTGCACATTTATTAAGTTCACTTTGGAGTTTAACCGGAAGCAGGGGGATTGAGTATGGTGAGAATTAAGGGGGTAAACTCTGTGGGGGGGACGGCAGGGGGTTTGGGGGCAAACTCGCATCACTGGACCATAAGTCCTAAAGCCTCTATTAAGGGAGAAGGGCAGGGTGGGTGAGTCCGAAGAAGGGGGTTGGGGGGGAAGGCGTTCACGGGGGGTGCAAAAAAGGGAGAAAAAAGAGTTCACAGCAAAATACATGGAGAACGTGTGGAGAAATGTTTAAATGAAAAGAATGGTTTAGTAGCATTTATTATAGTATTCCTTGTGATGTTGGATGGGAGGGTGGTAGACATATTGTGGCAGCTAATGGATTTACAACTACAATTACAATGGCGAATAAAGGGGTAAGAATCTGCTCAATGAATGTGTCTGGACTGAATAATCCAATGAAAAGACAAAAATTAGCCACAGAATTGAAATATATTCAACCTGACATAGTGTGTATACAGGAAACACATATCCCATGGCCAAAAAGGGGGGTGTTAAAAGATCTTGGTTTTACATTAGTTGCTGCCTCTGGACAGACTAGTATGATAAGGGGGGTAGCCATACCTATTAAAGAAAACTCTGGCGAAAAATTCCCTCTTATGCTTTGACAGTCATCACCCCAAGTCTTTACGAGATAGTCTGGCATATGGACAATTTCTAAGGGTGCAAAGAAACTGTTCAAATGCAGAGGCTTTTAAGACACACTCTCAGGCTCTGAAGGAACAGCTCATCTCTAGGAGGTATCCCCCTAGACTTGTTCAACGTTCCCTCAAACGTGCACGGAACAACAATCGTTTGGCCCTGTTGGAACCTCCTGTACAGAAACCTCCTCTGGAAAGGATTACCTTTGTGACCACTTTTGGAACATTGTCTAATAACATCAAGAAAGTGGTAATGAGACACTGGTCCATTCTTAACTCGGACAATGCTTCAATCCAAAGTCCCCTTTTTTCCTTTAAGAGGGGTCCTAATCTAAGAGATCGACTGGTCCATACGCGACCACGAGAAGACAGACCTAGGGCTCTAAGGATGTTATGGGATCTCCCTCCAGTTGTAGGTCACCATCTGTGTGGGATGTGCAATTTGTGTCCCCAAACTAAAAAGTCTACTGAATTAGATATTGGCACCTCCAGACCGTGGATTCAGTCTAAATTCACTAATTGTAACAGTGAGAGCCTTGTGTATCTTATCACTTGTCCCTGCGGGTTAAAATACGTTGGGATGACAACTCGGAAGATCAGGATAAGAACCTACGAACACAAGAGCACCATTAGGTGTAGGAGGCAAGCGACTAAACTGACGAACCATTTTGCGGAAGCACGTCATCCTTCAACCTCATTTCAGTGGACTGTGATAGAACAGCCTCACATCCCTAAGCACATCACCGATGTGTCCAAATACCTCTTACTCAGAGACCAGAAATGGGTGTTTAAGTTGGGCACCAATCGGCTGGGGCTGTATGATGATATACCTTGGTCAACCCTCTGATCTTATGAGGTCCTCTCTCTGACTTTTATGCAATATGGCTGAGATACCCGCCACCCCCTCTCAACACAATCCCCAAAAGGAGGGAAACTGGAAACAGTTCTTAAAGTTTTTGGATGTGGGAGGGAGTGACCCTCCCGGCCGTATTTATTAAAACAAAAAATTAAAACATTAAACGTTTCATGTTATGTACAATTTCATTATCACATTGCGATGTTTGGCTAACCTTAACATATTCTCTAATACAGAGGTTCTCCTAGCCGAACTAGCATCCTACAAAAACATTCTCTAGAAACACTGAAATTGTACATCCTAACGTTTAAGGGCCAATGGCAAGGTCATAACCGGTGTCAAGATCCCTAACCAGACTTACCCCTCCCACTTGGGAGGGGCGACAGCACAGAGGCTTACCTCAAGTGCAACTACTAACAATTTCCCTTGACTTGACGGGGGCACTTAAGACTCGACGCCATTTAAAGGTCGTTCGAAGACTTGTGTGTGGTATCTAGAAGGTATCGTGGACCTCCCCCCACCCCACACAACTTACCGCATCTGCCGTCGCAGATGACACTGGCCCCGGGAAATTCCCCAGGAGGGGGCTGTAACCCCTCCTACAAAGGAAGGGGCCTTGACCGCCTTTCCTTTACTTCCGGCGACCCGCCCTTAGACGGGACCGCCTCCCCATTGAGGGGCCAATGGCCACCTCTCCCGAGCGCTCCCATCCGTGTTGGGTGACGCCCACTCATAGGGATCTACCAATTAGTGCTCACCGATCATGACCTTACCGCCTACCAAAAATAAATACGACAATTCTTACTCAAACCTATGAAAACATTGGTCGCTACGACCGAAAGAACATGCTTAAAATGCAACACTACATCAAATCATTTTAATCGTAACAACCTACACGATATCCACCATACTTTATTATGATCAACAACAAATTGATACTTTCACATCCTGTAAACGAAACGGAAAAACATACTTATAAAATTCACTTTATTGCACAACAACTTGCTGTCCTCAGGGGCTGGTGGGTGGGTCAAAATTGGCTCTTCGTTCTGTCCCGAGCTCACGTGTAGCGAGGAGGTGCAGCTTCGGCGCACAAGAACAAGAGGACGTCTTCTGGTCTTGCGTCTCTTTTTATCCGTCTTCAGGGCGGGCGAAAACCCGCCCCTGCCTGCCCCTAGGGCGGGGCTGGCTACGTCGGTGTCTAGGCCAGCCCACTCTAGGGCGGGAAAAAGCGCGCCCTGGCTACGCCGCTTCGGGCATACCAGCCGAGACGCGCCTCCCGCCCAAAAATGGCTTCCCGGGGGGATCGAGGCACTCCGCCATACGTTCGGGGGGACCGAGTGGTCGCCCCTTTCCATATGGCTGAGATACCCGCCACCCCCTCTCAACACAATCCCCAAAAGGAGGGAAACTGGAAACAGTTCTTAAAGTTTTTGGATGTGGGAGGGAGTGACCCTCCCGGCCGTATTTATTAAAACAAAAAATTAAAACATTAAACGTTTCATGTTATGTACAATTTCATTATCACATTGCGATGTTTGGCTAACCTTAACATATTCTCTAATACAGAGGTTCTCCTAGCCGAACTAGCATCCTACAAAAACATTCTCTAGAAACACTGAAATTGTACATCCTAACGTTTAAGGGCCAACGGCAAGGTCATAACCGGTGTCAAGATCCCTAACCAGACTTACCCCTCCCACTTGGGAGGGGCGACAGCACAGAGGCTTACCTCAAGTGCAACTACTAACAATTTCCCTTGACTTGACGGGGGCACTTAAGACTCGACGCCATTTAAAGGTCGTTCGAAGACTTGTGTGTGGTATCTAGAAGGTATCGTGGACCTCCCCCCACCCCACACAACTTACCGCATCTGCCGTCGCAGATGACACTGGCCCCGGGAAATTCCCCAGGAGGGGGCTGTAACCCCTCCTACAAAGGAAGGGGCCTTGACCGCCTTTCCTTTACTTCCGGCGACCCGCCCTTAGACGGGACCGCCTCCCCATTGAGGGGCCAATGGCCACCTCTCCCGAGCGCTCCCATCCGTGTTGGGTGACGCCCACTCATAGGGATCTACCAATTAGTGCTCACCGATCATGACCTTACCGCCACAGGTCCGGATAGTTGACCGGCTATCCGGACCCCCCACAAAACTCCTACCTAAAGGTCATGTTTTAACGATTTTAACCAAGCTAAGAAGTCTCCTATGAGTAACTCATTCCCCACCCTCGACAAATGCACACCATCCCCCAAATACATACTGTCATCATTAATACAACTATGCGAGATCGAATGCAATGTCTTGGAACGGAACAACCTACTCACTTTGTTATTCAGTTTTCTAACCGAATGATTCAAAGCAGGGATCGAGATAGCCCCCCGCCACACTTTTCGTGGGATCATATGAGACCACGCAATTATGCACCCCGGAACTCTCCTCGCTAACCAACTTACCGTGGAAAGCATAGCCTCCAGGAGAAGTCGTCTACCGGTGGTGACCAAATCATTGCCCCCCAAATGCACTATGACTATGGACGGCGGTGACCTCATCCGCTCTAACAAACCCTCAAAGAATGCTTGAAACTGGTCAATACAGAGACCGCCTCTTCCGTAGAAGGACACTCTGTACCCGTATTCCCCAGGTACGTGAATCATGTCACCTGCTTTGAATACGTCTGCGGCCCGTCTCACGTATGAGTGGCCCACGACCCACACCTCCTTTCTCACAGCCGGTGATGTGCGACCGCTGGCCTGGTGTTGGGTCGACTGCACAGTCCGCCCTGCCGCGTAGGCTTGCGCAACTGAAAACAAACAAAAGACAAGAAGCGTGAGTACATGATTACAGCTTCACAACATGTGCAATCGCACGTACCTCTTATAACAATTGGAGGACCAACGCCCCACTCGTTTCACTTGTTCTACATTAAGACCCCTGGCTGTAGCTTCAGTGGCAGCCCCTATTCGAAAGGAATGGGTCCCAAATTCGCCCGGGTCCAAGCCCGCTGCGGCAATGGCCATTGCAAGCACCCGCTGAAACTGAAACCTCGTCAGCGGGGTGGCGTCTGCATGCCTCAACAATGTCCCTCCCCATGATGCCACCCTTCGTGCTAGGTAATCTTCTAAGCACTGTACCGGACACATGGATGACCCGGGGGTCCTGCGAATGATCGTGCAGTCCCCCCTCCCATCTTGGTCGGTCTTGGACCTGAGAAAGGAGACAATCATCGCATCGCCCCTGATCTGAACATGTTCCCTGCACAAGCCCCCCGCCACATCCTGCTTGTTCCTTGCAACCAGCTCACTTATCCTCATAGCCCCGTGAAATGCCAGCGTAAATGCAGTCCGGAACAAACAGGTCTCGAAAGGAGACGAGCATGTGTTAGGCAGTGTGGCCAGTAACTGGGACAACCTATCTAGACCTATCGGTCGTCTTACGTCTACTCTGCGACCCTCTAGGCGTTGCCACCCACGCAGCGCCTTTTGTACTGTAAAAGACGCTGTCGGGTCCTGGATGCCATGGGCCCTGGCAACAAAGGAAATGGCGGCACGATGCCTTTGGGCCGTAGCCACCGACTTCCCAGCCCTACGTAAGGACATCAGGAAATGTACTACCCACTCTTCCTGACCCCAAAGTCCCCCTCTCTCTGCCCCCAAAAAGGCTAAATAGGCCTGAAACGCCCCTTCATATGCCTTCCTTGTCCTGGGTGCTAGACTCTCTCCCACGAGGTGACGAAGTTCGGGGCACCGAGAGACCAGAGAGCTTCGGGGAAGGGTGCCGGCTCTGGGTCCGCTGAAGGAAGGAAACCCGAGAAAGCCTGCATGTGAAAACGAGACAGTGCATCAGCAGCCTGATTCATCACCCCCGGGACATGTTTTGCTCTGAATATCACGTTCAGTTGCATACACAGTAAGACAATTTCTTTGAGCAGCCTCAAAATCGATTTACAACGGGCTGCCTGACTATTGATGCATTCTACAACGGTCATATTGTCGGACCAGAACACGACAGAATGATCTCTGAAACCTTCTGGCCAGGTTCTCAGGGCCACCAGAATGGGAAATAGTTCAAGGAAAGCAATATTACTCGTCAGCCCCTTCTCGTGCCACCATGGGGGCCACCTTTGTGCAGACCACTTTGTGCCGAAGATGGCGCCAAAGCCTATGCTTCCCGCTGAATCTGTCCATAGCCCAAGCTCTTCGGAGGACACGGCTGGCTTGTTCCAGACGACTCGGCCATTGAAGTCCGCCAAAAATGCTAACCAAATCCGCATGTCCTGGCGGACCTCAGCCGATAACCTTGTGCGATGATGACCCTCCTTTAGGCCAACCATCGCTTGGGCAATTGAGCGGGAAAAGGGGCGGGCCATTGGGATCACCCTCAAGGCAAAGTTCAACTTTCCCACCAATTGTTGCAACTGATGCAGTGTAACCTTAGATGCATTTAAACATACTTGGAGGGCTGCCCTGAATTTCAACACTTTGCTAGCTGGTAAACGGAAACACCCCTCCCTTGAGTCCAACTCGATCCCCAAAAACTCGAGGCAAGTCGTGGGACCCATAGTTTTACCCGGTGCCAATGGCACGCCAAAATGACCCATCAACACACAGAATTCAGCTAAGGCCTGGGCACATTCGGGATTTCCGGCGGGGCCAAGGAACAAAAAGTCGTCAAGGTAGTGCATTACATTTCGGAAACCCGTTTTCTTAGTGAACACCCATTGCAGAAAAGTACTGAATTTCTCAAAATAAGCACATGATATAGAGCATCCCATTGGCATACACCTATCCATGTAAAATGACCCCTGAAACCCGAATCCCAGAAGACGCTGGTCATCTGGGTGTACCGGGAGCAACCGGAACGCTGACTCGATATCTGATTTCGCCATCAACGTCCCGGGCCCCAGGCCATTCAAGATGGCTACTGCCTCATCAAACGATGCGTATCGCACCGAACAAACTTCTGGATCAATTGCATCGTTCACCGAAAGACCGTGTGGAGCAGACAGATTATGGATCAAACGAAACTCACCTGGGTCCTTCTTGGGGACCACCCCTAACGGAGAACAGACAAAATCCGGTACCGGGGGTACACTAAACGGGCCGGCGACCCGTCCCCGGCTAATCCTCTTTCTGAATCTTCTCTTGCACTACAGATGTATGTTGTAAAACGGAAAGTTGATTTTTGCACATCCCTACACCCTGAAAGTCCCCCACCGGGATGCGGAAACCATGTGTAAAACCGTTCCGCAGCACCCCAGCAGAAGTACGATCCGGGTATTCGCTGAGCCAGGGAATCATTGCCAAGGTATCAATCGGGGTTGGTAAAGGCGCCCCTCGGACTCTCTTAGACCTGTTTGGCGCCTCCCTTACCCCCATTCTCACTCGTTCTGGCTCTGCACGATGACTCAGGATGGGACGACCCACAAGTACTACATTCGTGTTTGAATTTACACGATCCCGGAGGCCTGGTACATTTCCCTTTGTTGAAATTAAAGCAGAAACCCTTTCTCCCTGTATTGCCTGCGGGTCTCGAATAATCGTCGGTGCTCGTAGTTGGTCGAAAGGGCGTCCCCACATTTTGGCGGGAGTAATCAACAACATTGCTCCCAACCAATGGCATTTTTAACATTCCTGATTCTTTCATTTTATCCCATGTCACAGAATCGTAACAATCCCAAGTCAAACCCTTGTTATGCTCCTTTTCTTTCCTGAACAGATTGTCATAACAGAACCAATGGTTACCTTGATACGCTGTCGAGTAACCCATAATTCGTGATTGATAAATGGGAAACTCAGGAAGCAACTCGGGCCTACGTTCCCCCAAAATCGATGTAAAAATACCCCACGCATTGCCCCAGTTGCCAATATTCTCATTTACCTTAAAGGCGGCCATTTTTGCGCGCCAAACACTCGGATGCATTAGGTCCTTCTGACTCTTAACATGCTCCACCTCATAATGATCAACAAGCAAGGAAAAAATATTCACATACTCCCCCGCCCAGATCTTTTCCTTTATTGCTAAAGGCACATGTTGTCCCAATCTCTCTCTACGAGAGGGTGCTGACTCGTCCCTTGCAATCGGCAATGGCCGCTTACCTGAACCGGACGCTGCTTCTGCCGCTTGCGGCTTGTCTATTCCCGCCAACGGCGCAGTCACTTTAGCTGCATCTCTCTTCTCACGCAGCCCTTTTATCAGCGCCTGTGCCTCGGCAGCCATGGCGCCCTTACTACTATCCCCCAACCATGCTGCTAGCTGTGCTGCCAGCTCGGGGGGCATGTCTTCATTGGATGTCGGGGTGACGACAACGGGGATTGGATTCCCCTCCATCGGTACTGGGGTCGGCGCCTCGAGCGGGGCAGAGGGAACCGGGACGTCTCCACCGGCCGGAACCCTTCTCGGCCTCTTAGGTCTCCCTCCAGCCGGCGCAGGGCCCGAACCCTCCTCCCCGTCTCGCTCTGCCAACCGTTTCTTTATGTCGGACATCTCTTTGAAAAGGGCCCGCACCATCTGGTCGGTCGTCATTCTTTTTGCGCCTTTCTTGGGCATCTCTCCGACGAAGTATCTAGAAGACAAAGAAAAAGATCAAAACGCTCAAAATTGGCTCTTCGTTCTGTCCCGAGCTCACGTGTAGCGAGGAGGTGCAGCTTCGGCGCACAAGAACAAGAGGACGTCTTCTGGTCTTGCGTCTCTTTTTATCCGTCTTCAGGGCGGGCGAAAACCCGCCCCTGCCTGCCCCTAGGGCGGGGCTGGCTACGTCGGTGTCTAGGCCAGCCCACTCTAGGGCGGGAAAAAGCGCGCCCTGGCTACGCCGCTTCGGGCATACCAGCCGAGACGCGCCTCCCGCCCAAAAATGGCTTCCCGGGGGGATCGAGGCACTCCGCCATACGTTCGGGGGGACCGAGTGGTCGCCCCTTTCCATCTGTAATGGTTGTTATAATTTAATTTTGAATATAGAGTACCACTTATATGAAAGACCAGGTTCCATCCCTCACACACACATTTCTTATCACCTTCTATGACTTAACATGCTAAACACTCAACTGATGGACGAGTGAGGGAAGAAAATGTCTATAACCTTCTATGATCTTAACATTGTGCTGAATGGCCACACACACACCATAGTGGGGTACATTCATCCTTCCCTTAAGCTGCAAGTGTCTCTTATTGGTACAATCAACCACTGTTTTGGGTGATGTTCGCATTGGTAGGTGGTTTGGGATATTCCCCCACTCATGGTAATATCGTGATTGCCTTTTCTGTTAACTTATGGTAATATCACGATTATCGATATTGCCCTACTTGTCACCTCTATTGGACATTATTGCTACTAATATTGCCCAAAATTTTTTGGGGACATGCAGCAGATCAATTGATGCCTTGGACAACTCAGGGTGGACACAAAATTGCGGTGTTCTTAATTTCTTTGATATTGTGATAAGCCCCCGTGTGTGTCTTTTTGCCGATCAGTCACTATATTAACGTGGGGATTTGGGAACTTTAATACTGTTTAACTGCTTATATACTGCGTACTCTATACTCCATCTGAGGGGTGTTCATGTTCTCAGAATTTGATATTCCATCTAATAAAGTTTTATAATGGTTGGGTGCACGTTAGTGTTTACAAGTGGTGGTTTGCCTTTTAATAAACTTGGCATCCTGATTGGCCGGGAATTCGTTCCCCTAAGCCAATTAGGAAAGAGCTCTCAGACTCCAGCTACGAGAGCCTACCACGTGCGCGTCTAGAACCAATCATACAACAGAATATAATGTTTCTTTCCACCGTCCGCCGGCACCTCCCCAATCGGCTTGGATGCCGACGCTGAAGTACCGACGGAGAGGTGAGGAGTTATTACCTGGTATCTAGCGGGCAGAATACCCCCCTGTTGTATCCCCTATATGCTTATCTTTGTTTATCTCGGTTATGCGTGTAACATGCCGCTCTAACCCTTATGTGTGTCAGACACGCGGTAATGTGGAGACTGGTTGCATGCCATTGAGAGGCACGGACAACGGACCACGTAGAACTTGAATGGATTTATCATGTGTGAACCCACCGAGAACGGGTTTAATCCTTGGCCACATAGAGATATACCACTAATGTGTGGGCTTCGCTCTCTCTTTGATATAGAGTGAACAACAATATCATGAAGCCCTGTTCGCTTTAGTATATATCGAGTGATGGCGCATTTCTAATCTTAGATGTTTGTGCTGCTATGCACGTAGTTGGGGAATGAGCAATACCCTGATGTGACGTGCGCTATTTCGACCTTTAGAAACAATTGGTAGTGGGAGTGTACTAATGCATATTTACATTACTCTCTATCTCAGAGCAGTGTTTCTCCTCTTTCCTGAGCCGTGGCCAGGTGGGGTGAGGTCCATACCTCTTACAAACATTGTAAGATGGGTCAAATTATTTTTCATTGGCAGTCAACAGATCTGGCCCAATGAGTATATGTATGCTCTTCAAATATTGAGGCGTTTAGTATACCGCGGTGATACTCATTATCAATCATAATTATGAATATAATGTTATACTGTTTCTCTACCAGAACATCCTTGGCGACACCCTCCAAACTCTTCTGTTTCCTCTCTTTCAGATTTCATGTTAAGAGGGAGCAGAACACCTAGTGAAATCAGGTGATCTCTGTATCTTATTTTGATTTTGAGCACTCAGTTGTATTCACTATCACTTTTTTTGCAGTAGCTATTAGTTAACCTTGGTCCTGAAGAAAGCAACGACAACTATGTCTTTAGTTTGCTGAAACATGTCGACCATATATTACATCTAGACGGTCTGCATATTTTTTGACTGTCAGTAACTACTACTTTTTAACATTGGAAGGTAGGGTAACATCAGAATAAAGTTATAGGTACCCCCCTATCCTATTTTATCTACACCTTTTTTTGTCTTTTTATTTCAACACTTTTGAGCACTGCAACATCAGTCCCCAGTTTTCTCTCATCTCAAAACCGGAGAAACAAGACCCTAGCCAGACCTTACTGACCGGCGGTGGAGCTCCTTCCTACATCTAGGACCCCCGACCGTGGTAGTATATCGGCTTATCCATTGGTGGTCTTGGTGGAATCCCAAATGATGAAGGGCGGTTCCGTGTGGTGACTGATGGGCATCCCTCCCTGATCATCAAGGGGATGACCCCGGTATTTTCGATACATATAGTTTGGAGTTGCTAGAGGATTCCCTGTTAGGATTCATTGTGTGTCAGACCCTCCGATATACTTGTTATAAGGGATGTGAATATAAACTTGTCGAATAATGCAATGAAGGATGGGTATGGAAATTATAAAGGTCGAAAACCGAGAGTGTTTAAAGCTCTTGCTAATTTACTACAAGATCAAGGCTTAATTGATGATTGGGGAAAGCTCAGGGGGGGTGATAGTGGGTTTACTTTTTATTCACATCCCCACAACAAACTAGTTAGATTAGATTATTTTTTTGCCCCAGACAACTTATTGGAAGGTACTAAAATTAGAACTTAACCCCAGAATCACTTCTGATCATTCTCCGATAATGATTGAAATACAGGGACGAGCAAAGAGGTTAACACCTTCCATCTTTTCTTATGATCGTAAATTGGGACTGAATAAGGAATTTAATACTCATGTGAAAGGTTGGATTAGATCTTTTTTTATTAACAATCAGGGTACAGCTAATATTGGCATAGTGTGGGATACTTTCAATGCGGGGTTCCGGGGTGAGTGCATTAGTTTCTCATTTTGGCAGCAAAAGAAATTTTAAAAAGAATTTGATAAACTATATGAGCATTTGGCATATGCAGGGATTCTTTTAACGAGGGAAGTTGTCCAGGGTAGAAAGGAGCTTTGGGAGGTTGAAAATGGGGTAGCAAAGGCTAGAGCTAACAATCTTGGCTTTTGGAATACAGAAATTGCAAGGAGATTCTTAACTTCTAAAATGCAAAGTTATGAATTTGGGGAAAAAATCGGTAAAAGATTAGCGGTAAGATTGTGAATGAAGGAGTCAGCTCGGAACATCAATGCAAGGAAAGACTCTCAGGGTGTATCTCACTCAGAGCCGGAACAAATTCTCAATATATTCCAAAAGTTTTATGCTGAGTTATATTCGAAGGAAGATAGGCCAGATGAAATGAATTGAAATGAAATTTGATTTGTAGAGCGCATGGCTGCCCGGAAGCGTCCCAGCGCTTGCTTAGGGAACCCGTCCTGGTATTCCCCTGCGAGATAACCTATTACTGGGCATCCCCAAGGTGAAAGCCAGGCATCCCGCTGCAAGGGGCCGTTGTGGAGATTAAGCAAGCTATTGCCCAGAGTTACAGAGTGGGACTCCATGATTGGAATAGGCACCGAGGCGAGAATTGTCAGGTCTGGGGAAATTTGAGCCCAAGACCCGCCGAGGTGGGGAATTGAACCCTGGTCTGGGCCAGACCTCTGCATCAGGGTCTGCCGCTCCAACCACTTGAGCCACACTTCTCCAACTACTGAATGGAGTGATAGATTGGATATAGGGCTGAAAGTTTTAGATTCTGTAATTGCCGATGAATTGGATTTACCAATAACGATGGTAGAGTTAGAAACAGCAGTAAAGAGCTTGGCAGTTGGTAAGGCCTCTGGCCCCGATAGAATACCTGCGGAAGTATATAAACAGTTTTTTAATAGCTTAAAGGATGAAATGTTGCGTGTAATGCTGGAAGCACAGCAGGGAAACCCACCTAGTACTTGGTCGGAAGCGACCATTGCGGTTTTCTGCAAGAAAGGCAAACCTGCGGATAATGTGGGATCTCATCGACCAATATTCCTATTGAACGTTGATAATAAGATTTATTCAAAGATTTTGGTCAACCGATTATCTGAAGTTGTAACATCCTTAGTTTCTCGACAACAGCACGGTTTTATACCGAAAAGAGGAACGGTGGATCATATAAACAAAGTCATCACGCTGTTTGACATCGCGGCAGTAAATAATCAGAAATTAGCGCTTTTTCTGTTAGATGCAGAAAAAGCGTTTGACCGTTTGTGTTGGGACTACTTATGGAGATTAATGGCCAAAATGGGATTTGGCCTGAAATGTATTAAGTCAATCAAATCTTTATATTCTAAACCAACTGCCAAAATCTCTGTTCTGGGAGCACTCTCCGACTCTTTAAACATTACTAGAGGGACTCGCCAAGGTTGCCCTTGCTCCCCGTTATTATTTGCTTTGTATATTAATCCTTTTGTAGAACAACTAAACCAACATTCTTTCATACCCCCTTTATAGTATTTGATTTTGCTTTCTCCGTTTTTGCTTACGCGGATGATATCGCGGTGATCACTGGTAATCCAGATACCACCATTTTAGAGATTGAGAGGCTTGCAAAAGATTTTGGAATTATAACTTGCTATAAACTCAATGAATCAAAAACTCAGATTTTATGTTCGGAAGCCCTAACATGGGAAGACGAGAGAGTGGTGAGGGAGGTTACTTATCTTGGGATATGGATTAAGGCTAATATGACAGAACTGATTGAATCTAATTGGAATATGGTATATGACAAAATTAAGATGTCACTTGAGAGATGGGAACGATTATACCTGACTATTATTGGACGCACTAACATTATAAAAATGAATGTTTTACCTAAAGTGTTATATCTGTTTGGGTCAATACCCTTGGAATTTCCAAAATCTAAGATACAGGTTTTGCAATCCTTATGTGGGAAATGTATTTGGAGACCCGGAAAACCAAGACAAGCTATGAAACACTTGATGTTACCAATTGAAAGGGGAGGGTTAGGGGTACCAGATTTTTTTCTTTACTATATAGTTTGTTTTTTATTGAAAATGAGAATATTGATTACAGGGGAGACAACTGAACATATGTATAACCACCCATCAATATTTCAATATAAACCCAATATGACGCTATCAAGTCTTCTAAGGGGAAATCAAGTTCAAACCGGACCTCTTCTAGCTTGGAGGCTTTGGCTACAGCGGGAGCGGGATCTTCGGTCTCTGATTTAAGTTTAATGATTGACAGTGGATCTGATACTGAGGCTGCCAGAAATGACCCGCGATTGGGGTTTACCAGATTTTCACTAGCGCAAGAGGAAGACTGCCTGTGCCAGGACAAGCGGGATACCCTACTCCCCAGAAAACCCAATCAAACCGGAACAAAAGAAACAACAAAAGGCAACAACAAAGACGCAAAGCAGCCCGGGCAAGAGAAGCCCAAAATGAAATTCAACCCCAAAAAGAAATAGAACTCAAAGCAATAAATCCAACACAGTCTGGTACCATTTCTATCACCCCTGATTTCTCTATCAACAATCTCACTCAGGGCACTTTAACCAAGGCAGATATGGCCATCCTATCGCTGGGTTTAACCTATAGTCCGGCCAGTGATTTCAATTATGATAACACCCGTTCAGGCCTGTATAAATACACGCGCAAGTTAAAGCTCAAGAAATATTTTCTGTGCAATAAATTCCAGCAGAAAGCACAGGGCAGTACATCGACCATTAAAACACCATGTTTGGTTGCAAATGATGTGGGCTTACTACAGGACTTGATATCTTTACGGAATGAAATTCCCAGCACTGGGACATCTGAGGAACTATTGCTTGTGGATTCACCAGGTCAGACTAAATTCAAACCTAAATCATCTGTTACCCCATTGACGCTTCTTGATAACATTGATGTTTTCCATGAGCTATCTGTTGCTGGACTTAAAACACTGCACACCATCACACTAAGGTAGAAACGCAAGCATGGAGCGCATAACAACAACTATCATAATTTGGTGAAGAAATTGAAGGCAGACAACACCATCATTGTCCGTCAATCGGACAAGGGTGGTAATGTTGTCCTGTGGCCTCGCTTCCTCTACTTGGAAGAGGCCTATCTCCAACTTAATGATGTGGCTTGTTACAAAAGGTGTGATGTTGGCATTACCAGGAAGGTTCAGGAAGAGTGCCAGTCGCTCTTATTATGGTGGAAAAGTGCAGCACTATTGAGCCTTGACGAGTTTAAATTTCTGAAGAACGATTACCCAATAATGTCTGTGTTTTATCTAATTCCTAAAGTCCATAAGAATCTGCAAACTCCCCCCGGCAGACCTATTATCTCTGCTAGAGGGGGACTGTTGGAAAACATCACTCTGTATATTGATTCCTTTTTACAGGATTTTGTAAAATGCCTGACATCTCATGTACAAGATTCTAGTGCTTTTTAAGGAAATTGGATGAAGTTTCTTCGGATTCTAATTGTTGGTTAGTGACACTTGATGTCTCTACATTATACATGAGCATTCCACATAATGATGGTTTGAGAGCGATTAACTTTTACCTAGGCAATAGACCAATTGAAATGCATGAACACAATAAGATGTTGATCGCATGATTTCATTTTGTTTACACAACAATTTCTTTATGTTTAACAACCAATATTTTTAGCAAATCAGGGGTGTTGCCATGGGGGCCTGTTTCTCTCCCAGTTATGCCTGTTTGCATATGGGCTACTGGGAGGAACAGGTCCTCTATGGCGTACACCACGATTTGTTTGTTAAACATGTAGTCCACTGGTTCCGCTTCATTGCTGATATTTTTTTTATTTGGCGGGGTGCTAAACAACAGGCCAGTAACTTCATTGATTTGATCAACGTTAATGCATTCAATCTTGTCTTCACCTCCAGGATCAGTCAGGAGAAAGTTTGTTTTCTGGACGTGGAGATTATGGTGAAATAATAACAAACTAGAGATGGCTTTGTACCGAAAACCGACAGCAGGGAATACAGTGCTGCATGCCCATAGCCATCACCTGTCACATTTGATACGCAGCATCCCCTTTGGGGAGAGACTGCGCATCAGACGTACTTGCAGCACTGATGCCCATTGTAAGGTGGCATAGGAGGCCAGCAGTAGGCGGTTTCTGGAAAGACTACAATAGACCAGGCCATTCGGAGGGCAAACTCCATTCCTAGGAAAGATGCTCTGCTCCATAAAAAATATCAGGTGGTGAATGAAGCTGACAATAAACAACCGGTCAGATTCATTTTAACCATTAACAGACAGCATCAATCCCTCCGCAGAATTCTAAATAAGAACTGGAACCTGGTCCGCAATGACCCAGTTATAGGCAGTCTGAAGTCAGGTAAACCTAACATTACCTTCAGGAAATCACGTTTGTTGAGTGATGCGTTGGTTAAATCAAGTCCTGAAGTTTTAACCAATACTTCCTGGTTACAGACGAGCAAGGGTTTTAGAAAGTGTCCCTCATGCAAAGCCTGCAAACACAGGGTGAACAGAACGGAATACAATACACCATTTTCCGATATCCCCCATGTGATCCACAGACCTCTGACGTGCAAGTCTGAGTTTGCGGTGTATGTGCTGGAGTGTCTGTGTGGCCTGCAATATGTTGGGAGCACCAAGTTGCAGGTCCACAAACGGATACTCCAGCACATCAGGGTCATCAACACCAGTGACACCGCTTACCCGGTCGCCCGTCATTTTAAGGAACACCATGGCAACAACAGCCAGCTGCTAAAATATTTTGTTATTGATTCAGTGCCTCCCCTAAGGAGGGGGGTAATCGTGAGTCTATTTTACGAGCACTGGAAACCAGGTATATTGTGGATCTTGATTGTAAGTGTCCGCTTGGTCTTAACGCCAGAGAGGACTTTTACACTTGTTTATAATCTCCTTATTCTTCATAATCATAGAAATATTTGGACTAATTCTTTGTTAAACTAGATCAACCCCTTTGCTGCATAAACAACGTTTTTAAAATGGGGAGTCCTAGCACTGTAAATATCAAAATATTTATTTTCCTCCTCTTCCATTTCTCTCCCCTCCCAGTAGTGTTTTTGCAACATTTTAAATCAGTTTTTAATTCAACAATGTTGGATTCCTTTATTCATTGCACTTTTTTGCACATTTGTTTTCTGCACATCTTTGCACAATGTTACTCGTTGTTAATATTTACAGTGGGGCTTGTTAGTCTATGTTTACAGCAGAAAGATAGAGGTTGTTGTAGATTTTACCCACTTGGGTTCTATTGATTTTAGGGCATTGCCTTACAATTCTAGGTAAATTTTCTTAACTCCTCTATTCTGCCAACATGAATTTATTCATGTATCAATTTAATTGCCATTTTTTAATACGTTTTTTAATATCTTTTTAAAGGACTGTTATTTCAGCGGTCTTTTAATATATTTAACGCCTTTTTTATGACCGCCAATATTTCCTACACCCAGTTATAATAGGTTGGGGTATTGATGGTGACTGACTAATGTGTAGTATGCTGTCTATTTTTCTTTCATACTCCCACGTTGTAACAACCAATGATGTAACTGTTTACTTTGCACTCAGCACTTTAAAAATGTGCCTGCTTCACAAGACGCGTTATGTGACCAAGGTCTCTGGGCAGGCCGAAACGTTATGCTGGCAGGTCTTGTAATTGCTGAGATTGTCGGGGACTAGGATTCGAGTTTTGTCTATATAATATATATATATATATATATATATATATATATATATATATATATATATATATATATATATATATATATATATATATATTACATACTGGCGGTTGCCAGTAGGTAGTTATAGTTAGGACCTTTCCATAGGAAATTTGAAACATTCTATTTGGAATAACTGTGGCGCCTGTCGACGAATCTTCGCGAAATTCTCCAAGAAGATGGCCCGCTCCGCTCCTATTCTGAAAGTTTCGGGGTGATTCATCAAGTGGGTGCCGAGAAAAAAGGGGGGCCCCAAAACGTGTTTTCCCCATGCAATTTTCCATAGGGACCTTTAGCCGCGGCTACAACCCGAACTGCTGAATGGAATTACACCAAATTTGGCAAAAAGGTAGAGTTTGGTTCGTAGATCACGCTTTTTGTTAAATGGTGTAAATCCGTTCAGTAGTTCCTGAGAAAATCAAAAGTAAAATCATAGATATATCTATGGACGAAGTAGGGTACGAGTATCCTCCCGAGCACGAGCTTTATGCTAATCGGCTGTCAACACTCCAAACAAATACATGTTGGCAGCCATCTTGTGTGTCCTTAGAACCGAGGCACAAGAAAACAGAAAAAGAAACGCGAAAAAGAAGAAAAGGGGGCAGGGTAGAAACACCCTGACCCCCTAGGCCTGCTCAGGGTGTCCCACAAGGACCCCCAAGGCCCCCGGGGCTTCTTTTTTTTATATTAATCCAGCCCCAGGGACCGCCACCCAGGTGCTTTAACATGAGGCCGTGAGCCCCCCGCAGCCCCGGGGACTGCCAACCCCGGGGCTTCTTTTTGAAAAAAATACATTAAAAAAAACTGTGCACGGGCGCAAGCCCCCCCACATGCCCCGGGGACCGCCACCTCCCCAGGGCTCTAATATTCAAAATAGGAGGGTCCGTGAGGCACCCCAGCTCCAGGGACCACCACCCTCTGGGGCTTTTAAATGTTGGTAGGGGGGCCGCCCTCTTGCAGCCTTGTGGTGGCCCTGGGGAACGCCACCCCCCAGGGCCGGCTCCTGCAGTGTCCCGGGGTGCCTACCCCTGTAACACTGTAGTTTGCTATAGTGCCTCGCGGCTCCTGCCCTACCATAGCAAACTGCTTTAGTTTATGGAAGAGAGAGCAGGAAACCTGCTCTTGCTTCCAAAAACCAAAGCTGATTGCTTTTCTTCATGGGGAGAAGCATGTTAGCTGCTCCCATTGTAGAATAGCAAAGTCGGCTCCCGCAGGATGCGGGGAGGCAGCTGGGACTGTGGGAGGATTGGGGACCCCCCACAGCCCCCAACGAGGAGGGCCAGCCCCGGGGGATGGGGTCCCCGGGGCTAGTAGTGGTCTGGGGAAATAATTCCTCTTCAATCCAGAGGTCCCCTAGGGGCTAACTATCCCACCAGGTACCTCCAGTAAGTGCCATGGAGCTGCGTTGCAGAGTGTTGTAAAAAGGGGGTATGGCCTCTGAACACCTCTCTGCAATGCAGCTCTCTGGTGCATACTGGAGGTACCTGGTGGGCTAGTTGGCCCCTCTCGGACCTTAGGATTCAAGAGGAAATAATTCCCCAACTTAAAACGTGCCACAGGGCATGTTTGCACACACGTCACCTCAGGCCCCGCTCCCTTTCCTCACTATTGAGCAAAATATTACTCTAAAATCAGCCCAAATATGAATTCCGATTTACTCACCTGTTATCAGGAGAGACCTCAGTGCTCCATCTTTCAGCCCACTACTGAGCCTGAAAAGTAATTCTAACCATACTTACATTAACTTGAATTTCCTTCCATAGGCTAACATTGACTGGTTTCACTTGGAAATTCTTCTAAGTGTGGGGTTTTGGAACTTTAAAAAACGCTCTAAAATCAGCCGAACTACGAATTCCGATTTACTCACCTGTTATCAGGAGAGACCTCAGTGCTGCATCTTTCAGCCCACTACTGAGCCTGAAAAGTAATTCTAACCATACTTACATTAACTTGAATTTCCTTCCTGCTCGCAGCCTAGCTGCTCCGTGTGCCTGTCGCCCTAGCTGCCCGCCTCACTGTACTTTGCCCCCGCAGCTCCGCCGATCTGTGACTGTATTTCGTTATTTTTTTGTACTCCTGCCTTGTTAGATTGTATTGCCTTCGGTTTGTTTATTTTGTACTTTCTCCCCTGTGAATCGTGCTCGCTTCTTCCCCCCTGTGCCTCTCCCGCCCCGCTCCCCGCTTCCCGCCGCCGGCCACGGGGCCAAGCCCCCTTTGTGTTCTGTGCCCTCCCCGCTCCCGCCTCCCAGCTGCTCCTCCCTCCCACTTGTCCTTAAATGGCGACCGCACGGCGCAGGTGAGTGTGATCTGTTCTCAGGACACCCCCGTGCCACACGGCCACCAGCTGTGTGCGTGTGCCCCCCGCAGCTGCTGCTCGCAGCCTCGCTGCTCCGTGTGCCTGCCGCCCAAGCTGCCCGCCTCACTGTACTTTGCCCCCGCAGCTCCGCCCATCTGTGACTGTATTTCGTTATTTTTTGTACTCCTGCCTTGTTAGATTGTATTGCCCTAAGTTTGTTTATTTTGTACTTTCTCCTCTGTGACTCGTGCTCGCTTCTTCCCCCCTGTGCCTCCCCCGCCCCGCTCCCCACTCCCCGCCGCCGGCCACGAGACCACGCCCCCTTTGAGTTCTGTGCCCTCCCCGCTCCCGCCTACCAGCTACTCCTCCCTCCCACTTGTCCCTAAATGGCGACCGCGCGGCGCAGGTGCGTGTGACTTGTTCTCAGGACACCCCCGCGCCGCACGGCCACCAGCTGTGTGTGTGTGCCCCCCGCTGCTGCTGCTCGCAGCCTCGCTGCTCCGTGTGCCTGCGGCCCTAGCTGCCTGCCTCACTGTACTTTGCCCCTGCAGCTCCGCCGATCTGTGACTGTATTTCGTTATTTTTTTGTACTCCTGCCTTGTTAGATTGTATTGCCTTAAGTTTGTTTATTTTGTACTTTCTCCCCTGTGAATCGTGCTCGCTTCTTCCCCCCTGTGCCTCTACCGCCCCGCTCCCCGCTTCCCGCCGCCGGCCACGAGGCCACGCCCCCTTTGTGTTCTGTGCCCTCCCCGCTCCCGCCACCCAGCTGCTCCTCCTAAATGGCGTCTGCACGGACGCGCAGCGGGCGCGCCGATTTTGCGCCGAATGCGCCAAAGGCAAGCCCGTCTGCGCCTGTCCACGCCTGGACTGCGCCCAGCGCCAGGACCCCTGGCCGAGGCAAGACTACCCGACGGACCTACGACGCCGCCACCCTCCAAGCACTCAACGCCGGCCTGAACCCTGCCTGCTACTGAGCCACCCCGAGACGCACCCACGGACCCTTCGCCTGCCAAGCCTGCCGATTCACTTGCCTCCGGACCTGCCCCACCCCCGCCAAGTCGAGCACCAGCAGCAACCACCTGAAGTGCAACCTGCTGAACACCCGCTCTGTCCACAGGCACGCCGTAGAACTCTGGTCCCTGCTCAACGTGACAGCACCGGACGTCGCCTTCCTCACCGAAACCTGGATGAACGCCTCCTCAGCGCCCGACATCGCCACAGCCATCCCGGACGGATACAAGATCTCCCGGAAGGACCGCATCAACCAGACGGGAGGAGGCATCGCCATCGTACACAAGAACACCATCCGCATCTCGACTAACTCCGACGAAACCTTCCCCACCGCCGAGCACCTGCACTTCCAGATACACACCGACCCCAAGACCACCCTCTGAGGCACCCTCATCTACAGACCACCGGGACCAGGCACACAGTTCAGCGAAGATATCGCAGACTTCATCAGCCCGCACGCCCTTCCCTCTGCCGACTACATCCTCCTAGGGGACCTCAACTTCCACCTGGAGAACAACAACGACAGAAACACCACCGCCCTGCTGGACAACCTCGCCAACCTCGGACTCAAGCAACTGGTGAACACCCCCACCCACTACGCCGGCCACACGCTTGACCCCGTCTTCTCATCCAGCAAGCACGTCTCCTTCAGCCACGCCACTGGACTCCACTGGACCGACCACAGCTGCGTCCACTTCAGCTTCAGCAGAACTACGACCCACCACCACCCGCAACAGGTTCCCCGCCGCAGCTGGAGCAAGATCACCGCCGAACAGCTCACCGCTTCCCTCAGCCAGAACACTCCCACCAGCACAATGTACCCCAACGTAGCAGCCAGCAACCTCACCAAGTGGCTGACCGCCTGCGCCGATGACATCGCACCACTAAAGAACCCTCCCAGCAGACCCGGCAGCAAGAAAACCCCCTGGTTCACCGACGAACTCAAGGAATCCAAGAAGAACTGCCGCACCCTCAAGAAAGATTCAGAAAAGGGGGTGGTGATGAACAGAGTGTCTGAATTAAGCAGACCACTTTTACCCAGTCCAAAGATCAGGGCTTGATCCATCACCGTTTTTTAGCTCACTGCACCATCCCAGCTCAGAACTTGGCTATATGCAAATTAGTCTGACCCTGGCCCAGTGCATCATGGGGACAGGGCAGACCAAACTACCAAGCCAATTCTTATACTGGGAAGGAAACAAGCTACTGGGGACCGGTTTCTGGCATTTCAGCCGTCTTCGGCCCGGCTTGCTTGAATCCTGATGGTGCAATGAGCAAGAGACTCACATCTGAGTATACCCTTCCACGCTTATGGTGGACAAAAATGATTCAGGAAAGGGGGTGGTGATGAACAGAGTGTCTGAATTAAGGAGACCACTCTTACCCAGTCCAAAGATCAGGGCTTGATCCATCACCGTTTTTTAGCTCACTGCACCATCCCAGCTCAGAACTTGGCTATATGCAAATTAGTCTGACCCTGGCCCAGTGCATCATGGGAACAGGGCAGACCAAACTACCAAGCCAATTCTTATACTGGGAAGGAAACAAGCTACCCCCTTTTCTGAATCGTTTTTGGCCACTATAGGAGTGGCAGGGTATACTCTGACATGAGTCCCTTTCTCACTGCACCATCAGGATTCAAGCAAGCCGGGCCGAAGACGGCTGAAATGCCAGAAACCGGTCCCCGGTAGCTTGTCTCCTTTCTGGTGAAGAATTGGCTTGGTAGTTTAGTCTGCCCTGTTCCCATGATGCACTGGGCCAGGGACAGACTGATTTGCATATAGCCAGGTTCTGAGCTGGGATGGTGCAGTGAGATAAATAACGGTGATGGATCAAGCCCTGATCTTTGGACGGGGTAAGAGTGGTCTGCTTAATTCAGACACTCTGTTCATCACCACCCCCTTTTCTGAATCGTTTTTGGCCACTATAGGTGTGGCAGGGTATACTCAGACATGAGTCCCTTTCTCACTGCACCATCAGGATTCAAGCAAGCCGGGTCGAAGACGGCTGAAATGCCAGAAACTGTTCCCGGGTAGCTTGTCTCCTTTCTGGTGAAGAATTGGCTTGGTAGTTTAGTCTGCCCTGTTCCCATGATGCACTGGGCCAGGGACAGACTGATTTGCATATAGCCAGGTTCTGAGCTGGGATGGTGCAATGAGATATATGACGGTGATGGATCAAGCCCTGATCTTTGGACGGGGTAAGAGTGGTCTGCTTAATTCAGACACTCTGTTCATCACCACCCCCTTTTCTGAATCGTTTTTGGCCACTATAGGTGTGGCAGGGTATACTCAGACATGAGTCCCTTTCTCACTGCACCATCAGGATTCAAGCAAGTCGGGCCGAAGACGGCTGAAATGCCAGAAACCGGTCCCCGGTAGCTTGTCTCCTTTCTGGTGAAGAATTGGCTTGGTAGTTTAGTCTGCCATGTTCCCATGATGCACTGGGCCAGGGACAGACTGATTTGCATATAGCCAGGTTCTGAGCTGGGATGGTGCAGTGAGATAAATACCGGTGATGGATCAAGCCCTGATCTTTGGACAGGGTAAGAGTGGTCTGCTTAATTCAGACACTCTATTCATCACCACCCCCTTTTCTGAATCGTTTTTGGCCACTATAGGTGTGGCAGGGTATACTCAGACATGAGTCCCTTTCTCACTGCACCATCAGGATACAAGCAAGCCGGGCCGAAGACGGCTGAAATGCCAGAAACCGTTCCCCGGTAGCTTGTCTCCTTTCTGGTGAAGAATTGGCTTGGTAGTTTAGTCTGCCCTGTTCCCATGATGCACTGGGCCAGGGACAGACTGATTTGCATATAGCCAGGTTCTGAGCTGGGATGGTGCAGTGAGTTAAATAACGGTGATGGATCAAGCCCTGATCTTTGGATGGGGTAAGAGTGGTCTGCTTAATTCAGACACTCTGTTCATCACCACCCCCTTTTCTGAATCGCACCCTCAAGAAAGCCTGGCGGCTCGACCAGACCACAGACAACAGGACCGCCCTCAAGCACGCCACCCGCAAACACCATCAGCTGATCCGCGCCACCAAGAAGACAGCACTCACAAAACGACTAGACAACAACGCCCACGACAGCAAGGAACTCTTCAGCATCGTCAAAGAGTTCTCCAACCCCAGCGCAGGAAACAACAACATCGCTCCCTCGCAAGACCTCTGCGACTCACTCGCCTCATTCTTCCACCGCAAGATCGCCGACATACACAACAGCTTTGACGCACAGACCACGCACCCTACTACCGAGCCAACGCCCGCCACCACCACCCTCTGCAACTGGACCCCGGTCAGCACCGAAGACACCACCCGCACGATGAACTCCATCCACTCCGGATCACCAACCGACCCGTGCCCACACCACATCTTCAGCAAAGCCGACACCATCATCGCACCCCATCTCCGAGACACCATCAACTCCTCCTTCCACACCGCCACCTTCCCGGACAGCTGGAAGCACGCCGAGCTGACCGCCCTCCTGCAGAAACCAACGGCGGACCCCACTGACCTCAAGAACAGCTTGCCGCCTTCCTCGAGACGAACGGATACCTCGACCCCTCGCAGTCCGGATTTCGGGCCAACCAGAGAACCGAGACCGCCCTGATCGCAGCCACCGACGACATCAGAACCCTGATCGACAACGGGGAAACAGCGGCCCTCATCCTCCTGGACCTCTCCGCAGCGTTCGACACGGTCTGCCACCGCACCCTAGTGAAGCGCCTCAGCAACATCGGAATCTGAGAGAAAGCACTGGAATGGATCATCTCGTTCCTCACCGGAAGAACCCAGAGAGTCCGCCTCCCTCCGTTCAGATCCGAGGCCACCGAAGTCATCTACGGCGTACCACAAGGATCTTCTCTCAGCCCGTCCCTCTTCAACGTCTACATGAGCCCCCTCGCAGTCATCGCACGCCAACACAACCTCAACATCATCTCCTACGCTGACGACACCCAGCTGATCCTCTCCCTCACCAACGACCCCACCACCGCCAGAGCCAACCTTCATGAAGGAATGCAAGACGTCGCCGACTGGATGAGGAGCACCCGCCCTAAACTGAACTCAGAAAAGATGGAAGTCCTCATCCTGGGATCATCAACCTCCGCCTGGGACGACTCCTGGTGGCCCCCGGCCCTGGGCACCGCTCCCAAACCAACAGACCACGCACGCAACCTGGGCTTCATCCTGGACTCCTCCCTGTCAATGACCAGACAAGTCAACGCCACCTCTTCCTCGTGCTTCAACAGCCTGCGCATGCTCCGCAAGATCTTCAGATGGATCCCCACTGAAACCAGGAAGACCGTCACCCAGGCACGGGTTACCAGCCGACTGGAATACGGGAACGCCCTCTACGCCGGAATCACAGCCAAACTCCAGAGAAGACTGCAACGCATCCAGAACGCCTCCGCACGACTCATCCTGGACATCCCCCGACACAGCCACATCACCGGACACCTGAGAGACCTGCACTGGCTCCCCGTCAGCAAGAGAATTACGTTCAGGCTCCTCACCCACGCACACAAGGCTCTCCACGACCTGGGCCCCAAGTACCTCAACGACCGCATGACCTTCTACACGCCCACCCGCCAGCTGCGATCGACCAGCCACACACTCGCCACCATACTGCGCATCTGCAGAGCCACCGCCGGAGGAAGATCCTTCTCCTACCTGGCAGCCAAGACTTGGAACTCCCTCCCCACCCACCTTCGGTGAACCCAAGACCATCTCTCCTTCAGGAAGCAGCTCAAGACCTGGCTGTTCGAGCAGTAACATACCCCTCCCCCAGTGCCTTGAGACCCTCCCGGGTGAGTAGCGCGCTTTATAAATGCTGTGATTGATTGATTGATTGATTGCTTCCATAGGCTAACATTGACTGGTTTCACTTGGAAATGCTTCTAAGTGTGGAGTTTTGGAACTTTAAAAAACGCTCTAAAATCAGCCGAACTATGAATTCCGATTTACTCACCTGTTATCAGGAGAGACCTCAGTGCTGCATCTTTCAGCCCACTACTGATCCTGAAAAGTAATTCTAACCATACTTACAGTAAATTGAATGTCCTTCCATAGGCTAACATTGAGTGGTTTCACTTGGAAATTCTTCTAAGTGTGGCGTTTTGGAACTTTAAAAATTGCTCTAAAATCAGCCGAACTACGAATTCTGATTTATTCACCTGTTATCAGTGCTGCATCTTTCAGCCCAGTACTGATCCTGAAAAGTAATTCTAACCATACTTACCAGTAACTTGATTTTCCTTCCATAGGATATCATTGCCTGCTTATAAAATTTATATAAATTAAAAAATATATAAAATAAAAATAAAAAAATATTACAATTTCAATATTTTTTTTAAAAAAAATTGTTCAATTTATATTAAAAATATGTAATGTAATTTAAAAAATAAAATATCTAAAAATAAATACTTTAAAACAATATAGTAAATCAGTAAAAAAAATTATAACAATACATTTAAAAATTATCATTTACAAAACCTTTGAAATTCACTGAAAAAAACATAGGTTTCAGCCACGTTTTAGTTAGGAATTAGCATTTAAAAAACCTTAGAAATTCACTGAAAAAAACATAGGTTACACACATGTTATAGTTATCTGGATATTTCACTCATACAAAACAATTGAAATTCCCCCCTTATAGTTAGTTCAGCTAACTTTAACTCGCGTGCCCGCAATGCACTGCTGATGACGTCACATATTACATCATCCATGACATGGTCAGTGACATCACTCATGACATCACAGATGACATCATCCAGTGAGTGTAAGTTTTTTGTAAATGTTTTTGAGACTTAAAGATGCATACTAAACTACAGCATAAGTTAATGTACTATTCGTTCTGTACTAGTAATTAGTCATACTATTTCTAACATATTACATCTGAGTGGCTGTGTAACTGTCTGTATCAGTGTGTGAGTGGAAGTCTGAGTGACCGTATGGGTTTGTGAATGAGTGCATGTGTCAGTGGCTGTATGGATGTGTTAGTGGGTATGTGAGTAGCTGTACGGGTGATTGACTGGCTGTACTGAAGAGTGAGTGGGTGTGTGAGTGGCTGGCTTTATGGGTGAGTTAGTGGCTCTGAGTGGCTGTATAGGTGTGTGAGTGGCTGAGAATGGATGTGGAGTGGTTTTATGAATGTGGTTATATGAATGTGTGAATGGGTATGTAAAAGGTTTTGTGAGTGTCTGTGGTTATATGGGTGAGTGAGTGGTTGTGTTAGTGGTTGTATGGGCACGTGGGTGGGTGTGCAAGCGGCTGTTATGTTATAGCATTTATATTTCTAAAAGTGCAATGGTTATACAAATGCGTCCTGTTGCTAGCTTCTACCATCTAAACACAGGTTGACGTGGGAATCCTACATGCTGAAAAGCTAGGTTTTTAATTGTTTCTTAAACGTCATTTGGTCAGTGGCAGTCTGATATGGAAAGGGAGTTTATTCCATGCCCTTGCAGCACAAGTGACAAAGCTTCTACCTCCCCAGCTGACTTCAATGGGGGCCACTGTCACCATCTTAGCTCCTGAGGAGTGGAGGGCTCTTTTAGGAAAATAATATTGAAATCAAAGTTTAAGATGTTCTGGTCCTTTCCCTTGAGGGGCTTCAAAGACTTAAAGATTTAAAATCACCTGTTGTCTGACTGGCAGCCAATTGAACCTTTTAATTTCCTTGATGACTGATACAAATGTTGGCATGCCGGTAAGCAGTTTGGCTGCCGCGTTTTGCGAGGGATGAAGTTTGTTTAAGTGTAGCTCTTGAATGTTCAGGCAGAGGCCGTTGCAATAATCCAACCTTGGTAGAATGACAGATGTTATAACTATGCGTTGACTGTCCTCCAGCAGAAAAGGCATTATTTTCATAATCATTGTAAGAGAGTAGAAGTTGACTGATGCAATTGAATTTATCTAGTCTCCAAAAGTGAGTTTATCATCAACTATAACTCCCAGATATTTTGCTTTCCTGGTAGGTTTTAGAAGGGTGCCTAATTCTGTTGGGCACCAATCGGGGGTCCAGAAGTTGGCCTTATTTCCAAAGGTGATGACCTTTGTCTTGCCCGAATTTAGCTTCAAGCAATTCTGTGTCATCCAAGTCTTGACTGATTTCATGCAGTCATGAAAACTTTTACGCTTCTCTGATTCCTGGCCTGGCAGCAGAGACACCACACTTTGTGTGTCATCCACATTTGAAGTGAGATGGAAGCCGAAGGATCTGATCAGGGCGGCCAGGGGAGACACGTAAACATCAGAAATAGTGGTACTAAGGCATGAACCCCGCAGCAAACCATAGGGTAGCAAAAAGGTTTTGAACAGAATTTGTCCAACGCCACAATTTGAGTTCTTTCAGGCAGGATGGATTTCAGTAGCTTCCAGGCTTTGCCCTAAATCCTGCAGGTTGACAAAACGGCCCAACAGTAACAAAGGCTGCAGAGAGATCTTGCATAATCAGTGCTGCATTGCCTCCCTGAACCATGGCTTCCTTTATTTGTTCGAAGGACATTATAAGGGCAGACTCTGTGATATGTCATTCCCTAAACCTATATTGAGTAGGGTCTAAAATATGATTTACCTGGAGAAAGGCACTAAGCTGTGTATTCATGGCTTTCTCTACAAACGTATCTGGAAGTAGAAGGCAAGAGATTGACCAGAATATGTAAGGATCCTTAGGGTCTAGATTTTGTTTTTTCAGCAGCGGAAGGATCAACGCTATCTTCCATATTTCGGGGAAATGCTCCGACTCAAACATGTCATTAAATAAGGAAGTAAGCAAGATGGCAATAGGTTCAGGGCTAGCTGTAATGATGAGTGAGTGGCAGTGTGAGAGGCTGAATGGGTGAGTGAATGGCTGTGTGACTTTCTGTATGGGTGATTGACTGGGTGTGTGTCAGTATATCTGTATGACTGGATATGTGAGTGGCTGTATGAGTGAGTAAGTGGGTGCATGAGTGGTTATATGGGCGAGCTAGTGGGTAAACGATTCGCAGTATGAGTGAGTGAATATATGCGTGGGCTGTGTGGCAGTGGCTGTATGAGAGGTTCTATGGGGTGTGAGGGGGTGTGTGAGTGGTTAGGTGGATGATGTCGCTCGGAAAGTTCCTTCCTCTGCTCCACAGACCATCTAAGGAAATGGTGACATGAGCCCTCATCTTGTCAGGCATTGACTATGCCAATGCATTGTTTATCGGCTTGCCTGGCTATCAGTTAAAAAAACTACAAACAATACAAAATGCTGTTGCTAGAGTTCTGCTTGGCATTCCTGGAAGATGTAGTATGAAACAACACCTTTGGGACCTAAATTGGCTTCCTGTGACCTGATGTCCAGTTCAAAGTCCTCATCCTCGCTCATGGAGCTCTGCATGGATCAGTCTACTCTCCCTGAGGAGACGCTATAGCTTCTACGAGCCCAGGGGGACAACTGCGCTCAGATGCACAGCGTCTAGCAGTGGTTCCTCGCTTTTGCCTCATTCAAATGGGAGGTAGCTCTTTATCTTTTAAGGCCACAGAATTCTGGAATGCCCTACCTTTTGAATTATGGAACATCCAAGACCTTAGGCTGTTTAAGAAGCAACAAAAGACTCTGTTTTTTGGTTAAGCTGCGCCACTTTCAGTTTCACTGCTTTTCAGATGGCTTCCACACCGAGATTCTCTTGAGTAGCCGTGCGCAATACAAGTGCCAATAACATAACATAACAACATAACATGTCATCAGTAATGCAATCAGTGATGTCATTTCAGATGTCATGAGGGATGTTGTGTTTCAAAGAAGGGAGACAGTAAGGGGGCGGGTTGGCCACTCTCGGGGGGAGTGAAAGGTCCAGCTAGGTGTTCGCCCCAATTGTTATGAAATACAATACCGGCTGTTCCTATTCCAGGTGGAAGTTTGGTGTTGGTGACACCCGTGTGTAGTGATAAAACGCTTGGGTATCCAATTTGTTGGATATAATGGCCTAACACACCCTTGCAGGTGTCATGCTTCATCATCGGCAATGCTCCTCGTTGGGTTGGCGGTGCAATACCCAACGGACAACACCTCAAAGAGGGGCTCTTTGGCGGAGCCCTTTTTCCAACTGCCGTATGGGTGAAGTGTGGGTGAGGGGCCAGTATTGTGTAGACATTTTTATGGAGGTTAAAATTGGAGTAAAGGGTACCAGGATCAGGTTTATTCTAGCGGTCCCTTACTCCAAGTTAAAAAGGAAGTAGAATAAACTCAAAGGGAAATAATGCTCTCTGGTGCGAGTCTAGACTAGTGAATAGATAAATAGGTCGACATGTTTCTCGCTATGTGTCTTCTGACAAGCGATTCTTCAGGACCGTGTATATAAATGATAGTGTGTATGTGCTACTACAAACTGTCTACAAAAAGCTTTTACATTGCTAAGGTAAGTATTTCAATGTGTGTAAAGGTTCAAATGTACCTGTGTTGTGCTGTAATTGCCTATCACTGTGGATGTATGCTACAACATCAGCACCCGGCAGGCCAAGTTCCGGGAAGAATCGCTTAATTTGAAGGTTCTGAATCCCGAGTCTCCGCTGGTAGACTTACCCCTCTCTGCCGGGTTCTCACCATGTCATGAGTGATGCCATATATGAGACCATAAGCAGTGCATTGTAGAGGCCATACACAATGCATTGTCGGGCATAGGTCATAGTACGCTTAGATAACTATAATTGCTTATTTTCTATGGTTTTGTGCAACTTAAATCTGAGCCTAAGTTTAATGTACCTCTAACCTTTATTTTTTCAATGAATTTCCAAGGGTTTTTCAATTCTATTTCCCAACTATAACTTTTCTGTACCCTGTGGCTTTTTCAGAGAATTTCTACATTTCCAAAAATTCTATTTCCTAACTATAACGTCCCAGTAACCTTTGTTTTTTTAAGCGAATTTCTAAATTTTTAAATTTTATTTCCTAACTATAACCTGTAACCTTTCAGAGTGAGTGTGTGAGTGAGTGCATGAGTGTCTCAGTGGGATTGTGAGAGAGTGCGTGAATATTGGTGCACAGTCAAAATATCGAGTTTTTTATATCGATTGACATTAATATCGATTAAAAAATATATAATGGACAAAATATCGCCTGGACAGAATATAGACAACAAAAATATCGACTAGAATAGCAATAAGATCGATTCCAAAATATAGAATGGACAAAATATCGACTAGACAGAATATAGACAACAAAAATATCGAATTACAGGTAAGTAAGTTAATATTAATTTTTTAATGTTATGTTATGTTATGTTATGTTATGTTATGTATGAAAAGTGTATATTTAATTCATTATTTATTTTAAATATTTAATTTTATGGTATTTTATTTTTGCGTAATATAAATCAGTAGCGGGATGTGGGTTTATAGGGGAATAGGGTGGGAAGTAATTTAATTATAGTTAATTGAATATGTTAATTTATTTATTGGTATTTACTTTGAATTAATTGTCAATTATTTATTAATTGATAATTAATTAAAATGTAATTGATAATTCATTTCAATTAATTGATTAATTGATTAATTGATAATTATTTTAATTATATTAATTTATTTTCTGTTGCGGGTTGTAAGTTTATAGGAGAATAGGGTGGGAAGTAATTTAAATAAAAATAATTAAATATGTTAATGTATTTATTGTTATTTATTTTGATTTCATTTTTAATTAATTATTAATTGGTAATTATTTAAAATATAATTGGTAATTAATTTTAATGAATTGATTAATTGGTAATTAATGAAAATAAAATTGGTTATTTATTGGTAAATAATTAATAATTGGTAAGTAATTAAAATATAATTGGTAATTAATTTTAATGAATTGATTAAATGTTATTCATGTTAATTGTATTAATTTCTTTTCAGTAGTTGGTTGTGGGTTTTTAGGGGAATAGGGTGGGAAGTAATTTACTTATAAATAAGCAGTAGGTAGTTTTAGTTAGGACAATGTTTCCATAGGAATAGCATTTTTTTTAACTTGCCTATAACTTTAGTGGTGTTTGAGGAATCTTCTCAAATTTTTGCCCCAAAAAGTGTCAAGTTAAGTCTTGTTCTATATGGAAAGTTTCAAGGTGATCTGTCAAGTGGGGGCGGAGAAAAAAGGGTGGTCAAAGTGCGTTTCCAATGGTAAATTCCCATATAGTCTTTAAACAAGCCTGCAGCAAGAATCTCTGAATGGAATGACACAAAATTTAGCAGAAAAGTAGATTTTTCTCTTGAGATCGCTAGTTACGTTATTTGGTGTAAATCCATTCCATAGTTTTGGAGATATTATACGAAAAGAGCATTTCTATATCTCGGCAGAGACTAGGCAGAGAGTTCATGGAGGGTTCTGATTGGTTGCCAACACTTTAACCAGTATTTAAGGACCAATATACATGATAGCACTCCACTGAAATGCATAAAGAGGGTCCAAAAAAAGGGGAACGTATACAGGGTGATAACAGGTTTTAGTTATAATATAAATTATTTGTTGATGGTACCATATTAATTTTAGGAAGTGTGGTGTGTTTTAAGGTGATTTTACCCTGTGAAAAAGCCTTCTGCTGGGATTTAATTAATCATGTTTCAGAGAAAACTGTTTTCTCATGATTTTCCCATAGAGGTTATGGAAGGTGCTCCAGCAGCTAAAAATAGAGTATATTTCTGTAAAATCACATTATATTTCTCAGCCATATGAAAATGAAGTCTGACATTCTCAGTAAATCAGATACTTCCAACAGAAGCAGCCTGTCGGTTGATTCCCTTTTGTTAAACTGCAGACTCCCTGAGTGTTCTAAAGAACAACTAGAGCACTATTAGTGTTACTTATGACAAATCGTATGTTTACACTGTTTTAGTGCAGAAAGGGGGCTTGGGGGAGGGCAGCCGACCCCTGGGAGGTCTCCTCCCCCGGGCGGTTTGGGAGATCTGGGTGGGGGTTTTTCTTCTAGCAGATTCCATTTGGGCTTTCTTGGGCTGGTTTTTAGTTGTGTTGTGCGGCCCCCTATAAATGGGCGGGGCTCCTCGCTCCGGGCTTGGTGACCTGGTGGCCGGTTGAGCTTAGAATTTTTGTCAGTATTTTGGTAGTTTGTTCATTTTCCTTGTAGCTATTCCGCATCGATATCATGGCTGGTGAAGATTACCGAGTGTTGGAGGCTATTCGCCTGCTTAGCGAGGCGGGGCGTTTGGACCTGGTCATTAGCGACCAAGGTCAGACCGAGACCCCGCGCCCCCAGCGGGAGGCCTCTGCGAGGGTGTCGGCTGTGGTGGCAGCATGTTACTCTCCGAAACGCCGGAGGCAGGACGGGGTAAGTGAACGGGGTCGTTCCAGGACTCGGCGGGCGGGTTCTAGGGCCCGCCGTGGGAGTGATTCTGGTTCTTCGGATCCGTCTGTTTCATTGGATGCCTCGTTGGTGGAGGTTGTTGGGGAAGGTGGTTTTCCTTCTGTGGGGGGGGAGGCTTCTAATGTTGGTTTGCGGGAAAGAGCGGTCCCTGCTCCCGTTTTGCGGGGCCGTCGTGCTTCCAGGCAACGTGGTTGCACGCGGCGTTCGGCTTCGGCCTCCGCGGGTGTGGGGGCTGACGTCACCGAGATGGTGCGGGCGGAGGCCATTTTGGATGTGGTTCCTGTGGCGCAGCAGCCGTTACGGGGTGCTTCGGGTCAGGACATACAGGAGGTGGTCGCTCCTTTGAGCGTTATTCGCCACCATGTGGTTCAGGTCCCAGTAACGGTTGACGGTGGTTCGGTAGGTGTGTCCATCGCGCGGCCTTTGGTAGCGGGTCATGGAGTGGTCAGGCCTGAGGGCCCTGGTGTGCTTGTACGGTCTGTGGGGAGGGATCTGCATAGTCCGTTATTGTTTTCTCCCTCGGGGTCTGTCGGAGGGGAAGCTGTATCCGTAGGTTGCAGTTCTTTGGGGGAGGGGGAATGGGCCCAGATGGGTTTGGGGGAGGGTACGGGGCGGACTGACGTTCCTTTACCTGGAGTGGATTTGTGTGGTGCGGGCGTTTCAGTGGGGAGTTGCCGCTCGTTGGACGTGGTAGGAGGCCTTCCCCTCGGGGGGGTCGGGAGTGGAGATGGTTTGGTTCGGCAACATGAGGTTGGAGAAGGTTCCTTTTATAGGTTGGCAGGGGATTTTCAGTGTCCTGGTATGAGAGTGGTTTCGGGGCCTGCATCTCGGGGTTCTTTTGATGGTAGGGGGGTTCAGGATTTGGCTGCTCAGGGTCCTGCTTCGCGGATTATTCAGGCTATGTTGGATGTTAGTTCGGATGAGGAGGTTTGTCCTCCGTCTCCTCGGCTTTGCGATGCTCTAAAAAGAAAAAGTGCTGTTGGTTCTGGGAGTTTTGTGGTGTCTGGCAGGGGTGGTGGATTTACTGTTGGCGGTTTGTCTTCTGCACATAGAGTTGGTTTTAGTAAGGGACCCGGCACACCAGTCCGGCCTTTTTCTTTGCAGGAGGAAG
The DNA here is from genome assembly GCF_964263255.1 of Lissotriton vulgaris. Lineage (NCBI taxonomy): Eukaryota > Metazoa > Chordata > Amphibia > Caudata > Salamandridae > Lissotriton > Lissotriton vulgaris. The sequence continues at coordinate 181,646,688 of NC_141694.1, forward strand.
CTCGACCTACGGCAGCAGACTTGGCAGGGCGGCAGGCAGCCCAGGTACGCCGAGGAGAAGTGCGGGTGGAGCCTGGCGCGGCACGTCCCATACCATCGAGGGATCCCGCCGCGGCCATCACACGCAGGTTTACTACGACCTCGATGGCCCCAACGAGGGATTTCAACATGGGCGGTGCATCCGGGTCCAGCGCGACCTTCCCGGCCTCAGCGGTGGAATCCAACGTTGTACATGGGAGCGGGTTACGTACGACCTCTCTCGTGCCACGTGGTGGTTATAATGCTTGTTTATCTTTTTCAGGACATCAACAGGTTGTCAGTGGTTCTGGTGGGGGGATGTATAGACGAGTTCAGTCGTCCTCCCCGCCTAGGTCAAGAGTGAGGGTTGGTAAGGCCCATGGTCGTTCGAACACGGTGGAGTCAAGGCAGACTTCGGTGGTTGTCACTGCCCCATCTCAGTTAGAGGAATCGCTCATTTTAGATTATGACGAAGATAGCCCTGAAGAGGGAGAAGTTCGTGAGATTGTGTCTGGGGGGGGGCATGTTAATGTTTCTCATAGTGTGTTACAGGATCAGGTGGTTCGGAGTTGTGCGGAATCGTCAAGGCCACGAGTGCTCGGCCCCTCGGTGAGGGCTCCTCGGAGGGCGGACGACGGTGCACAGACAGAGTGGAGGACGGAAGCCAGTCAACCGCCTCTTTTACGCCCAGGTGAGACTGTGGTTCAGGCCGTGCGGCCAAATATGGTGTCTATTGGTGTTGGTGTAGATTTAATATCTACTGAAAAGGATGGTAAATTACACAAAGGACGTGTTGTAAGAGATCAAGGTGTGGGTACAAACGGGGATGATCTTCATACAGGTGAAAAAGTGGATAGCGGCACGTCCACTGTTGGTTTGGGCACCACTAAAAATGTACTTCACAGTAAGGAACTAAAAATCAAAAAGTTGCCGTATATGGGTGTTACGAAGCCTATGGGGGCTCATTTGATGCTCAGTACAAAGGAAAGGATATGGAATGGTGAGTATGTGGAACTGTTGAAATTTCTCCACAGGGAGGTCCGTGCTAAAGAGGGTTCCAAGGAGGAGGAGTTTGAATTGGCAAAACGCCCTAAATTACCTTTGACTATAGAGAATTGGACGGCGGCCTTTTTAATTTATGCCAGCGTCTACTGCGAAAAGTTCCCTGAGCGCTGCGTGTCATTATTTAAGTACATGGATGTTATCCGTAAGGCTCAGCTGACTAGGAATGATTATGCTTGGGCTCAATATGATGAGGAGTTTAGGGCGCGTATGGCTTGGGATCCCGAGGCAAAATGGGGTGAGTTGGACTCTGACCTTTGGCAGCACACGATGGGGTCGTCTGCCTCTGGTAAAACAATTTTTACGGCCAGTGGCCTTCCTATAGTCTATCGTCCCTTTCAGTCCCGTCCCACCCGGGGAGGGGTGGGGGCCAACTCTGCCACCCAGTCGCCTACCGGCACGTGTTGGGATTTTAACAGCGGGACTTGTACTAGACAGTTCTGTAAATTCCGTCACGAATGTTCACAATGTGGTAGGAAGAGCCATCCGTTGTCCCGTTGCTGGGGTCCTAGGACATCAGGCCCCCAGGGTTCCCAACAGAGTTCAGGAACTTTCGTGCCACCACAGCAACCTCCAGCTCCCAGGGGAGGGAAGTCTTCATCCGCTGCTGGTTAATGTTACGCGATTGGCCGCTGCTTTGCGGGATTACGAGCCTGCCGAGCTGCGGTCAGTCTTATTGTTGGGTTTCCAGGTTGGTTTTCGTTTGGGGTATGAGGGACCACGTTTGAGACGTTGGTCCAAGAATTTGAGGTCGGCAAGTGAACACCCTGCCATTGTACAGTCAAAATTGGACAAGGAAGTGAGTGAGGGAAGAATGGCGGGCCCGTTTGATGATTGGCCTCTGGTGAACCTAATTGTATCCTCTATTGGTGTGGTCCCCAAGAAGGAGCCTGGTCAGTTCCGGCTCATTCAACATCTATCATGGCCTGAAGGTGGGTCGGTAAATGATTTCATTGACAACGAAGCTGCATCGGTATCTTATTCTTCGGTGGATGTAGCTATGCAACTGGTTGTCACAGCGGGCCCTGATGCTCTGATGGCAAAATGCGACATTAAATCCGCATTTCGGCTCCTTCCAGTCCATCCTGAAGACTGGTGTCTTCTGGGCATCCATTTTCTTGGAAAATGGTACGTGGACAAGGCGTTGCCAATGGGTTGTTCCATGTCTTGTGCGTTGTTTGAAACTTTCAGTACGTTTCTACAATGGTGGTTTACTAAGCAGAGTGGCCATGTACTCGTCACTCATTACTTGGACGATTTCTTCTTTGTGGGTACTGCCAATTCGTTGATTTGCCAAGCTGCTCTCACATCGTTTCAATCATTGATGAGTTATTTAGGTGTACCATTGGCCCCTGAGAAGACCATGGGTCCTTGCGCGACCATGTCTTTTTTGGGGATCGAGCTTGACTCTCATTTGATGCAGGCTCGTCTTCCATTAGACAAGAAACAAAAAATGCTTGAACTGGTTGGAACCATGTTGGGAAAAGAGAAAGTGTTTGTGAAAGAGATACAAGTTCTGCTGGGACACCTTAATTTTGCCTGCAGAGTGGTTCGGGCGGGTAGGACTTTCTGTAGGAGGTTAGGCAGAGCTTTGTCTGGTCATTCACTTCCACATCATAGGGTGAGACTGTCCGCGGGGGTGAAGGAGGACTTACGCATGTGGGTATTCTTCTTACATTCCTTAAATGGTGTGCCTTTGTGTTGGGAGGTGGATTGGTGTTGGGAGGTACAGATCTTCTCTGATGCTGCTGGAAGTGAGGGTTTTGGTCTGTACTGGCAAGGAAGGTGGTGTGCCCAACAGTGGCCTGTGCAATGGAGGAATGGTGGTAGAAGTATTGCCTTTCTGGAACTTTTCCCTGTGGTTGTTGCTGTCACTCTGTGGGGTGCGGATTTGGCCCACAAAAGGGTTCTTTTCCGGATCGATAATATGGCTGTGGTCCAGGTAATTAACAAACAGTCGGCCAGAGATCCCCAGATTTTGAAGCTCCTTCGAGTGTTTGTGTTGGGTTGTCTGAAACATGATATCTGTTTTCGGGCCCTGCACGTTCCTGGAGTGGACAATGACATTGCGGATGCTTTGTCTCGTTCACAGTGGGAGAGATTCCGTGGGCTTGCTTTGGAGGCAGACGAGGAGCCGACTCCCATGCCAGACCACCTGTGGACGGTAGGCAACACCGGGTCATTCACCTGGTTTTAGGTTCCCTGGCTCCTTCCACGAGGACAGCGTATGAGTTAGCCTGGTCAGAGTTTTTGGAGTCGGGTACGTGTTGGCGGGAGCGGGATTGGCAACGGTCTGAGGATGTGGTTCAGTTCATTTTGTGTCTGATGGATAAGAAGTTGTCTAGAATTACTATTTCCGGCAAATTGGCGGGTGTTTCTTTCATGGGTAAGCTTTTGTGGGGTTACTCTCCGAGTTGGGTAGGAGAATGTTGGAAGGGTGGGCTAGAGAGAGTGGTGCTGTTCGCACTTTGCGATCTCCTTTGTCGTGGCAGAAGCTGTTTCAGGTGATGTCTGTTCTCCCGGCTGTGTGTTCTGATCGAGTGGAAGCGTGTTTGTTCTCCACGTTGATGGTGTGGATGTTTTTTGGAGCTTTTCGTGTGTCTGAATTGCTTGGCAACAAGTCCTCTCCTGGCCTTCTGTGGGGGGATGTTCAAATATCGGAAAGGGGGGTCCACATTTGGCTCTCCCACTCCAAAACGGATCAAAGGAGTATGGGTAAGGGTGTCTGGTTGGAGGCGGTGTCCCCTCCGGAAACGTGCCCTTTACGTTGGGCTCTTTGTTGGAAGAAAATGTCGGGTGGGTCATTGGACCTTCAAGTTTTTCGACATTCAAATGGTTCATGTGTGTCGAATTATCAACTGCGCATGGTTCTGCGAAAAGCGCTGCGACATATTGGTTTAGATGGGTCATTATACGGTACTCACTCCTTCCGGATTGGGGCGCCACCGAGGCTTTCCACAGGGGCTGGTCGAGGGAGGAAATCATGGGACTGGGGCGCTGGACTTCTGATTGCTTTCGGCGCTATGTTCGTAATGAGGCTGCTGGTGCGCTGGCGTCTTCATCTGTTTTGCCTGTCTGATTCTGTTTTCTTTTTTAGGTTCTGTGGCTGGTCCTCGGGCTGCTTTCATTACAGTTTGGATCGTGGGTCATTCCTTCGTTAAGAGAGCTCAAGTGCAAGCTCGTCAAAGTTATTTTGGTTCATCATTGGGTTTCAATGATCGTTTGTTTAATGTTGTTTGGAAGGGTAGGGGGGGTATGTTATGGAAGGAACTGATCCCTGCTTTAAATTCTTGGTTGGTAGGGGGGTTTGCCCGGATGTTCTGGTTCTTCATTTGGGTGAAAATGACTTGGGTTCCGTCAAGGGGGTTGTCCTGCTTCGAGCGATTAAAAAGGATTTGGCTTTATTGCATAGCCAGTGGTCAGGTTGTCACGTCCTGTGGACTGAAATGGTGCCAAGGAGGGTTTGGAGGAATGCGGTGAAACCGAAGGCGGTGGATAAATCTCGGAGGAAGGTGAATCTGGAGGTTTCCCGTTTCTGCAGGGATTTGGGTTTTGGTCGCATCGTACATAGTGACATCAAATATGATTCGGTGGAATTTTTTAGGGGGGACGGTGTCCATTTGTCCCGGATGGGTATGGACTTATATCTGCTGGAGCTGCGGGAGGTTTTATCTCGTTGTCTGACTGTGCAACACTTTATTGGTGAATAAGTGGTCGTATGTGTTGTAGGCTTTGGTCTCATCTTTTTCTTTTCTGGAAGAAGAGGGCAGTAGCCTTGTGGACCACTGAATGCTTTCCCCAATTGTAAAGCTTCGTGAGGCTTTAGGACTAAGGGTCAAGAGGTGACCAACAGGGCCATTGTAAATGGTACACCGGAGAACTGCCATACCTTGCAGGCATCTATCATATCAGTTACAAAATGTTTGTAGTAAGTCACAAGCTGATTTCCAACCCATTATTATTAATGGGGCGGATGGTTTGAGTATTTTTTCAAACAATCGCATTATTCTGCTTCTGTTTAATTTGGAAAATCATTTGAAGCTGAGGGAAAATTTGAAGTCTCATGTTTAATTGGTTCTATTTCTCAGTTAAAAGAAAAAGGTGATTAAGAAACGTAAAATTAACGAGTCATATGATAAATACTAACTAACTGATTTATTTACAGATACAGTCTCAGTACAGGGTTTTATGCAATGTGTCTGCACACTTCACAGGTTGCAGTAAGAGACAGAAGCTACTTAACTATGCACAACATTTCTTTAGTCTCTTCATCGAGACTCAAATGGCCATAACCCCCTCAAAAGTCTCAAACATATGTGTCCTATTGGTACCACTGTGTACCAGCATAATGCACCGCCTGGTAGCAACATCAAGGACAAATATTATGTTTCGTCCCACCTCCCTCAATGCATGTCAGCACACGTGTATAGTAAGGTTGTGTTCAGCCGATTAAAAAACAAGGTGCTTCTGTCACAGGAAATCGTAAGTTGCAGACCTTGGCTTGCCATGCAATCTATATAGTGTTTTGGTTGAGAAGTCTTGATTCTCAATAGCCAGTGGCTCTTAACATCACAAAGAGCAATATGTGAATGTAATTGTTTAACATCGAATACGTTTAATGACGATTACAGCTAGTTATGTGCCACATGTTTTTACAATCTCTGTTCATTGCTATTGGGACTGTGCATTGTGCTAAAGAAGTGCTCCATGCATCCATCCTACCATACACATATACATCAATTGAGTCTTCCACCAATAATCTTTTCCAGCCTTACATTAGGGTTATATCCATGAATCTCCCACTTACATCATTCTATCCATCCATTCACTCATCAATCAATATGTCATATTTCCATTGACCTAGTTATCCATCCTTCCATAACACCATCTGTTCTTCTATCCAGTTCATTCATTCATCCACCCCTTCCTTGGTGCATCCATATATTTGCCACACAACCTCATGCATCCATCCATCCATCCATCCATTCATTTACTGATCACATTTGATCATTCATCCATCCTCCTTAAAACACATTCATCCACTCACTCACCCACCCATCCATCTACATCATCATTCATTCATCCATCCATACATACCTATCTGCATACATGCATCCACCAATCCACAATCGGCAAATAACATTGATCAATCACTGGACAATTAATGTAGAAAGCGTTGAGGTATTCCATTTCAGCAATTTAGTTCATGTTTATATTTCAAATGTGTTACTTAATCTTGCATTCCTTGGGAATGCTCACTCTTTCCAGGATGTAGTAGTTCTGTATTTTTTTGCAGCAGATTTCTCTTATACAATGCATATTTTGAACTGATTCACCTTGAGGCATTTTGATGGGCCACCATTGAGAGCTCTGGAACAAACGCTTAAGGCAAAGCACATGTTTCACAGTGCCTGTCAGTGGGTCAAAAAGGTGTTCAGAAAAGTGGTCATCAAATCCTTAGCATCTCTGCTGAACGAACAGCACAGTGGCCACTTATTCCAGTTCCAACTGTGATTTAGTACAACTGTGTGTGAAGGAGGTACACAGTTATCAAAATACTGAGAAGCCAAAAGTGAATGAAAATACAGTGCTTACAGGTGAGTCGGTGTGTTGTGTGTTTTGGGGTTGTGAATTTAAGTTCTCTGGTTATGCTGTATAATCAGCTACTTATGTCACTATCATATGACATCTCTTTATTGATGCCATAACTACATTTTCACAACTACTTTATTACCCATGTCATCATTGATGTCAATGACCATGTCATTAATGATGTAATATGTGACATCATCAGCAGTGGATTACGGGCGCGTGAGTTATAGTTAGTAGAACTAACTATAACGGAGGAATTTCAATGGTTTTGTACGAGTGAAATGGCCAGCTAACTATAATGCCCCTGAAACCTATGGTTTTTTCATTGAAATTCTAAGGTTTTTTTAGATGCTAATTCCTATCTATAATGTGCCTGAAACCTATGTTTTTTTCAGTAAATCTCAAAGGTTTTTTAAATGTTAATTTCTAACTATGCCTACAGAGATAGGATATGTGAAAAAAGAAGAAAAAATGCACAGAAAGAAAAAGAAAGGCAGAAAGAAGCAACAGAAGTCAACAAAGAGGAAGAAAAGTGCAGGAAGAAAGAAAACGTGCAGAAAGAACAAACAGAAGAGCAGAAAGAAGCCTTGTTGCAAAATCATCCTGTACCCTCAACTTTTTCAGACGGGTACAGGTGGTAACTAACTCTGACTAACCAGTCCTAGAGCCAGTGCTATGTTAAAAGACACTTAGAATACAGTGGAAACCACCTACATACACTAGGGAACACTATGCTTTGGGGACTCCCTGGGCCCGATTCACAGAACTAACTTAAGAGAAAATCCTAAACTTACAACCATTTTGGTATCCACAGAAGGCCCTTACTCATTTTGGTATTCACAGAAGACACTTACCCATTTTGGTATTCACAGAAGTTAGGAGTCCTAACTTTAGGACTCCTAAATGCCTTCTGTGAATACCGAAAGTCCTAAAGTTAGGATTTTTCTCAGTTTAGGAGTAGCAAAGTTAGGACTCCTAACTTTAGGACTCTGAAATACCTTCTGTGAATACCGAAAGCCTTAAAATTTGGATTTTTCTCAGTTTAGTAGTAGTAAGGTTGAGAAAAATTCCTAATTTTAAGACTTTCGGTATTCACAGAAGGCATTTAGGAGTCCTAACTTTACTACTACTAAATTTAGAAAAATCCTAATTTTAAGACTTTCGGTATTCACAGAAGGCATTTATGAGTCTTAAAGTTAGGAGTCCTAAGTTTACTACTAGTAAATTGAGAAAAATCCTAACTTTGAGACTTTCGGTGTTCACAAAAGGCATTTGGGAGTCCTAAAGTTAGGACTCCTAACTTCTGTGAATACCAAAATGAGTAAGAGCCTTTTGTGAATACTAAAATGGTTAAGTGCCTTCTGTGAATACCAAAATGGTAGTAAGTTTAGGATTTTGTCTTAAGTTAGTTCTGTGAATCGAGCGCCCTGTGATTAGCATGATATCCTCTGTAAGCCCGTAGTATATATTAGGGCAGGGGGATTTAAACTACCTCTTAAAACAAGCCACAGGGTGTGTTTGCACACGTCACCTCAGTCCCTGTCCCCTCCCTTCCCCACTGTGTAAATATGCCCTGTGGCCGTTTTAAGTTGGAAGATTAAGTCCCTTTGAATCCTGAGGGTCCCTAGGGTCCAACTAGCCCACTAGGTACCTCAAGGAAGCCCACGGAGCTGCATTGCAGAGAGATGTAAAAAGGGGCATGGCCTAGACCACCTCTCTGCAAAGCAGCGCAGTGGCGCTTACTGGAGGCACCTGGTGGACTAGTTGGCCCCACGGTCCCTCAGGATTGAAGGGGAATTATTTCCCCAACTCAAAACGTGCCACAGGGCGTCTTTGCACACATCACCTCAGGCCCCGTCCCCTCCCTTCACCACTGTGTAAACGCACCCAGTGGCCGTTTTAAGTTGGGAGATTAAGTCCTCTTGATTTCTGAGGGTCCCTATGGTCCAACTAGCCCACCAGGTATCTCCAGTATATGCCACTGAGCTGCGTTGCAGAGAGATGTAAAAAGGGTCATGGCCTAGACCACCTCTCTGCAATGCAGCAAAGTGGCACTTACTGGAAGCACCTGGTGGACTAGTTGGCCTCCAGGGTACCTCAGGATTGAAGGGGAATTATTTCCCCAACTCTAAACGCGTCACAGGGCGTGTTAGCACACGTCACCTCAGGTCCCGTCCCTTCCCTTCCCCACTGTGTAAACACGCCCTGTGGCCGTTTTAAGGTGGGAGATTAAGTCCCCTTGAATCCTGAGGGTCCCTAGCGTCCAACTAGCCCACTAGGTACCTACAGTAAGCGACACATTGCTGTGTTCCAGAGAGGTGTAAATAGGGGCAGGGCCTAGACCACCTCTCTGCAACGCAGCGCACTGGTGCTTACTGGAAGCACCTGGTGGGCTAGTTGGCCCACCGGAGCCCTCAGGATCGGAGGGGAATTATTTCCCCAACTTAAATCGCATCACAGGGCTTGTTTGTACACATCATCTCAGGCCACGTTCTCTCCCTTCACCACTGTGTAAACACATCCTGTGGTAATTTTAACTTGGGAGATTAAGTTAATTTGAATCCTGAGGGTCTCTAGGGTCGTACTAGCCCACTAGATACCTCCAGTAAGTGCCACAGAGCTGCGTTGCAGAGAGGTGTAACAAGCATAATGGCCTGGACCACCTCTCTGCAACGCAGCACAGTGGCCATTTTAAGGTGGGAGATTAAGTCCCCTTGAATCCTGAGGGTCCCTAGACTCAAACTAGCCCACTAGGTACCTCCAGTAAGCGCCACAGAACTGTGTTGCAGAGAGGTGTAAAAAGGGGCGTGGCCTCTGTACCCCTGTCTGCAACGCAGCTCCCTGGCGCATACTGGAGATACCTGTTGGGCTAGTTGGCCCTCAGGGTCCCTCAGTATTGAAAGAGAATTAATTCCCAAACTTACAACTCGTCACAGGGCGCGTTTGCACAAAGGTGAAGGAAGGTGGTGTTTCCTGAGGTGGCATGTCTACAAACACACCCTGTGGTGCATTTTAAGTTACAGAATTAATTCCTCCTCAATCCTGAGAGTCCCTGGGGGCCAACTAGCCCACCAGGTACCTCCAGTATGCACCAGAGAGCTGTGTTGCTGAGAGGTGTTCAGAGGCCATGCCCCTTTTTACAACACTCCTTGTGGGACCCCCTAAGCTGGCCTGTAGCTGTAGTCCTCCTCCGGTTCCCTGTACCTGCAGTCCTCCCAAGGCTTCAAAGCCCGGCTCTGTGTGTGGTGCTGGGCTTGTGCGCCGGTCCGTGCAGCAGGCAGGCATAGCCCCAGTAGGCAGCAGTGGGCAGATTGCAGAAGGGAAGAGAGCTGTTGGGGGGGAAGAAGTATAAACCGGTGGAGGTGCGGACAGAGGCAGCTGGGCTAGTAGCAGGCGAAAGGCTGCAGAGGCGGGGGAAGGGTCAGTACTGCAGGGGCAAGGAAAAGGCTGCTGAAATACGGGTGAGGAGCAGGGGCTAGGCTGGTACTGAGAGATGGAGCATTGGATGGGATCCGCGCACCCTGCATGGTTTTTGCTGATTTAAAAAAAAATATATATTTTTGGACCCTGGCGGTCCTTGTTAGACCCCCTAAGCAGGCCTAGGGGCTCAGGGTGTTTCTACCCCGCCCCCTTTTTGTCTTTTTCACATTTTCTTCTCTGCTTTCTTGTGCCTCAGTTCTACCGAGGCACAAGATGGCTGCCAACAGCCAATTAGCATACAGCTTGTCATCAGGAGGGTGCGCAGATCCTGCGTGGCCATAGATATGTATGTGATTTTACTTTTGATTTTCTCAGGAACTACTGAATGGATTTACACCATTTAACAAAAAGGGACGACTCTAAACCAAGGGCTACCTTTTGGCCAAATTTGGTGTAATTTCGTTCAGCAGTTCGGTCTGTAGATGCGGCTAAAGGTTCCTATGGGCAATTGCATAGGGAACATATGTTTTGGAACCCCCCCTTTTTTCTCAGCCCCCCCTTTGAGGAATCGCCTTGAAACTTTCAGGATAGGAGTGGACCGGAGCACCTCATGAGTTTTGAACATTTCGCGAAGATTCGTTGACCGGTGCCAAAGTTATTGGAAATAGAATGTTATGTGTATGATTACACTTTTTGTTAAATGGTGTAAATCCGTTCAGTAGTTTCTGAGAAAATCTAAAGTAAAATCATAGATATATCTATAGACGAAGTACCATACGAGTACTGTCCGAGGATAGTGTGCGTACCGTTACGAGCACGAGCAGCATGCTAATTGACTGTCAACTGTCTGTCAACACTCCAAACCAGGAAGTGTTGGCAGCCATCTTGTGCCTCGGTAGAAACACGGAAAACACAAAAGAAACACCCTGATGTCGTAGGCCTGCTCAGGGGGTCCCACCAGGACACCCTAGGCAAAAAAACATTTTTTTTTAAAAAGTCACGGTATACGCGTAAGGTTCGCATATGCTGTGAAAAATATGAAAAAAAAACGAAGCCCGCTTGAATGTTAATTAGCCCCCGGGGGTGCCAAATCCCAGGGGGAATGTTTTTATTTATAATGGGTGGCCCAGAGGGGGGCCCACTCCTCTGACCAGGCGTTGGCCGAAATCCTCTGTAATGAGATAACCAGACAAGAGGCACACCCTTCTCGTACATCCTGGCCAAGACCTGGAAAGAACTCCCCCTCAGCATCAGATGAACCCCCACACTGAAAGCATTCAGTAAGAGCCATAACAGCTGCCTTTTCGAATGAGGAAAGCTGCACAACCCCCCCCCCCACATACTCCCCTAGTGCTTGGAAATCCTCACAGGTGAATAGTGAGGTCTATACATCCCTAATTGATTAATTCATACGCCACCACAGTTTGTGTTCGAGTGTTATGAACAGGCCCTGCCATTGCTTTGGCTGTCTGTAACTCTTAAGGGTAGTGAAATGAGCAGTACCACCTTCTTTAATATACACATAATCTCTGAGATTGGTTTGGTTTGGCTTAACGTCTGAGAGCTACTTTTAGGGTGCTGGTAAGCTACCAGTAGTTCCCGAGCTAGTAGTTGGAGACCCCTGGTATATATAGTGAGTGGGGAATTGTAGTCCTGAAGCATAAATGTAAAGGTAATCACACCACAAAATGCATAATACATAGCACTTTGAATCAGTGCATTCCCTAAAGCCTGCCTCACTTCATGAGTACATACTTACTGAGTGAATGATTACATTAATATACGTTAATAAAGAGAATTTAAAAAAAGTTTAAAATAAAGGGAATTTACAAGAATAATAAAGGAGAATAAATGTTAATACTCCTATTAAGAAAATAGTAACCTACAGAAATGCTTTAATAATAAAAACGAGTTTAAATAAAGCCTTTTAGAAATTATACGAAACTTACAAAGTATGGAAAGAGGTACATTTACATCAACACGTGACACGCTAAAACAGTGGAAATGAGAACACCTGTCAACTGAAAAACGTGACTTAATAGTGGGAGGAGCAATAAATCAATCCCATAGACTGTTAAGTAACCAAAAAGTATATAAACCACACCTGTGGGATGATTGGTTTCGTTTCAGAGAATCAACACGTGCGAACAAACTACGAGCAAAGGAATGATTCGGACTGAGGAAACATCTTCACATTTATCTTTCATTTCCTCAGAGAGTACATATTGTTAATGTATATTTAAAAATACATAATACCGTATGTACTTTCCAGAGGAGTTGGGTGAATTTCTACGGAGGATGGAAACAATATCGAAGAGAGGTAAATTATATGAATGGAAATATAGGGTATTTAATGAATTAGTACGTGCAAAGTATTGATTAGGAGCGATCTCATAATCTTCAATTTATCTTTCATTTCCAGAGAGGAATCATATTGTTAATGTATATTTTAATTTATAAGAAACTGTAGGATCCTTCAACTGGAGTTGAAAAATGTACTAAAACCAAAACTCTTTATCTTCTACAGTGAAATTAGGCTAAATGTATTTATATTAAGTAGTGCTTTTTGCTAATTTTAGTCATGAAGACTAGGAGGAATATCTTCGGAAGCACTTTTTAAAAAAAAAGTAATATAATTGTGGTTTAAAATGTCATGATTGTTAAATGTAATACTGACATGAAATGTACATAAAAAAGAAAGATGAAGTAGTGAGGGAGTGTTTGTCGTAGCACTTCTATTCTACTTTATCTGAAAGTAAAAGAAGCCCAAACATTTATAAAAAGATGATGGGGCAACACTTATATAATGTAAACATAAGGAATGAGTGCTTATGATCAAATAAAATAAATGTGGTCGAACGTGTTATACTAATAAATATAAAAGAATTTTTGCATTGCACCCATATGATGAATATAATAGACTCAATAAAAATATTTTGAAAACATGAGCATTTTTCTTTCAAGGATGGTTTGAAAGTTATACATTTTATAAAAAAAACGTAATACTGCACGCTAAAGGAGAAAAGTCAGCACAATTATGATAGAATAGAAAATAGAATAATTTTTTTAATACTTTTACAGTCAACAAACTTGTAACAGAGTACACAGTTTAAGTTAAAAGCACCCTACCACAACTAGTTTTTGAAATGCATAGTAAAATAAAGTGTGTCACAAAATGGGCTACATACATGGTGACTATATCGTAAAGTCACATAGAAAAAAGAAAGCCAATCAAAATTAGCATGAGGAAGGTAGACGTAAGGACACAACAGCCAATCAAATGTTTTTCAAAATCTGCGCAAGGAAAGGGATTGGTCGCTAATACGTTTTCTTACAATGCTTTTCAACCAATCAATAAGAGGTGTTGAAAGTTTCTGTTTTTAACATATGAGTAAATGAGATATCTTTGCATGTACACGCAGCGAGAGGGAATTATGAAAGATGACTTGTTTTCACAAGACCCCGAAAGTACGCACTTCACTGCCAGACCCCATTTAATGATTATCCAGGCTCTCAAGCCTAAACACGTCAGAAATCATCTCTCATCACTTTCTCTTCTTTTTAGTGTATTGTGTGTGGCAGACTGCGTGACCCTATGCCCAGAGCCATCGAAGGCCCTGGAGACTGCCAATCCGAAGATCAGCTCCTGCAGTGTCTCGGAGCTGGGGGGCCCCTCTCTCAACATTTAAAAGCCCGGGGAGAGGTGTAAATTAATCAAGACTGAATACGTTAGTACAGCCCACTCCGCTTACGCTACCAGGAAAACACAACAACACTACATGGCCCGGATTTCCATTGTAGTGATTTGTTAGTTCTAGGTCTAGTTGTCAGATTAGCACACACACACTCCCTCATTGTTGGTATACACCCACACCACACCCATCCAGCGCATCCGTCACTACACACGTGACCCTATCTATAAAAAAGACGGAGCGCACAGGTTGTACCCAATTTTAGACTTGTTCCCAAACAACCAAACAAGGGGGCTCACTTCCACATGCGTGGCCTCTTTGGTCACTGAGGTAGTGGTAGCCGAAGCACTGAGCGGGTGAAGAACCTGCGATGATGATGATGGGAGTACGAGTATGTTGTTAGCCATAGAGATTTCAAGACATCAAGACTCGGCACCATATATGAGACATCTTTGTTGCAGATCGGGATTACATGATGCAAAAGGTGTCTTTTCCACGAAAAGGTCAGCAGTGAGCCCTGGGTACGCATCAGAGGGAGTCAAAGGGTTGTAGCAGACTAGATAAAAAAAGGCAACGCAGCTATTTAGACGAACACACTCCTATATAGTGTATCAATTTACATGTATAAATTTTTTTCCCAATAGCAGGAACGTATTTATAATCGCTGAAATGTCCCGAATACTACCTATACAAATAGTTCGTATAAATGTGAGAAGTAACGTGTATGAAAGCGCGATGTTATCTAACTGCACATTAAGATGGTAACAATTACCAATCATAACATCTTTCTTTTACTATCTTTTAGATGTAGAGCATTATGTCCGGCACGTGGTGAAAAACACAGGTGACAGAAAGGTAGCTGCGAATATTGTTTTTAGTCACTCTCTTATTTCCACTCTCCTTTCATAAAAAATTACACACAATGTTAACCACCTTTTCATCTTACAGGTTGTGTTTTACAAATTGACGAAACCCCCGCAAAAGAAACCTCTAAAGCTCCACGTTTGTGTATTCTGCGATGATGTGTGGCCACTGTAACAACGAATGAGAAGCCTGCTTCGACACGTAGTGCACCCTCTTTGAATGACGCCAATGGCTCAAGGTGAGCAAAGAAGCTTGTTCCTGATACAACAACAGGCTATCTGTAAAAGGAGAGAATATGTAGTAGGCAGCAGGCGCGCAATACCCATTAGGCTAATGGTGCTTCAGCCCCCCTCTGTGGGGGGCTGACGTGTGTCTCTTCCACGTTTTAATGTCCTTTTTTCTCTTTCTTATTTTACTATCTCTCACATCGTTTTTTTTTTCTTTTTTACGTTCTGGACGCTGCTGTGTTCACTCTGCCGTATAGAACCTTACCTGAGTTTAAGTGGTGAACTCTGTTGGCTACAGTGAAGCCTGCTTCGAGACGTAGAGCACCCTCTTTTCATCATGCCTATGGCACTAGGTGAGCAAAGAATTTTGTTTCCGAAACAACAACAAATTATCTGTGAAAGGAGAGAGCGGGTAGTGTGCAGCAGCTTGTCAGAGTAGAAATGTATAATTACCTCCGAGCAGTGACAACAGATAGGTTACAACAGTCTAAGGAACAGATCTACAAGATTATTGCGCCATGGGACTATAACAGAAGTGAAATGTACCAGGCACACTGCGCACGTAAAATCGTAGTGTTACCTTGACTTGTAATGTTTCACCTCATTTAGTCACATGTACATAATTTTAAACTCTAATTTTCTTTTTTGTTTTTCTAGTTGTTTATTATATTGTTATCTTTAAGTTACGTTTACAGTCATTGTTGTTTTAATAAAAGTTAATAAAAAAATATATACGTCTTTTTTTTGGGGGGGGTGACGGTCCACAATAGAAATAATATTTATAATTTGAAGTACTATGGTAAGACATTTGAGAGTAGTGTTAAAAAGTACTGGCTGTACAATAAGTTATATTTACTGTGGATGCTCTACAAGACAGAAAGGAAATCAAAGTAAAACAAAACAATATGTACCAGATTTACAAACCCCTTGCCCCACTTTCGCGTGCAAACCCATCCTACTACAAAATTAAAAGTGTGTGGGCCTCAATGAGGCCCTTCAAACCACGGAAACAACGACCCCCCAGAGCTTTCTATATTGTGTGAGGGGGGCTGCGTGGCCCTCCGCCGGGTGTCCTGGAGTCCACCACGCCCAGACCCGGTTCCTGCAGTGTCCTGAAGGGGAAACAGCCATTACAACACAGTCATAAACACGAGTGACCGTCACCACAAAGCCATTAGCACACATATGGCTGTACCATACATGCTTTTATGAATAGTATGCATTTACCACGCATTTTAAAGGCATAAGCATGGTAATGGCTTTGTGGTGATGGTCATGCGTTGTAATGGCTGTGGCTTACGTGCTTCAAATTAGTTTTTAGGTATTCGTGTGACCAAGTCTGGTAAGATCGGAGGCCAAGGACAAACACAGTGGTGTCTGTGGTAGGAAATCTCATAGAGTATCGTAAGAGTAAACAGCCTGATTCATGAAGTGAAATTGCGCCCGCAATCGCTGCGAAAACGCAAATGCGGGCGCAATTTCCGTAATCGGCATTCAACAACAAAATAGCGAATTCGCTAACACATATTTGCGAAGTCGCTAATATAATCGCAGAATCCCTGCTCCTGAGCATTAGCGAATCGGAAATTGCGACACACCACGGAATCTGCGAAAATAATAGCGAATTCGCAATAGAAAATCGCTATCGGCATTCAAGAACAATCGCAATTTGCGAAAACCCCAAAAATCGCTATTTGCACGGCGCAAAATAAGGACAACTCAAAGCAGGTGGTAACCATGAAAGGCATTGAAAAAATTTTTTCAAATAACCGTTGACCTATCACCAACAGGGCCAGGCCTGACCAATCACACATAAGGACATTCAACAGCAGCATTAGGCTTTCCACAATGCCAGGGATGTACATGGTGGTGAGGCGGCGAAGGCTACAGCGAGCAGCACGGAGGAGACGCATGAGGCAGGCAAGGATTTACCGGCTGCGGGTCACCTTGCTGGGCCAAACCAGAGAACAGATTTATGCTAAATACAGGCTGAATGGGGAAATGATCACCTGGCTGATACAAGAACTCGACCCCATCATGCAGCACCCAACAAGGCGAAACAATTCTGTGCCCACACATGTGCAGGTATTGTGCAGCCTGCACCTCCTGGCCTCCGGCAGTTTCCAGGGCATAGTAGCCGCTGCTGGGGGGATATCCCAGCCCACCATGTCACGCTGCCTCCACACTTTTGTTGACGCCATGCTCAGCCAGCTCCACCGGTACATCACATTTCCCACGAGCCAACAGGAATTGGACCTCACTAAACTACAATTTTATAATGTTGCCCATTTACCCCATGTCCTCGGCTGCATAGACTGTACCCACGTCGCCATCTGCCCACCAGCTGGCACGGAGTATATGTACCGCAACAGAAAGTGCTACCACTCCCTCAACATACAGATGGTCTGCAATGCCAAGAGCATCATCACTGACATTGTGGCCCAGTACCCAGGGAGTACCCATGACTCCTTCATCTTCAGGCACAGCGGACTCCACACACGACTGATCAGGGGAGAGTTTGGGGAAGGACACCTACTTGGTAAGTACACTTTGCCGACAATGTCACATTGCTATGAAGTAACTGCGCTGCACAGGCAATCAACATCTGCTCCTCTCATTCAGGTGACAGTGGCTACGCCCTACGGGAATACCTCCTGACCCCTTACCTCAACCCTGCCACACCTCAGCAACGGCGCTACAATGTTGCGCACATCCGGACAAGGAACTGTATTGAAAGGACATTTGGCCTGCTCAAGAGCAGGTTCCGTATACTGCACAAGACAGGTGGGGCCATGTATTACAGTCCTGCAGCGTGCTGCTGCATTGTGGCTGTCTGTGCAATGCTTCATAACATTGCTACCAAGCGGCGGATACCAGTTGACATCTCAGGCAGTGAATCTGAGGGGGACGACCGGCCACCAGCAAATGCGCCCCATGCACGCGGGGAGAACCCAGCTGAAGGCCACAGACGTCGCAACCACATCACAGATAACTATTTCTAGCCCACCCCCTTCCCCCACCCCACATATCACAATTGCATGCTAAATATAATGATAACACAAGGCAAATGTATGCTTCAAAATAAATGTATTTCTTTGATTCACAACAGAAAAGGGACATGGAAATAACTATTTACAAAAAAAAGTACAGTATTCCAGCATACTGCATGTTATTTTGCTTGGCAGGCTTATCCTCAGCCTGTGTCCCTGACACAATGTCAATGCTGCTTCCTGCGCACATTTCCCAGCCGCCTTTGTGGCTCCTCATCCTCCTCCTGGGCAGATGGACCAGGCGTAGCCCTGGTGCTGCGCCTAGGTGGGGGGGCCTGCGTGGCAGAGTTGCTACTCACGCTGGAGGCAGCCTCACTCCCATTGTCTCCCCCAACGACAGCCGGTACCACAGGTTGGAGCAGTGGGACCACGGCGGTGGTCAGGTGCTCCAGCACTCTGGTGATCTCTTCGCAGCACTGGACCAGCTGGTGCTGCTGGGTCATTGAGCGTCGGGAGAGCTGTGTGGTGGCATTGGCTGCCACATAATTGGAACGACTATAGGTTGCCATCTGGCTCACCAGATGGTGGTGGCGCCTGCGTGCAGCACTGCGCTGCTTCCCCAGCGCAGCAGTGTTTGCCTCCATAGCCACCGCCATGCGCTCAATGGCCGCCGTCATGCGGTCAACCCGCTGGCCCACTCCTGCCACATTGCGGCCGATCTTCTGCAGCTGGAGCTGGATGGCTCCTTGCTGCTGCAACTGCCTCTGGTGGAGACGGAGCATTCGCCTCTCCACGGACATACAGGCATGGAGATGCCCTTTGCCCCTCCTGCTCTTTTGCCGCTGTGCTGCGGATGTGGCCGGGCCAGATCTTGGAGGACGAGCTGCAGGTGTTGTGGCAGCTGGCGTCGCAGGTGCGGCAGGCACTGGAGGCACATTGGTGGGGGGCCTGACCTTGGCTGGCGGTGGTCCTGCAGATTTTGCTGCTGGTAAGGTGGTGGGCCTGGCTGCTGGTGTTGCCGCAGCGGCAGGGGATGGTGGCAGGGTGGCGGGTAGGGATGCCTCCTCCTGGGCCTCCTCGACGATCACCAGCCTCTCACTATCACTGCTATCGTCTGCACCTGTGAGGGTAAGTGGATACTCATTAGGTGCATGTGACTGTCAGACGTGCAGATGTTACATGCATGCTGGGTGACATTCCCTGGATGGCTGTGGATATGTGCGCTTAGGAACCTTTCAGGCCGCATAGTGGTACAACTAAATTGTGGACATACTACGGGGCAGATTTATGAAGGGCTTGCGCCACGTGTACGCCGCCGTTGCGTGACGCAACGGCACGGAAACGTGGCGCATCCCTGCGCCCTATTTACAACGTGACGCATCTAGGAGATGCGTCACGTTGTACAGCACTGCGCCATGAGGAGGCGTTCCTGCGCAGGGGGGGCGTTCCTGCGCAGGAACGTCTCCTGAAAGTGGCTGAGTGAAATCTGTAAGATGTCACTCAGTCACTTTCAGGGCAATGCTGCGTCAAAACCCTGCGCCTGCTTGAAGCAGGCGTAAGGCTTGAGGCAGCATTGAAAGAATAGGCCCCCCCCGAGCATTGCTGGAGCTGCGTCGCGCTTGCGACGCAACTCCAGCAATGCGCCACATTTCCGGCACAGATGCGTCACGCATCTGTGCCGTTTTGGCCCCATGGTGCGCCGCATCATAAATGCGGCGCACCATGGGTGGCGTAGCTGTGGCGCACTGTGGCGCATGTTAACTGGCGCATCCCTCGGGATGCGCCAGTTAACATAAATCTGCCCCTACGTCTCCCACAATGCACAACATAGGCATGATTAAGGGCCAATGAGTGAGCCTATTTGGGCAGGGACGGTCATAAGGGACAGGGTCGCAGTCGCATGCCACTTACCTTGGGTGTTGTGGGTTGGGCGGGAGGAGTCCAGGGTGGTCACACCAACACAGGCCTCCGTCTCAAGGGTGTCCTCAATCCTGTCCTCCAGGGGGGTGTTGGGTGGGACAGTCGGTCCACCACCGCCGGTGCCTGATGACTCTCCGAGACGCGCCGCCACCTTCTCCTTGGCACGCCCTCGGAGGTCGTACCAGCGCTTCTTTATCTCTTCCACCGACCTTGCCGCAACGCCAACTGCGTTCACGCTGGAGGCAATTCCAACCCAGATCCTCCTCTTCTCTTGTTCGGGGACCCTCCTTGAGTTTGCACCGAACAGCTGGGCGTGGTGGGCCACCACCCCTTCAATTAGATTCTCCAACTCCGACTCGGAGAATTTCAGCTTGCGCTTTCGGCTAGCGCTGTTGCTGGGGCCGGGCAGTGGTTCTTCAGCCATGGCGGGCGCAATTACTGCCGGGTCGGGAGTCGCTATCGGTATCGGCGGTTTGGCGGCTGCTTTCCGTCGTGTCGAGTCGGATGTTTGCGTCACTGTGGTGTTTGCAGGTGGGATTTGGCAGCTTCCTGGTTGTGATGTCATCACGGTGCTCGGAATGCGTAATCCCGTATTTCCGGATCCCGCGATAATGCGACACGCAATCCCGATCGCACGGGATTGCGAGTCGCTATCCCGTGCGATCGGGATTGCGTGTCGCAATCCCGATCGCTGGTGGGCGGAAATTGCGATTTTTCTGCATTTTTGGTAGGTCGCTAACGGCTTTTGCGCCCGCGTGCGAGTCGCTATTTTTTCCCTGAAAAATACATGAATGCCGTTTTGCGTTTTCTCAATAGCGAGTCGCTATTATTCGCTATTAGGGACACGCAAAACGGCCCGTACATGAATCAGGCTGTAAGTCTTGTTAAGCACAGTTTTAGAGAATGATGAAATCAACCTATTAGTTCACAATGGAAGTCATTTAGGGATTTCTTTAGAAGCCCTCACTCACCACCCTGGGTGGTGAGATGCTTCATCATCGGGCCCACCAGGAGAAGCCGAATGCTTCCCTGGTGTGCTACAACGCCAGATTACTACGGAGCTGGTTTTTTGTGACAATAGTGTGAAAAATTAATGTGGATTAAAAAATGTCAATTCAATTCAAATAGTCTTTATTCAATATTTTTCAATCATAAAAAGACATTTACAAGTTTACCCCCCCACCCAACAGATAGTAAGATCCACAATTTATCATTCCAACTTTATCTAAAAAAGAGCATACTAGCTCATCCATATTTACAATTTTAAATATATTAAATTAAAAAAGATAAAACAGTATTAAAAAGAAAATTCATTCAATGCTAAGTACATCAGTTTCTTAATACAATTTGCAAAATCGAATATCAGCGTGTAACAACTGGCCATGGGGTTATTCCAAACTCATTTTACGGGCCCGAATTATCCACATCCAATGAAAGAATTTAGACATGGCTATAACAACTGGCTGGGAAGTATCAGTTCTTAAAATCCTAATGGCCTCGATAGCAGTTTTGAGGCCTAGCTGAACACAAATCAGTTTTAGCCACGATCTTCTGGGTGCGTTGTATTCTGGGCAGGCAAATAGTACATGCCCAATATCTTCCCTTTGGTCAGGGCAAAACGGGCACACCGAACTTTGGTTCCCACGCCATTTCGCAGTTAAAGCATTTAGTGGTAGTGTCCCCACCCTCATCTGGTGATACTTCTTCCGGTCCCCTGGGATCGTAATCCAATCCCAATAAGGTTCTAGGGCCGGTACATACTTGAGTTCTATGAAATCGGTAGTAAAGGATGGTTCAGTACGACATCCAAAATTCTTAGCCTCAACCATGTTCCAATACAGATCACAAAGTGTTTTCTTAGGTGGGAAAGCATTCCTCAAAGGGTCATCCCATAATGGAGATAGACCCATAGCCATATAAATTGCTTTCACCTCCCTCATCCAAAACATTTTCTGGGCTTTATCCGAATCTCTGACCTCGAGGAAGCCCTGGGCATACTGTGAGAGTTCCGGGGTTACCTATAATCTCCTCCAATATGCAACCGCTCTATATTTGGCCATGTCCTCTAAGCTATGAGATCCTAGATCATAGTGGAGGGGTATCAAGGGAGTGGATACTGGTAAACCAATGATGTTGCAAAAGAATTTATTTTGGGCAACCGTCAACTTTGTGAGGTTACTGGGCCCCCAGAGTTCAACCCCATAAAGGACCGCTGCTCCAACCTTTGCATTGTAAATCTTTAAAACCGGAGTGATAGGCCTAGTGTGTGATGAATAAAATTCCTTGGTGAGTACTCCTATCAGTTGTGCATGCCTCGTAACCAACTGGTTGGTGTGCTGTTTCCAATCTAACTTATATGACAGAGTAATGGCCAGGTAATTAAAGACTTGGGTCTGTTCCAGTTGGACCCCGTCCATAACCACCTTCCCTCTGACATGTTTCCGTTTGTGCAGAACCATGAATTTTGTTTTGGCTGTATTAATGACAAGACCATGGTCTGCACAAAACACTTCAAAAACTCCAATGGCCCTCTGAAGACCCTGTTGTGTCTTTGATATTAATAAGGTGTCATCCGCAAACATCAACAGGGGAATCAGTTTTCCGGCCAACTTAGGTGCGTCGGTCGGTTGTTGCTCAAAGTACCTGATCATCCTGTTGATGTATAACGAGAAGAGGGTTGGGGCTAGTCCACATCCTTGGCATACTCCCCTTGCAATGGGGAATTTGTCAGTTACGTTACCTTGCTGATTCCATCGGACTTGAGCAAAATTATTTTCGTGCAATCTTATTAAAAAGGACAGGATTTCAGTTGGGATGCCCTGTTCTTGTAGAGCTTTCCACAACTTAGCATGAGGGACCAAGTCAAATGCTGATTTAAGATCAACAAAGGCTGCAAAAAGCATACCCCCCCAAGCAGCACTACACGCCAATACAATAAAACAAATCTAAAAACTTGATCAATAGTACTAGTATGACTGCGAAATCCTGCCTGTAGGGGTGATAGAATATCTTGTTCATCTATCCAGCCATGAATACGCTGCAGTACAAGCCTCGCCACTACTTTTTGTATGCATGCGATAAGGCTGATAGGCCTATAATTGCCTGGATCCGAGCATTCCCCCTTTTTAAAGATTGGGATAATCTTGGCTCCTTTCCAGGTCTCTGGAATAGGCGAACCCTTCGCAATGCCATTGGCTAGCAACTGGATGTAGGAAGCCCAAAGGTCCTTGTCATGCATAAATAGATCTGCAGGAACAGAGTCCAAACCTGGGGCCCTCGCTTTTGGGATATTGTTCAGAGTTTTTAGAACATCGGCTTTAGTGAAGGATAGGTAGCTAGCACTCGTAGTTGTATTCAGAAATGCCTTGCACCCATCTTCATCTCCATCCTCAGAAGCGAACTGAGACGCATAGTGGGAAACTCAAGCGTCTAGTGACACATGGTTCATGGGTTCTCCTCTTTTGGCCCCCCTTCCCCACTTAACCATATCCCAGAAGGAGGACATTGATCTTTCTTTACTGGCTTTCAAGAGGTCCCTCCAATAGCCATCGTCCCATTCACCTTTTGCCCTAGTTTGTGCTTTTTTGTACACGACTCGGGCGTCCTTTATCTTAACTGTATCTTTAGTCTTTACTGCATCAGACAAGGCCCTGTAAGAAACCCTGCAGGATTTATCATACCATTGATCCTCCTTCCTTACTGGCCTACACTGTCTTTTAGTAACCTTTTTAACAAAGAAAAATCTCAATTTATTAAAAAACACATCGTGGATCCTACTAACATTAGATACCGGAGCCTCCACAATGGAGTTACTCCTTAGGTCTATGATAGCCTAGGTGGTTAAATCCCTCATATCTGCAACACTCTCTTCATTTGTTACACAATTAGACCATCTAATACGTCTTTGGTCATTTGAGAGGGCGATTTGAACATTATCCCTCGGTCCTTTACTTTTTGGTAGGTCGAACAACCTAAATAACAAAATTAGTGGGTCATGATCACTTTCGGCCCGTGGCTCTATCCACATATCGTCGACGCTAGACCAATTCTCCTTATTAGTAAGAATATAGTCAATACGACTATGTGATGTGCCATTGTAAAAAGTAGGGGCACCCTGTTTATCAGAACCCGTTCTTCCATTAGTGGCCCGTAGCCCATGCTCCACACATAAAACTTTTAATTGCAATGCGGCCTCTGACCACTTTTTGATAGGTAATAGGGACAGTTGAGTGATTTCCCATATGTAGTCCTCTTCCTCTGTAAGGTCTATATCATAGTTATCTAAGGGTTCGAAACAACAATTAAAATCGCCGGCAACCATGACATTGCCGTTCAAACAATATTGCTTAAAAAGAATATCTAATTGGTCAACTGCCTCAGTGGGTTTACCACCTGGAAGCTCCCTTGAATAAATGTTAAAAATGTAAAGCTCCTTGCAGTCAAATCGCTGCAATTTGACCAACAGAATATCAGGGCTATTTGTAGCCAAGTGGAGAACAGAATACCCACTATTCTGTTTTACCCATGTCACCAGGCCCCCCTTTTACCTTCCCCGTAGACTCGGTGTAGCCGAGATATAGAAGTGTAGGTATCCTTGCTTTGGTTCAGGTACTACCTGCCAAGTTTCCTGGAGAAGGATTATAGCCTTAGTATCCAGGAAAGCTAGCCAGTCCAGGGATGGCATTTTACTTTTTAAGCCTGCAACATTCCATGACACCAAGGTAAATTGAGCAGAAACATTAGCATTAGATAGTTCTGTGCTAGTGGTTTGACTAACCCTACAGTCTTGAGATAGAACATTTTCACTCGTGCTATTCTCAATTACCACCAAATTTGAAAGTGTTTTTACATTTGCGCTGTTATTAGTATTGCAAACAGGTGTGCCATTAAGGTCATTAGTTCCTTTTAAAACCACTAAAGTATTTTGTTTGCTCATTATTTTTATCTGCTGCCTGGGAATATCACTTGTCAATGTATTTATCTGAGCTATATGGTCTCCCACTTGGTAATCGCCAGGTGGGATGGAGTATTCAGTATTAGATCCCCTCTCAAGTCAATCACAGTCGTTTAACCCCCGATAGTACCCCATATCTATTTCCCAAAGTCATTCCCCAATTGTTAACTGGTGCATTTGTTCCTCGACTATTTCTCACCATGTCCCACACTGGCCCCGGGGTCTTAGGGAATGTTACATTTTGTTGTTCACCGTAGAAAAATTTTAGAGTGAGGGGGACAACAGTCCCACTTCTTCTTTGTGGCGGTAGGATATTAGTCAGGACATTAGGTAAGACAGCCGGGTGGGAAAAAGTCACTGCTACACAGTCTCCTAAAAATCTTTTTGGTCGATTCCCAATCCAGGTAACCCTTTTCACTGTCTTGATTTCACCCGCTAACTGCTGTTTCCCTCCTGGCGCCATCTGCATACTTCCTGTTAGCCAGTGCAACGCCTTACTGGACAGTGATGCTGAAGATTCCGTTTGACCATTCGCCAGGGGTGGTACATTGGCCAACACCAGTACCACTGGAGATGCTTCTTCTATGAATTGATGGGGATCTGTTTCTTGACATAATACAGGCGGAATAATTGGTATTACTAAACCGCCATCTGTAGCCACGGGTTGTTTGTTGGTACTTATTAGAACCTGAGCCGGGCGGATAAATAGCGTCAAGCCGCCCCCCCCTCCTCTGTTGTACTCCCAACAGTTACTTGGACCACTCTTGTCACTAGTGTTGCCAGTTTATCAAACTCTCCCACAACCTTACTCTGGATCCCACCCATTTTTTTTATCTCAGCGTTTAGTTTGTCAATTTTGGCAACCAGAGGCTTAATCATAGATTTGATTTTAGAGTCAATCATGTCGGCTATCCTATGGAACAACTCATCATCCATTTTGCATTTGGCAGTATCGTCCCCTTGCTCCATACTTCTGGCCTTAGTTTTCCCAAGGGGTGATGCCCTTTTCTTCCTTAGTCCTAATCGTAGGCCTACTCGTTCTGGATGGGTTTTTCTGCATGTTCTAGCAGGTCGAGTTTCCTGTTCGGAAGAGGAAGAGGGGTCTTCGTCTGTAGTTTGGGCACGTGTCTCAGGGTCAAAGTCGACATTATTTTCTGGGTTTATTTACAACAAGAATTTCTAAGTCGACTGCCGAGGCACTATTTTGATCGTGATTGTCACCTGCGTGTGTATTAATATCTATCAAATCAATGGGAACTGTGTGGATGGTTGAGTTGGGCTCAGGGCTTGGAGATTAGGGGACTGGCTTAATCCCAGTGACTGTCTCCTTTCGCTGTTTATTTTCATAGCCACCTGAACCAGGTAGTTATCTAGTGTTTTGGAAACGATTAGGGCCGGCTTTTTTGGCATACTGGACATTAGGTAGATAGGTACACTTGGGAAAGGTGTGTCGAGTCACAAATGCTGACAGTACATAGGGTGAGAGAGTACAATGCTCAGTTTAGCTTCCCATAGACAGTAGCGTAAAAAAGTGGTAAATAATTTCCTTACTTCAGAGGCAAGGGATAGGGCCCAGTCCAGTCGCGGACAGTCTCGGACTGTCTAAGACTGTCTGCCCTTTGTCCGGGCTTCGTTCGGGCTTCGTTCGGGCGTCCCGCTCGGGTCCCGCGAGGCGGGGCTGATGATTGTTGTATGCGCCTCCTGGAGCTTGGTGGTGACGCGGCAACCTCTAGGGCAGCTGGACAATGAAGTCCACCCCTCGCCGGTCTCCTCGCAGCAGCCCCGCGCTGAGATGGAAAAACGGCAGGGCTGCGGGAGGCAGGCGGAAGGTTCGCGGTCAGGAAGGCTCTCACTCGGTGATGACGGCAGCTCCTCACAGCAGCAAGCAACGGCAGTGATAATCCCCCGCTCAGTGGGGCTGATGATTGTTTTATGCACCTCCTGGCGCTTGGTGGTGACGCGGCAACCTCTAGGCAGCTTTACAATGAAGTCCGCCCCTCGCCGGTCTCCTCGAAGCAGCCCCGCGCTGAGATGGAAAAACGGCAGGGCTGCGGGAGGCAGGCGGAAGGTTCGCGGTCAGTAAGGCTCACTCGGTGATGACGGCAGCTCCTCACAGCAGCAAGCAAAGGCAGTGATAATGTCAATAAGCTGTACCGAGCAAAAAAAATGTTATTCTGTGGTCAGCCAGACCAGTAGAAGGAGTCGCTAGGTGCCGAGCAGGTGTTTGGCGTTGCGGGCGGTGTGCCATTGTCGCTACCACCCCCCTCCCGAGGCCCATGGGGTGTGGATCTTTTAAGTAACAAACTACAGGTTCCTCTAATCCGAAGGAACATTCACGTTTTCTGGTTTGTTCTTTTTGCACTTATTTTTACACAGAATTTTAACTTTCACGTCCTCTGGTAAGGGTGGGCCTTAGCGCGCCCACACCACCGAGGTACATTGTTATACGGTCCTGATGAAAGCCCAGTAAAATCTACACATAGACAGGCCATTTTAAGTGGAAATACCCAACACATTAGTTGGTAAATTTCCCGACACATATATTTTAATTAATGTCTGGCTGACCACAGAATAAAAAATGTTTGCTTGGTACAGCTTATTGACATTTTTTAATCCACATTAATTTTTCACACTATTGTCACAAAAAACCAGCTCCGCAGTAATCTGGCGTTGTAGCACACCAGGGAAGCATTCGGCTTCTCCTGGTGGGCCCGATGATGAAGCATGTCACCACCCAGGGTGGTGAGCGAGGGCTTCTAAAGAAATCCCTAAATGACTTCCATTGCGAACTAATAGGTTGATTTCATCATTCTCTAAAACTGTGCTTAACAAGACTTTACTCTTACGACACTCTTTGGTTGTTTGACATACACCTATCTGGGGGACTGAGAGTGTCTCTTCCCTCTCTCTCAAGTTATTGAATCAGAAAATCTCATAGCTCACATAGAAGGTAGGCGGGGTAAAATAAAAATGAAAGTGGCAGGTATAATAAAAATAACGGAGGAAAACTACTAAAATGGCGGGGGACGGAGTAGTTTCAAGTTCAAGTTTTTATTTTATGATTTGGAACTCGTGAGAGGTCCACATAAAAAGTGCAACAGCAAAACAGTACAAATATATAAAATCATTCAGTTGTTACAAAATAAAGATGACCGACCTGATTAATATAAATTCAAAAAGCATTTAAAAAAGTTAAATATTCTAGAACAAAACATTTCATTAGGGGGGCTTAAGATCGCTTCAGAAAATGCATTGGCAGATAGAATACCTAATTTCAGACAAATTGGTCTTATCCACTTACGCCGTGAATTTGACAAAGCTGGGCAAATAAACAAAACATGGGAGAGGTCTTGAATCGAATGGTTACACAAAGTACATATGTTGGAAGAACCATACCATTTGGATAGGAGATTATTCAAGGGTAACATGTCTTAGCAAGTACCAAAAACGCCGAATGCCATGTGGAAGATTCCAAGATACATAATGTTGCATGGATTTAAAAACATAGGAATTAATCAACAACAGACTGCTTTTCTTTGATACAATAGAGTCTCTATCCGACATAAAGCTTAACCTCCACGTTGCAGATTTTAATAATGCCTTTAATTGATAAGAAGAAAGTGAAAACAAAGAGGATTCTTCCAATCGCAACAAAGAGACCGCCTTTTTAAAGTTTTTTACGATTGGAGAAAGTTCTTTTAAAGGACCCAGTAATTCCTTTTGAATGAGATGTCTTAATGTGGAGGGTTCGCATTTAGCTAGATAGAAGACCCATCTGACTATCCCAGCTAGTCCTTGGACCCAGCTACTTCTTATGCCAAACTCAAGCCTAAGAGAGGCCACAGAACAGGCGGAATTAACAGAGGATAGTTGTCGCAAGAGTCTACCTTCAATAATGTGGAGAAAACCCCATTTGTTCACATCAATGAGTTCAGTACCGTACAGTAATGAGGCAGGGATTTTTGCTTGGAAAGCTTCTGACAAGTAGGGAAAATGACGTTTTCCTGTGGCTTTATAAAGAGCGTTTAGACCCTTGCCCTGCGTCAGAGCCTTGCGCATATTATTCTCAATATGGGCCTTGTCACTCATATTACCACAAATTATTTCCCCCAAAAATACGTATGAGTTTACGATTTCTAACTTATGGCCACCTAATGTCCATACGAAACTCCCATGAGCAGGTTTTTTCTTCCCCGACATGCACATAACTTTATTTTTAGAGATGTTTATCTGTAGAAAGTGCGACTCTGCGAAAATATGTAATGCTTGTAGACGCTTGTTCAACCCTTTCAGTGTCAAATCTAACAACAATATGTCATCGGCATACATTAAACACACAATAGCTTTATCCCCCAATACAGGAGCAATTCCACTGCTCAAAGATAGAACTTGAGGGAGATCATGAACGTAAAGGGAGAACAATAAAGGAGCCAACAAACAGCCCTGTTTGAGTCCATTGGCCGAGGGAATGGATTCTGACAAGCCTCTTTCTCCTCCCAACAATATTCTGCACCAGGTATCCGTATGGAGATCCCAAATTAAATCCAACAGTAAAGGTGGGATGCCTAAAAACAATAGTTTCCTCCACAGCAGGTGGCGGTCAACTTTATCAAATGCTGTGGAAAAATCTATGAAGGCAGCATATACCTTTCCACCCCGGACTCTGATGTATTTGTCCATAATCACTTGTAAAGCTGTTAGATTATCCATGGTGCCATGTCCTTTACGGAAACCCATTTGTTCAAAGGGGAGAATATTGTTCTGATCTACCCATTCAGATAACAGTTTCAAAAGGCATTTGGCAAAGACCTTGCCAACGGCATCCAGAAGGGCAATCTGGCGATAACTTTGAGGCAAAAGTCGATTGCCCTTCTTGAAAAGGGGAACCAAAATACTCCCCTTCCAAGATGGGAGAACAACCCTATTCAAAAAGCAGCGAGCAAAGACAGGAAATAGAATTTTACTCCACTTTGTGCTACTCTGCTTTAAGACAGAGATAGGCAACTCATCTGGACCCATGGCCCCTGATGTACGCATTTCACGGATGGCCAACTCAATGGACTTTTCCGATGGGGGTTCCTCATTAGCCAAATGCACAGGACGGAGTATGTAATCAAGGTTTGGTGCCCACGGCAATACGTTTCAAATAAATATAGATAGAATATGTTTATTAGTATATTAGAAAAGTGTAGCAGCGGATGAGGCACACGGCCCGGTAGAAGAAAGTGGCAATGTGATACCTGAAAGAGGAGAGGCTTGCTTGGTGAACTTGAAGAAAAAGAAATAAGTGTGGTCTTGGAAACAGGGCTGCGCATGCGTACAGACTACAACTGGTGCAGACAAAAACCTGAAAGTTTTACATACTATCATAGAAATATAGCTGTTTTTTTGACCAGTGAAGTTAGTTCTGAAAAGAACAGTTTTTTTGTCTTTTTTTTAACATACAAAAATAAATTGGAAACAAAACAGTGTCCAACAGGAATAAATAAACAAAAAAAATTAGTGTTGTGAGCAAATGTGCTCCTGTTTACGCCGTTTAATTAAATTAATTGACTGCTCCCTGGAGCAGAGCATCTCATTGCAAAATTTGCAATGGATGATTAAGTCAGCATAATCCGGTACGATATTTGGATGCGGAGTCCATGGTTGTGTGGCTGGTGAGCTTGAAGTGCTGGGAACAGCAGGTGATGGATTGTCCCATAGCCTATCAGAGCAAGCTCTTGCATAATTGTGAGGATGGTAGTTTTTCACATGGCGAACCATGCTTGCTGTCCCAAATGAGTACTTCTTGCTCGGATCTCCTCTTGACAGTGTGGTGTCACAGATTTTGAGATGACCTTTGCAGCATTACCTTTTTCTGTCCTTCTGGAAAGGTGAAAAATGTCCAGATTACTGCATCTTTTCTTTTTCCCTGTGACTCCTCAGATATAAATTCCTCCTCTGAAGAATGTTCTGAAGTGGATTCCAGAAATGCAGCCATATTAAAATTGTTTTGTCAAATGACAGGAGCTCCCGACAAGAGATGGTTCTTCTAAGAAAGTCAAAGAAGAATGATTAAAATGGGTGGGGTCTTTCAACAATTGGAATTGGAAGTGTTATGACCCAATCAAATCTCTTATTTTAAAGTTACATGGCGTATGCATAGGGTGCGCTTACGATGCGTGAATGGACGACGTACGCCGCCATTTGCGTAATTGCTTTTAAAAGTAATATACGCTTACTAAAAGTTAATAAAAATTATTTTAATAATTATCCTAGATAATGTCTTCCCTTAATATTTACATCAAATACATAGATATATCTTTTTAAACATTAGGAAACTTCCGTGGTATACGTACAGTGTGCCGTACAAACGTACATGAGGTCACGCGAAGCGTCGATGCGACGCGGAATGTGAAAACATATTCGTAACGTATGCGCGGTTGAGCGCACAGTACGATTACCCGTACAAAGGATGGTGCGATCACCGTATGCGTATTATACGAGTACTGAAAAAAATACAAAAAGAAAATATATAGAATTTTATTTTACCATATATAGAAAAAATAATAAAAAAAATTTGAATTTTGTTTTGTATTATTTTATATTAAAAATGTGTAATGTAACTTAAAAAATAAAATAACAAATAATTATTATAAAAATGTTAGAAATTTACTATAAAAAGAAATAAATATAATAATTAATACATTTAAGAATTATCATTTTCAAAAGCTTTGAAATTCACTGAAAAAAACATAGGTTTCAGACAAGTTATAGTTAGAAATTAGCATTTAAAAAATATAATCGGCTGGCTGGTGCACGCATACCAATTGAGGAGGGCTGACGCTTGGAGCTCTGTGGCGATATTTGAGTGCTCCCCGCCTAGACGGAAACCAAGCCTGAGCACACATACTTTTGCGGCCTCCGTGCCGTAGGGGTAGCACCATCCTGGGAGCCTGGGGGCCACTGGGGCAAGTATTCAACAGCTCCTAGATGTGGGATATCGGCGCTGGATTTAGCAAGCACCTGCCAACTGAGGCTCAATGTGTGAGCTTTCATCACTTACAGTGAATAATTAACACTCTGAAAAGGACATTACGAGTTTCCTCTACACTGCAACTCCCATAAGGCACAGCACAGTTTCATCACGAGCGGCCCATTGGAGGGCTCGCAACTACGTGTACAAAAAGAGGTAGAAAGTGGATTCAGAGTGTTCCTACATCATTAGCTCCTGAGGAAGAAGGTTATTTGAAATGCGTTGGGTGAACGTGATAGCAGGACTGTTAAAAGATCGGCTGGCTGGTGCACGCATACCAATTGAGGAGGGATGACGCTTGTAGCTCTGTGGCGATATTCGAGTGCTCCCCGCCTAGATGGAAACCAAGCCTGAGCATATATATATATATATATATATATATATATATATATATATATATATATATATATATATATATATATATAAATATATATATATACACGTATACATATACATATACATATACATATACATATATACATATGTATATATATATATATATATATATCTATATATGTATATAGATATATATATATATATATATAGGAAGAGGCCTGGGAGATGATGTGAAGTTCCTCCTGTTTTTCAAAAAAAATCTAACACATTTTCAGAAAGCATTTTCTGCTTCTCTATCAGAGCCTGAGAAAGTAATGTGGTTCTATTTTTCCCTTTAATGGTCTTTAAGGAGTTAAGTGGTGTTACACCATGTAAACATCATTACTGACAAAAAAAGACTGGTGCGAACAAACAAATGCAGTTCTTTCTTTGTGGAGAGGAATTGATCTAAACATCTAAACAAATGTAACAAACAACAAACCAAAGAAGACCTACCAAAACAATAGGTTTTGCTAGAAGTCTCAAACCTTCATTGATCAAGCTCAGGAGCCGTAAGAATACTGGGTCGTCGTGTTCGAATCGGTGGCCAAGCACAATAGACACTATGATATTGGCAATGGATACATTCATGATCATCATGTTGTCAAAAGGCTGGCCTGGAAAGTAAAATAAAAACTCAGTTAATAAAAATGATGCAAATATGGTGCTACATTTTTCATTTTGTCTCCCTGAAGATTCACAAAACAGCATTGAATTGTCCACCACATCCCCCACTGTCCTCCAGTAAATGGGTGCCCTGTCACTGCACACTTCCATGCTCCATAAGGGAGAAGCAGTTTCCCTCCCTCCCACTACTTGAATCATTTCTCCTACTGAAGCAAACGAAAAACAAAACTGAACTGAAGAAACCAAGAAACAGAGGGAAAAAGAAAAGAAGAATTATGAACAAGTTAATACCGCCCTTCAGCTCTGGACTGTTTTCAAAAGGTTCGGGACCTCTTCTAGCGATGAACAGCACTTTTTGTTTAGATTGTTTGACAATCGAGGCCTGGCCCTCCAGAGATCTACTCACATAGTTTTCCATTTCATTACTTTTCAGATCTCACTATTTTATTTGTATTTGCTCCTCTCATTGTCTCGCATAACAGAACAATCCCCAGGATCTGATACCCTTTGTTTTAACTCTTGCAGAAGTGCTGGGATTTGGCATACTACCTCCTCTGTGTTACTCAGTATTTGATGGAGTGCAGAGATTTAATTCGATTTTGTATTTTTCAGCTCACAAATTTAAAGCAAACTCGACTCTAAAAGGAGCTGCAAGGATGGCTAGACAGCTTACCCCTGGACCCTCATACTCTGCTTCAGCGCCTCTGCTGGTCAAAGGAGTAGCCTGGTTACATACTTCTTTTATAAGCCCTGTTTGCAGATTCGAAAACTGCCCTCCTGACATCGGGTTTGGACAATTTAATAGTTCCTCTGCCCCAGAACAGATTGGTGAACAATCTCGAATGTCTCTTGTACACTTGCTACTATTTGATATCTCTAAAGGTGCAGAATCTGGCCCACCCTTTAAATTCCATGCAATGGGCCCGATTCACAGAACTAGCAACGTTAGGACTCCTAACTTTAGGACTCCTAAATGCCTTCTGTGAATACCAAAAGTCTTAAAGTTAAGATTTTCTCAGCTTAGGAGTCCTAAAGCTATGAGTCCTAAGTTTACTACCCCGAAACTGAGAAAAATCCTAACTTTAAGACTTTCAGTATTCACAGAAGGCATTTAGGAGTAATAAAGTTAGGACTCCTAACTTCTGTGAATACCGAAATGAGTAAGTGCCTTCTGTGAATACCAAAATGAGTAACTGCCTTCTGTGAATACCAAATGGTAGTAAAATGGTAGTAAGTTTAGGATTTTGTCTTAAGTTAATTCTTTGAATCGGGCCCGCAGAGTGCATTCTCCTGCTTTGCTGCTTTTTTTGCACTCTCCAAATTGAAACCATCCTGCGCCACACGGGTACCCCAATCTTTTGACTCTCTCCCACACCTTTGGGCTAGCCTACCTGCGTCTATATCTATGTCAATGGAACGGGAGGAAGAACCACCCCTAGCTGAAGGGATACAACATCTATGGTTTGGCACAAACTGGTGTCTAGGGAGGCACTTAATGATGCTTACCTGGTCTTCTGCAACTGGGCTAGAGGGTCAGTATTAGGTGTAGGCATCGCCATTCAAGCGCTTTGAAGGTTACTAAGCGTTTTCTCCCTATGGGGTACAGTGAAGGGTGCTAACCATCTTTTGACTTTTTGTAGCTGAGGTGGCAAACAACTAATTGGATTATTGGTCCCTCTACCATTTAGCTGCTGAATATTCGCCCAGCAGGTTTCTAGAAAAGAGTTTCCATCCAGAGAAAGCGCAGTCTAAAGCACATGAAAAAACAACAGTTGATGGACCGAATACAGAACAATGTCATATATTCACCCCAGAGATCTGGGCCTAAATCCATCGTTTTTTTGCACTCCACACCACCCCAGTTCAGACATGGCCATACGCAAATCAGCATTGACCCTGTGCCTCATGGGGACAGTCCAGCCTGAACTGCCAAGCCATGTCTTCGCTGGACCGGAATCAAGCATCCTAGGACCGGTTTCTGGCTATCAGCCGCCATCAGCCAGGATAGCTTGACTCCAGTGGTGTGGAGAGCACGGGACTCACATATGAGCATACCCGGTCTACTCTGGGTGACAAATGCGAAAACAACAGTTGATGGACACAATGCAGAACAATGTCATACATTCACCCCAGTACAGACATCTCGGTCTAAATCCTTTGTTTTTTTGCACTCCACACCACCCCAGTTCAGACATGGCCATATGCAAATGAGCCTTGACCCTGTGCCTCATGCGAACGGTCCAGCCCGAACTGCCAAGCCATGTTTTCCCTGGACCGGAATCAAACATCCTAGGACCGGTTTCTGGCTATCAGCCACCATCAGCCAGGATAGCTTGACTCCAGTGGTGTGGAGAGCACGGGACTCACCTCTGAGCATACCCGTCCCACTTGGGGTGACAAATGCAAAAACAACAGTTGATGGACAGAATGCAGAACAATGTCATACATTCACCCCAGTACAGAGATCTGGGTCTAAATCCATTGTTTTTTTTCACTCCACACCACCCTAGTTCAGACATGGCCCTATGCAAATTATCCTTGACCCTGTGCCTCAACGGAATAGTCCAGCCCGAACTGCCAAGCCATGTCTTCCCTGGACCAGAATCAAGCATCCTAGGACCAGTTTCTGGCTATCAGCCGTCATCAGCCAGGATAGCTTGACTCCAGTGGTGTGGAGAGCACGGGACTCACCTCTGAGCATACCCGACCCACTCGGGGTGACAAATGCAAAAAAAAACAGTTGATGGACAGAATGCAGAACAATGTCATACATTCACCCCAGTACAGAGATCTGGGCCTAAATCCATCATTTTTTTGTTCTCCACACCACCCCAGTTCAGACATGGCCATATGCAAATCAGCCTTGACCCTGTGCCTCATGCGATCGGTCCAGCCCGAACTGCCAAGCCATGTCTTCCCTGGACCGGAATCAAGCATCCTAGGACCAGTTTCTGGCTATCAGCCGTCATCAACCAGGATAGCTTGACTCCAGTGGTGTGGAGAGCACGGGACTCACTTCTGAGCATACCCATCCCACTCGGTTGACAAATGCAAAAACAACAGTTGATGGACAGAATGCAGAACAATGTCATACATTCACCCCAGTACAGACATCTGGGTCTAAATACATTGTTTTTTGCACTCCACACCACCCCTGTTCAGACACGGCCGTATGCAAATCAGCCTTGACCCTGTGCCTCATGCGACAGTCCAGCCTGAACTGCCAAGCCATGTCTTCCCTGGACCGGAATCAAGCATCCTAGGACCGGTTTCTGGCTATCAGCCGTCATCAGCCAGGATAGATTAACTCCAGTGGTGTGGAGAGCACGGGACTCACGTCTGAGCATACCCGTCCCACTCGAGGTGACAAATGAAAAAACAACAGTTGATGGACAGAATGCAGAACAATGTCATACATTCACCCCAGTACAGAGATCTGGGTCTAAATCCATTGTTTTTTTCACTCCACACCACCCTAGTTCAGACATGGCCCTATGCAAATTATCCTTGACCCTGTGCCTCAAGGGAATAGTCCAGCCCGAACTGCCAAGCCATGTCTTCCCTGGACCGGAATCAAGCATCCTAGGACCGGTGTCTGGCTATCAGCCGCCATCAGCCAGGTTAGCTTGACTCCAGTGGTGTGGAGAGCACGGGACTCACGTCTGAGCATACCCACCCCACTCGGGGTGACAAATGCAAAAACAACAGTTGATGGACAGAATGCAGAACAATGTCATACATTCACTCCAGTACAGAG
Organism: Lissotriton vulgaris; assembly: GCF_964263255.1. Classification (NCBI taxonomy): domain Eukaryota; kingdom Metazoa; phylum Chordata; class Amphibia; order Caudata; family Salamandridae; genus Lissotriton; species Lissotriton vulgaris. The sequence continues at coordinate 181,683,200 of NC_141694.1, forward strand.
ATCTGGGTCTACATCTACTGTTTTTTTGCACTCCACACCACCCCTGTTCAGACATGGCCGTATGCTAATCAGCCTTGGCCCTGTGCCTCATGGGAACAGTCCAGCCCAAACTGCCAAGCCATGTCTTCGCTGGACCGGAATCAAGCATCCTAGGACTGGTTTCTGGCTATCAGCCGTCATCAGCCAGGATTGCTTGACTCCAGTGGTGTGGAGAGCATGGGACTCACGTCTGAGCATACCCGTCCCACTCGGGGTGACAAATGAAAAAACAACAGTTGATGGACAGAATGCAGAACAATGTCATACATTCACCCCAGTACAAAGATCTGGGTCTAAATCCATTGTTTTTTGCACTCCACACCACCCTAGTTCAGACATGGCCCTATGCAAATTAGCCTTGACCCTGTGCCTCAAGGGAATAGTCCAGCCCGAACTCCCAAGCCATGTCTTCCCTGGACCGGAATCAAGCATCCTAGGACCGGTTTCTGGCTATCAGCCGCCATCAGCCAGGATAGCTTGACTCCAGTGGTGTGGAGAGCAAGGGACTCACCTCTGAGCATACCCGTCCCACTCGGGGTGACAAATGCAAAAAAAACAGTTGATGGACAGAATGCAGAACAATGTCATACATTCACCCCAGTACAGAGATCTGGGCCTAAATCCATCATTTTTTTGTTCTCCACACCACCCCAGTTCAGACATGGCCATACGCAAATCAGCCTTGACCCTGTGCCTCATGCGAACGGTCCAGCCCGAACTGCCAAGCCATGTCTTCCCTGGACCGGAATCAAGCATCCTAGGACCAGTTTCTGGCTATCAGCTGTCATCAGCCAAGATAGCTTGACTCCAGTGGTGTGGAGAGCACGGGACTCACGTCAGAGCATACCCCTCCCACTCGGGGTGACAAATGCAAAAACAACAGTTGATGGACAGAATGCAGAACAATGTCATATATTCACCCAAGTACAGACATATGGGTCTAAATCCATTGTTTTTTGCACTCTGCACCACCCCTGTTCAGACATGGCCGTATGCAAATCAGCCTTGACCCTGTGCCTCATGCGAACGGTCCAGCCTGAACTGCCAAGCCATGTCTTCCCTGGACCGGAATCAAGCATCCTAGGACCGGTTTCTGCCGTCATCAGCCAGGATAGGTTAACTCCAGTGGTGTGGAGAGCACGGGACGCACGTCAGAGCATACCCGTCCCACTCGAGGTGACAAATGCAAAAATAACAGTTGATGAACAGAATGCAGAACAATGTCATACATTCACCCCAGTACAGAGATCTGGGTCTACATCTACTGTTTTTTTGCACTCCACACCACGCCTGTTCAGACGTGGCTGTATGCTAATCAGCCTTGACCCTGTGCCTCATGGGAACAGTCCAGCCCAAACTGCCAAGCCATATCTTCCCTGAACCGGAATATAGCATCCTAGGACTGGTTTCTAGCTATCAGCCATCATCAGCCAGGATAGCTTGACTCCGGTGGTGTGGAGATTATGGGACTCACGTCTGAGCATACCCGTCCCACTCGGGGTGACAAATGAAAAAACAACAGTTGATGGGCAGAATGCAGAACAATGTCATACATTCACCCCAGTACAGAGATCTGGGTCTAAATCCATTGTTTTTTTGCACTCCACACCACCCCAGTTCAGACATGGCCATATGAAAATTAGCCTTGACCCTGTGCCTCAAGGGAATAGTCCAGCCCGAACTGCCAAGCCATGTCTTCCCTGGACCGGAATCATGCATCCTAGGACCGGTTTCTGGCTATCAGCCGGCATCAGCCAGGATAGCTTGACTCCAGTGGTGTGGAGAGCACGGGACTCACTTCTGAGCATACCCGTCCCACTCGGGTGACAAATGCAAAAACAACAGTTGATGGACAGAATGCAGAACAATGTCATACATTCACTCCAGTACAGAGATCTGGGTCTACATCTACTGTTTTTTGCACTGTACACCACCCCTGTTCAGACATGGCCGTATGCTAATCAGCCTTGACCCTGTGCCTCATGGGAACAGTCCAGCCCAAACTGCCAAGCCATGTCTTCGCTGGACCGGAATCAAGCCTCCTAGGACTGGTTTCTGGCTATCAGCCGTCATCAGCCAGGATAGGTTAACTCCAGTGGTGTGGAGAGCACGGGACTCACGTCTGAGCATACCCATCCCACTCGAGGTGACAAATGCAAAAACAACAGTTGATGAACAGAATGCAGAACAATGTCATACATTCACCCCAGTACAGAGATCTGGGTCTACATCTACTGTTTTTTCGCACTCCACACCACGCCTGTTCAGACATGGCCGTATGCTAATCAGCCTTGACCCTGTGCCTCATGGGAACAGTCCAGCCCAAACTGCCAAGCCATATCTTCCCTGGACCGGAATATAGCATCCTAGGACTGTTTCTAGCTATCAGCCGTCATCAGCCAGGATAGCTTGACTCCAGTGGTGTGGAGAGCACGGGACTCACTTCTGAGCATACCCGTCCCACTCGGGGTGACAAATGCAAAAACAACAGTTGATGGACAGAATGCAGAACAATGTCATACATTCAGCCCAGTACAGAGATCTGGGCATAAATCCATCGTTTTTTTTTTCTCCACACCACCCCAGTTCAGACATGGCCATACGCAAATCAGCCTTGACCCTGTGCCTCATGGGAACAGTCCAGCCCGAACTGCCAAGCCATGTCTTCCCTGGACTTGAATCAAGCATCCTAGGACCGGTTTCTGGCTATCAGCCAGGATAACTTGACTCCAGTGGTATGGAGAGCACGGGACTCACGTCTGAGCATACCCGTCCCACTCCGGGTGACAAATGCAAAAACAACAGTTGATGGACAGAATGCAGAGCAATGTCATACATTCACCACGGTACAGACATCTGGGTCGAAATCCATAGTTTTTTTGCACTCCACACCACCCCAGTTCCGACATGGCCATATTTATTTATTTATTTTCCACATTTGTTAAGCGCACTGTTACCAAACGGTGTCCTGGCGCTGAGGGATCACTAGAGGGCATGTCGACTGAGATTAGTGTATGAGTAGCCAGGTTTTCAGGACCCTTCTAAAGGGCAGCAGGTCATGAGTCTGCCTTAGGGCCAGAGGCAGGGCATTCCAAGCCCTAGCCGCTCCTAGGGAGAAACTCCTTCCCCCCCATCGGGCCCTCCTGACTTTGGGGACCATGATCAGTCCTTGGTCAGGAGAACTAAGCGACCTGGTCCATCTATACCACTGAAAGAGCAAGGTCATGCAGTGGGGGCCCAAACCATTCAGTGCTTTAAAAACTACACAAAGAGTCTTAAACGCTATTCTTTTCCGCACTGGCAGCCAGTGTAGCTTTACCAGATCTTGTGCTACCGAAGAGAATTTGGAAGTACCCGTGATCAAGCGGGCAGCCACATTCTGTAGGATTTGAAGACTGTTCAACAGCCCCTGTTGAGCATTTAGGAGCAGGCTGTTACAGTAGTCTAAGCGGGATATTGCCAATCCTGTTACAACAGTCTTTCTGTGTTCGTCAGGGATAAAAGGGAGCACTTTTCGTATGGTTTTCAGGACATAGTGGATGGATGAAGACAGGGCATTGACTTGGGGCCAGAAGGAGAGAGTGTCGTCCATCTGCACCCCCAGGTTTTTGACCTTAGTAACTGGAGAGGGGGTGTCCCCATTTCCTCGGGCCACCATCTTGGGGCCCAGAAGTTCTCTTTGGCCCCGAATAGCAGGACTTCAGTCTTAGCTGAATTCAGTTTGAGACAGTTTTCTGCCATCCAGTTACTGACCTCACGCATGCAGTCCCTAAACCTGTCAGCTGTGTTCTCTAATCCACCCTGTAGCAGCGACACTACAATCTGTGTGTCGTCTGCATATGATGTTACGTGGAAGCCGAAAGATCTTACAACTGGCGCCAAGGTGGAGACGTACACATTAAAAAGAGTTGGACTCAAGGACGAACCTTGAGGGACTCCACAAGGGAGTTCAAAAGGGGCCGATTCATAGTCTCCCAGAGCTACCACCTGAGTCCTGCTGGACAGGATGGCCTGCAAGATCTTAAGGGCCTTTCCCTGAATTCCCCAGGCCCCCAACCGGTCCACCAGCAGCATGTGGTGGACCGTGTCGAAGGCTGCGGACAGGTCCAACATGATCAGGGCGGCTCTTCCTCCTGCATCCATCACTTGTCTTATATCTTCGGCAGATTTTATCAGAGCTGATTCTGTATTATGCCCTGGCCGGAATCCATTCTGAGATGGATCCAGTCATCGTACTTTCCCTAGAAATGCGCTCAGCTGAGTGTTTATTAAACCCTCTATAATGTTGGCAGGTAAAGGTAACTTGGCGATGGGCCAATAGTTATTCAAATCGGCCACATCTAGGTTCGGTTTTTTAAGAAGGGGTAGGTTCGATGCTTGTTTCCAGCGTGTTTCCATATGCAAATCAGCCTTGAGCCTGTGCCTCATGGGAACAGTCCAGCCCGAACTGCCAAGCCATGTCTTCCCTGGACCGGAATCAAGCATCCTAGGACCGGTGTCTGGCTATCAGCCGCCATCAGCCAGGATAGCTTGACTCCAGTGGTGTGGAGAATACTGGACTCACGTCTGAGCATACCCACCCCACTCGGGGTGACAAATGCAAAAACAACAGTTGATGGACAGAATGCAGAACAATGTCATACATTCACCCCAGTATAGAGATCTGGGTCTAAATCCATTGTTTTTTTGCACTCCACACCACCCTAGTTCAGACATGGCCCTATGCAAATTAACCTTGACCCTGTGCCTCAAGGGAATAGTCCAGCCCGAACTGTCAAGCCATGTCTTCCCTGGACCGGAATCAAGCATCCTAGGACCGGTTTCTGGCTATCAGCCGCCATCAGCCTGGATAGCTTGACTCCAGTGGTGTGGAGAGCACGGGACTCACCTCTGAGCATACCCGTCCCACTCGGGGTGACAAATGCAAAAACAACAGTTGATGGACAGAATGCAGAACAATGTCATACATTCACCTCAGTACAGAGATCTGAGCCTAAATCCATCATTTTTTTGTTCTCCACACCACCCCAGTTCAGACATGGCCGCCATACGCAAATCAGCCTTGACCCTGTGCCTCATGCGAACGGTCCAGCCCGAACTGCCAAGCCATGTCTTCCCTGGACCGGAATCAAGCATCCTAGGACCAGTTTCTGGCTATCAGCCGTCATTAGCCAGGATAGCTTGACTCCAGTGGTGTGGAGAGCACGGACTCACTTCTGAGCATACCCGTCCCACTCGGGTTGACAAATGCAAAAACAACAGTTGATGGACAGAATGCAGAACAATGTCATACATTCACCCCAGTACAGACATCTGGGTCTAAATCCATTGTTTTTTGCACTCCACACCACCCCTGTTTAGACATGGCCGTATGCAAATCAGCCTTGACCCTGTGCCTCATGCGAACGGTCCAGCCCGAACTGCCAAGCCATGTCTTCCCTGGACCGGAATCAAGCATCCTAGGACCGGTTTCTGGCTATCAGCCGTCATAAGCCAGGATAGGTTAACTCCAGTGGTGTGGAGAGCACGGGACTCACGTCTGTGCATACCCGTCCCACTCAAGGTGACAAATGCAAAAACAACAGTTGATGAACAGAATGCAGAACAATGTCATACATTCACCCGAGTACAGAGATCTGGGTCTACATCTACTGTTTTTTTGCACTCCACACCACGCCTGTTCAGACATGGCCGTATGCTAATCAGCCTTGACCCTGTGCCTCATGGGAACAGTCCAGCCCAAACTGCCAAGCCATATCTTCCCTGGACCGGAATATAGCATCCTAGGACTGTTTCTAGCTATCAGCCGTCATCAGCCAGGATAGCTTGACTCCAGTGGTGTGGAGAGCACAGGACTCACTTCTGAGCATACCCGTCCCACTCGGGGTGACAAATGCAAAAACAACAGTTGATGGACAGAATGCAGAACAATGTCATACATTCAGCCCAGTACAGAGATCTGGGCATAAATCCATCGTTTTTTTGTTCTCCACACCACCCCAGTTCAGACATGGCCATACGCAAATCAGCCTTGACCCTGTGCCTCATGGGAACAGTCCAGCCCGAACTGCCAAGCCATGTCTTCCCTGGACTTGAATCAAGCATCCTAGGACCGGTTTCTGGCTATCAGCCAGGATAACTTGACTCCAGTGGTATGGAGAGCACGGGACTCACGTCTGAGCATACCCGTCCCACTCCGGGTGACAAATGCAAAAACAACAGTTGATGGACAGAATGCAGAGCAATGTCATACATTCACCACGGTACAGACATCTGGGTCGAAATCCATAGTTTTTTTGCACTCCACACCACCCCAGTTCCGACATGGCCATATTTATTTATTTATTTTCCACATTTGTTAAGCGCACTGTTACCAAACGGTGTCCTGGCGCTGAGGGATCACTAGAGGGCATGTCGACTGAGATTAGTGTATGAGTAGCCAGGTTTTCAGGACCCTTCTAAAGGGCAGCAGGTCATGAGTCTGCCTTAGGGCCAGAGGCAGGGCATTCCAAGCCCTAGCCGCTCCTAGGGAGAAACTCCTTCCCCCCCATCGGGCCCTCCTGACTTTGGGGACCATGATCAGTCCTTGGTCAGGAGAACTAAGCGACCTGGTCCATCTATACCACTGAAAGAGCAAGGTCATGCAGTGGGGGCCCAAACCATTCAGTGCTTTAAAAACTACACAAAGAGTCTTAAACGCTATTCTTTTCCGCACTGGCAGCCAGTGTAGCTTTACCAGATCTTGTGCTACCGAAGAGAATTTGGAAGTACCCGTGATCAAGCGGGCAGCCACATTCTGTAGGATTTGAAGACTGTTCAACAGCCCCTGTTGAGCATTTAGGAGCAGGCTGTTACAGTAGTCTAAGCGGGATATTGCCAATCCTGTTACAACAGTCTTTCTGTGTTCGTCAGGGATAAAAGGGAGCACTTTTCGTATGGTTTTCAGGACATAGTGGATGGATGAAGACAGGGCATTGACTTGGGGCCAGAAGGAGAGAGTGTCGTCCATCTGCACCCCCAGGTTTTTGACCTTAGTAACTGGAGAGGGGGTGTCCCCATTTCCTCGGGCCACCATCTTGGGGCCCAGAAGTTCTCTTTGGCCCCGAATAGCAGGACTTCAGTCTTAGCTGAATTCAGTTTGAGACAGTTTTCTGCCATCCAGTTACTGACCTCACGCATGCAGTCCCTAAACCTGTCAGCTGTGTTCTCTAATCCACCCTGTAGCAGCGACACTACAATCTGTGTGTCGTCTGCATATGATGTTACGTGGAAGCCGAAAGATCTTACAACTGGCGCCAAGGTGGAGACGTACACATTAAAAAGAGTTGGACTCAAGGACGAACCTTGAGGGACTCCACAAGGGAGTTCAAAAGGGGCCGATTCATAGTCTCCCAGAGCTACCACCTGAGTCCTGCTGGACAGGATGGCCTGCAAGATCTTAAGGGACTTTCCCTGAATTCCCCAGGCCCCCAACCGGTCCACCAGCAGCATGTGGTGGACCGTGTCGAAGGCTGCGGACAGGTCCAACATGATCAGGGCGGCTCTTCCTCCTGCATCCATCACTTGTCTTATATCTTCGGCAGATTTTATCAGAGCTGATTCTGTATTATGCCCTGGCCGGAATCCATTCTGAGATGGATCCAGTCATCGTACTTTCCCTAGAAATGCGCTCAGCTGAGTGTTTATTAAACCCTCTATAATGTTGGCAGGTAAAGGTAACCTGGCGATGGGCCAATAGTTATTCAAATCGGCCACATCTAGGTTCGGTTTTTTAAGAAGGGGTAGGTTCGATGCTTGTTTCCAGCGTGTTTCCATATGCAAATCAGCCTTGAGCCTGTGCCTCATGGGAACAGTCCAGCCCGAACTGCCAAGCCATGTCTTCCCTGGACCGGAATCAAGCATCCTAGGACCGGTGTCTGGCTATCAGCCGCCATCAGCCAGGATAGCTTGACTCCAGTGGTGTGGAGAATACTGGACTCACGTCTGAGCATACCCACCCCACTCGGGGTGACAAATGCAAAAACAACAGTTGATGGACAGAATGCAGAACAATGTCATACATTCACCCCAGTATAGAGATCTGGGTCTAAATCCATTGTTTTTTTGCACTCCACACCACCCTAGTTCAGACATGGCCCTATGCAAATTAACCTTGACCCTGTGCCTCAAGGGAATAGTCCAGCCCGAACTGTCAAGCCATGTCTTCCCTGGACCGGAATCAAGCATCCTAGGACCGGTTTCTGGCTATCAGCCGCCATCAGCCTGGATAGCTTGACTCCAGTGGTGTGGAGAGCACGGGACTCACCTCTGAGCATACCCGTCCCACTCGGGGTGACAAATGCAAAAACAACAGTTGATGGACAGAATGCAGAACAATGTCATACATTCACCTCAGTACAGAGATCTGAGCCTAAATCCATCATTTTTTTGTTCTCCACACCACCCCAGTTCAGACATGGCCGCCATACGCAAATCAGCCTTGACCCTGTGCCTCATGCGAACGGTCCAGCCCGAACTGCCAAGCCATGTCTTCCCTGGACCGGAATCAAGCATCCTAGGACCAGTTTCTGGCTATCAGCCGTCATTAGCCAGGATAGCTTGACTCCAGTGGTGTGGAGAGCACGGACTCACTTCTGAGCATACCCGTCCCACTCGGGTTGACAAATGCAAAAACAACAGTTGATGGACAGAATGCAGAACAATGTCATACATTCACCCCAGTACAGACATCTGGGTCTAAATCCATTGTTTTTTGCACTCCACACCACCCCTGTTTAGACATGGCCGTATGCAAATCAGCCTTGACCCTGTGCCTCATGCGAACGGTCCAGCCCGAACTGCCAAGCCATGTCTTCCCTGGACCGGAATCAAGCATCCTAGGACCGGTTTCTGGCTATCAGCCGTCATAAGCCAGGATAGGTTAACTCCAGTGGTGTGGAGAGCACGGGACTCACGTCTGTGCATACCCGTCCCACTCAAGGTGACAAATGCAAAAACAACAGTTGATGAACAGAATGCAGAACAATGTCATACATTCACCCGAGTACAGAGATCTGGGTCTACATCTACTGTTTTTTTGCACTCCACACCACGCCTGTTCAGACATGGCCGTATGCTAATCAGCCTTGACCCTGTGCCTCATGGGAACAGTCCTGCCCGAACTGCCAAGCCATGTCTTCCCTGGACCGGAATCAAGCATCCTAGGACCGGTGTCTGGCTATCAGCCGCCATCAGCCAGGATAGCTTGACTCCAGTGGTGTGGAGAGCACGGGACTCACGTCTGAGCATACCCACCCCACTCGGGGTGACAAATGCAAAAACAACAGTTGATGGACAGAATGCAGAACAATGTCATACATTCACCCCAGTACAGAGATCTGGGTCTTAATCCATTGTTTTTTTGCACTCCACACCACCCTAGTTCAGACATGGCCCTATGCAAATTAGCCTTGACCCTGTGCCTCAAGGGAATAGTCCAGCCCGAACTGCCAAGCCATGTCTTCCCTGGACCGGAATCAAGCATCCTAGGACCGGTTTCTGGCTATCAGCCGCCATCAGCCAGGATAGCTTGACTTCAGTGGTGTGGAGAGCACGGGACTCACCTCTGAGCATACCCGTCCCACTCGGGGTGACAAATGCAAAAACAATAGTTGATGGACAGAATGCAGAACAATGTCATACATTCACCCCAGTACAGAGATCTGGGCCTAAATCCATCATTTTTTTGTTCTCCACACCACCCCAGTTCAGACATGGCCATAAGCAAATCAGCCTTGACCCTGTGCCTCATGCGAACGGTCCAGCCCGAACTGCCAAGCCATGTCTTCCCTGGACCGGAATCAAGCATCCTAGGACCAGTTTCTGGCTATCAGCCGTCATCAACCAGGATAGCTTGACTCCAGTGGTGTGGAGAGCACGGGACTCACATCTGAGCATACCCATCCCACTCGGTTGACAAATGCAAAAACAACAGTTGATGGACAGAATGCAGAACAATGTCATACATTCACCCCAGTACAGACATCTGGGTCTAAATACATTGTTTTTTGCACTCCACACCACCCCTGTTCAGACATGGCCGTATGCAAATCAGCCTTGACCCTGTGCCTCATGCGAACGGTCCAGCCCGAACTGCCAAGCCATGTCTTCCCTGGACCGGAATCAAGCATCCTAGGACGGGTTTCTGGCTATCAGCCGTCATCAGGCAGGATAGGTTAACTCCAGTGGTGTGGAGAGCACGGGACTCACGTCTAAGCATACCCGTCCCATTCGAGGTGACAAATGCAAAAACATCAGTTGAAGAACAGAATGCAGAACAATGTCATACATTCACCCCAGTACAGAGATCTGGGTCTACATCTACTGTTTTTTTGCACTCCACACCACGCCTGTTCAGACATGGCCGTATGCTAATCAGCCTTGACCCTGTGCCTCATGGGAACAGTCCAGCCCGAACTGCCAAGCCATGTCTTCCCTGGACTTGAATCAAGCATCCTAGGACCGGTTTCTGGCTATCAGCCAGGATAACTTGACTCCAGTGGTATGGAGAGCACGGGACTCACGTCTGAGCATACCCGTCCCACTCCGGGTGACAAATGCAAAAACAACAGTTGATGGACAGAATGCAGAGCAATGTCATACATTCACCCCGGTACAGACATCTGGGTCGAAATCCATAGTTTTTTTGCACTCCACACCACCCCAGTTCCGACATGGCCATATTTATTTATTTATTTTCCACATTTGTTAAGCGCACTGTTACCAAATGGTGTCCTGGCGCTGAGGGATCACTAGAGGGCATGTCGACTGAGATTAGTGTATGAGTAGCCAGGTTTTCAGGACCCTTCTAAAGGGCAGCAGGTCATGAGTCTGCCTTAGGGCCAGAGGCAGGGCATTCCAAGCCCTAGCCGCTCCTAGGGAGAAACTCCTTCCCCCCCATCGGGCCCTCCTGACTTTGGGGACCATGATCAGTGCTTGGTCAGGAGAACTAAGCGACCTGGTCCATCTATACCACTGAAAGAGCAAGGTCATGCAGTGGGGGCCCAAACCATTCAGTGCTTTAAAAACTACACAAAGAGTCTTAAACGCTATTCTTTTCCGCACTGGCAGCCAGTGTAGCTTTACCAGATCTTGTGCTACCGAAGAGAATTTGGAAGTACCCGTGATCAAGCGGGCAGCCACATTCTGTAGGATTTGAAGACTGTTCAACAGCCCCTGTTGAGCATTTAGGAGCAGGCTGTTACAGTAGTCTAAGCGGGATATTGCCAATCCTGTTACAACAGTCTTTCTGTGTTCGTCAGGGATAAAAGGGAGCACTTTTCGTATGGTTTTCAGGACATAGTGGATGGATGAAGACAGGGCATTGACTTGGGGCCAGAAGGAGAGAGTGTCGTCCATCTGCACCCCCAGGTTTTTGACCTTAGTAACTGGAGAGGGGGGTGTCCCCATTTCCTCGGGCCACCATCTTGGGGCCCAGAAGTTCTCTTTGGCCCCGAATAGCAGGACTTCAGTCTTAGCTGAATTCAGTTTGAGACAGTTTTCTGCCATCCAGTTACTGACCTCACGCATGCAGTCCCTAAACCTGTCAGCTGTGTTCTCTAATCCACCCTGTAGCAGCGACACTACAATCTGTGTGTCGTCTGCATATGATGTTACGTGGAAGCCGAAAGATCTTACAACTGGCGCCAAGGTGGAGACGTACACATTAAAAAGAGTTGGACTCAAGGACAAACCTTGAGGGACTCCACAAGGGAGTTCAAAAGGGGCCGATTCATAGTCTCCCAGAGCTACCACCTGAGTCCTGCTGGACAGGATGGCCTGCAAGATCTTAAGGGCCTTTCCCTGAATTCCCCAGGCCCCCAACCGGTCCACCAGCAGCATGTGGTGGACCGTGTCGAAGGCTGCGGACAGGTCCAACATGATCAGGGCGGCTCTTCCTCCTGCATCCATCACTTGTCTTATATCTTCGGCAGATTTTATCAGAGCTGATTCTGTATTATGCCCTGGCCGGAATCCATTCTGAGATGGATCCAGACATCGTACTTTCCCTAGAAATGCACTCAGCTGAGTGTTTATTAAACCCTCTATAATGTTGGCAGGTAAAGGTAACCTGGCGATGGGCCAATAGTTATTCAAATCGGCCTTATCTAGGTTCGGTTTTTTAAGAAGGGGTAGGTTCGATGCTTGTTTCCAGCGTGTTTCCATATGCAAATCAGCCTTGAGCCTGTGCCTCATGGGAACAGTCCAGCCCGAACTGCCAAGCCATGTCTTCCCTGGACCGGAATCAAGCATCCTAGGACCGGTGTCTGGCTATCAGCCGCCATCAGCCAGGATAGCTTGACTCCAGTGGTGTGGAGAATACTGGACTCACGTCTGAGCATACCCACCCCACTCGGGGTGACAAATGCAAAAACAACAGTTGATGGACAGAATGCAGAACAATGTCATACATTCACCCCAGTATAGAGATCTGGGTCTAAATCCATTGTTTTTTTGCACTCCACACCACCCTAGTTCAGACATGGCCCTATGCAAATTAGCCTTGACCCTGTGCCTCAAGGGAATAGTCCAGCCCGAACTGTCAAGCCATGTCTTCCCTGGACCGGAATCAAGCATCCTAGGACCGGTTTCTGGCTATCAGCCGCCATCAGCCTGGATAGCTTGACTCCAGTGGTGTGGAGAGCTTGGACTCACCTCTGAGCATACCCGTCCCACTCGGGGTGACAAATGCAAAAACAACAGTTGATGGACAGAATGCAGAACAATGTCTTACATTCACCTCAGTACAGAGATCTGAGCCTAAATCCATCATTTTTTTGTTCTCCACACCACCCCAGTTCAGACATGGCCGCCATATGCAAATCAGCCTTGACCCTGTGCCTCATGCGAACGGTCCAGCCCGAACTGCCAAGCCATGTCTTCCCTGGACCGGAATCAAGCATCCTAGGACCAGTTTCTGGCTATCAGCCGTCATTAGCCAGGATAGCTTGACTCCAGTGGTGTGGAGAGCATGGACTCACTTCTGAGCATACCCGTCCCACTCGGGTTGACAAATGCAAAAACAACAGTTGATGGACAGAATGCAGAACAATGTCATACATTCACCCCAGTACAGACATCTGGGTCTAAATCCATTGTTTTTTGCACTCCACACCACCCCTGTTTAGACATGGCCGTATGCAAATCAGCCTTGACCCTGTGCCTCATGCGAACGGTCCAGCCCGAACTGCCAAGCCATGTCTTCCCTGGACCGGAATCAAGCATCCTAGGACCGGTTTCTGGCTATCAGCCGTCATAAGCCAGGATAGGTTAACTCCAGTGGTGTGGAGAGCACGGGACTCACGTCTGTGCATACCCGTCCCACTCAAGGTGACAAATGCAAAAACAACAGTTGATGAACAGAATGCAGAACAATGTCATACATTCACCCGAGTACAGAGATCTGGGTCTACATCTACTGTTTTTTTGCACTCCACACCACGCCTGTTCAGACATGGCCGTATGCTAATCAACCTTGACCCTGTGCCTCATGGGAACAGTCCTGCCCGAACTGCCAAGCCATGTCTTCCCTGGACCGGAATCAAGCATCCTAAGACCGGTGTCTGGCTATCAGCCGCCATCAGCCAGGATAGCTTGACTCCAGTGGTGTGGAGAGCACGGGACTCACGTCTGAGCATACCCACCCCACTCGGGGTGACAAATGCAAAAACAACAGTTGATGGACAGAATGCAGAACAATGTCATACATTCACCCCAGTACAGAGATCTGGGTCTTAATCCATTGTTTTTTTGCACTCCACACCACCCTAGTTCAGACATGGCCCTATGCAAATTAGCCTTGACCCTGTGCCTCAAGGTAATAGTCCAGCCCGAACTGCCAAGCCATGTCTTCCCTGGACCGGAATCAAGCATCCTAGGACCGGTTTCTGGCTATCAGCCGCCATCAGCCAGGATAGCTTGACTTCAGTGGTGTGGAGAGCACGGGACTCACCTCTGAGCATACCCGTCCCACTCGGGGTGACAAATGCAAAAACAATAGTTGATGGACAGAATGCAGAACAATGTCATACATTCACCCCAGTACAGAGATCTGGGCCTAAATCCATCATTTTTTTGTTCTCCACACCACCCCAGTTCAGACATGGCCATAAGCAAATCAGCCTTGACCCTGTGCCTCATGCGAACGGTCCAGCCCGAACTGCCAAGCCATGTCTTCCCTGGACCGGAATCAAGCATCCTAGGACCAGTTTCTGGCTATCAGCCGTCATCAACCAGGATAGCTTGACTCCAGTGGTGTGGAGAGCACGGGACTCACTTCTGAGCATACCCATCCCACTCGGTTGACAAATGCAAAAACAACAGTTGATGGACAGAATGCAGAACAATGTCATACATTCACCCCAGTACAGACATCTGGGTCTAAATACATTGTTTTTTGCACTCCACACCACCCCTGTTCAGACACGGCCGTATGCAAATCAGCCTTGACCCTGTGCCTCATGCGAACGGTCCAGCCCGAACTGCCAAGCCATGTCTTCCCTGGACCGGAATCAAGCATCCTAGGACGGGTTTCTGGCTATCAGCCGTCATCAGCCAGGATAGGTTAACTCCAGTGGTGTGGAGAGCACGGGACTCACGTCTAAGCATACCCGTCCCACTCGAGGTGACAAATGCAAAAACATCAGTTGATGAACAGAATGCAGAACAATGTCATACATTCACCCCAGTACAGAGATCTGGGTCTACATCTACTGTTTTTTTGCACTCCACACCACGCCTGTTCAGACATGGCCGTATGCTAATCAGCCTTGACCCTGTGCCTCATGGGAACAGTCCAGCCCGAACTGCCAAGCCATGTCTTCCCTGGACCGGAATATAGCATCCTAGGACTGTTTCTAGCTATCAGCCGTCATCAGCCAGAATAGCTTGACTCCAGTGGTGTGGAGAGCATGGGACTCACGTCTGAGCATACCCGTCCCACTCGGGGTGACAAATGCAAAAACAACAGTTGATGGACAGAATGCAGAACAATGTCATACATTCAGCCCAGTACAGAGATCCGGGCCTAAATCCATCGTTTTTTTGTTCTCCACACCACCCCAGTTCAGACATGGCCATACGCAAATCAGCCTTGACCCTGTGCCTCATGGGAACAGTCCAGCCCAAACTGCCAAGCCATGTCTTCCCTGGGCCAGAATCAAGCATCCTAGGACCGGTTTCTGGCTATCAGCCGCCATCAGCCAGGATAACTTGACTCCAGTGGTATGGAGAGCACGGGACTCACGTCTGAGCATACCCGTCTCACTCCGGGTGACAAATGCAAAAACAACAGTTGATGGACAGAATGCAGAGCATTGTCATACATTCACCCCAGTACAGACATATGGGTCGAAATCCATAGTTTTTTTGCACTCCACACCACCCCAGTTCAGACATGGCCATATTTATTTATTTATTTTCCACATTTGTTAAGCGCACTGTTACCAAACGGTGTCCTGGCGCTGATGGATCACTAGAGGGCATGTCGACTGAGATTAGTGTATGAGTAGCCAGGTTTTCAGGGCCCTTCTAAAGGGCAGCAGGTCATGAGTCTGCCTTAGGGCCAGAGGCAGGGCATTCCAAGCCCTAGCCGCTCCTAGGGAGAAACTCCTTCCCCCCCATCGGGCCCTCCTGACTTTGGGGACCATGATCAGTCCTTGGTCAGGAGAACTAAGGGACCTGGTCGGTCTATACCACTGAAAGAGCAAGGTCATGCAGTCGGGGCCCAAACAATTCAGTGCTTTAAAAACTACACAAAGAGTCTTAAACGCTATTCTTTTCCACACTGGCAGCCAGTGTAGCTTTACCAGATCTTGTGCTACCGAAGAGAATTTGAAAGTACCCATGATCAAGCGGGCAGCCACATTCTGTAGGATTTGAAGATGGTTCAACAGCCCCTGTTGAGCATTTAGGAGCAGGCTGTTACAGTAGTCTAAGCGGGATATTGCCAATCCTGTTCCAACAGTCTTTCTGTGTTCGTCAGGGATAAAAGGGAGCACTTTTCGTATGGTTTTCAGGACATAGTAGATGGATGAAGACAGGGCGTTGACTTGGGGCCAGAAGGAGAGAGTGTCGTCCATCTGCACCCCCAGGTTTTTGACCTTAGTAACTGGAGAGGGGGGTGTCCCCATTTCCTCGGGCCACCATCTTGGGGCCCAGAAGTTCTCTTTGGCCCCGAATAGCAGGACTTCAGTCTTAGCTGAATTCAGTTTGAGACAGTTTTTTGCCATCCAGTTACTGACCTCACGCATGCAGTCCCTAAACCTGTCAGCTGTGTTCTCTAATCCACCCTGTAGCAGCGACACTACAATCTGTGTGTCGTCTGCATATGATGTTACGTGGAAGCCGAAAGATCTTATAACAGGCGCCAAGGTGGAGACGTACACATTAAAAAGAGTTGGACTCAAGGACGAACCTTGAGGGACTCCACAAGGGAGTACAAAAGGGGCCGATTCATAGTCTCCCAGAGCTACCACCTGAGTCCTGCTGGACAGGATGGCCTGCAAGATCTTAAGGGCCTTTCCATGAACTCCCCAGGCCCCCAACCGGTCCACCAGCAGCATGTGGTGGACCGTGTTGAAGGCTGCGGACAGGTCCAACATGATCAGGGCGGCTCTTCCTCCTGCATCCATCACTTGTCTTATATCTTGGGCATATTTTATCAGAGCTGATTCTGTATTATGCCCTGGCCGGAATCCATGCTGAGATGGATCCAGACATCGTACTTTCCCTAGAAATGCGCTCAGCTGAGTGTTTATTAAACCCTCTATAATGTTGGCAGGTAAAGGTAACCTGGTGATGGGCCAATAGTTATTCAAATCGACCACATCTAGGTTCGGTTTTTTAAGAAGGGGTAGGATCGATGCTTGTTTCTAGCATGTTTCCATATGCAAATCAGCCTTGACCCTGTGCCTCATGGGAACAGTCCAGCCCGAACTGCCAAGCCATGTCTTCCCTGGACCGGAATCAAGCATCCTAGGACCGGTGTCTGGCTATCAGCCGCATCATCCCGGATAGCTTGACTCCAGTGGTGTGGAGAGCATGGGACTCATGTCTGAGCATACCCACCCCACTCGGGGTGACAAATGCAAAAACAACAGTTGATGGACAGAATGCAGAACAATGTCATACATTCACCCCAGTACAGAGATCTGGGTCTACATCTACTGTTTTTTTGCACTCCACACCACCCCTGTTCAGACATGGCCGTATGCTAATCAGCCTCGACCCTGTGCCTCATGGGAACAGTCCCGCCCAAACTGCCAAGCCATGTCTTCGCTGGACCGGAATCAAGCATCCTCGGACTGGTTTCCGGCTATCAGCCGTCATCAGCCAGGATAGCTTGACTCCAGTGTTGTGGAGAGCATGGGACTCACGTCAGAGCATACCCGTCCCACTCGGGGTGACAAATGAAAAAACAACAGTTGATGGGCAGAATGCAGAACAATGTCATACATTCACCCCTGTACAGAGATCTGTGTCTAAATCTATTGTTTTTTTGCACTCCACACCACCCCAGTTCAGACATGGCCGTATGCAAATCAGCCTTGACCCTGTGCCTCATGGGAACAGTCCAGCCCGAACTGCCAAGCCATATCTTCCCTGGACCAGAATCAAGCATCCTAGGACCGGTTTCTGGCTATCAGCCGTCATCAGGCAGGATAGCTTGACTCCAGTGGTGTGGAGAGCACGAGACTCACGTCTGAGCATACCCGTCCCACTCCGGGTGACAAATGCAAAAACAACAGTTGATGGACAGAATGCAGAACAATGTCATACATTCACCCCAGTACAGAGATCTGGGTCTAAATCTATTGTTTTTTTGCACTCCACACCACCCCAGTTCAGACATGGCCATATGCAAATCAGCCTTGAGCCTGTGCCTCATGGTAACAGGTCAGCCCGAACTGCCAAGCCATGTCTTCCCTGGACCGGAATCAAGCATCCTAGGACCGGTTTCTGGCTATCATCCGCCATCAGCCAGGATAGCTTGACTCTAGTGGTGTGGAGAGCACGGGACTTCCGTTTGAGCATACCAGTCCCACTAGAGGTGACAAACGCAAAAACAAGAGTTGAAGGACAGAATGCAGAACAATGTCATACATTCACCCCAGTACAGAGATCTGGGTCTTAATCTATTGTTTTTTTGCGCTCGAACACCCAACCCAGTTCAGCATTGGCCATATGCAAATCAGCCTTGACCCTGTGCCTCATGGGAACAGTCCAGCCCGAACTGCCAAGCCAGGTCTTCCCTGGACCGTAATCAAGCATCCTAGGACCAGTGTCTGGCTATCAGCCATCATCAGCCAGGATAGCTTGACTCCAGTGGTGTGGAGAGCACAGGACTCACATCTGAGCATACCCGTCCCACTCGGGGTGACAAATGCAATAACAACAGTTGATGGACAGAATGCAGAACAATGTCATACATTCACCCGAGTACAGAGATCTGGGTCTAAATCCATAGTTTTTTTGCACTCCACACTACCCCAGTTCAGACATGGCCATATACAAATTAGCCTTGACCCTGTGCATCAAGGGAACAGTCCAGCCCAAACTGCCAAGCCATGTCTTCCCTGGACCGGAATCAAGCATCCATGGGCTGGTTTCTGGCTATCAGCCGCCATCAGCCAGGATAGCTTCACTCCAGTGGTGTGGAGAGCACGGGACTCACTTCTGAGCATACCCGTCCCACTCGGGGTGACAAATGCAATAACAACAGTTGATGGACAAAATGCAGAACAATGTCATACATTCACCCCAGTACAGAGATCTGGGCCTAAATCCATCGTTTTTTTGTTCTCCACACCACCCCAGTTCAGACATGGCCATATGCAAATCAGCTTTGACCCTGTGCCTCATGGGAACAGTCCAGCTCGAACTGCCAAGCCATGTCCTCCCTGGACCGGAATCAAGCATCCTAGGACCGGTGTCTGGCTATCAGCCGTCATCAGTCAGGATAGCTTGACTCCAGTGGTGTGGAGAGCACGGGGCTCACGTCTGAGCATACCCGTCCCACTCGGGGTGACAAATGCAAAAACAACAGTTGATGGACAGAATGCAGAACAATGTCATACATTCACAGAAGTACAGAGATCTGGGTCTAAATCCATTGTTTTTTTGCACTCCACACCACCCCAGTTCAGACATGGGCATATTTATTTATTTATTTTCCACATTTGTTAAGCGCACTGTTACCAAACGTTGTCCTGGCACTGAGGGATCACTAGAGGGCATGTCAACTGAGATTAGTGTATGAATAGCCAGGTTTTCAGGGCCCTTCTAAAGGGCAGCAGGTCATGAGTCTGCCTTAGGGCCAGAGGCAGGGAATTCCAAGCCCTAGCCGCTCCTATGGAGAAACTCCTTCCCCCCCAGCGGGCCCTCCTGACTTTGGGGACTATGATCAGTCCTTGGTCAGGAGAACTAAGCGACCTGCTCGGTCTATACCACTGAAAGAGCGAGGTCATGCAGTGGAGGCCCAAACCATTCAGTGCTTTAAAAACTACACAAAGATTCTTAAACGCTATTCTTTTCCACACTGGCAGCCAGTGTAGCTTTACCAGATCTTGTGCTACCGAAGAGAATTTGGAAGTACCCGTGATCAAGCGGGCAGCCGCATTCTGTAGGATTTGAAGCTTGTTCAACAGCCTCTGTTGAGCATTTAGGAGCAGGCTGTTACAGTAGTCTAAGCGGGACATTGCCAATCCTGTTACAACAGTTTTTCTGTGTTCGTCAGGGATAAAAGGGAGCACTTTTCGTATGGTTTTAAGGACATAGTGGATGGATGAAGACAGGGCGTTGACTTGGGGCCAGAAGGAGAGAGTGTCGTCCATCTGCACCCCCAGGTTTTTGACCTTAGTAACTGGAGAGGGGGGTGTCCCCATTTCCTCGGTACACCATCTTGGGGACCAGAAGTTCTCTTTGGCCCCGAATAGCAGGACTTCAGTCTTAGCTGAATTCAGTTTGAGACAGTTTTCTGCCATCCAGTTACTGATCTCACACATGCAGTCCCTAAACCTGTCAGCTGTGTTCTCTAATCCACCCTGTAGCAGCGACACTACAATCTGTGTGTCGTCTGCATATGATGTTACGTTGAAGCCGAAAGATCTTATAACTGGTGCCAGGGTGGAGACGTACACATTAAAAAGAGTTTGACTCAAGGACGAACCTTGAGGGACTCCACAAGGGAGTACAAAAGGGGCCGATTCATAGTTTCCCAGAGCTACCACCTGAGTCCTGCTGGACAGGAAGGCCTGCAAGATCTTAAGGGCCTTTCCCTGAATTCCGCAGGCCCCCAACCGGTCCACCAGCAGCATGTGGTGGACCGTGTTGAAGGCTGCGGACAGGTCCAACATGATCAGGGCGGCTCTTCCCCCTGCATCCATCACTTGTCTTGTATCTTCGGCAGATTTTATCAGAGCTGATTCTGTACTATGCCCTGGCCGGAATACATGCTGAGATGGATCCAGACATCGTACTTTCCCTAGAAATGCGCTCAGCTGAGTGTTTATTAAACCCTCTATAACTTTGGCAGGTAAAGGTAACCTGGCGATGGGCCGATAGTTATTCAAATCGACCACATCTAGGTTCGGTTTTTTAAGAAGGGGTAGGATCGATGCTTGTTTCCGGCGTGTTTCCATATGCAAATCAGCCTTGACCCTGTGCCTCATGCAAACGGTCCAACCCGAACTGCCAAGCCATGTCTTCCCTGGACCGGAATCAAGCATCCTAGGACCGGTTTCTGGCCATTAGCCATCATCAGCCAGAATAGCTTGACTCCAGTGGTGTGGAGAGCACAGGACTCACGTCTGAGCATAACCGTCCCACTCGAGGTGACAAATGCAAAAACAACAGTTGATGGACAGAATGCAGAACAATGTCATACATTCACACCAGTACAGAGATCTGGGCCTAAATCCATCCTTTTTTTGTTCTCCACACCAACCCAGTTCAGACATGGCCATACGCATATCAGCCTTGACCCTGTGCCTCATGCAAACGGTCCAACCCGAACTGCCAAGCCATGTCTTCCCTGGACCGGAATCAAGCATCCTAGGACCGGTTTGTGGCTATCAGCTAACATCAGCCAAGATAGCTTGACTCCACTGGTGTGGAGAGCACGGGACTCACGTCTAAGCATACCCGTCCCACTCCGGGTAACAAATGCAAAAACAACAGTTGATGGACAGAATGCAGAACAATGTCATACATTCACCCCAGTACAGAGATCTTGGTCTAAATCTATTGTTTTTTTACACTCCACACCACCCCAGTTCAGACATGGCCATATGCAAATCAGCCTTGACCCTGTGCGTCATGGGAACAGTCCAGCCCGAACTGCCAAGCCATGTCTTCCCTGGACCGGAATCAAGCATCCTAGGACCAGTTTCTAGCTATCAGCCGTCATCAGCCAGGATAGCTTGACTCCAGTGGTGTGGAGAGCACGGGGACTCACGTCTGAGCATATCCATCCCACTCGAGGTGACAAATGCAAAAACAACAGTTGATGGACAGAATGCAGAGAAATGTCATACATTCTCCCCAGTACAGAGATCTGGGCCTAAATCCATAGTTTTTTTGTTCTCCACACCACCCCATCTCAGACATGGCCATATTTATTTATTTATTTTCCACATTTGTTAAGCGCACTGTTACCAAACGGTGTCCTGGCGCTGATGGATCACTAGAGGGCATGTCGACTGAGATTAGTGTATGAGTAGCCAGGTTTTCAGGGCCCTTCTAAAGGGCAGCAGGTCATGAGTCTGCCTTAGGGCCAGAGGCATGGCATTCCAAGCCCTAGCCGCTCCTAGGGAGAAACTCCTTCCCCCCCATCGGGCCCTCCTGACTTTGGGGACCATGATCAGTCCTTGGTCAGGAGAACTAAGGGACCTGGTCGGTCTATACCACTGAAAGAGCAAGGTCATGCAGTCGGGGCCCAAACAATTCAGTGCTTTAAAAACTACACAAAGAGTCTTAAACGCTATTCTTTTCCACACTGGCAGCCAGTGTAGCTTTACCAAATCTTGTGCTACCGAAGAGAATTTGAAAGTACCCATGATCAAGCGGGCAGCCACATTCTGTAGGATTTGAAGATGGTTCAACAGCCCCTGTTGAGCATTTAGGAGCAGGCTGTTACAGTAGTCTAAGCGGGATATTGCCAATCCTGTTCCAACAGTCTTTCTGTGTTCGTCAGGGATAAAAGGGAGCACTTTTCGTATGGTTTTCAGGACATAGTAGATGGATGAAGACAGGGCGTTGACTTGGGGCCAGAAGGAGAGAGTGTCGTCCATCTGCACCCCCAGGTTTTTGACCTTAGTAACTGGAGAGTGGGGTGTCCCCATTTCCTCGGGCCACCATCTTGGGGCCCAGAAGTTCTCTTTGGCCCCGAATAGCAGGACTTCAGTCTTAGCTGAATTCCGTTTGAGACAGTTTTTTGCCATCCAGTTACTGACCTCACGCATGCAGTCCCTAAACCTGTCAGCTGTGTTCTCTAATCCACCCTGTAGCAGCGACACTACAATCTGTGTGTCGTCTGCATATGATGTTACGTGGAAGCCGAAAGATCTTATAACTGGCGCCAAGGTGGAGACGTACACATTAAAAAGAGTTGGACTCAAGGACGAACCTTGAGGGACTCCACAAGGGAGTACAAAAGGGGCCGATTCATAGTCTCCCAGAGCTACCACCTGAGTCCTGCTGGACAGGATGGCCTGCAAGATCTTAAGGGCCTTTCCATGAACTCCCCAGGCCCCCAACCGGTCCACCAGCAGTATGTGGTGGACCGTGTTGAAGGCTGCGGACAGGTCCAACATGATCAGGGCGGCTCTTCCTCCTGCATCCATCACTTGTCTTATATCTTGGGCATATTTTATCAGAGCTGATTCTGTATTATGCCCTGGCCGGAATCCATGCTGAGATGGATCCAGACATCGTACTTTCCCTAGAAATGCGCTCAGCTGAGTGTTTATTAAACCCTCTATAATGTTGGCAGGTAAAGGTAACCTGGTGATGGGCCAATAGTTATTCAAATCGACCACATCTAGGTTCGGTTTTTTAAGAAGGGGTAGGATCGATGCTTGTTTCTAGCATGTTTCCATATGCAAATCAGCCTTGACCCTGTGCCTCATGGGAACAGTCCAGCCCGAACTGCCAAGCCATGTCTTCCCTGGACCGGAATCAAGCATCCTAGGACCGGTGTCTGGCTATCAGCCGCCATCATCCCGGATAGCTTGACTCCAGTGGTGTGGAGAGCATGGGACTCATGTCTGAGCATACCCACCCCACTCGGGGTGACAAATGCAAAAACAACAGTTGATGGACAGAATGCAGAACAATGTCATACATTCACCCCAGTACAGAGATCTGGGTCTACATCTACTGTTTTTTTGCACTCCACACCACCCCTGTTCAGACATGGCCGTATGCTAATCAGCCTCGACCCTGTGCCTCATGGGAACAGTCCCGCCCAAACTGCCAAGCCATGTCTTCGCTGGACCGGAATCAAGCATCCTCGGACTGGTTTCCGGCTATCAGCCGTCATCAGCCAGGATAGCTTGACTCCAGTGTTGTGGAGAGCATGGGACTCACGTCAGAGCATACCCGTCCCACTCGGGGTGACAAATGAAAAAACAACAGTTGATGGGCAGAATGCAGAACAATGTCATACATTCACCCCTGTACAGAGATCTGTGTCTAAATCTATTGTTTTTTTGCACTCCACACCACCCCAGTTCAGACATGGCCGTATGCAAATCAGCCTTGACCCTGTGCCTCATGGGAACAGTCCAGCCCGAACTGCCAAGCCATATCTTCCCTGGACCAGAATCAAGCATCCTAGGACCGGTTTCCGGCTATCAGCCGTCATCAGCCAGGATAGCTTGACTCCAGTGTTGTGGAGAGCATGGGACTCACGTCAGAGCATACCCGTCCCACTCGGGGTGACAAATGAAAAAACAACAGTTGATGGGCAGAATGCAGAACAATGTCATACATTCACCCGAGTACAGAGATCTGGGTCTAAATCCATAGTTTTTTTGCACTCCACACTACCCCAGTTCAGACATGGCCATATACAAATTAGCCTTGACCCTGTGCATCAAGGGAACAGTCCAGCCCAAACTGCCAAGCCATGTCTTCCCTGGACCGGAATCAAGCATCCATGGGCTGGTTTCTGGCTATCAGCCGCCATCAGCCAGGATAGCTTCACTCCAGTGGTGTGGAGAGCACGGGACTCACTTCTGAGCATACCCGTCCCACTCGGGGTGACAAATGCAATAACAACAGTTGATGGACAAAATACAGAACAATGTCATACATTCACCCCAGTACAGAGATCTGGGCCTAAATCCATCGTTTTTTTGTTCTCCACACCACCCCAGTTCAGACATGGCCATATGCAAATCAGCTTTGACCCTGTGCCTCATGGGAACAGTCCAGCTCGAACTGCCAAGCCATGTC
This sequence comes from Lissotriton vulgaris, assembly GCF_964263255.1. NCBI lineage: Eukaryota > Metazoa > Chordata > Amphibia > Caudata > Salamandridae > Lissotriton > Lissotriton vulgaris. Next base: position 181,707,734 of record NC_141694.1, read on the forward strand.
CTCCCTGGACCGGAATCAAGCATCCTAGGACCGGTGTCTGGCTATCAGCCGTCATCAGTCAGGATAGCTTGACTCCAGTGGTGTGGAGAGCACGGGGCTCACGTCTGAGCATACCCGTCCCACTCGGGGTGACAAATGCAAAAACAACAGTTGATGGACAGAATGCAGAACAATGTCATACATTCACAGAAGTACAGAGATCTGGGTCTAAATCCATTGTTTTTTTGCACTCCACACCACCCCAGTTCAGACATGGGCATATTTATTTATTTATTTTCCACATTTGTTAAGCGCACTGTTACCAAACGTTGTCCTGGCACTGAGGGATCACTAGAGGGCATGTCAACTGAGATTAGTGTATGAATAGCCAGGTTTTCAGGGCCCTTCTAAAGGGCAGCAGGTCATGAGTCTGCCTTAGGGCCAGAGGCAGGGAATTCCAAGCCCTAGCCGCTCCTATGGAGAAACTCCTTCCCCCCCAGCGGGCCCTCCTGACTTTGGGGACTATGATCAGTCCTTGGTCAGGAGAACTAAGCGACCTGCTCGGTCTATACCACTGAAAGAGCGAGGTCATGCAGTGGAGGCCCAAACCATTCAGTGCTTTAAAAACTACACAAAGATTCTTAAACGCTATTCTTTTCCGCACTGGCAGCCAGTGTAGCTTTACCAGATCTTGTGCTACCGAAGAGAATTTGGAAGTACCCGTGATCAAGCGGGCAGCCGCATTCTGTAGGATTTGAAGCTTGTTCAACAGCCTCTGTTGAGCATTTAGGAGCAGGCTGTTACAGTAGTCTAAGCGGGACATTGCCAATCCTGTTACAACAGTTTTTCTGTGTTCGTCAGGGATAAAAGGGAGCACTTTTCGTATGGTTTTAAGGACATAGTGGATGGATGAAGACAGGGCGTTGACTTGGGGCCAGAAGGAGAGAGTGTCGTCCATCTGCACCCCCAGGTTTTTGACCTTAGTAACTGGAGAGGGGGGTGTCCCCATTTCCTCGGTACACCATCTTGGGGACCAGAAGTTCTCTTTGGCCCCGAATAGCAGGACTTCAGTCTTAGCTGAATTCAGTTTGAGACAGTTTTCTGCCATCCAGTTACTGATCTCACACATGCAGTCCCTAAACCTGTCAGCTGTGTTCTCTAATCCACCCTGTAGCAGCGACACTACAATCTGTGTGTCGTCTGCATATGATGTTACGTTGAAGCCGAAAGATCTTATAACTGGTGCCAGGGTGGAGACGTACACATTAAAAAGAGTTTGACTCAAGGACGAACCTTGAGGGACTCCACAAGGGAGTACAAAAGGGGCCGATTCATAGTTTCCCAGAGCTACCACCTGAGTCCTGCTGGACAGGAAGGCCTGCAAGATCTTAAGGGCCTTTCCCTGAATTCCGCAGGCCCCCAACCGGTCCACCAGCAGCATGTGGTGGACCGTGTTGAAGGCTGCGGACAGGTCCAACATGATCAGGGCGGCTCTTCCCCCTGCATCCATCACTTGTCTTGTATCTTCGGCAGATTTTATCAGAGCTGATTCTGTACTATGCCCTGGCCGGAATACATGCTGAGATGGATCCAGACATCGTACTTTCCCTAGAAATGCGCTCAGCTGAGTGTTTATTAAACCCTCTATAACTTTGGCAGGTAAAGGTAACCTGGCGATGGGCCGATAGTTATTCAAATCGACCACATCTAGGTTCGGTTTTTTAAGAAGGGGTAGGATCGATGCTTGTTTCCGGCGTGTTTCCATATGCAAATCAGCCTTGACCCTGTGCCTCATGCAAACGGTCCAACCCGAACTGCCAAGCCATGTCTTCTCTGGACCGGAATCAAGCATCCTAGGACCGGTTTCTGGCCATTAGCCATCATCAGCCAGAATAGCTTGACTCCAGTGGTGTGGAGAGCACGGGACTCACGTCTGAGCATAACCGTCCCACTCGAGGTGACAAATGCAAAAACAACAGTTGATGGACAGAATGCAGAACAATGTCATACATTCACACCAGTACAGAGATCTGGGCCTAAATCCATCCTTTTTTTGTTCTCCACACCAACCCAGTTCAGACATGGCCATACGCATATCAGCCTTGACCCTGTGCCTCATGCAAACGGTCCAACCCGAACTGCCAAGCCATGTCTTCCCTGGACCGGAATCAAGCATCCTAGGACCGGTTTGTGGCTATCAGCTAACATCAGCCAAGATAGCTTGACTCCACTGGTGTGGAGAGCACGGGACTCACGTCTAAGCATACCCGTCCCACTCCGGGTAACAAATGCAAAAACAACAGTTGATGGACAGAATGCAGAACAATGTCATACATTCACCCCAGTACAGAGATCTTGGTCTAAATCTATTGTTTTTTACACTCCACACCACCCCGGTTCAGACATGGCCATATGCAAATCAGCCTTGACCCTGTGCGTCATGGGAACAGTCCAGCCCGAACTGCCAAGCCATGTCTTCCATGGACCGGAATCAAGCATCCTAGGACCGGTTTCTGGCTATCAGCCGCCATCAGCCAGGATAACTTGACTCCAGTGGTATGGAGAGCACGGGACTCACGTCTGAGCATACCCGTCTCACTCCGGGTGACAAATGCAAAAACAACAGTTGATGGACAGAATGCAGAGCATTGTCATACATTCACCCCAGTACAGACATATGGGTCGAAATCCATAGTTTTTTTGCACTCCACACCACCCCAGTTCAGACATGGCCATATTTATTTATTTATTTTCCACATTTGTTAAGCGCACTGTTACCAAACGGTGTCCTGGCGCTGATGGATCACTAGAGGGCATGTCGACTGAGATTAGTGTATGAGTAGCCAGGTTTTCAGGGCCCTTCTAAAGGGCAGCAGGTCATGAGTCTGCCTTAGGGCCAGAGGCAGGGCATTCCAAGCCCTAGCCGCTCCTAGGGAGAAACTCCTTCCCCCCCATCGGGCCCTCCTGACTTTGGGGACCATGATCAGTCCTTGGTCAGGAGAACTAAGGGACCTGGTCGGTCTATACCACTGAAAGAGCAAGGTCATGCAGTCGGGGCCCAAACAATTCAGTGCTTTAAAAACTACACAAAGAGTCTTAAACGCTATTCTTTTCCACACTGGCAGCCAGTGTAGCTTTACCAGATCTTGTGCTACCGAAGAGAATTTGAAAGTACCCATGATCAAGCGGGCAGCCACATTCTGTAGGATTTGAAGATGGTTCAACAGCCCCTGTTGAGCATTTAGGAGCAGGCTGTTACAGTAGTCTAAGCGGGATATTGCCAATCCTGTTCCAACAGTCTTTCTGTGTTCGTCAGGGATAAAAGGGAGCACTTTTCGTATGGTTTTCAGGACATAGTAGATGGATGAAGACAGGGCGTTGACTTGGGGCCAGAAGGAGAGAGTGTCGTCCATCTGCACCCCCAGGTTTTTGACCTTAGTAACTGGAGAGGGGGGTGTCCCCATTTCCTCGGGCCACCATCTTGGGGCCCAGAAGTTCTCTTTGGCCCCGAATAGCAGGACTTCAGTCTTAGCTGAATTCAGTTTGAGACAGTTTTTTGCCATCCAGTTACTGACCTCACGCATGCAGTCCCTAAACCTGTCAGCTGTGTTCTCTAATCCACCCTGTAGCAGCGACACTACAATCTGTGTGTCGTCTGCATATGATGTTACGTGGAAGCCGAAAGATCTTATAACTGGCGCCAAGGTGGAGACGTACACATTAAAAAGAGTTGGACTCAAGGACGAACCTTGAGGGACTCCACAAGGGAGTACAAAAGGGGCCGATTCATAGTCTCCCAGAGCTACCACCTGAGTCCTGCTGGACAGGATGGCCTGCAAGATCTTAAGGGCCTTTCCATGAACTCCCCAGGCCCCCAACCGGTCCACCAGCAGCATGTGGTGGACCGTGTTGAAGGCTGCGGACAGGTCCAACATGATCAGGGCGGCTCTTCCTCCTGCATCCATCACTTGTCTTATATCTTGGGCATATTTTATCAGAGCTGATTCTGTATTATGCCCTGTCCGGAATCCATGCTGAGATGGATCCAGACATCGTACTTTCCCTAGAAATGCGCTCAGCTGAGTGTTTATTAAACCCTCTATAATGTTGGCAGGTAAAGGTAACCTGGTGATGGGCCAATAGTTATTCAAATCGACCACATCTAGGTTCGGTTTTTTAAGAAGGGGTAGGATCGATGCTTGTTTCTAGCATGTTTCCATATGCAAATCAGCCTTGACCCTGTGCCTCATGGGAACAGTCCAGCCCGAACTGCCAAGCCATGTCTTCCCTGGACCGGAATCAAGCATCCTAGGACCGGTGTCTGGCTATCAGCCGCCATCATCCCGGATAGCTTGACTCCAGTGGTGTGGAGAGCATGGGACTCATGTCTGAGCATACCCACCCCACTCGGGGTGACAAATGCAAAAACAACAGTTGATGGACAGAATGCAGAACAATGTCATACATTCACCCCAGTACAGAGATCTGGGTCTACATCTACTGTTTTTTTGCACTCCACACCACCCCTGTTCAGACATGGCCGTATGCTAATCAGCCTCGACCCTGTGCCTCATGGGAACAGTCCCGCCCAAACTGCCAAGCCATGTCTTCGCTGGACCGGAATCAAGCATCCTCGGACTGGTTTCCGGCTATCAGCCGTCATCAGCCAGGATAGCTTGACTCCAGTGTTGTGGAGAGCATGGGACTCACGTCAGAGCATACCCGTCCCACTCGGGGTGACAAATGAAAAAACAACAGTTGATGGGCAGAATGCAGAACAATGTCATACATTCACCCCTGTACAGAGATCTGTGTCTAAATCTATTGTTTTTTTGCACTCCACACCACCCCAGTTCAGACATGGCCGTATGCAAATCAGCCTTGACCCTGTGCCTCATGGGAACAGTCCAGCCCGAACTGCCAAGCCATATCTTCCCTGGACCAGAATCAAGCATCCTAGGACCGGTTTCCGGCTATCAGCCGTCATCAGCCAGGATAGCTTGACTCCAGTGTTGTGGAGAGCATGGGACTCACGTCAGAGCATACCCGTCCCACTCGGGGTGACAAATGAAAAAACAACAGTTGATGGGCAGAATGCAGAACAATGTCATACATTCACCCGAGTACAGAGATCTGGGTCTAAATCCATAGTTTTTTTGCACTCCACACTACCCCAGTTCAGACATGGCCATATACAAATTAGCCTTGACCCTGTGCATCAAGGGAACAGTCCAGCCCAAACTGCCAAGCCATGTCTTCCCTGGACCGGAATCAAGCATCCATGGGCTGGTTTCTGGCTATCAGCCGCCATCAGCCAGGATAGCTTCACTCCAGTGGTGTGGAGAGCACGGGACTCACTTCTGAGCATACCCGTCCCACTCGGGGTGACAAATGCAATAACAACAGTTGATGGACAAAATGCAGAACAATGTCATACATTCACCCCAGTACAGAGATCTGGGCCTAAATCCATCGTTTTTTTGTTCTCCACACCACCCCAGTTCAGACATGGCCATATGCAAATCAGCTTTGACCCTGTGCCTCATGGGAACAGTCCAGCTCGAACTGCCAAGCCATGTCCTCCCTGGACCGGAATCAAGCATCCTAGGACCGGTGTCTGGCTATCAGCCGTCATCAGTCAGGATAGCTTGACTCCAGTGGTGTGGAGAGCACGGGGCTCACGTCTGAGCATACCCGTCCCACTCGGGGTGACAAATGCAAAAACAACAGTTGATGGACAGAATGCAGAACAATGTCATACATTCACAGAAGTACAGAGATCTGGGTCTAAATCCATTGTTTTTTTGCACTCCACACCACCCCAGTTCAGACATGGGCATATTTATTTATTTATTTTCCACATTTGTTAAGCGCACTGTTACCAAACGTTGTCCTGGCACTGAGGGATCACTAGAGGGCATGTCAACTGAGATTAGTGTATGAATAGCCAGGTTTTCAGGGCCCTTCTAAAGGGCAGCAGGTCATGAGTCTGCCTTAGGGCCAGAGGCAGGGAATTCCAAGCCCTAGCCGCTCCTATGGAGAAACTCCTTCCCCCCCAGCGGGCCCTCCTGACTTTGGGGACTATGATCAGTCCTTGGTCAGGAGAACTAAGCGACCTGCTCGGTCTATACCACTGAAAGAGCGAGGTCATGCAGTGGAGGCCCAAACCATTCAGTGCTTTAAAAACTACACAAAGATTCTTAAACGCTATTCTTTTCCGCACTGGCAGCCAGTGTAGCTTTACCAGATCTTGTGCTACCGAAGAGAATTTGGAAGTACCCGTGATCAAGCGGGCAGCCGCATTCTGTAGGATTTGAAGCTTGTTCAACAGCCTCTGTTGAGCATTTAGGAGCAGGCTGTTACAGTAGTCTAAGCGGGACATTGCCAATCCTGTTACAACAGTTTTTCTGTGTTCGTCAGGGATAAAAGGGAGCACTTTTCGTATGGTTTTAAGGACATAGTGGATGGATGAAGACAGGGCGTTGACTTGGGGCCAGAAGGAGAGAGTGTCGTCCATCTGCACCCCCAGGTTTTTGACCTTAGTAACTGGAGAGGGGGGTGTCCCCATTTCCTCGGTACACCATCTTGGGGACCAGAAGTTCTCTTTGGCCCCGAATAGCAGGACTTCAGTCTTAGCTGAATTCAGTTTGAGACAGTTTTCTGCCATCCAGTTACTGATCTCACACATGCAGTCCCTAAACCTGTCAGCTGTGTTCTCTAATCCACCCTGTAGCAGCGACACTACAATCTGTGTGTCGTCTGCATATGATGTTACGTTGAAGCCGAAAGATCTTATAAATGGTGCCAGGGTGGAGACGTACACATTAAAAAGAGTTTGACTCAAGGACGAACCTTGAGGGACTCCACAAGGGAGTACAAAAGGGGCCGATTCATAGTTTCCCAGAGCTACCACCTGAGTCCTGCTGGACAGGAAGGCCTGCAAGATCTTAAGGGCCTTTCCCTGAATTCCGCAGGCCCCCAACCGGTCCACCAGCAGCATGTGGTGGACCGTGTTGAAGGCTGCGGACAGGTCCAACATGATCAGGGCGGCTCTTCCCCCTGCATCCATCACTTGTCTTGTATCTTCGGCAGATTTTATCAGAGCTGATTCTGTACTATGCCCTGGCCGGAATACATGCTGAGATGGATCCAGACATCGTACTTTCCCTAGAAATGCGCTCAGCTGAGTGTTTTTTAAACCCTCTATAACTTTGGCAGGTAAAGGTAACCTGGCGATGGGCCGATAGTTATTCAAATCGACCACATCTAGGTTCGGTTTTTTAAGAAGGGGTAGGATCGATGCTTGTTTCCGGCGTGTTTCCATATGCAAATCAGCCTTGACCCTGTGCCTCATGCAAACGGTCCAACCCGAACTGCCAAGCCATGTCTTCTCTGGACCGGAATCAAGCATCCTAGGACCGGTTTCTGGCCATTAGCCATCATCAGCCAGAATAGCTTGACTCCAGTGGTGTGGAGAGCACGGGACTCACGTCTGAGCATAACCGTCCCACTCGAGGTGACAAATGCAAAAACAACAGTTGATGGACAGAATGCAGAACAATGTCATACATTCACACCAGTACAGAGATCTGGGCCTAAATCCATCCTTTTTTTGTTCTCCACACCAACCCAGTTCAGACATGGCCATACGCATATCAGCCTTGACCCTGTGCCTCATGCAAACGGTCCAACCCGAACTGCCAAGCCATGTCTTCCCTGGACCGGAATCAAGCATCCTAGGACCGGTTTGTGGCTATCAGCTAACATCAGCCAAGATAGCTTGACTCCACTGGTGTGGAGAGCACGGGACTCACGTCTAAGCATACCCGTCCCACTCCGGGTAACAAATGCAAAAACAACAGTTGATGGACAGAATGCAGAACAATGTCATACATTCACCCCAGTACAGAGATCTTGGTCTAAATCTATTGTTTTTTTACACTCCACACCACCCCGGTTCAGACATGGCCATATGCAAATCAGCCTTGACCCTGTGCGTCATGGGAACAGTCCAGCCCGAACTGCCAAGCCATGTCTTCCCTGGACCGGAATCAAGCATCCTAGGACCGGTTTCTGGCTATCAGCCGCCATCAGCCAGGATAACTTGACTCCAGTGGTATGGAGAGCACGGGACTCACGTCTGAGCATACCCGTCTCACTCCGGGTGACAAATGCAAAAACAACAGTTGATGGACAGAATGCAGAGCATTGTCATACATTCACCCCAGTACAGACATATGGGTCGAAATCCATAGTTTTTTTGAACTCCACACCACCCCAGTTCAGACATGGCCATATTTATTTATTTATTTTCCACATTTGTTAAGCGCACTGTTACCAAACGGTGTCCTGGCGCTGATGGATCACTAGAGGGCATGTCGACTGAGATTAGTGTATGAGTAGCCAGGTTTTCAGGGCCCTTCTAAAGGGCAGCAGGTCATGAGTCTGCCTTAGGGCCAGAGGCAGGGCATTCCAAGCCCTAGCCGCTCCTAGGGAGAAACTCCTTCCCCCCCATCGGGCCCTCCTGACTTTGGGGACCATGATCAGTCCTTGGTCAGGAGAACTAAGGGACCTGGTCGGTCTATACCACTGAAAGAGCAAGGTCATGCAGTCGGGGCCCAAACAATTCAGTGCTTTAAAAACTACACAAAGAGTCTTAAACGCTATTCTTTTCCACACTGGCAGCCAGTGTAGCTTTACCAGATCTTGTGCTACCGAAGAGAATTTGAAAGTACCCATGATCAAGCGGGCAGCCACATTCTGTAGGATTTGAAGATGGTTCAACAGCCCCTGTTGAGCATTTAGGAGCAGGCTGTTACAGTAGTCTAAGCGGGATATTGCCAATCCTGTTCCAACAGTCTTTCTGTGTTCGTCAGGGATAAAAGGGAGCACTTTTCGTATGGTTTTCAGGACATAGTAGATGGATGAAGACAGGGCGTTGACTTGGGGCCAGAAGGAGAGAGTGTCGTCCATCTGCACCCCCAGGTTTTTGACCTTAGTAACTGGAGAGGGGGGTGTCCCCATTTCCTCGGGCCACCATCTTGGGGCCCAGAAGTTCTCTTTGGCCCCGAATAGCAGGACTTCAGTCTTAGCTGAATTCAGTTTGAGACAGTTTTTTGCCATCCAGTTACTGACCTCACGCATGCAGTCCCTAAACCTGTCAGCTGTGTTCTCTAATCCACCCTGTAGCAGCGACACTACAATCTGTGTGTCGTCTGCATATGATGTTACGTGGAAGCCGAAAGATCTTATAACTGGCGCCAAGGTGGAGACGTACACATTAAAAAGAGTTGGACTCAAGGACGAACCTTGAGGGACTCCACAAGGGAGTACAAAAGGGGCCGATTCATAGTCTCCCAGAGCTACCACCTGAGTCCTGCTGGACAGGATGGCCTGCAAGATCTTAAGGGCCTTTCCATGAACTCCCCAGGCCCCCAACCGGTCCACCAGCAGCATGTGGTGGACCGTGTTGAAGGCTGCGGACAGGTCCAACATGATCAGGGCGGCTCTTCCTCCTGCATCCATCACTTGTCTTATATCTTGGGCATATTTTATCAGAGCTGATTCTGTATTATGCCCTGGCCGGAATCCATGCTGAGATGGATCCAGACATCGTACTTTCCCTAGAAATGCGCTCAGCTGAGTGTTTATTAAACCCTCTATAATGTTGGCAGGTAAAGGTAACCTGGTGATGGGCCAATAGTTATTCAAATCGACCACATCTAGGTTCGGTTTTTTAAGAAGGGGTAGGATCGATGCTTGTTTCTAGCATGTTTCCATATGCAAATCAGCCTTGACCCTGTGCCTCATGGGAACAGTCCAGCCCGAACTGCCAAGCCATGTCTTCCCTGGACCGGAATCAAGCATCCTAGGACCGGTGTCTGGCTATCAGCCGCCATCATCCCGGATAGCTTGACTCCAGTGGTGTGGAGAGCATGGGACTCATGTCTGAGCATACCCACCCCACTCGGGGTGACAAATGCAAAAACAACAGTTGATGGACAGAATGCAGAACAATGTCATACATTCACCCCAGTACAGAGATCTGGGTCTACATCTACTGTTTTTTTGCACTCCACACCACCCCTGTTCAGACATGGCCGTATGCTAATCAGCCTCGACCCTGTGCCTCATGGGAACAGTCCCGCCCAAACTGCCAAGCCATGTCTTCGCTGGACCGGAATCAAGCATCCTCGGACTGGTTTCCGGCTATCAGCCGTCATCAGCCAGGATAGCTTGACTCCAGTGTTGTGGAGAGCATGGGACTCACGTCAGAGCATACCCGTCCCACTCGGGGTGACAAATGAAAAAACAACAGTTGATGGGCAGAATGCAGAACAATGTCATACATTCACCCCTGTACAGAGATGTGTGTCTAAATCTATTGTTTTTTTGCACTCCACACCACCCCAGTTCAGACATGGCCGTATGCAAATCAGCCTTGACCCTGTGCCTCATGGGAACAGTCCAGCCCGAACTGCCAAGCCATGTCTTCCCTGGACCAGAATCAAGCATCCTAGGACCGGTTTCTGGCTATCAGCCGTCATCAGGCAGGATAGCTTGACTCCAGTGGTGTGGAGAGCACGAGACTCACGTCTGAGCATACCCGTCCCACTCCGGGTGACAAATGCAAAAACAACAGTTGATGGACAGAATGCAGAACAATGTCATACATTCACCCCAGTACAGAGATCTGGGTCTAAATCTATTGTTTTTTTGCACTCCACACCACCCCAGTTCAGACATGGCCATATGCAAATCAGCCTTGAGCCTGTGCCTCATGGTAACAGGTCAGCCCGAACTGCCAAGCCATGTCTTCCCTGGACCGGAATCAAGCATCCTAGGACCGGTTTCTGGCTATCATCCGCCATCAGCCAGGATAGCTTGACTCTAGTGGTGTGGAGAGCACGGGACTTCCGTTTGAGCATACCAGTCCCACTAGAGGTGACAAACGCAAAAACAAGAGTTGAAGGACAGAATGCAGAACAATGTCATACATTCACCCCAGTACAGAGATCTGGGTCTTAATCTATTGTTTTTTTGCGCTCGAACACCCAACCCAGTTCAGCATTGGCCATATGCAAATCAGCCTTGACCCTGTGCCTCATGGGAACAGTCCAGCCCGAACTGCCAAGCCAGGTCTTCCCTTGACCGTAATCAAGCATCCTAGGACCAGTTTCTGGCTATCAGCCATCATCAGCCAGGATAGCTTGACTCCAGTGGTGTGGAGAGCACAGGACTCACATCTGAGCATACCCGTCCCACTCGGGGTGACAAATGCAATAACAACAGTTGATGGACAGAATGCAGAACAATGTCATACATTCACCCGAGTACAGAGATCTGGGTCTAAATCCATAGTTTTTTTGCACTCCACACTACCCCAGTTCAGACATGGCCATATACAAATTAGCCTTGACCCTGTGCATCAAGGGAACAGTCCAGCCCAAACTGCCAAGCCATGTCTTCCCTGGACCGGAATCAAGCATCCATGGGCTGGTTTCTGGCTATCAGCCGCCATCAGCCAGGATAGCTTCACTCCAGTGGTGTGGAGAGCACGGGACTCACTTCTGAGCATACCCGTCCCACTCGGGGTGACAAATGCAATAACAACAGTTGATGGACAAAATGCAGAACAATGTCATACATTCACCCCAGTACAGAGATCTGGGCCTAAATCCATCGTTTTTTTGTTCTCCACACCACCCCAGTTCAGACATGGCCATATGCAAATCAGCTTTGACCCTGTGCCTCATGGGAACAGTCCAGCTCGAACTGCCAAGCCATGTCCTCCCTGGACCGGAATCAAGCATCCTAGGACCGGTGTCTGGCTATCAGCCGTCATCAGTCAGGATAGCTTGACTCCAGTGGTGTGGAGAGCACGGGGCTCACGTCTGAGCATACCCGTCCCACTCGGGGTGACAAATGCAAAAACAACAGTTGATGGACAGAATGCAGAACAATGTCATACATTCACAGAAGTACAGAGATCTGGGTCTAAATCCATTGTTTTTTTGCACTCCACACCACCCCAGTTCAGACATGGGCATATTTATTTATTTATTTTCCACATTTGTTAAGCGCACTGTTACCAAACGTTGTCCTGGCACTGAGGGATCACTAGAAGGCATGTCAACTGAGATTAGTGTATGAATAGCCAGATTTCAGGGCCCTTCTAAAGGGCAGCAGGTCATGAGTCTGCCTTAGGGCCAGAGGCAGGGAATTCCAAGCCCTAGCCGCTCCTATGGAGAAACTCCTTCCCCCCCAGCGGGCCCTCCTGACTTTGGGGACTATGATCAGTCCTTGGTCAGGAGAACTAAGCGACCTGCTCGGTCTATACCACTGAAAGAGCGAGGTCATGCAGTGGAGGCCCAAACCATTCAGTGCTTTAAAAACTACACAAAGATTCTTAAACGCTATTCTTTTCCGCACTGGCAGCCAGTGTAGCTTTACCAGATCTTGTGCTATCGAAGAGAATTTGGAAGTACCCGTGATCAAGCGGGCAGCCGCATTCTGTAGGATTTGAAGCTTGTTCAACAGCCTCTGTTGAGCATTTAGGAGCAGGCTGTTACAGTAGTCTAAGCGGGACATTGCCAATCCTGTTACAACAGTTTTTCTGTGTTCGTCAGGGATAAAAGGGAGCACTTTTCGTATGGTTTTAAGGACATAGTGGATGGATGAAGACAGGGCGTTGACTTGGGGCCAGAAGGAGAGAGTGTCGTCCATCTGCACCCCCAGGTTTTTGACCTTAGTAACTGGAGAGGGGGGTGTCCCCATTTCCTCGGTACACCATCTTGGGGACCAGAAGTTCTCTTTGGCCCCGAATAGCAGGACTTCAGTCTTAGCTGAATTCAGTTTGAGACAGTTTTCTGCCATCCAGTTACTGATCTCACACATGCAGTCCCTAAACCTGTCAGCTGTGTTCTCTAATCCACCCTGTAGCAGCGACACTACAATCTGTGTGTCGTCTGCATATGATGTTACGTTGAAGCCGAAAGATCTTATAACTGGTGCCAGGGTGGAGACGTACACATTAAAAAGAGTTTGACTCAAGGACGAACCTTGAGGGACTCCACAAGGGAGTACAAAAGGGGCCGATTCATAGTTTCCCAGAGCTACCACCTGAGTCCTGCTGGACAGGAAGGCCTGCAAGATCTTAAGGGCCTTTCCCTGAATTCCGCAGGCCCCCAACCGGTCCACCAGCAGCATGTGGTGGACCGTGTTGAAGGCTGCGGACAGGTCCAACATGATCAGGGCGGCTCTTCCCCCTGCATCCATCACTTGTATTGTATCTTCGGCAGATTTTATCAGAGCTGATTCTGTACTATGCCCTGGCCGGAATACATGCTGAGATGGACCCAGACATCGTACTTTCCCTAGAAATGCGCTCAGCTGAGTGTTTATTAAACCCTCTATAACTTTGGCAGGTAAAGGTAACCTGGCGATGGGCCGATAGTTATTCAAATCGACCACATCTAGGTTCGGTTTTTTAAGAAGGGGTAGGATCGATGCTTGTTTCCGGCGTGTTTCCATATGCAAATCAGCCTTGACCCTGTGCCTCATGCAAACGGTCCAACCCGAACTGCCAAGCCATGTCTTCCCTGGACCGGAATCAAGCATCCTAGGACCGGTTTCTGGCCATTAGCCATCATCAGCCAGAATAGCTTGACTCCAGTGGTGTGGAGAGCACGGGACTCACGTCTGAGCATAACCGTCCCACTCGAGGTGACAAATGCAAAAACAACAGTTGATGGACAGAATGCAGAACAATGTCATACATTCACACCAGTACAGAGATCTGGGCCTAAATCCATCCTTTTTTTGTTCTCCACACCAACCCAGTTCAGACATGGCCATACGCATATCAGCCTTGACCCTGTGCCTCATGCAAACGGTCCAACCCGAACTGCCAAGCCATGTCTTCCCTGGACCGGAATCAAGCATCCTAGGACCGGTTTGTGGCTATCAGCTAACATCAGCCAAGATAGCTTGACTCCACTGGTGTGGAGAGCACGGGACTCACGTCTAAGCATACCCGTCCCACTCCGGGTAACAAATGCAAAAACAACAGTTGATGGACAGAATGCAGAACAATGTCATACATTCACCCCAGTACAGAGATCTTGGTCTAAATCTATTGTTTTTTTACACTCCACACCACCCCAGTTCAGACATGGCCATATGCAAATCAGCCTTGACCCTGTGCGTCATGGGAACAGTCCAGCCCGAACTGCCAAGCCATGTCTTCCCTGGACCGGAATCAAGCATCCTAGGACCAGTTTCTAGCTATCAGCCGTCATCAGCCAGGATAGCTTGACTCCAGTGGTGTGGAGAGGACGGGGACTCACGTCTGAGCATATGCATCCCACTCGAGGTGACAAATGCAAAAACAACAGTTGATGGACAGAATGCAGAGCAATGTCATACATTCTCCCCAGTACAGAGATCTGGGTCTAAATCCATAGTTTTTTTGCACTCCACACCACCCCAGTTCAGACATGGCATATGCAAATCAGCCTTGACCATGTGCCTCATGGGAACAGTCCAGCCAGCACTGCCAAGCCCTGTCTTCCCTGGATCAGAATCAAGCATCCTAGGACCGGCGACTGGCTATCAACCGTCATCAGCCAGGATAGCTTGACTCCAGTGGTGTGGAGAGCACGGGACTCACGTCTGAGCATACCCGTCCCACTCGGGGTGACAAATGCAAAAACAACAGTTGATGGACAGAATGCAGAACAATGTCATACATTCACCCCAGTACAGAGATCTGGGTCTAAATTCATACTTTTTTTGTACTCTACACCACCCCAGTTCAGACATATGCAAATCAGCCTTGACCCTGTGCCTCATGCGAACGGTCCAGCCGAACTGCCAAGCCATGTCTTCCCTGGACCGGAATCAAGCATCCTAGGACCGGTTTCTGGCTATTAGCATCAACAGCCAGGATAGCTTGACTCCAGTGGTGTGGAGAGCACGGGACTCACGTCTAAACATACATGTCCCACTCGGGGTGACAAATGCAAAAATGATAGTTGATGGACAGAATGCAAAACAATGTCATACATTCACCCCAGTACAGAGATCGGGGTCTACATCTACTGTTTTTTTGCACTCAACACCATGCCTGTTCAGACATGGCCGTATGCTAATCAGCCTTGACCCTGTGCCTCATGGGAACAGTCCAACCCAAACTGCCAATCCATATCATCCCTGGACCGGAATATAGCATCCTAGGACTGGTTTCTTGCTATCAGCCGTCATCAGCCAGGATAGCTTGACTCCAGTGGTGTGGAGACCATGGGACTCACGTCTGAGCATACCCGTCCCACTCGGGGTGACAAATGAAAAAACAACAGTTGATGGACAGAATGCAGAACAATGTCATACATTCACCCCAGTACAGAGATCTGGGTCTAAATCCATTGTTTTTTTGCACTCCACACCACCCCAGTTCAGACATGACATGGCCATACGCAAATCAGCCTTGACCCTGTGCCTCATGGGAACACTCCAGCCCGCACTGCCAAGCCCTGTCTTCCCTGGACCGGAATCAAGCATCCTAGGACCGGTTTCTGGCTATCCGCCGCCATCAGCCTGGATAGCTTGACTCCAGTGGTGTGGAGAGCACGGGACTTTCATCTGAGCAAGCATACCAGTCCCACTAGAGGTGACAAATGCAAAAACCACAGTTGAAGGACAGAATGCAGAACAATGTCATACATTCACCCCAGTACAGAGATCTGGGTCTAAATCTATTGTTTTTTTGCGCTCCACACCAACCCAGTTCAGACTTGGCCATATGCAAATCAGCCTAGACCCTGTGCCTCATGGGAACACTCCAGCCCGCACTGCCAAGCCCTGTCTTCCCTGGACCGGAATCAAGCATCCTAGGACCGGTTTCTGGCTATCCGCCGCCATCAGCCTGGATAGCTTGACTCCAGTGGTGTGGAGAGCACGGGACTTTCGTCTGAGCAAGCATACCAGTCCCACTAGAGGTGACAAATGCAAAAACCACAGTTGAAGGACAGAATGCAGAACAATGTCATACATTCACCCCAGTACAGAGATCTGGGTCTAAATCTATTGTTTTTTTGCGCTCCACACCAACCCAGTTCAGACTTGGCCATATGCAAATCAGCCTAGACCCTGTGCCTCATGGGAACAGTCCGGCCCAAACTGCCAAGCCATGTCTTCCCTGGCCCGTAATCAAGCACCCTAGGACCGGTGTCTGGCTATCAGCCGTCATCAGCCAGGATAGCTTCACTCCAGTGGTGTGGAGAGCACGGGACTCACGTCGAAGCATACCCGTCCCACTCGGGGTGACAAATGCAAAAACAACAGTTGATGGACAGAATGCAGAACAATGTCATACATTCACCCCAATGCAGAGATCTGGGTCTAAATCCATAGTTTTTTTGCACTCCACACCAACCCAGTACAGACATGGCTATATGCAAATCAGCCTTGACCCTGTGCCTCATGCAAACGGTCCAGCCCGAACTGCCAAGCCATGTCTTCCCTGGACCGGAATCAAGCATCCTAGGACCGGTTTCTGGCTATCAGCTGTCATCAGCCAGGATAGCTTGACTCCAGTGCTGTGGAGAGCACGGGACTCACGTCTGAGCATACCCGTCCCACACTAGTTGACAAATGCAAAAACAACAGTTGATGGACAGAATGCAGAACAATGTCATACATTTATTCAGTAAGGAGATCTGGTCCTAAATCCATTGTTTTTTTGCACTCCACACCACCCCAGTTCATACATGGCCATATGCAAATCAGTCTTGACCCTATGCCTCATGGGAACAGTCCAGCCCGAACTGCCAAGCCATGTCTTCCCTGGACCGGAATCAAGCATCCTCGGACTGGTTTCTGGCTATCAGCGGCCATCAGCCAGGATAGCTTGACTCCAGTGGTGTTGAGAGCATGGGGCTCACGTCTGAGAATACCTGTCCCACTCGGGGTGACAAATGCAATTGTTTCTCCACACCACCCCAGTTAAGACATGGCCATATGCAAATCGGCCTTGACCCTATGCCTCATGGGAACAGTCCAGCCCGAACTGCCAAGCCATGTCTTCCCTGGACCGGAATCAAGCATCCTCGGTCCCGTTTCTGGCTATCAGCCGCCATCAGCCAGGATAGCTTGACTCCAGTGGTGTGGAGAGCACAGCACTTCCGTCTGAGCATACCCGTCCCACTCGGGGTGACAAATGCAAAAACAACAGTTGATGGACAAAATGCAGAACAATGTCATACATTCAGCCCAAAGAGATCTGGGCCTAAATCCATCTTTTTATTGTTGTCCACACCACCCCAGTTCAGACATGGCCATATGCAAATCAGCCTTGACCTTGTAACTTATTGGAACAGTCCAGCCCGAACTGCAAAGCCATGTCTTCCTTGGACCGGAATCAAGCATCCTAGGACCGGTTTCTGGCTATCAGCCGTAATCAGCCAGGATAGCTTGACTCCAGTGGTGTGGAGAGCACAGGACTCACGTCTGAGCATACCCGTCCCACTCGGGGTGACAAATGCCAAAACAACAGTTGATGGACAGAATGCAGAACAATGTCATACATTCACCCCAGTATAGAGATCTGGGTCTAAATCCATTGTTTTTTTGCACTCCACTCCACTCCACCCCAGTTCAGACATGGCCATATGCAAATTAGCCTTGACCCTGTGCCTCATGGGAACAGTCTAGCCCGAACTGCCATTTCATGTCTTCCCTGGACCGGAATCAAGCATCCTAGGACCGGTTTCTGGCTATCAGCCGCCATCAGCCAGGATAGCTTGACTCCAGTGGTGTGGAGAACACGGGACTCACGTCTGAGCATACCCGTCCCACTCGGGGTGACAAATGCCAAAACAACAGTTGATGGACAGAATGCAGAACAATGTCATACATTCACCCCAGTATATAGATCTGGCTCTAAATCCATTGTTTTTTTGCACTCCACTCCACCCCAGTTCAGACATGGCCATATGCAAATTAGCCTTGACCCTGTGCCTCATGGGAACAGTCCAGCCCGAACTGCCATTCCATGTCTTCCCTGGACTGGAATCAAGCATCCTAGGACCGGTTTCTGGCTATCAGCCGCCATCAGCCAGGATAGCTTGACTCCAGTGGTGTGGAGAACACAGGACTCACTTCTGAGCATACCCGTCCCACTCGGGATGACAAATGCAAAAACAACAGTTGATGAACAGAATGCAGAACAATGTCATACATTCACCCCAGTACAGACATCTGGGTCTAAATCCATTGTTTTTTTGCACTCCACACCACCCCAGTTCAGACATGGCCATATGCAAATCAACCTTGACCCTGTGCCTCATGGGAACAGTCCAGCCCGAACTGCCAAGCCATGTCTTCCCTGGACCGGAATCAAGCATCCTTGGACCGGTTTCTGGCTTTCAGCCATCATCAGCCAGGATAGCTTGACTCTAGTGGTGTGGAGAGCACGGGACTCACGTCTGAGCATACCCATCCCACTTGAGGTGACAAATGCAAAAACAACAGTTGATGGACAGAATGCAGAACACTGTCATACATTCACCCCAGTGCAGAGATCTGGGCCTAAATTTATCGTTTTTTTGCACTCCACACCACCCCGGTTCAGACATGGCCATATGCAAATCATCCTTGACCCTGTGCCTCATGGGAACAGTCCAGCCCGAACTCTCAACCCATTTCTTCCCTGGACCGTAATCAAGCATCCTAGGACTGGTTTCTGGCTATCAGCCCTCATCAGCCAGAATAGCATGACTCCAGTGGTGTGGAGAGCTCAGGACTCACTTCTGAGCATACCCGTCCCACTCGCGATGACAAATGCAAAAACAACAGTTGATGGACAGAATGCGGAACAATGTCATACATTCACCCCAGTACAGAGATCTGGGCATAAATACATCGTTTTTTGCACTCCACACCACCCCAGTTCATACATGGCCATATGCAAATCACAATACAAATAATAGTGGAGGGTCAAAGGTATGGAATTCACAAGGGACGACTATGTGATGGAACTAGAGATACTAGTTCACTAGACAGGGTACATCATTCATAGTTTTTGAAAAATACCCATCAGTAGCTCTTCCTGGGCGCCCTTTTCATCATGTGGGTTCCTTCGAACCATGAAGGATAGGAAAAGAGTTTAGTCATGAATGACAACATGGGAACCAGTGATGATATATCTGGGTCGCAGGGGGCTACTGAAAAGCAGTGCGAGGAAAAGTGAAATAGTGCAAAGGTGCAAGGTAGTGATATTTAAAATTAGATGGCTCTGAGGAAAGTACTTATTTATTGGAGACCTCAGAGTCTCTAAGACTTAAAAAGAGCGAAAATGGTAGTTTTAACTAATAGCTACCAACAGGTTGGTCGACATGTTTCAGCAGGAATTACGGATCACACTGGTATCCACTGCATTCTTCAGGACCTGTGTCGCTACTGCTAATGTTGTGTAAAGGAAATATAAAAAAGGAAAAGGTATCACCTGGGTATTAGTGAAGGATCATTCTCCCAGCATATTGTGCAGGAGAGTACTGCCTCACCTCACCTGGCAAACAGCTCAGGTAATTGAAGCACCGCTCTGTCCGTCGGTACTTCCAGCGTCCCTCTGGCTCATGAGGCACATAAAAAGATGCAGTAGAAGAGAGCCTGCCCAGTGACCCCTACCTGGGTAGTGTCAAGCATGCTACACAGCCTGTGCAATATACACCTCACTGACCCACTGTGAGAAACATGGTCACTCTCTCCATGCTAACTTCTGCCGATTGATTCCACATGCCGTGTCTTTCTCTTGGCGTTTCAACCTAGTGGGACATTTCTGCTTAATTATCTGAATACCGTTAGAAGGCAAAGTGGCAGAATGCACCACCTCAAGCCACGCTGCACTCTTGCAAGGTCATGAAAGAGAGCAGATACGGAGAGATGCTCTTTTAAAGTGCTCACATCCGAGTGGTGGCTCACCTCTGACCTGGAAGCCAACCATGGCATGTAGCCAGGTCCATGGAGCGAAGCTATCAATGGTGCACGTGGGTCTGCCATTGCCAGGGAGAGTGGGGAACTTAAGGGGTCTCGGGCTGGTTGGTGAGAAAGGTGGGTGTGAAGGTGGGGGTGTGCGGCCAGTTGAAAATAGCAGGATAAAAGAGAGGATGAATAGTTTAAATGTGACCATGAATAGAAAGCAGCTGGTGAAACATAAATGTTTTAGATTTAGATATGAGGAGATGTGGTGGTTAAAAACTTGAAAGTTGCAATATTTTAAGGTTATCATATGAATGTCAATAGGTTTGGGAATATATTTAAACATGGTGCATTGCTGAAATCGCTCTCTTTATTTAACCCTGATGTAATGTATCTACATACAATGCACTTTAAGAGTAATGCTCCAAAGGTACGGCTACCAGGAAGGTTTTTGTTACCATATTTTTCCTCATGAGTGGTGGCAATGAAGGGTGTTGCAACTTTTTTTCTAAATCAGCAGAGTGGCATATGAAGGAAATAGTGAGGGACACCAATGATTGGAGGATTTGGGTGAAGACTCAAGTTAAGGAAATGGTGGTCAACTTTTTGAATTAATATGGCCCCATGTCAGGTGAGCCACGGTTATTGTAAATAATCTATAATTTGGCTATGAAGGTAGAGGAGACTTTAATTGTATACAAGATTTAAGTAAGGACACCTCAAGCAAGGCCACAAACAGCTGAAGCAAACAGAATTAGTCGGCTCAGTGGTTGGATCACCCTTAATACTCACAATATACATGCCATTTGCATAGATTTAGATCAGCCTCTCATTTAGATGTTTTACTTATGACTAGTAAAATAAAATGGGCCTCTGTGGAGATTGTGGAAAACTCATTCTATGATCATTCAATAGTTTCCCTCCAAGTGGTACTGGATCTGCTGTCAAAAACGAGAACAAGTTGGCATTTTAGTAAATGAGATCAGATCAGGTTGGAGGACATGAGGGGCTTTATAAAGGAATTTTTTTCAAATAAATTGCAGCACGACCTTCAATTTTATGGTTTGGGAAAGATTCAAATCTGCTATTAGGGGGCCAGTCATTGGTTATAAAGCCACACTTAATATGATATATCTCTGTAGAACACAGACCCTTCAAGTCACCGCGCTGTGCCTGTCATGTTGTGCATGGAACTGCAGGGGGGTACCATAGGTAAAACCCTGCACCCCCCACACCCCCAGAGTCCCTGGGGGCCCACAACGGGCCCCCGCAAGCAGACTCCGCATGCATTTCCGTTGAGGCATTGCCACCACGGAAAAGCATGTTCCAGCCCACTTCCAAATATGGCTGGTGTGGTCTAACAGACACCGCCACCATATGGAACCCAAGTCAACCGGGCGGAAAAGCGGCGGACGGTCTTTCCGTCCACCGCGGACCCCCAGCCATAGTAATATGGCGGGCGGATCGTCCCCGGCGGGCCGACGGCGGCTACCGACGGCCCTGCGGGGCGATCCGCCCGCCATCCTAATGGGGCCCAATGTTTTTTGAGTCCTCTGCTGGCTGCAGTGCTCATGAAAATCTATAAAGTAATTAACAAGAAATTTGGGAATGTTTACAAACTCAGAATATGACTGAAACATTTACGTGTGCAAGTAATTTGTGCAGGTTAGCAGTTTTTTGTTTGGTTGCCATCAAATAAAGATATTTACCTTTGTATGATTCAAAATGTTGGATCAAATAGCCACATTCTTCAATAATTTTGTCTTCTATTGTCGATTTGCCCATGCCTAAGTCGCGTAAAGTTGCTATTGTAAATCTTCTCATCACCTTCCAGTTCTCCCCGTGTGATAAAATTATTCCTATATAGAATTGAAATGATAACAACTTCTTAAAGCTTAGTTTTCATTCAATATGATTCATTCATGCAAATACAAGAATGTGAGTGGCACAAAGTGATCATACTTTAAAAATGTATATCATTACAGTACATTAAAAATATATGCATTCCTTGCTGCTGCATCTCAGCCTTCATATTTATAGAAATACTGAATTATATATAATCCTATGTGTCATAGGACACTCTGGACGTAATTACCCTATTTGCATATATCACCATAAAACTCTGAAAACTAAAATTGAGCCTTTTGAACATTTATACCTTCTTCTACGTGCACCATTGTCTTCTTGACACAAAGTGGGATGTCTTCTTTCAGATGTGCCTTGGCATTTCAGTGGAAAGTAGTTGGTGTGATTAGATAAGATTCACCTATTCCTCCAATAGTACCCCAAAATTTGAACGGAATTTGTATCAATCTACTGTTACAAAAGGCAATTTTGAACTGACTAATCAGAGAAAATGTTTGTATACTTGTTAGGCAGTGCACATATTGGTGAAAAGGTGCACCAGTGCACCCTTTGTAACCTGGACCACAAAACTCATGCAACCCTCCATAGTGCTTGCTCATGACAGAAAGGCAGACACACACATGTGAACACAGACACACACACTCACACGTGACTCTTTCTCCCTGCCCCCCGTTCTTAGATGTCTATTTGCCTCTAGAAAACATTTTTTTTACAGTCTGGGTTGAGATGCTGCCGACAGGACTGCCTTAGTGAGACTGTAGGTCCCGGAGAGACGAACAAGAAAAGGTAAGGTTTTAAGGCCTGCTCTTTTTAGGGCACTAATCTCAAGAACAAATGTCCCATCCTGTCAATTTGAATTGGCCTCCTAAAATGTTTAGGATTTATTTTTGTTAGCATTCGACCAATTATGACCTAAGTGGGAAAAAATTAAAATACCAATAAATAGTGATTTATTTGAAATAATCTAAAATTTTGATAATCCTGATTTCACATGTTCTGAAGCTTAACTATTCTCTCAAAACTTCCAGATGCTTTGAATAGCCATGGGCTGTTGGACTAAACTATCCCAGTTAAATTAAATGATGGAATGGTTGGAGTACAAAACGTGCTTGGAAACATATTGAGTAGAACATGTACGTGTCTGGTATGATTTATTAAAGATCTTTCATGGTCTGAAATGGATCACTGACAAAATCTCGACAGCAAAAATGACGAGCTACAAAAATAACGGGACAAAAATATTGGTGTGCAAAATATCGACGTCCTATCTTCATACTGGAAAGTACAAAAATATCGATAAAAAACTATCGCTGTTAAAAATATCATTGTTCAAAATATCATATTTTTTTTTAAATAGTGTAAAATAATGCAAAGAATACATATATTTAAAAAAGATAGTTAGAATTATTAGAATTATTTTAAAATGATAAGTAATAAATATAATGTAAAAATACATTAAACCTACATACATATCAAATATATTATATACATATATTAACTTAATATAACTAATAAATAATGATTTTAATAAATTCTAACATATTAAAACATATTAAAAAGTATAAATACATATATTTATGTATATACACCAGTAAACTAAAAATATAAGTAAATATATACATATTAAATTAAAATATTGTAATATATATATTTTTCACAATTTCATTTGGCACTTCATTAACTTAAACAGTAGTGAAAATGTTGGACAGCGGAGGGGATAAAATTACTATTCCCACTCCAGGAAGTTCAACAGTAGGGAACGTGTTGATAGTGTAGGGGTAAAACTTACTATTTCCGATCCAGACAGTGCAAAAGTAGGGAAAGTGTTGGATAGCGGAGGGGAATTGTGTACAATTTCCACTCCAGGGAGTGCAACAGTAAGGAAAGTGTTGGATAGCGTAGTGGTAAAAATGACCATCCCCACTCCAGAGTGTGCAAACGTAGGGAAAGTGTTGTGTAGCGGAGGGGAATAATTTACTATTCCCACTCCAGCAGGTAAAACAGTAGGGAAAGTATTGGATAGCGGAGGGGAATATTTTACTATTCCCACTCCAGAGATTACAAAGGTAGGAAAAGTGTTGGATAGCGGAGGCATTACAATTACTATTCCCACTCCAGAAAGTGCAACACTAGGGAAAGTGTTGGATAGTGGTGGGGATAAAATTACTATACCCACTCCAACAAATACAAAAGAAGGGAAAGTGTTGGATAGCATAGGGGTAAAATGTACTATTCCCACTCGAATGAGTGCAACAGTAGGGAAAGTGTTGGATATTGGAGGTGAAAATGTGCTATTACCACTCCAGAAAAATTATTAACATTAATTAACAAACAATTAGTTAATTCTGAATAATTTACCTGCCACCATATTCCCCTATGTATAACACCATCAATGTTGTAAAACTTAACACAATTAAGATAATTAATTATTAATAATTAACACACAATTTAAAAACAATCAATAATAAATTAATTCACACAAATAACACTAAAAAACAATATATTAGAATTAAATTAGTTCTCTGCCTACCTCCCTGTCAACTCACAACCCACTCTTAAAAAAATAACACAAATAACATAATTAATAATTAAATATTAATTATTAAAAACCAATAAGTAAAGAAGAATACATTATTCACCACAATTAACAATATGAAATATTAATTACATAAATATGAACTATTACAAAATATAAATTAATTAATTACTTTAAAATTCTTCCCACCCTACTCCCCTATAAACCTACAACCTGCTCCTAAAAAAAATACACAATTAACATATATACCAATTAATTATTAATAATGAACAACCAATTAATAAATAATTAATAACAACTTAATTACCACAATTAACAATAAAAATTCTTAAACACTTAGGGGCCCATTAGGAAGTCAGGCATATGGCCCCCGGCAGGCTGGCGGTAGCCACCGCCAGCCTGGCGGGGGCAATCCACCCGCCTTCCAACTTTACCTGAAAGTCTTCTCCCCTGAAGACTTCAGTGCCTTCAGCTTAACTCTGCAGAAAACACAAAATTGGCTGTCATGCAACCACCTCAAACTTAATACTAAAAAAAATGAATTCCTCTTTATTGTCCCACCAAGCTTGTCTCCTGTCATTGAAGATTGGTTGAAACAACTAAAAGCCCTCAACAGCTTCCAACAAATTGAACATTCAGCGAGATCACTGGGAGCAACTCTCAACAAGAACTTTAACACGCAGAAGCACATCAGTGCTGCCACCAAAGGAGAAAACCTCCAACATTTTAAGGAAATTAAAACACCTCCCAATGACTTTACGTCTGCAAAGCCCTTTTGATTCCCAGGTTGGACTATGGAAATGCAACCTTTTGAGGCTTGCCCAGATCAAAACAGCACCTCTAAGGGCCTCTCTCAACTCTGCTGAAAGGCTCATCACAGAACAACCCACATCCCCCCCGATTTAAAGTCCCTGAACTGGCTACCTTATGAAGCAAGAATTTAGCTAAAGATTGCCTGAATGATCCATAAAGCCCTACGCTTTGATACCCTACGATACCTTTCTCAGGATCCCAAACTTTCTGGCTGTGGCAGATCCTCCAGAAGCTCTAACAACTTACTTCTGAAAACTCAGAGATTCCTCAAACAGAAAAGTTACAACCAAGCTTTCTCTCATATTAGCCAAAGAATTTAGAATGCCTTGCCCTCTGGAATCAGACTAAATCCCTCAACTGCATCTTCCAAGAAAGAAGTTAAAGTACTACTTCTGAACACATTTCTGCGCTAGATATATGGATCTCCTCAATTTGTACCTTTCCTGACACGTCACTTATACCCTTGACTACTGCTGTCATTGCGGTCCAAACATTGTTTTGTACATTCCCTAATCTGGATGCTGCTTTATCCTGTAGTATTATCGACTTTGATATCACTGATGTTATTTGCCTCTGCTCTCTAAACAGTTGTAAAGTGCCTTGATACATGCAAGGGTCATGTTTGCACTTTATTAAACTTTTAATATGAATAAATACATAAATAAAATTAAGGTAACCCAAGGTGCATCTGAAACAAATGCAATGGAAGGAGCAATTTCCTCTACACAGTGAATGGGCATAGGCTGGACATTAAATAACTAAGCAAGCAAGCAATCTATAGGACATTTTGAGATCATGAAGAAATATCATGGGAAAGTGCTAAAGTGCTTTGAATTAGATGATCTAATCTAGGCATAATTACTTACTTTTTCAGGGAAATCTATCTACAATTCATACTGATTACAGGATTAGGGCCTGATTTAGTGTTTGGTGGATGGGTTACACAGTCACAAATGTGTTGAATATCCTGTCCACCTAATTAAAGTGCAATAGGATATATTGCAGTTGTAATTAGGAGGAAGGGATATCTGTCACATTTGTCAGGCCCTTAGATGAAAACTCTCTAAAGACGTTATGTATGTCAATATGTTCCTTGTGCTTTTTCACTAAATCCTAATATACACATTCATTCAATCAAACACCTTATAGAACTGAAATATGTAGTGTATTGGACAATTTGTTAGGTCAAGCCTAAACAGTGCTTGCCCAGTAAGCGATTTGTTGTCTGTACTTTGTGGGGTCTGACTACTCCCACACTTTGTATTGGCTTTCGTTTGTGTCCTTTAAAAATCGTAGCTTGCAAATGGCTACTGGTGGGTGCATGTCCCACCTTATGTGGCAAGTTCACTCCCATGGAGTATTGCCGCAGGAGCAAACAGGGATGCCCACACTGAGTGCGTGCCTTTATCTTCTTATTTTCTACTGCTGGCCTTGCGTGCAGTCGATTATAGCTCATGTCCTCTCTGTCCCTGCTCATTGCTACCCCATATCTTGGTCTCTTTTAACATTTATATTTTATTTTGTACGCGCACGCCTGCATGTTTCTCCATGCTATGACTTTCGATTTTATGGCTCTCAGTTCGAAGGCTGCTGGGAAGGTGCCTAATGACCTGGTCATGAGAAGGAGTGGGATCAGCTAGATTTTAGAGGGGCTGGGAGACGAAACATTGATCTGGCCCAGCATCAGCGGTGAGGGAGCGTTGCTGAAATATCAAGAATGGCATTTGGTTTATATCAGCAACCGAGCGCTTCTCTCTGAGCATTCCCTGCCCCTCCTATCCGAATAACTGACTGATGGCAGCTCCAGTGCTCCCCGATTTCGGGGAGGAGGTGGGACATACCTTCCTTCCTGAAATCTGGACCTGGTCCTGAAGATTTCCAACCTGAGGGCGGGAATTTTTCTTTTTATGACTTTTTGTTATCATAAGAGAAAAAAAAGCAAGTATGCAAACATTCTCACTTCACTGGTTACTCTGAAGTACCCTAAGTATAATTACGAGGCTCTAAAAAGCTACAAAAACTCAGCAACCGTTTCACTGACACAATGGAATGGGTACTTTTCAGATATCTTTGTAGATTGTCTCCTCTTTTTGGAATTTACTGAATGCCAAGGTACAGATCTCGTAAATCTACACTAGCCTACACTCCACTAGTGAAACCTGCAGGTCATCAGAAGTACCAACAGTCCACGGAAATGAGAACTGCAGAAATGTGCATTGACGTATTTTTTATTATCCCCGTGAAAATTCTGGCGTTGTTTTGCCACATGGAAAATGAGTTGTTGTTTACAGCTTTCACAAGTGCGATAAGCCGCTGGATACGTTTATGAATAATCACAGTTATGATTTTGTTGGTGTTCACAATTTTTCACTGCAGTCACCACCATCCACCGAGAACCCCCTCCTCTACACCAAAATAAAAACTGGACAATGAGTGGAATGTTGTCATACTTACCTCAAAGAACCTGCATCTAGATTCCAATGCTTTTCCCCAGCATTTTTAGGTTTGGCCTAACAGGCAATGCAAACTATCGGGTTGTAAAAATACCTTATTTGGGGCTTACCAAAAACTTACTGTTAGCTTACAACCCACAAATTGCTTACCACTAGTTGGTTTTCTCACTCATTTGCTTGCTTCCTAACTGAAGGACTGCCTTCCTCTTCTTGTGTTTGTCCCACCCCTGGAGCTTAGCCTATTTACTATGTTTTTGATTGGCTCACTTGCATCCTTCCCCTGCTCACTTTTATGGAACTACTGAGAAAGTATGCGTGTGCTACTCCCCTTCCCAAATAACCACCCATTTTTTCTCTCTGCCTCCTATGCTGCTCTCTGTCTTGCTTGCATGCTTCTTCTCACGCACTCTGTTTTGCTCACTCCTGCCTCTGCTGCTTTGTTTGTTAACTTAACCACTTCCTGTTACCTCCCGTACCCATTACTTTGTTTCCTCTCACCTCTCACAGAGTTGTGGTCCTTCAAATTATTTTATTTATTTTGTGCAACAGAACATTTATTTGTTTTATTTACTGATTGAATTGGCAAACACCATCTGTAAATAAAAAAAGGCACGAATCATCACATAGGCCTGTGCCAATAAATTGCCCAGCAACATCAGCATGTCTTTATTTAATTTCCTTTTTGCTGATGCCTTTTGCTTTTAGCCTGTGCTACACAGCATCGACCAAAACCATTGGCAAAGCCAGAAGGTTAATAAGGTAAGCCATCTTTGCTTTGACAGTTTGTGTTAGATACAGCAGCTTCCTAAGGTCAACTTGTAGGCCTCTGCTCTCAGCGGATTCAGCAGAGCCTCTCTAGAGATCCAGGCCAATACAAGGAACTGGTCTTGATGGGTCAGTTCTGAGTTCAGTCAAAAAAGTATGCAATATCCATGTTGCCTGAATTTTGAAAAATCAAAGAGTAGCACTTCTTCTGGGACTTTCTCCACATAAGAAGGGAGATGGCACCGCCTAGTCACTGGAAAATATACCCCTGGTAAGATGATACAGACTTCCAGCGAGGGGTCTCTGTAATATATCCAAATAAAGCCAAAAGCGAGACAAAAGGACCAGCGACAGGTACCCAGAGAATGTGCATCTGAGGAATTACACTATATAAGAAGGGTAATCTCATTGCTTAGCAGGACTGCAGGCAGAAGTGCCAACATCAGTAAAAGAGGTCTGTAACCTCTGTCCTCCAGCAGGGACCAGAACTGGCTCCAGTTGAATGTCAATTCTCCCAGACCCTTCCAGACAAGCTGGTAAAACTACAGGAAGAAAA
This sequence comes from Lissotriton vulgaris, assembly GCF_964263255.1. NCBI lineage: Eukaryota > Metazoa > Chordata > Amphibia > Caudata > Salamandridae > Lissotriton > Lissotriton vulgaris. The sequence continues at coordinate 181,736,679 of NC_141694.1, forward strand.
TAAAACAGATCCCCATCCTGTGGTAAGCATACCTGGCCCCACGGAGGACACCACACACAAACATAAAATACACTACTAAGAAGCAACATGCCCCAATCTATAGTCTTCACAGACCTGCAGGAATTATAATGAGAGCAATTTCTCATGGGGTATGGAGAAAAAAGGATTTTATAAAATTGGTTCAAATTATTCAGTCTTAATTACACCTACCTCGAACCCAATTGTTCAAATACTAATGCTTTGAAAATGTGTATTTGCATTGAAATGGACATTGGTTTGAATAATTTGCTTGAATTCTACTTTCAATAGAAAGAGGCAATACATGTCACACCCTTTCTTTTAAACCGAATTCTCCTTTTAGTTTGTCATCCATTTCCACATTCCTGTTTTTCTTTTTTTCTCTTCTGATAGTGATTCCCCCCAGTCGCTCTACACTGACTTTCGGTTTTTCTATGTGCTTCTCTTTTAGTTACTGTCCTGTCTCCCTACTTTTTCACACAAATGTCCATTTCTCATAGTGTCTCTTATTAATTATTCTTTTTAGAACATTTTATGTGAACCACCGGTAATTCAAACCAGTCTCGGGGTTCTGGCAACAAATGCATTGGCTCCTCACTCCTGTGGCACCTAACCTCAGTCTCTCCCAGTTTGATGATGGGGCAGGGACAGCCAGTACCCCTTTTATGTGATGGGTTGGGTGTTGGCTTGTGGTGACTAGAGCGGACAAAAGGCCTATGCGTCAATGACAATGTGGATATTTTAGGTTTAAAGTATTTTATTGAAGCAGGGTGGGATAGGACACAAAGGGGCAGGAAACAAGTGACCCACAAGATCCGCGCACCAGTGCGCATCATACAGCCAATACAACAATACAGTTACAATTTTGTAAGAGGCTCCGTCCGACTCGGGAGCATAGCTTCAGCACCTGTGGGCACGGACAGACAACGAGGGGAGGGGAGGGGGGGAGGGGGGTAAGGGAGGGGAGGGGAGAGGATACAAAAAAAAAATCAGGAGGGAAGGAACAAAAGAAAGAACGAATGGGGAAGAGAAAGAAAAAAAAAAAAAAAAAAAAAAAAAAAGGGGGGGGGGGGTGAAGGGAGGAGAAGCAACCCCGCTCCAAAAAACCTACCTAACCAAACTAAACCCCCAACTACCATACCCCGACCCACCCCCTGTACTGTGCCAGCATCTACAGTCTCCGCCACTGTGAACTCTCCATGAATCTCTACTATGCTACACCAACCCCACCCACTCAGGCAGGCGGGTCCGGCGGCGGCGTCAGCCTCAACAACCGAAGATATCTAGGGCAGGTAATCTCTCGAAACTCGGAACATAACAGGCTGTGAAAGGGCTCCCACAATTCCTCAAAGGTATCAGTGTCCCCCAGAGCTACTAAGGACATCTTTTCCATTCCAAGAACATGCCATAATCTGTGCAGCCAACCAACTACAGAGGGAAGTGTTGTAGTGCGCCAGTGTATGAGAATATTCTGCACCGCTGATCCTAGCGCAATTGCGATCTGTCTACCCCTCTTGGACCTAAGGGGATACATCAACCCATTCGGCAACCCCAACAGGACATAGGCCGGGAACCTAGGCAATTCTATCCCAAAGCATTTGTCCACCTCGCTCAGGACCTCTTCCCAGTACGGAGCCAGCAGGGGGCAATCCCATAGTATGTGTGTTAGTGTACCAGTGTTGCCACAGTTGCGCCAGCACGTCCCTGGTATTGCCCTGTCCATCTCGTGCAGTTTCTCCGGAGTGCGGTACCAGTAGGTCGAGATTTTAGTAAAGGTCTCTGTAAGACCCGTGTGGTAGGCCGAGTGGCGCGCGCGGTAGGAGATGTGGTCCCATTCTTTATGACTCAGCTCGCGCCCAAGCTCTCGCTCCCATCGTTCCCGACCAGGGTTGTGAATGTGAAAGGAGGGGGGCTGCAGCATTCTATACAGGTCCGAGATCAGTTTGGCGTCCGACGTGCGAGTAATTAACCAACGCTCATACTCCGTGATTTCCCTGTGTGCCGCGTCGCGCACTTGGGGTTGTAATGCCCAATGGCGCGCCTGCATGTACCGCATGCGTTCCGTCTCGGGGAGGCCATAATCCCTCTGCAAGTCCTGGAAGGAGACAACTCCCTCGGGGGAGTACAAGTGGTACAGAGTGCAGCAGCGGGCCACCCGCCAGCGCTCATAGGCTCCCTGTTCCAGCCCCGGGCCGAAGTCCGGGTTGCCAATGAGCGGCGTGAAGGGAGAGGGGAAGGTAGTCAGCTCGCATCTGGCAGCCACCGAGTCCCACGTCTGGAGCGGGACCCGCGTCACCAAAGACGCGTAAAGATTGGGGGGCCGATGGGCTCGCCTCAAGAATGGTACTTCCTGCAGCGTCCTACCCGCCACCGCCTGATCTTGGAACAACCAGTGTTTATCCGATTCCCACCGGCTCCATTCCACGAGGTATCGGAGCTGAGCGGCCTGAAAATATTTCCGTAAATCCCGTATCCCCAGCCCTCCGGATTCCGGTGAGAGCATAGCGATGCCCCTCTTGATCCTCGGCCTTCGGCCCTGCCACACGAATCGCGCAATGGCAGTCTGAGTCTCCGCGAGCCACCCCGCAGGAGGGTGGAGCGGTAATGCTCTGAAGAGGTAGAGCACCTGAGGCAGAAGGGTCATCTTCACTGCGGCCACCCTACCCAGCAGCGACAGCGTGCCCCTATCCCACCGGCCCAGTTCCTCCTTGATTTTCGTGCCTAGAGCTGCGTAATTGGCCTTAACCATCTCCGGGAGGGAGGGCGCCAGCAGGATCCCCAAATACGGGATCCGGTCCTTGGACCAGCTCAGAGGGTAAAGCCTCTGCAGTTCCACTCTAGTGGCAGCAGAAAGCGAGATGTCCAGGGCGGCCGACTTACCCAGGTTCACTTTAAAGCCCGCCACGTCAGCGAATAAATTCAGTTCCTCCACACAGGCCGGTAGCGATCTCCGCGGGTCATCCAGCGTCAGAATGACATCGTCCGCGTACAGGCTAATCGCGTGGCGAAACCCGCCCATCTGCACACCGATAATGTCAGGGTTCTGCCTAACCCTCTGGGCAAATGGCTCCATGTACAAGGCAAAGAGCAAAGGGGAGAGCGGGCATCCCTGTCTCGTGCCCCGTTCAATGGGGAAGGGTCGAGAGCTGCCGCCGTTCACCCGGACCACCGCAGATGGGAACCGGTAGCAGTTAAAGATCAGGTGACGAAACTTCTCCCCTATCCCAAATTTGCTCAGGACTTTCTCAAGGTAGGGCCAGTGCACCCTGTCAAAAGCTTTCTCCGCGTCTATGGACAGGAGCATCCTCTCTCCAGGGATCCTAGAAGCCTTCTCGAGAATGTGTGTCACCCTCTTCGTATTATCTACCGTTTGCCTACCGGGCACGAAGCCTGCTTGGTCCGAGTCAACCATGCCGGGAAGATGCAACGCCAGGCGTGCAGCTAAGATACTGGTGAACACCTTCAAATCGGTGTTCAGCAGCGAGATGGGACGATAGGACCCACAGGCGGTCCTATCCTTGCCCGGCTTAGGGATCACGGAGACCGTGGCCTGGAGAAATTCGGAGGGGATGGCTCCCGGTTCTGCGAAGGAGTTAAAGAGGCGAGTCAGCAGAGGTGCCAGTTCCTGGCAGAAGGTTTTGTAAAACAGCGGGATGAAGCCATCCGGACCCGGGGCCTTGCCCAGTTTGAGCCGGGATATCGCCGTGACCACCTCCTCGATACGTATGTCACGCTCCAGATACTGAGCCTGATCCTGTGACAGCGACGGGAGCGGAACCGAGTCCAGGTGGTCCCCCTCAGCCTGGGCCGAAGGGGGCTCCCCGGAGTAAAGGTCCGCATAAAAGCCGCGGAAAACATCCGCTATGTGTTCGTCGGTCGTGACTCTGCCTCCGGCCGGGTCCAGCAGTTCCTTCACTCGGTGCTGCTGGTGCTGCACCCTGAGTTTGTTAGCCAGGAGCCGCCCACACCGATCGCCCCCTGTGTAATATTTGTGCTTCAGGCGGAGCACCGCGTACTCCGCCCGATCCGTGTCTAGGGCTGCCAAAAGCTTCCGCGCCGCCTTCAGCTGCCTCCACACCCTGGGGGCCCCTGTCCTGTGATGAACCTGCTCCAGCTCCCTCACCTGCTGGGTGAGCTCATCTCTCTTAAGTTGCCGGTCCCTATTCTCGGCAGCGGAAATCGCGATAAATTCGCCTCGGAGCACGGCCTTAAGGGCCGCCCACTGTGTCGCGCGGGAGGTATCCCCATTATCGTTCACGGTCTGAAAAGCCAAAATGGCCGCCCTGATCTGATCCACCACCGACCGCCTATGCAAAAGCGTATCTCGGAGCCTCCAAACCCCCCTCGACCGAGCCACCGGCGGAAGAGCGAAAGCGCCCTCAACTGGAGCGTGGTCAGAAAGAGAAAGGACCCCCATGTCTGCATTCGAAGCCAAAAGGAGCAGCGGGCCTGACACTAGAAGGTGGTCTAAGCGCGCATAAGATCTATGGGCGTGTGAGAAATAAGAGTATGCGCGGGTGGTGGGGTGGAGGCAGCGCCACATGTCATGCAGGTCCAGCTCCGCAAGTCGAGTTCGAATCGAGCCCGAAAGCTCACCCAACTGTTGGCGCCGCTGCACAGACCTATCCAGCGCCGCGTCAAAAACCAGATTCAGATCATCCCCCAACACTATGTGCCTATCAGAGGTGAATGCAACGTCGTCCAAGGCCCTGTGTAAGAATTGGTCCTGGTGATCATTGGGGCAATAAACGGAGCCCACAGTCAGTGCTAAGCCCCCCACCTTTATTCTATATACCAGGAGTCTTCCTTTCTGCTCCGCCACCTTGCTCACAACCTCGCCCCTGAACCTTCTAGAAAACAAAATGGCCACCCCTGCCGTCTTGGAAGTGCTAGAGGAGAATAGCTGTGTGGGGAACTTGGGGGTTCGCATCCGCGAGCAGTCCTTAGCCAGCAAGTGGGTCTCTTGCAACAGGCAGATATCCGCTTGTGAGTTTTCCAGCAGGGATAACACTGCCCGCCGCTTAACCGGATTATGCAGCCCTTTCACATTGAGAGTAAGCACCTTAAGAGCCATCAAAGAGAGAGTTCAGGGAGCACATATCAAAAGGCAAAGCCCCGTCAGCAAACACAGAAGGCACCCTTCGAGACCTCAAAACAGAGCAACGTTGAATCCACCATTGGCACAGTACAGTCCCCGAACCCCAACACCCCACGACCAAAACCCCCCCCCGCCCCCACACCAACAAATCCACACCACCCCCCGCAGCTGGCCCCCCCTCTAAGTCCCAAAAACAAAACAGCTGCCCGTCCGCCCCGACCCCTTCCCCCGCTTCTCAAACTTATCAAAAAAGACATTGTCCCAGTCCGGCCCAAAACGGGCAAGGCCATGGAAAGTCAACCTAGTGGACGTCCAGCCACCACCTTCAGCACTCGCCCTTCCTCCCGTGCCACCCCCCGAAACCCCGCACCTGCAGTAAGAATGAGCTAAAGTAGACTCCCCCCGGAGTGAGTTCAGGCCGTCAAGGCCACTTCGCCATTCGCCGCCACTCTGGAGGCCTCCTGGATGGCAGCCGCCATTTCGGCCCGGATTGCAGGCGAGCCCGGGCGCTCCGCCGGGGGAGAGGCCCCCCCCTCAGCTCGTTGCCAGCCGTTACGAGTGCTGCGCCTCCGTCGCGGGGCCGGAGTATCCGTGTCCGTTGCAGTGAGGCCCAGAACCGCGCAAACATCTTGAAGGGACCGAAGTTGATGTAAGACACCGTTCCACCTGAAAATCAGGCGGAAGGGGTGCCCCCAGGAGTACTGCGTCTCATGCTCTCGAAGGAAGTCCGTAGCGATCTTGAAGGATTTCCTCTTCTGTAACGTGACTGTGGATAAGTCCTGAAACAGTGTCACAGGATGGTCCCGGAATCGAAAAGGCTGCTGCCCTCGTGCCTCACGGAGGATTCGCTCCTTCAAAGGAAAGTTCGGGAGGAAGGCCAAAATGTCCGGAGCGGGCGCCGTGGCTCTGCGGGGGCGACCCACCCGGTGTGCCCGGTCAATGCGAATCCGAAAGTCCTCCGGCTCTCCCAGGATCGCTCGGAAGAGGGCCACCAGATATGCCGTCACGTCTTCACCCTCCTCACCAGACGGCACTCCGCGGACCCGTATGTTGTTCCGCCTGGACCGATTTTCAAGGTCCTCGGCGTGGGCCTGTAGCTCAATCTGTTGCTCCCGGAGCCGTAGGACCTCCTGCTGCAGATGGGTGATCTCCTCATCCCTGGAGTGGCCCGCTTCCTCCACTGTGTTCACCCGATCCCCCAGGGAGTCCATCTCTCTTCTCACTTCGCGGACCTCCCCGGCCACTTCATGCTTGAGTGCTTGGAAGTCTTCCCGCAGGGAGCTAAACAGGGACTCGAGAAAGGACCTCGTCACCGGGGGCTCTCCACCTTCTGCCCCCCTGGTTGGTGCCGGGGAGGTCGCGGCCGGTTGAGCACCTCCGCTGCGCAGGGCGCCCCGTCCCAGCATTTCCGGCAAGGTCCGGTCGCCTCTCCGCTGTCCCCTGGCATTCGACATTGTAGAGCAATAACGGACACTGAGGCTCACTGAACAGCAGAGAAAGCAGCTATATGCCAGCCGGGAGTGGTCCACGCAAAGAGCACCAGAAGGGACGAGCTGCCCGGCCGAACTCCACAAAATGGCCGCTCAGTAGTGTCGTAGGGACAATGCCCAAGATGGAGACCCTCTCCCCTTCTCCGATCCGAGAACCAGAAATCCGGCCAGGGGGCTAAGTCACAATGCAACAGTCACCGGGGTCCGCTGCTTCAGGGAGAGATCAGCCTCGGGAGACTCGGTCCTCAATTCCGCACGGACAACCAGCCGAGGCGACCTCCTCCAGCAGGCCTCGTTAAGCCACGGGCTGGCGTAGCGAGGTGGCGCCGACTCCGCCACCGCTCCGCACCTCCGCTCCGCTCCGCTCCGCACAGCCGCTGCTGGACAGCTCCGAGCCGCACGCGGAGCCGTCGCCGAATCCCACTCCGACAGCACATGCACCACAGCGGGCTTCACACCTCAGAGGCCGGTCGCCCCGTCGCGCTCCGAGGGTCGGGAGACTCGCGGCTTCCAGCTCTCACCCGGGTCGTACAGCGGGGTCCGACCTGGGCTACACCGGCCAAAATCTCGTCCCCGACGGCGCAAACCAGGCTCAGCAGGCTCTCCACACCTCCACCGCAAGCACCAGGCCCAGTGGCCACGTGATCCGGGGGGGGAATCAGCGGTTCCAAGCGATGCATGAATTCAGGGGTCCGGGAGCCCTCGGCAAGTGCGACCGCTCAGCCCGCCATCTTGGCCACGCCCAATGTGGATATTTTAAAGGTTTATCCAAGTGCTATGTGCCTGCCAAAACTGTCCTATTTTAGTTTGGCTGTTTAGGTCGAGCCTGGGTAGCGCATGATCTGCCCTCCGAGTCATGCTGTATTCAGGTATAGAGTGAATCTCCGCCCACGTTCCACTCATATTTTTCATTGGCTTGTTTCATTGTCCTCTCTCAACTGTGGCTTTTCATTGGCCAATAGGCTTAGTAGTCTCTCCTTAGCACCCCTTTGTCTCATTTTGTAACCTCCCATGAGGACACACCCTGTTTTCTGCTACTCAGTAGGCTTGAATTATAGCTTGCCAGCATTATTTTCTTATATAGCTTTGTCCTGCCGGCTATTGCAGGCAGGAAACTCTCTCTCCTAATTCTTTAAATAACAAATCTTTATAGGTCTCGCATTGCGAGAGTTTAAGCTATTGGCATTGTAAATGGCAATGTCTTTTATTTATCTGTTTAAAAACAACACATAAATAAAAAAGCATTGTCATTTACAGTGTGAATAGCTCAAACTCTCGTAAATGCGAGAAGTATTGCATTGCAAATGCTTGTTCTACTTGCATCTCACCAAATTACCTTTACATTATTAAAAACAATAATGCATCAATAGAAGAATCTTCTCTAAATCTTAAGAGTAGCCCCACCCATTCACTTCAGATATTTAATTTTGCAATTTCATTAATTTATTTGTTTCCTCCAATTGTGTTGATGCTATTCATTTAATTACATGTCCTCATCAGGGCAATGGCAAAGGGATCAGTGTTTATTAGTTAATGTTACTGCTCAATTTGGTTGACAGAAACGGCAACATTTCATTGTGTACACCATTTACTTTTAATTGAGGTAATAAGTTGTGCTTCCACTTGTTCTTTTACTAGTCAGAATGAGTCATCTATTACCTAAAATTAAGATAGAAAGGTCACCGAGGATAGGTGTTTACATCATGTTTGTTCTATTACGTATTTCCATGAGTGTCTGAAGAAGGACTGTATTAGGTTTGAGACGCTGTTGTTGGCAGAGAATGGTTGTTAATCAACTGTTATTCAAATTTCAGATTTTTGAAATTTGCAATGACATTTTAAGAATAATATTTAAAAAAGCTTTGACCTGTGCTAATCATGAATATGTGGAAAAGATTTTCTTGAGCATCATCGGCACTTGAAGACCACTAGATTAACTAGTGAAGTAGTGTGGCTCACTGGTTAGAGGCGGCAGACCCGAGAGCAGAGGACGGCCTGGGACCAGGGTTCGATTCACGGTGCGGCAGGTTTCCGGACCAGGGTCAGCGGACTCGATAATTCTCTCGCCTCGGTGCCCACTCTGATCAGCGATCACACTCGGCAACTCTGGGCACTAGCTTGCCTCATCTTCACTAACGGCCCCACCAGACCGCCGGGGATGCCTGGTCTCACCCTGGAGATACCCATTAAGGGACCATCTCTCAGGGAAGCCAGGAAGGGTTTCGCAGCGGTCGAAGCGCGGAGGTACCCCTTCGGGAGTGAGTCCTGCGCTATATAAGCACACAATTAATTAATTAATTAATTAGAGGGAAGCAGGGAAAGTTGGTATGGCGGTTTCCAAACTCGCCGAAGAACATGTGCATCAGTGGAAAAGACTGTGATTAAGAAATGGGAGGCCCAGGGTGTTGGTGCTATGGAAGACATGGTCGTTTTGAAAACAATTCATTCATCTTCGAACATGTGAAGAAATAACTAAAAATGTAAGTAAGCAAATGATGAAAGGTCAAGGAAGTAAAGCAAGCAGAGGGAAAATAAAAAATAAAAAGCAGTGAGGACAAATATCTAGGAATTTATTGTTAGAATCAATATGAGTTTATACTTGAAGTCTGAAATGCCCAAGTTATACTACTCTCACTATCCCATCTGCAAATCGCGGATAAAACTTTAACAATTAGATATTGCTTTTGAAGCCTTTGCAAGTCCAAAGCGATGGACCTTCCCAAGACACACCTGGAGGCAAACATGGGTTGAAACAGCTGGGCCGAGGGCCTCCTGGTCACTATCAGCAACTCTGTCCTCAGTTGTCCTATGGGAAGTGAGTTAAATACTAGGCCTATCTCTCGCATGAGAGATTCAAATGGGGGTACCCCAATTTCAATGCAGCTTTAATTAAGCATTGAAACAGAGAGAAGCAAGCAAGAAAGCAGTAAAAAAGACTTAAACATTTGCCAATCGCAATGAAAGGAAAGTATTTTTTTTCTGCCTCTTCATGCCTCTTCAGGGTGCAGCCAACCAGACTGGACAATATATAAGCAAAATTAAGTCATATGACTGAAAATAAGGGACAATGCTTTTTTTATTTTAATGCTTAAAATCATCAGTAGGTCAGAAGGTCTAACAGAGACCTGCAGTAGTTTCTGTAGTTTCTACCATGAGGCTGAGGGATCAGGACCAGATACTCTCTGTCTGTTAGAGGATGGGTTATTGATGTTTATTTATTTTATGTATTTTTAAAGATTTATATAGCGGGAACCCGACTCTGAGCGCTTTATATGTGGTTCAATAAGTAGAAAACAGACAACTAAGAAACATAAAGGCTGACACTATCAATTCCAAATCGAGAGTAGAAGAAAAAATTAAAAACCAGGACATAGACAGCGAGTGCAAACCCTGGTTAGAGAACTGTGTCATGAAAAGGAGTTTGACTTCTATTTTGAATATTGTGATTGAAAGGTTCAGTTAGACTTCAGGAGGCAGTGAGTTCCAGATTCTAGAGGTCAATCATCAATCCCTTGAGGGTCTCAAGGCGCTGAGGAGGTGGGGTCTGCAGATCTGCTTAGCCAAAATGCCAGGCCTTGAGGGTCTTCCTTAAGGTGAATCCAAAGAAGGCTTGGTTGTCGGTTTCCTTTTTCAAAATTTTCCTTTTGAGGTTTCAACAGTAAGATGTTGGTGCTTGTAGACAATCTGACACCTCCAGCCAAATCCAGTTTATCAGCTAGGTACTTTAGTGTGTTGAAGCGTAGGGATTTATGGGTCATACAAGAAATTTTGATTTGTATCCTTGCCTCATAAGAGAGCAAGTTTAGTGCTGTGATGTGGTTGTTCCTTTTGGATTCACTGACAGAATATCGATTTAAAAAATGTAAAAGTAAAAAATATAGAAGAAAAAATAAAGAATACATAAATTTCGAATCCCTTTACTTAAACAGCTAAGTACAGAAATATTGAAGATATTATAGATGTAAAAAAAAGGTTGTACAACATATCAATATATATATTACCTACAGGCAATAGCCAGTAGGTATATATAGTTAGGATCTAGCTACCATAGGAAATCCGCAACATTCTATTGGGAATAACTTTGGCACCGGTTGAGGAATTTGCGTTAATTTTCCAAAATTTAGGCCAGCTCCGCTCCTTCCCTGGATGTTTCGGGGGATTCGGCATGCGGGGTCCGAGAAAAAAGGGGGGTCCCAAAGCGTGTTTTCCCCATGTTAATTTCCATAGGACGAATAGACAAGACTACAGCCCGAACCGCTGAATGGAATTACACCAGACTTTGCAAAATTGTAGGGACTGGTACGCAAAACTGCCTTTTCTATATTTGGTGAAAATTTCTCCAGTGGTTTTTATGAAAATTAACTTCAAAAACACATATATATCTGGGCGGAGCCTAACCACACATCTCATCGTGAGATCTGATTGGCTGTCAGCACTTCATCCAAGAAGTGTTGGCAGCCATCTTGGGACCAATATACATGATAGCACCTCATTAAAAAGCATTGTAGTTAATAGTTACATTATAAATCATTTGTTGATGGTACCATACTCATTTTAGGAATTGTGGTGTGTTCTAAGGTGATTTTACCATGAGAAAAAGCCTTCTGCTGGGATATCATGAATCATGTTTGAAAGAAAACTATTATCTCATGCTTTTCCCACAGTGGTTTGGAAGCGGATCTATAAGCTAAACTGAAAGCATATTTTCTGTAAATTCACATTATCTTTCTCAGTCATGTGAGAATGAAGTCTGACATTCTCAGTAAAACATGTACATACAACAAGGTCAGTTGAATCCTTTGTGTTCTACTGCAGCCTCCTAGAGTGTTCTAAAGAACAACTAGAGCGCTAACAGTCCTACTTACTACAAAGGTATGGCACACCTGAAGCCATCTTGATTGGAATAAAGTGGTAACTCTTAAAACATTTAATTTAAAAAGGAACAAAATGAGGGGGTATATTTTGCCATATAAAGTATGATTAGTGCTGCAGAAAAATAATTGGGGCACATTTTGAGTGACTTCTCAAATCCTCTTCTATTTCATTAAAAAATTCTGTCATGCAGTCTCCCAAGATTGCCACCAGAGACAAAAGAGCCCAAATGTAGCCCAAATATCACCCAGATGTAGCCCAAGTATAGCCCAATTACAGAATGTCCCAGAGTGTTCTAAAGAACAACTAGAGCGCTAACAGTCTTACTTATAACAAAAGTGTGGCACACCAGAAGCCATCTTGATTGGAATGAAGTGGTAAGTCTAAAAACATTTAATTTAAAAAGGAACAAAATGAAGGGGTTCATTTTGCCATAGAAAGTATGATTAGTGCTGCAGAAAGAGAAATTAGGGCACATTTTGAGTGACTTCTCAAATCCTCTTCTATTTCATTAAAACAATTCTGACATGCAGTCTCCCAAGATGGCCACCAGAGGCAAAATAGCCCAAATGTAGCCCAAATATCACCCAGGTGTAGCCCAAGTATAGCCCAATGACAGAATGTCCCAGAGTTTTCTAAAGAACAACTAGAGCGCTAACAGTCTTACTTATGACAAAAGTATGGCACACCAGAAGCCATCTTGATTGGAATGAAGTGGTAAGTCTGAAAACATTTAATTTAAAAAGGAACAAAATGAGGGGGCTCATTTTGCCATAGAAAGTATGATTAGTGCTTCAGAAAGAAAAATTAGGGCACATTTTGAGTGAATTCTCAAATCCTCTTCTATTTCATTAAAAAAAATTCTGCCATGCAGACTGAAACATGCACTTTGAACACCAGCAACAGACTTCCCTGGTGAGCAGTAGCTTTACTACAGTGATCTAATGAGCAACTAGAGTGCTAACATTCAGAATTTATGGCAAATGTGTGACACATCTGAATGCCTTCTTGATGGAACCAAAGTAAACAAGCATTGAAAATGCAATAGATCTTGCCCTCGTTTAAGTTAAAGCCATTCTGTTTGTAATGAGGTGGCTTTTTAGCTTTGCTTTTATTCGTTTTTTTAAAACTTTCATGTAAATAACATGCATATGTATGCATATATGTATATGTATGCATGCATTTATATTTGTATTTATATAGATATGCAGATTATATATGTTTATATATGTATGTATATATATATAGATATTGTGGTGCAGACGGACAGCGGTATCAGTTTGCCAATCTTAAACTCACCCACTGGGGACAAACACTTCATTAGAACGGCAGCATCCATTGGGATATGGACTACAAGGACCAACAGGCAAACGTGCTAACGTCCACATGGGCGGGGTTTGGTCGAGTATTTTACCGGATGAGTCCGCAGACTGCTGTTCTAATTGCCATTACAGCCGTGACCAAGGTTAACTCCGAAACGCGTCGGCGAAATGCAGGCAATACCATGCGAGCTGAGGTGACAAGCTGACTCTGCTGGGGACTACAATAAACGTGTGTCAACTCCGCTGGTGTGTGCTCCTTCATTGAGGGCAACCTTGTGTTTTGATGTTTAGCGGCTAGCTCAGCCGCGAAGGAGCCCCGCTGCCGTGGATGGCAGATCTGCACCGCTCGGAAACACGAACGATGAACAGACTGTGGGGGCCATTATTGTGGTGCAGACGGACAGCGGTATCAGTTTGCCAATCTTAAACTCACCCACTGGGGACAAACACTTCATTAGAACGGCAGCATCCATTGGGATATGGACTACAAGGACCAACAGGCAATCGTGCTAACGTCCACATGGGCGGGGTTTGGTCGAGTATTTTACCGGATGAGTCCACAGACTGCTGTTCTAATTGCCATTACAGCCGTGACCAAGGTTAACTCCGAAACGCGTCGGCGAAATGCAGGCAATACCATGCGAGCTGAGGTGACAAGCTGACTCTGTTGGGGACTACAATAAACATGTGTCAACTCCGCTGGTGTGTCCTTCTTCATTGAGGGCAACCTTGTGTTTTGATGTTTAGCGGCTAGCTCAGCCGCGAAGGAGCCCCGCTGCCGTGGATGGCAGATCTGCACCGCTCGAAAACACGAACGATGAACAGACTGTGGAGGCCATTATTGTGGTGCAGACGGACAGCAGTATCAGTTTGCCAATCTTAAACTCACCCACTGGGGACAAACACTTCATTAGAACGGCAGCATCCATTGGGATATGGACTACAAGGACCAACAGGCAATCGTGCTAACGTCCACATGGGCGGGGTTTGGTCGAGTATTTTACCGGATGAGTCCGCAGACTGCTGTTCTAATTGCCATTACAGCCGTGACCAAGGTTAACTCCGAAACGCGTCGGCGAAATGCAGGCAATACCATGCGAGCTGAGGTGACAAGCTGACTCTGCTGGGGACTACAATAAACGTGTGTCAACTCCGCTGGTGTGTGCTCCTTCATTGAGGGCAACCTTGTGTTTTGATGTTTAGCGGCTAGCTCAGCCGCGAAGGAGCCCCGCTGCCGTGGATGGCAGATCTGCACCGCTCGAAAACACGAACGATGAACAGACTGTGGAGGCCATTATTGTGGTGCAGACGGACAGCGGTATCAGTTTGCCAATCTTACACTCACCCACTGGGGACAAACACTTCATTAGAACGGCAGCATCTATTGGGATATGGACTACAAGGACCAACAGGCAATCGTGCTAACGTCCACATGGGCGGGGTTTGGTCGAGTATTTTACCGGATGAGTCCGCAGACTGCTGTTCTAATTGCCATTACAGCTGTGACCAAGGTTAACTCCGAAACGCGTCGGCGAAATGCAGGCAATACCATGCGAGCTGAGGTGACAAGCTGACTCTGCTGGGGACTATAATAAACGTGTGTCAACTCCGCTGGTGTGTGCTCCTTCATTGAGGGCAACCTTGTGTTTTGATGTTTAGCGGCTAGCTCAGCCGCGAAGGAGCCCCGCTGCCGTGGATGGCAGATCTGCACCGCTCGGAAACACGAACGATGAACAGACTGTGGAGGCCATTATTGTGGTGCAGACGGACAGCGGTATCAGTTTGCCAATCTTAAACTCACCCACTGGGGACAAAAACTTCATTAGAACGGCAGCATCCATTGGGATATGGACTACAAGGACCAACAGGCAATCGTGCTAACGTCCACATGGGCGGGGTTTGGTCGAGTATTTTACCGGATGAGTCCGCAGACTGCTGTTCTAATTGCCATTACAGCCGTGACCAAGGTTAACTCCGAAAAGCGTTGGCGAAATGCAGGCAATACCATGCGAGCTGAGGTGACAAGCTGACTCTGCTGGGGACTACAATAAACGTGTGTCAACTCCGCTGGTGTGTGCTCCTTCATTGAGGGCAACCTTGTGTTTTGATGTTTAGCGGCTAGCTCAGCCGCGAAGGAGCCCCGCTGCCGTGGATGGCAGATCTGCACCGCTCGAAAACACGAACGATGAATAGACTGTGGAGGCCATTATTGTGGTGCAGACGGACAGCGGTATCAGTTTGCCAATCTTAAACTCACCCACTGGGGACAAACACTTCATTAGAACGGCAGCATCCATTGGGATATGGACTACAAGGACCAACAGGCAATCGTGCTAACGTCCACATGGGCGGGGTTTGGTCGAGTATTTTACCGGATGAGTCCGCAGACTGCTGTTCTAATTGCCATTACAGCCGTGACCAAGGTTAACTCCGAAACGCGTCGGCGAAATGCAGGCAATACCATGCGAGCTGAGGTGACAAGCTGACTCTGCTGGGGACCCCAATAAACGTGTGTCAACTCCGCTGGTGTGTGCGCCTTCATTGAGGGCAACCTTGTGTTTTGATATATAGATATATATACACTTACATATATATAAATGCATATGGTCCAGCCGCAGAGCTACGCACCGCCAGTAAGTGCGCCGCCATTACCCAGCCTTGGACCACCTTTGTGACTCGTGAATATCGAACCTTGGGTAACGGACGCTGCCAGATACTGGAATTTGGGATGGTTCCGCAGCATTCTTGAAAGTGGGTCTGCAGTGCGGAGCAACACGGAATTGGAGACTATCTCCATCGAAACATTAAAATTGAAAAAGGCAGCCCACTGGAGGGTTTATAATGTTTTGGACTGAATTGTGAAAACCACACATACCATCAGGCACTGTAAAATATTATCATGTCAATGCCCACTAGAGGGCTGAGAATGGTTAAAGATCTGCACTTGTGGGGACTCACAATCAGTTTCATTTTTTGCTTGGGCCCACCTCAGAAGAAGTTCCAAGAGGGCATGAAACGCGTCAGGATCGCCCAAAATTGCTCGAATAAATGCTTTGAAAGCACCGTGTTGCGTGTGCGGCTCATCGTTTCCTTGAAGGTGGAGAAAATGTTGTAATGTGTAGCGGCCTGGTCCTGCCGCAGAGCTACGCACCGCCAGTAAGTGTGCCGCCAATACCCGGCCTTGGACCATCTTTGTGACTCGTAAATATTGAACCTTGGGCAACGGACGCTGCCAGATACTGGAATTCGGCATGGTTCCGCAGCAGTCTTGAAAGTGGGTCTGCAGTGCGGAGCAACACGGAATTGGAGACTATCTCCATCGAGACATTAAAATTGAAAAAGGCAGCCCATGAGAGTTTGTAATGTTTTGGGCTGAATTGTGAAAACCACACATACCATCATGCACTGTAAAATATGATCATGTCGATGCCCACTAGAGGGCCGAGAATGGTTAAAGATCTGCACTTGTGGGGACTCACAATCAGTTTCTTTTTTTTCCCAGGGCTCACCTCAGAATAAGTTCCACGATCGAATGAAACGCATCAGGATCGCCCAAAATTGCTCGAATAAATGCTTTGAAAGCACTGTGTTGCGTGTGCGGCTCATCATTTCCTTGAAGGGGGAGAAAGTGTTGTAATGTGTAGCGCCTTGGTCCTGCCACAGAGCTAGGCAACGCCAGTAAGTGCGGCGCCATTAACCAACCTTGGACCACCTTTGTGACTCGTGAACATCGAACGTTGGGTAACGGGCACTGCCAGATACTGGAATTTGGCATGGTTCCACAGCAGTCTTGAAAGTGGGTCTGCAGTGCGAAGCAACACGGAATTGGAGACTATCTCCATCGAGACATTAAAATTGAAAAAGGCAGTCCACTTGATGGTTTGTAATGTTTTGGACTGAATTGTGAATACCACACATACCATCATGCACTGTAAAATATTATAATGTTGATGCCCACTAGAGGGCAGAGAATGGTTAAAGATCTGCACTTGTGGGGACTCACAATCAGTTTCTTTTTTGCCAGGGCTCACCTCAGAAGAAGTTCCAAGATGGAATGAAACGTGTCAGGATCGCCCAAAATTGCTCGAATAAATTCTTTGAAAGCACTGTGTTGCGTATGCGGCTCATCATTTCCTTGAAGGGGGGGAAAGTGTTGTAATGTATAGCGGCTTGGTCCTGCCGCAGAGCTAAGCACCGCCAGTAAGTGCGCCGCCATTACCCAGCCTTGGATCACGTTTGTGACTCGTGAATATCGAACCTTGGGTAACGAACGCTGCCAGATACTGGAATTTGGAATGGTTCTGCAGCAGTCTTGAAAGTGGGTCTGCAGTGCAGAGCAACACGGAATTGGAGACTATCACCATTGAGACATTAAAATTGAAAATGGAAGCCCACTGGAGGGTTTGTAATGTTTTGGACTGAATTGTGAAAACCACACATACCATCATGCACTGTAAAATATTATCATGTTGATGCCCACTAGAGGGCCGCAAATGGTTAAAGATCTGCACTTGTGGGGACTCACAATCAGTTTCTTTTTTGCCAGGGATCACCTCAGAAGAAGTTCCAAGATGGAATGAAACGCGCCAGGATCGCCCAAACTTGCTTGAATAAATGCTTTGAAAGCACTGTGTTACATGTGCGGCTCATCGTTTTCTTGAAGGGGGAGACAGTGTTGTAATGTGTAGCGGCTTGGTCCTGCCGCAGAGCTACGCACCGCCAGTAAGTGGGCCGCCATTACCCACCCTTGGGCCACCTTTGTTTACTCGTGAATATCGAACCTTGGGTAACGGACGCTGCCAGATACTGGAATTTGGCATGGTTCCGCAGCAGTCTTGAAAGTGGTTCTGCAGTGTGGAGCAACACGGACTTGGAGACTATCTCCATCGAGACATTAAAATTAAAAAAGTCAGCCCACTGGAGGGTTTGTAATGTTTTGGACTGAATTGTGAAAACCACACATACCATCATGCACTGTAAAATATTATCATGTTGATGCCCACTGGAGGGCCGAGAATGGTTAAAGATCTGCACTTGTGGGAACGCACAATCAGTTTCTTTTTTGCCAGGGCTCACCTCAGAAGAAGTTCCAAGATGGAATGAAACGCGTCAGGATCGCCCAAAATTGCTTGAATAAATGCTTTGAAAGCACCGTGTTGCGTGAGCGGCTCATCGTTTCCTTGAAGGGGGAGAAAGTGTTGTAATATGCATAAATATGCATATATATATGTGTATATGTGTGCGTGTAGAGAGAAGTAGAGAGGTAGAGGTGTAGAGGTAGAGAGGTAGAGGTAGAGACTAGTAGAGAGTGAAGTAGAGAGAGGTAGAGAGTAGAGAGTGAGTAATAGAGAGTAGAGAGTGAGTAGTAGAGAGTAGTAGAGAGCAGTAGAGAGAGTAGCAGAGAGTGAGTAGTAGAGAGTAGTAGAGTGAGTAGTAGAGAGCAGTAGAGAGTGAGTAGTAGAGAGTAGTAAATAGTGAGTATTATAGAGTAGTAGAGAGTGAGTAGTAGAGACTGAGTAGTAGAGAGTAGTAGAGAGTGAGTAGCAGAGAGAGAGAATAGTAGAGAGTAGTAGAGAGTGAGTAGTAGAGTGAGTAGTAGAGAGTAGTAGAGAGAGTAGTAGAGAGTGAGTAGTAGAGAGTAGTAGAGAGTGAGTAGTTGAGTGAGTAGTAGAGATTGAGTAGTAGAGAGTAGTAGAGAGAGAGTGAGTAGTATAGAGTAGTAGAGAGTGAGAAGTAGAGAGTGAGTAGTAGAGAGTAGTAGAGAGTGAGTAGTAAACAGTGAGTAGTAGAGAGAGAGTAGTAGAGAGTGAGTAGTAGAGAGTAGAGAGTAGTAGAGAGGGAGTAGTAGATAGTGAGTAGTAGGGAGTGAGTAGTAGAGAGAGAGTAGTAGAGAGTAGTAGAGTAGTAGAGAATGAGTAGTAGAGAGTGAGTATTAGAGAGTAGTGGAGTAGTAGAGAGTAAGTAGTAGATAGTAGTGCAGAATATTCCAAAGTTTGGCACAGCACCACTTGCACAATAAGTCCAATCAAATCATGTCACTTAGAGTCCTTATTGATGTGCTGAATCTTGGTGTATATTCAAATGCTTTTATTCTCCGTAAGTTTATGTACCACAGCCAGCCAACGCGTTTCGTTCTGTACAATAGAACTTCTTCAGGGCGTTCTTATTTTCTTCAAGTTATGTTGGTATCCTGTTGTCATATAACTAGACATTTCTTCCAAATGTTAGACGAGACGTAAGTACATTCTTATTCAAAGTGACTAAGTATCAATTTTACCCACACAATTCGGGCAGACTTGAATAATTTATAGCATCCTCAAAGTCAGTCTTTCAGAAATTCCAAAGTATAGGACATGATAATCCAAATCCAAATGTTTCTCAAGAAAAGTCATTTTCAATCGTTCGGAATATCGGCGTTTGGCCAGATGTGACCCAGGGACCCCCAGTATGCAAGGGGAATTAGTCCCCCCTCTGCAAACACGCTAGTGGCTTACGTTGCAGAGAGGTGTAAAAAGGGACATAGCCTCATTACACCTCTGTGCAATGCAGCCCCCTGGAGCATAGTGGAGGTCCCAGGTGGGCTAGTTGGCCCCCAGGCACCCCCAGTATGCAAGGGGAATTAGTTCCCCCTCTTCAAACATGCACGGGGCTGCGTTGCAGAGAGGTGTAAAAAAGGGTGTGGCTTCATTACACCTCTCTGCAATGCAGTCCCCTGGCGCATACTGGAGATTCCTGGTGGGCTTTCAGGTCTTATATAGTTAGGAATTAGCATTAAAAAAAACTTTGAAATTCACTGAAAACTACATAGGTTTCAGGCCTTATATAGTTAGGAATTAGCATTTAAAAACCTTGCAAATTCACTGAAGAAACCGTAGGTTTCAGGCCTCATATAGTTAGGAATTAGCATTTAAAAAACCTTTGAAATTCACTGGAAAAACCATAGGTTTCAAGCCCTATATAGTTAGGAATTAGCATTTAAAAACCTTTAAAATTCACTTAAAAAACTATAAGTTTTAGGGGTGTTATAGTTAGCTGGACAATTCACTCATACAAAACCATTGAAATTGCTCCTATATAGTTAGTTGTACTAACTATATTTCGCACACCCGCAATCCACTGCTGATGATGTCACATATTACATCATTCATGACATGGTCAGTGACATCACTGATGACATCTTAAATGACATCACTGATGACATCACTGATGACATCATCCACGTGATAATCACATACACCTTTTCATACACTAGTAAAATCTTTCATCACTCTTTGTAAAATACAGAGTATCATATTTGAATCCATTGTTACAGCAATACAAGTATCCAAAAACCCACTCAGTGATTCATAGATGTATACACACATCTAATCACTTACCTGTTGATTTACTCATACATGCTGTCAATGAACAATAGAACACTATCAAAAATACTTATACACCTAAATCGACATTACACACCAGCACACATCCTATTCACATATGAAGTCATCCTACTCACTTATGCAAACAATGGATCATACTTACATATTTACCTAGCTACACACTTATAAAAACACAACTTCATCTATTCATTTAGATAGTAAGTCATACTTAGTGAATTATAAAATCATTATTACAAGTATAAAGTTATTCATACAGTCACTCACACAATCATTGAGTCTTATGTATACTTATTTATATACAACTGAAACATACACTGCCTTTTATTTTTCTAGTTTGTTGGACATGTACCATTGAGAAATATATTTGCTCATCACCACACCCATAAAGATATTCACTCACCCAAACAACTGTTAGAGCATGTAGTTTTAACTTCAGTAATCTTGTGAATCAACTATTCACATATCTTTGGGCAGTCACACACCCCCCACCAAACCATTAAACACATTCACTCTCCCATACAAATACTCAGTTAACTAATCAATAACTAATATAGACTTTCACTTTCAAACTACAGTTCATAAATAGTTAAAATACTATTAAAACCTAGTAATATTTTCAACTGAATCTAAAATCAGATAACATTAGTTCATGTTTAAAATATCAACCGTGTACTAAATAAGCAACAATAAGATATGTAAACATAATACACATTAAAACCTCTCAGGGAAGGACCTAAGTTAATAATTGATATTGCCTATGTGGGCTTAGGTCCTAATGATTGTGCAAATTAAGCTAGTGCAGTTGATTCAAGTTGGTTGGATGTGCAAAATGCGCGAAATATAGTTAGTACAACTAACTATATAGGAGAAATTTCAATGGTTTTGTAATTGTCCCGCTAACTATAACACCCCTAAAACGTATAGTTTTTTAAGTGAATTTTAAAGGTTTTTTAAATGCTAATTCCTAACTATATAGGGCCTGAAACCTATGCTTTTTTCAGTGAGTATATATATATATATATATATATATCACCAACAATCCTTCCTGACGAAAAGATGAGAGGCCACAAGGGGATTAGGGAACAAGCTTGCCGTTTTATTCAGTAACTCCAGAACAAGGCGAATGCATTTCGGCGTTGGCCTTCTTCAGCGCCTTCCTCTTAAACGACCTTCGTCCCAATAAGCTCCTCCTGTGTTAAGTACCTTCAGGCACTGAGTTCCCTCCCCCATGCAGTCTGCACAGCATTGGTAGTCCGTTTTGATTGTCGCAGACTCCCATTCCCAGCATGCACTGTTTCAATGGTTTTGTAATTGTCCCGCTAACTATAACACCCCTAAAACTTATAGTTTTTTAAGTGAATTTTAAAGGTTTTTTAAATGCTAATTCCTAAATATATAGGGCCTGAAACCTATGCTTTTTTCAGTGAGTATATATATATATATATATATATATATATATATATATATATATATATATATATATATATATATATATATATATATATTATATGAAAAAGATCTCGCCAGACGCCCACAGTGCCACCCAACTCGTTCCTGTCGGCAAAAAATGACGAAGAGTGGAGACCCAATTCTGGTGCAAAACAGAGGTGCTTTATTAGTGCCTTTCAACGCTCAGCATTCCCGCCATGATGTGTTTCGCCTGTATCCACAGGCTTGATCACATGATGTGTTTGTTAGAACAAGGGGAGGTACTTATAGTTAATACAGAAGGCGGACTGTTTCTATCACTATTCTCTTTAGTGATGTTTAACAAGGAAACTATGAACAGACTATGGCTAGATGTTGATCGAATCTGCTTGTAGTGCAAACAATTATAAATCACATGCAACCTTATACACAATTTATACAATATTATAAATATGTGCAAAATACGCAAATGGCAATAAATACATATATGAAAATCGTTAAAAACATATTTATATATCATTGTCCGCGTCTTTAGTTTCCAGGTTAAAAAACATGTACAAAATATATCCCAAGTGGGATAAAATAAAGTGCCTGTGCAATGTTGTCCCAACATGTAAACCACTTGTACCTCTTCCTACAGTGCAGAACAACTGTGCAAATATAGTGCAAATATAACCATAAAGTGTATAGTGTTAATTGATAAATTAGAATTCATTGTTTAGAAAGGAAGAGCCGCTAAAAAATGTATTTGTTCCTATTAGTTCTGTTAGAGGCAGGCTATACTATTTTTGTTGACCCCCCACTCACGATGTTAAATGGTGGAGTCATCTGGGTATTACCTAGATATATAGATAAGACCTGATATGATTAATTTCACTAGATAGGACTCCCCGAGGATCTATAAACATGTATAAAGATCGTCACTTACGTTGAGCCCCCCCGGGGTTCTACTATCAAGCTCTAGTATATATCTGGTCTCAAGGACCCGTAGTAGCGCATCTCTATTGCCACCCCGTTTCAGTGGCATCACACAATCGATGATATAGTATTGTAGATGCTTTGGGACACTGTCGTGGGTGCTCTCAAAATGCCGGGCCACCGGGTATGCTTGGTCTTTAGTAGTGATGGCCCTTATGTGTTGCAAGATCCGCTTGTGAGCCGGCAGTCGGGTACTCCCTACATACCGTAGCTCACAAGGGCATTGCAAAACATATACTGCAAATTCCGTTTTGCAGGTCTGCTGTTTTGTTATTGGTACAGGAGCATCCTTAAAGGGAACCTGGTATTGAGTTTTGTTGCAGCCATATCTGCACGCTTTGCAGTTGGGGCACTTTTTAAATCTTTGTTTAGTGCCATCCAAGTTGCAGACATAGGCTGCTCCAGGTAGTTCTTAACTAGTTTATCAGATATGGAAGTGGATTTCCTGAAGGTCAAGTTAAGTTTCTTTCCCACTGTACCTCCAATGACAGGATCCCCTGTCACCAGGTTCCAGTTACAGGTAAAGATCTTTCTGATCTCTTTAAATTGTCGATTGTATGTGACAATGACCCTGGGTTGCTCTGATGTATTCTCCTCATTAGTTACATTGTCAGATGCTCTTGGTATAAGGGCCTGTGTTCTAGTAATGGTATTTGAATGATTTATTGCTTTCTCAAGTTTCAAGTTTCAATACTTTATTCAACAGCATTGTCATAAAAGCATTTTGTCCCTATTCTAATCAGAAATAAATACTATTCTAAGTTTAAGATCAATTTAAGATACACATTAAATACAAATTGCTGACGAATTCATTTCACTTAAAAGGAACTTCTATAGTTAAAAAAGGAATTAGGGTGTCTATGCCTGAAGCATTAAGAGTAAATCTAGTTAAAAATGACATACTAATCAACATTAATAATTTATTGCATTTTAAAGTGCGGGTGCGAATAATCCAGGCCCATCCCAGATATTTAGCTATGGCAATTGCTAGATTGGGAGCACAATTTGATCTTAGTATTCTTAATGCTTCTAGGTATTTATTTGTGCCCAAATTTTTGCACACTGGTTTTAGCCGTCTGCTTCTTGGGGCAGCATACAAGGGGCATACAAACAGAAAGTTGTGGATGTCCTCAACGCAAACCTTGCAATAACAACATGTATTAGCATTACTTGGTGACCATTTTACAGTAAAAGCATTTAGGGGTAGACAGCCAACTCTAAACTGGAAATATAGCTTTCTTTCCAAGGGTTTTGTGATCAGGTCCCAGTACTGTTCACAATTTGGAGTTAATTTGCACTCCAAATATTGGGCTGTCAGCATGGAGGGTTGATGAGCCATTAATACAGTTTGATGTACCATGTCCCAATACATTTTTTTCAACAACACCTTGGGTGGAAAGGCAGAAGGGTCGGTAGTAGTCCATAGGTGGTCTAAATGTAGTTTTTGTAGCAAGTTCCTAATTTCTTTAAGCCAAGTTATTTTATGAAACCGATCAGAGCTAATAAAGTCCATAAGGGCAGATGCATAATGGCCCAGTTCAGGTGTTGTCTTTATGCGCCTCCAGTATAAAAGTGGGCGCAATCGAGCCATATCCTCAATCTTTTTCCTTCCAAGATCGTATAGGAGAGGGAGCGATGGAGTGCTCTGCGGAACACCAACCAACCGGCGAAGGAATTTGTTCTCTGCAGTGGCCAAGACGCCCAGATTGGCAAAGCCCCAAAGCTCTGATCCATATAGACAGGTGCCCAGCACTTTCATACTATAAATCTCCATAGAAGGCTGGATGGGTTTTGTGAAAGAAGATTTATGTTTATGTGCTACGGCCCCGGCCAGCTGATGGATCTTTAAGACCACGGAGTCAATGTGTGATTTCCAATTCATGCTACCCTGCAATGAAATCCCAAGATATGTAAAAGCATTCACCTCTTCCAAAACGGACCCATTGAAATTTATTTTGCCCTTGAATTGCTTAGCGGGATTCAAGTTCATAAACTTGGTCTTTGTGGTGTTTAGTTCCAAGCCACGAATCCGACAGAAATCTCCAAATGCATCAATTGTCTTTTGTAATCCGCTAGGGGTACGCGAGACCAGCAGAGTGTCATCAGCAAACTTTAATACTGGGACCCGCTCCCCATCTAGCATAGGGGCATCAGTTGGTGATTTCTTTAGATGGTCTACTACACCGTTGATATAGAGGGAGAATAAGGCGGGGGCCAGGACGCATCCCTGCCTCACCCCACGCTCCACGGGGAAGGAATCAGTGACGTCTCCCTGTGCACCCCACCTAATTCTGTTGTGGTTGTTTTCGTGCATGCGCACTAACAAAGTCAGTAGTTCGGGGCTAATTCCAAGCTCGCTAAGAACAATCCATAGTTTTTGACGAGGTACTAAGTCAAACGCTGACTTTAAATCAACAAAAACGGCGTATAATGGCCCATTTGTCAAGGTTAGGCTTTTCCAGTAGAGGGTCAAGAAGTGGAATACCTGATCGACCGAGCTGGTTAGGGGGCGGAAGCCAGCTTGATACCGGGAAAGGATATCCTTATCATCTATCCAGGCTTGCATTTTATTTTGTATCATTCTACCCATCAGTTTTTGTGCTGAGTCGATAAGGCTGATGGGCCTATAATTACTAGGTAAAGCCTTTTCCCCCTTTTTAAAAACTGGAATGATCTCCGCGCCCTTCCATGAGGCTGGTGTCTCAGCTCCTTGAGCAATAGAATTTGCGAGCCAGGCAAAATATTGACACCAGTTTGCCCGGTCAGATAGAAATACATCTGCCGGTATTCCATCAATACCTGGAGCCCTACCTCTTGTCCCCCATCTAATGCTACCTTTACATCCCCACATGAGAATACATCATAACTATAAAATGCCATTTTGGGGGGCGGGAGGTAGCCCGAAGGTGAGTTGTCAGCATATTGCGGTTTAAAGAAATCCACCCAAGCTTCCTTTGCCACATGATTTTTTGGACACTCTGCAGCCCCCCCTGCCCCACTTTAAGATAGCCCAAAACTCCTTCTGCTGTTTAGCTGTGCAGGCTTTTTTAAGATCTTACCATTGATTTTTGTCCCACATCCTTTTAGCCCTACCTTTAGCCTTTCTATATTCGTCCCTGGCCTTTAACACTCCTACTTTACTCCTTAGCGCTAGACTGAGATTCTGCCGGGCCTTTCTGCATGAATGGTCATACCATCCTTTAATTCTCTGGGGGCAAACACCCCTCCTTTGTTTAACCTTCTTTAGAAAGAACCCCTGTATGTTAAGGAAGAATTTGGGATGTGACTCTTCAATTAATTTATTAAAATTAGGTTCCTTACAGAGGTCCTGCAGTCTACTAATCTCTCTTGCGACTGACTTCAATAGACCCTGCATTTCCCATGGCTTATCCATCAGGGTTTCTCATTTTACGTGACGATGGTTATTAGATGAAATGATGTCTAATGGCATAACGCCCCTTTCAGAGTTTGGCAATGTTACTCCTTGGTCCAGTTTGAAGAGCAGGCACAACAGATTGTGGTCACTCTCCAATCTTGGTGTCACTTTCATATCTATCACACTATGCCATTCTCTGACATCTATAAGGATATAATTTATCCAACTAGTTGCCCTTGTGTTGTCAAAGGTATGAGCACCCTGGGGGTCGGAGGGGGTGCAGCCATTTGTTGCCCTCAGTCCCCTAGCCAAACACAATCTCTTTATTTGTACTGCCACTTCAGACCATTTCTTTGCCATGGGTAAATCTAGTTGAGGGACTCCCCATTTAGTGTCTTCCTCTAGGGATATTTCATTATCCTCTTGTCCTAGAGGCTCAAATGTTGTATTCATGTCACCCCCCACTAAAATGGTAATATGCATTGGAAGATTCTCTAGATCATTATCTAGTGCAGTTACCACCTCTGAAGCTTTGCCCCCTATTGTTCCCCTGACGTAAATGTTATAGAGGGCCATCTCATGGCTATCAGCCCAGGTTGTCACAATTGGGAGTAAGTCACAGCTGATAGCGGGTTTTGCTCTAATTTTACATTGGAGTGAGTGGCGTACCCATGTAATTAGTCCCCCTGAGGGCCGTCCTTTTGGATTTTTTTTCGCGGGGACAAAGAAATTTAAAAAACCCTGACGGTGGACTGGGTTCACTGCCCATGTTTCCTGGAACATAATTACATCATGGCTGTCAACAAATTCGCCCCATTCTGGGGACTCAAGTTTGTGGGAAATTCCCGCCAAATTCCAGGATAAGATTTTAAGACCTTCCTTCGGCGGGCTAGGCCTCCCATTCAATGGTGGAACATTTTGGGCCAACGGGGGTTGAGCCAGAGAGGATGGGAGGCTAGTTGCCCTGTTTTTTTCAGTGAGGTGGGGGATGGGAGTCAAATTCCCATTAGTACAAGATGGAACCCCAGTGCGACAGGATGTCCTTTCACTAGTGTTAATAACAATAAGCTTTTTAACAATACCAATTCCCCTCTCTTGTGACTCAGCTGTGTTACCCTTATCTATACTCATCCTCCCTTTCAGTCAATCACACTCATTGAGGTCTGAAAGGGCAGAGTATCTATTTTCTATCGTTATGCCCCAATTACTTCTTACACCAAGGGGTTTGCTTTTTCTTACCACAGAATTCCATTTTGTTCTGAGGACTGTGGGATTTAATATATTCCCTTTCTTTGCATAGAAAAAGTCTAGCGTTAGAGGAACTATCTCTGTGGATCTGCGCTGGGGAGGGTATATATTTGCTAGGATGTTTGGCAGCACTTCAGGATCAGAGAAGTGTAACACCACACAATCCTCTCTAAATTTCTTGCTGCCACCCCCTATCCATTCTACTCTTCTAGCCTTCACAACTTCATATGCCAACTGGTCCATTCCCCCCGGAGAAAAAGCCATGTTCCTTGATAGCCAGTGTAATGATTTATTTATTAGGGAAGAAGGGTTCTCTTCTTGCCCAGATTCTAAACGGGGGACGTTTGCTAAGACCAATACCAAGGGAGATGCCTCTACGATTAATTCTACTGGGCCCTTCTCTATGTTTGAGTCTATCAGCCTGTCCCTTTGCATAGGCCCTTCCAAGTTTCCGTTGTTATTATCCTGTCCCCTGGAGCCTCCCCCTCCGAAATCATTGGACAACATAGGAATAAGGGGGGTATTTTCCAAGGGTTCTGAGTATTCTTTGACTCGACTCTGAGTGTTTCCTGAGTAGCAATTTTTGCTGTCTCATCTAGTGTTTTTTGCAAGAGTCCTCCCAGCCTATTCACCTCTTCAGTGAGGTGATCTATTTTGTTTAGGAGGGGTTTAGTTATGGTCTTAATTTTATTATTCAGGGCGTTTAGTAATTTCTTAAATTGGTCTTCGTCCAAAAGTAACTTCCCCCCAGTAGGACCCCTTATATCTTCTCCAGTATTTTTCGGTGGGGATGTATCTGGGCGTTTTTTACCAGAACGAAGCCCGCCCTTTTTGTGAGTCTTTTCTCCCCCCTTAGCTGCTCTAGGGGCTGGAACCGGTGCTGGGGGCTCCTCTTCTAGCAGTACTATATCTTCATCAGGTATGCTCTCAGTGACTGATTCGGCAATAGCTACTAATAGCTGGGTTAAAGGGTTATTCTCAGGTTGCTGGAAGACCTCATTGCTAATTTCCAAGGCAGGTGTGTCAAGGGATGAATTATCAAGTGCTGGCAGAACAGGGGAGAGACTCAGTCCCAGTGAGGATCTCCTATCACTGTTTATTTTTGCGACAACTTGTACCATATAATTGTCAATGGTGCTGACAGCTTGTGTCGATTTTGACTTTGACATGTCATAAGGCTGTAATGCGGGGTGTCCCGGGTTGTAGCATGCAGCGCAGATACACAGGATGACTTTACTACAGTGACAGAGAAGGGTATTAGCAATGAACACTCACAGATGATGAACCGGCCAGCGTTCCAGGCCCTCTCCCTGTCTCTTCCTGCCGATGAGGGCCGTAGAGGGCCCGCCCTTTGCCTGGGCTTCACCCGGCGTCCCGCTCGTGTCCCGCGAGTCGGCCCTCACCGGATTTTGTAGGTGGAAGGGCAGCTGTGGGCGGGGCTTGCAGGGGGCGCTGACCGGATGTTGCTTGGTCACGCAGGGACTCCTGGGAGAGTGAGTCCCTGCTGTGCAACTCCCCTGCAGCCTCTCAGCGCCTCGGTGGACCTGGTGCATGGTGAAAACAGCGCCGCTGGGCAGACCTCACCCGCAGCGGCTCCCGCGAAGCGGGAGCGGCAAGAGGTAACTTCTCGGCAGGTACTGTTGAGATAGAGGCGTCCACACTATCCTCACGGCGTCTCAGCGTCCCAGGGAGATTAGAAGGGTCACCGATTTATTGCTTTCTGTAAAATTGCCTCTGAATAACCTCTAGCCAGGAACCGCGCTTACTGGCTTCCTGGGGTGTTGATCATTCCAATTCAGTACTATAGATCCTTTTGATGCGCAGCATCTCCCCAAAGGGGATGCTGCGTATTAGATGGTTGGGGTGCTGACTAGGACAGTATGTAGGACAGTATTGCCTGCCGTCGGCTTCCTGTGTAATCTTTTAGCCAACCCACTATCCTCTACATACACCTCTATATCAAGGAAACAGACAGAAGTTTTACTAATTGTGGAAGTAAACTCTAATTTCAGGTCATTAATGTTTAGTTGCTCCACAAAAGAATGTGCCTCCTGCAAGGATCCCTGCCAGATCAGAAACAGGTCATCTATATATCTTCGGTATAGGGGGACATGATTCTGCATGGTTGTTAAGTGTTGTCCCATGAGGACCTGTTCCTCCCACCAGCCCATGTGCAAGCACGCTAGGCTAGGGGAAAAACAGGCCCCCATAGCTACACCCCTGACCTGTTGATATACTTGGTTGTTGAATAGAAAATAGTTTTGTTCTAAACAAACCCTGATCATAGATAACAGCATTTTGTTATGAGCAGAGAAATTGATGGCACGTTTGTTTAGGTAATGATTAACTGCCTTAATACCATCATTGTGCCTCATAGAAGTGTATAGTGAAGATACATCTAATGTAATGAGCAAACACTCAGAATTCCACCTCACATTTTGCAATTTACGGATAACATCCGATGAGTCCTGTACATATGATTTCAAACTTTTGACACTGTCCTGCAAAAAATAGTCGATGTATATTGAGATATTTTCAGTGGAGCTATTTATTGCGGAAATAATTGGATGTCCCGGTGGTTTGTCCATACTTTTATGGACTTTAGGTAACAGATAAAATGATGGTATCACCGGGTGTTCCTTTTTAAGAAAGCCAAACTCCTCCTTCGAGATTAAGTTGCTGCTTCTCCATGCCACCAGTTTTGAAATTTGGTCTTGCCATGCTGTTCTAATTGCGGCCAGGTTGCTTTTCCTGTAGCATGACGAGTCCTGCAGTTGTAATTCCGCCTCCTCAATGTACATTTGGCATGGCCACAATACTATATATTTCCTCCTTTGTCTGCTTGGTGGACAATGATATTTTTATTTGAATCAAGTTTCCTCACCAAGTTGTTATAGCTTTGATTCATTTTATTTATTATGGCATGTTTCCTGTTTGTGGTTATGTACAATTTTTTCAGATATTTTGTTATGAGTTCTTGGTATACATCTAAGTTGTCGTGTGTCATGGTGGGTAAAAAGACGGATTATGGTTTAAAAGGGGTGCTACACGTGGCTCGGTCTACACTCGTTGTTGCTAGTGTAACTAACCTTGAAGAACCCGATTCCTCCTGTAAAGCCCAAATCTCATCAAACACTGTACGGTCTCCTGATTCCAATAGAGTTGGGCTGCTCGGTATTTCCCCAACTTTCTTTTTCACGGGTTGCAGCTTGAAATATTTTCTCAGTTTGAGCTTTCTTACGAATCTAAAAGTGTCCATTCTTATGTCCACATAGTTGGTGGACAGTATGATAGTCCTAAATTAAGAATCTTCTCATCATTCTGTGTGAGTTGTAGCGGTGTGAGGTTTATTATAGAGCTGGAGTTGGTCCCTGTACTTGTTTCTGGGGTAATTTGTTTCAGCAGCCTTTTTGTGTTCTTTTCTCGTTGTTTGTTTTTCCTTGCGTTACATTTGCGCCTTTCACTGCGCCTCCTGTTTGCCCTTTGATGTTTGTCTGTCTGCCTATTTTTATTCTTGGTCTCAAAGTGTCTCGGCGGTCCTGGCACATACAGCTTACCTCCTGTGCCAGGGACAACTTTGTAAACCCCACCTTTGTTGTTTTGGCTGCCTCCTTTTCAGAATCACTCTCTGCTGCTGAGCTTGTGTCAGTGGAAATATGTTGGCTAAGGTGCTGTCGGCTGGTATGACGTGGGTTTCCTGGCTCTCGCTTTTACATTCTCATACCTTTTAGCATAGGTAAAGATCTGTCCATTTAAATAGTCTAAGCGATCCCGCTCAAATTTAAAGGCTTTGCGTTTCTTTATAATCTCTTCCTCTTTACCTAACCTAGTCATCACATCCACCCTCATTTTATCCATAGACTCGCTTGTGCCCATGTCAAATATTTCCAATTCAAGCTTTTCAATTCCGCGGTCTTGAAAATCAAGACCCTCTACGACAATTTCAGCAATCAGACACCGGACACCACCTCCCCAATGCCGCCGACAAACCAACCATCATGACCTGGGATCCGCCACCATCGAACACATCACCGCCACCATGAAGAAAACCCACTCAGGATCCCCTACATACCCTTACCAACCCCACATATTCCACAGGGCCACCACTGCCATCGCACTCGAACTCGGACTGACCATCAACTCCTCCTTCAGGTCCGGCATCTTCCCTGATGACTGGAAACGGGCGGAGGTTAAATTCCTCCTCAAGAAACGCACAACCGAACCAACCGACCTAAAGAACCACCGGCCCATCTCTCTCCTCTCCTTCATGGCCAAAGTCACAGAGAGACTTGTGAACGCCCAGCTGACCACCTTCATCGAAGAGGACTCCATCCTAGACTCCTCCCAGTCTGGATTCCACAGCAACCACAGCACCGAGACAGCCCTCTTTGCCGCCACGGCCCTCATCCTTCTAGACCTCTCCACAGCCTTAGACACCGTCTCTCACCAAACTCTCGCAGCCAGACTTCACAATGCATGGATACAGGGAACAGCCCTCGACTGGATCCATTCCTTTCTCTCCAGCAGAACCCAGAGGATCAGACTGCCCCCCTTCCTCTCCGAACCCACCGACATCAACTGCAGAGTACACAAGGGATCATCGCTCTGCCACACGCTCTTCAACATTACATGTCCCCCCCCTCACCACCATCGTGAGACAGTAGGAGCTTAGCATTCTATCCAATGCCAACAACACCCAGCTCATCCTCTCACTCACGAAGAACCTCGAAGACAGCAGACTCTGCTTCCAGGAAGGAATGAAGAATGTGGTAGCGTAGATGAAAGACAGCTGCTTGAAGCTCAACTCAGAGAAGACCGAGGTCCTCATCCTCGGATCCAGCACCTATGCCTGGGACAACACCTGGTGGCCATCCACCCT
Organism: Lissotriton vulgaris; assembly: GCF_964263255.1. Classification (NCBI taxonomy): domain Eukaryota; kingdom Metazoa; phylum Chordata; class Amphibia; order Caudata; family Salamandridae; genus Lissotriton; species Lissotriton vulgaris. The sequence continues at coordinate 181,768,770 of NC_141694.1, forward strand.
CGGAATCCACCCAGTCCTACAGACCACGCATGAAGCCTCAGCATCATCCTAGACTCCTCCCTCTCCATGAACAGCCAGATCAACGCTGTCACCTACACCAGCTTCAACTGCATGCAAATCCTCCGCAAGACATTCAAATGGATCCCCCGCCCACAGAAAGACAGTCACCCATGCGCTCATCACCAGCAGACTCGACTACGGCAACGCCCTTTACGCCGGAATCAACAAAGCCCTACTACACAGACTCCAGACCATCCAGAACGCCGCTGCCAGACTCGTCCCTTGAATGCCTTGTCACAAACACATGACTCAACACCTACAAGAACTCCACTGGCTCCCCATTGAGAAGAGGGTCACCTTCAAACTCCTCATCCATGCCTACAAATCCCTTAACAACACCATGCCCAAATACCTCAACAAGAGAATAGCCTTCCTAGTACCCAGGAGATACCTCTGCTTCACCGACCTCACCCTGGCAGAGGTCCACCACATCCACAGAAACAGAACAGGCAGGCGAGCCGTCTCCTTCATTGCAGCCAAAACCTGGAATGCGCTCCCTGTGAACATCAGACACTCGCCCACCCTGCACACGTTCAGAGGGACCTCAAGACCTAGCTCTTAGACTGATCCGGAGCTGCCCACTGCCTCCCAGCACCTTGAGACCCTCATGGGTGAGTAGTGTGCTTTACAAACCCCTGATTGATTGATTGATTTTATAATTTTAAAATTATATAAGACATTAACAATACCACATGAAATCTAATTTAAAAAACATGCTATCGTAAATTAAAACATGTAACTATTTAAAAATCTTCAAACTTACATTCCCCACTCCACTCAGTGCAACAGTAGGTAAAGTATTGAATAGCAGACGTCTAAAAATGACTATTCCAGTGAGTGCAATAGTCGGGAAAGTGTGGGACAGCAGAGGGAAAAAATTTACGATTCCTACTCCAGTGAATGCAACAGTAAAGAAAGTGTTGGACAGTTAAAAATTACTATTTCCCCTCCAGTGAATGCAACAGTAAGGGAAAAGGTTGATTAGTGGAGGGATAAAACATACTATTTCTACTCCAGTGATTGCAACCGTAGGGTAAAGTGTTGGACAGTGGAGGGGTCAAAATTACTATTCCCCGCCAATGAGTGTAACATGAGGAAAATTGTGGGACAGCGAAGGGGTAAAAATTACTATTCCCACTCCAGTGAGTGCAACAGTAGGGAAAGTGTTAGACAGTGAAGGGGTAAAAATCACTATTATCACCCCAGTGAGTGGAACAGTAAGGAAAGTGCTGGATAGAGGAGGGGTACAATTTACTATTCCAATTCCAGAGTGTGCATCAGTAGGGAAAGTCTTAGATAGCGGAGGGATAAAAAATACTATTCTCACTCTATTGAGTGCAACAGTAGGAAACGTGTTGGATAGTGGACGGCTAAAATTACTATTCCCAACAGTAGGGAAATTGTTGGACATGGGAGGGGTAAAATTTACTGTTATCACTGCTGTGATTGCAACTGTAAAGAAAGTGTTGGATAGCGGAGGGGTACAAAATGACTATTCCTATTCCAGTGAGTGCAACAGTAAGGAAAGTGTTGAATAGTGGAGGGATAAACATTACTATTCCCACTCCAGTGAGTGCACCAGTAGGGAAAGTGTTGGACAGTGTAGGGGTCAAAATTAGAAATCCAACTGAAGTAAGTGCAACAGTAGGGTAAGTTATAGATAGAGGAGGGGTAAAACTTACTATTCCCACTCTAGTGAGTGCAACAGTAAGGAACGTGTTTGATGGGGGAGGGATAAAAATGACTATTCCCACTCCAGTGAGTGCAACAATAGGATAAGTGTTGGACAGCGGAGGGGTAAAAATTACTATTATCACTCCTGTGAGTGCAACAGTAAGGAAAGTGTTGGACAGCGGAGGGGTAGAAATTACTATTCCAACTCCATGAGTGTAACAGTAGGGTAAGTGTTAGATAGAGGACGGGCAAAAATTACTATGCCTACCCCAGTGAGTGTAACATTGGGTAAAGGGTGGGACAGCGGAGGGGTACAAATTACTATTCCCACTCCAGTGAGTGCAACAGTAGGAAAGGTATTGGATAGTGGAGGGCTAAAAATGACTATTCCAAACATTAGGGAAAGTGTTGGACAGCGGATGGGTGAAAATTACTATTCCTACTCCAGTGAGTGCAACAGTAAGGAAAGTGTTGAAGAGCGTAGGGGTAAAAGTTACTATTCCAACTACAGTGAGTTCAACAGTAGGGTAAGTGTTAGATAGTGGAGGGGAAAAATTAGTATTCACACTCGAGTGAGAGCAACAGTGAGGAAAGTGTTTGAGAGCGGAGGGGTAAAATTACTATTATCACTACAGTGATTGCAACAGTAAAGAAAGTGTTGGATAGCGGAGGGGTGCAAGATGACTATTCCAATTCCTGTGAGTGCAACAGTAAGGACAGTGTTGGACAGCGGAGGGGTAGAAATTACTATTCCAACTCCATGAGTGTAACAGTAGGGTAAGTGTTAGATAGAGGACAGGTAAAAATTACTATTCCTACTCCAGTGAGTGTAACAGTAGGGAAAGGGTGGAACAGCGGAGGGGTACAAATTACTATTCCCACTCCAGTGAGTGCAACAGTAGGAAAGGTATTGGATAGTGGAGGGCTAAAAATGACTATTCCAAACATTAGGGAAAGTGTTGGACTGCGGATGGGTGAAAATTACTATTCCTACTCCAGTGAGTGCAACAGTAAGGAAAGTGTTGAACAGCGTAGGGGTAAAAGTTACTATTCCAACTACAGTGAGTTCAACAGTAGGGTAAGTGTTAGATAGTGGAGGGGAAAAAAATAGTATTCACACTCGAGTGAGTGCAACAGTAGGGTAGGTTATAGATAGAGGAGGGGTAAAACTTACTATTCCCACTCTAGTGAGTGCAACAGTATGGAACGTGTTTGTTGGGGGAGGGATAAAAATGACTATTCCCACTCCAGAGAGTGCAACAATAGGATAAGTGTTGGACAGCAGAGGGGTAAAAATTACTATTATCACTCATGTGAGTGCAACAGTAAGGAAAGTGTTGGACAGCGGAGGGGTAGAAATTACTATTCCAACTCCATGAGTGTAACAGTAGGGTAAGTGTTAGATAGAGGACGGGTAAAAATTACTATTCCTACCCCAGTGAGTGTAACATTGGGTAAAGGGTGGGACAGCGGAGGGGTACAAATTACTATTCCCACTCCAGTGAGTGCAACAGTATGAAAGATATTTAGGAGAGGATCCCCTTCAAAGCCCTGTGTTATGCCCATAGAATACTACAGGACATAGGCCGGAAATATCTCCACCCAATGATACATTCTCACCTTTCCAAGGTACTGACTGAGATCGTCGGGAACTTGACTGGTTAGCATTCCTAAATGCAGCAGAAAATGCTTTGGTGGCATCTCTTTCAGGCACCTGGCTGCCTATGCACCTCAGACTGGAGATGTTGGAAACAGCTTTTAGGAAACATCTTAAAACGTGGCTGTTTAGGAAAAAATTCACCCCTTAGTGATAGTCTGCCCAGTCTTTTCTTAAGGAGCACGGCCTTAATGGAATCTAGCACGGAGACACTCAGTAATGGAGTAAGCAAGCACTATACAAGCTGTAAACAATAATAATTATTTAAGGAACTGTTTAGAAATTAGTCAGGCTGTTTGAAGGGTTAAAAATGTGCCTAGATGGTCATAAACATTAAGTCAAATTAAAGAAACAAGCAATATCTATTGTGTCAAAAGTTAGATGCCTTCCTTTGAGTATAAAAATGAACTATATATCGAGATGGAGAGGTTGACTGACTCTGTGTGATTATGCCAGTTGAAGCATCAGAAGGGGTCACTCTAATTGGCATAGCAGAAAGGCTGATAGAAAAATGTGTAAATAATACTGGGGCATATTACCAACAACTAGCGATAATTTTTGTCTCTAACTTGTTTAGAGACAAAAATTATCGCCGCACATCGGCGATTTTTATCGCAGATAAACCTTGCTATTAACAAGGTTTATCGCAAATGCGATAAAAAACGGCCGAAATGCATGAATATCGCTGAAAAGTCAGCGATATTCATGCATTATCGAGCAAATGCTCTTAGCCATGTTATCCACCTCCCATTGGATAACATGGCTAAGAACTGCTCAGGGCAGGTGTTAGCTTTTGGAGATATTCGCGCTTAGAGATAGCGATGTTAGGGACTGTTTCCAGTCGCTAACATCTTGGCACGCCCACTTTGCATGTCATTAGTGATAAATATCACTGACATGCAAAGCAAGGCCCAATAGCTGTCACTAACTGGTGTTAGCGACAGCTTGGTAATAGGGAGATAATTTTATCTCCGCTTTCTTGGCTTTTAAAGCCAAAAAAGCGGAGATAAACCCCCTTGATAATATGCCCCACTGACTTTTGATGAAATTGTCATGACTGTGAAGGAAGAAAGATATTTTACAACTTTTGATCTTGCTTCGGCATTTCATTAGATCATGTTAGCAGGAGAGTCTCAAGAGTTGCCTTGTTTTGTCACTCTTTTGGATTCCTATAAATTAAAACCTCTGTCATTTGGGTTCATTTCAACCACCTTGATATTTCACAGGTCTATGTTGTTGATGTTAAAAGGTATCAGAGGTGTTAGGTACTATCAGGATGACTTTTAATTTTCGGTAATGCCAAATGTCAACATGAGCATTCAGTGAGCCTGGTGTTGAATGAGCTGTTTTCTGATTTGCCTTTCAAATTGGAAGAGTGCAGGTTTGGGGTGAGTGAGGTGAACTATTTGGAATATAATATTTCAAAGAAGGGGATCTGTCCCAAATCAGATTTGGTAAATATTACCCAGGAGTAGGGACTGGAGGCCCCGCGCTTAAACCCTAGTTTAAGTAAACTTGTGAACAAAGAAGAAATTGCATATTTTTTAGGTGATGTAGACTATTGTGGAATATGTGTTCACATATGTGCAGATAAAAAAGCAAACATGACACAATTCACTGTAAAATTCAAATGGACTACTATGTGCAGTGAGTATTTTAAGTTGATAAAACAGGAACTAATATTGGCAGAGTGATTGCAAATGTTTGGTCAGGGCCATTACTCACACAGATGACAGTTTGAAAAGTGTAGTTTGAAAAGAGAAATGGTGTAGAATATAGTTATTGATATTTGCATCATGTTGTTTGCATGTCTTAGAGCGTAGATCTTAAATTAAAAAAATGATGCAGAGACGCCCTTGTCAAAAATTTGCAGGCAGAAGATTCCCCTCCTGACAAAACTTTCTAGAACCTGGTACTCCTCATCATTTACAACTATCAACAACCATAAACACCCCCAATTCCCACAGCAATTCACTGTTATGGTAGGGACATAATATTAAAGTGTGTTTAGCAAACCAAAGGTCAGTGAGCGTGGTGGCATGGTCAAAGGTGTAGCTGAAAACAAAGGGCCTCATAGGATTATTTTTGTGCAGGAAGGGGCACCTTCTTTCACAAAAACAATCCTGAGAGGCATTTTCCTCTTTCTATGTGAGCTGCAAAATACAGCACACATAGAAGGAGGAAAAAAAGAGGAGAATGGAAAACATTTCTCCTCTTTACACCTCCACCTGGGAGGTGTACATTTTTGGTTCTGCTCCAGGTCTACTTGAGTTTGTAAATATGGGGCAGCATCAAAATCCATGGGTGTCCCATGGAACACTTCTTTGAGGCAGAGTAAGGCGATGCAGTGACTTGCCCGGCTTCGTCTTACTACATATCCATGATGCCATGCAAAGCCATACATGGTGGCTTGCGCCACCTCATAGGTATGGCGGAGATGCTTGTGCCACCTGAGCATCAAAAAAAGTGATGCTCTGCTGGTGCAAGACTCTCGTAAAAAAGCCCCAAAATATTCTGTATATTGGGCAGCATAAGTCAATAATAAATCAAAAATCATGTTGTTACTCAGTGGGAAATGCACTGTAGTATATTATAAAACCTCTGTTAGTTAATGCATTGCAGAGGTCTGTGTGTAACCAGAGAGACAGAGAATGTAATCTTGGTTGGTGCAGTGGAGAATAGTGACTTGTGTACTTTTAGTGCTACGAGGTCACAGCCTGTCACTGAAAGCACTGTGACTATGTAATTAATTATTTTATACTTGCATTACACAGAGTATAAGATAAAATGGTGCTTTCAAAATGTTGGTTTTAGTCATACCAGAGCGTATGTAATGCAATCACTAGGGGCGCAGAGTGCTGTGTAAATACAGTTACAATTGAAAGCACTCGCTTCACAGCTCAGTTGTTAACATTTTGAACTACCACTCCAAAAACAAATCTTTGTTATCACAAAGTTTGGAGTGATTCCATCAATATTAGCCAAAACCAGCTCCCAAGCACCCTTTGCACTTGCGCACTAATAGCTAACTAATAGCGCACATTTGCATTTCATTCAGGCAAACAGGCACCCTGGCACTAAAGTTGTTCACAGCACTGGAGACCCAATTAATGAAACTTCAGCTGTAGCATTTTAACTATCGAAATTAAACTGGTTAGTGTAGCGCTCTAGTGCTCCGAGGGTCTCAGCCTGAGCCTCCGGAAGCACTACCCACAATTGTATCACCTTCTGGCCAGGCGTGGCCAGAAGGCTATAAATAAAGGGACGGAGGTGGCACGGCACTTCCGGTCCACACCAGTACAGCAAGGTGTGTGTGTCCGTTATTTCAGCTGCGCAAGCGTCGCCACGCTGTAGGCCCAGTCGGGCACCCACTGCACCCCCACACTGGCGACGATGGTGGGATCAGCCTAAATCGAGCAGTGCAGGCCGGCAGCGCTACCTGCCCGACCACGCATTGCCTAAGCACACCGGCTGCAGCGCCGGAGCGGAGCGAGGACGACGACTGAAGGAAGTCAGCCACCCAAGACAAGAATCCACATACCGGTAAGCAGCAGATGCAAGGAGCTGCGTGTGGCACTGGTGGCAGCAGCGGCAGGACAGCTCAAGCGAGGGAGCACGCCGAGGAAGACGACCCAGCAACCGGCCTGGCAGTGCGCGCATGCGCAGAAGGTGAGGAGCCGACGCCTTCGAGGGAGGCTCTGGGAGAGCGCGAGTCAAGAGAGGCGCCCCAGAGCAAATGAACGCAAGGCCCCGAATGCGAGCAGTCACCCCGCAGGCAGAGGGGAGCAACAGCACCTGCCGTTAAGGCTGCGAGTAACACCGATAGAGAGGAAAAAAAAAACAAGCACAAGCGCACGGAGAAAAAAAAAATACTCAAGAAAACCAGAACCGATACTGAGACACAGAAGAACTAGTGGGGTACATTGAGACACAGCTGGGTGATTTCTGATACCCTGTGTGACAGCTGCAATATCAGTACCTAACCCACCTGCCTCAACAAGCATAGGCAGGCACAACTTGTCAAGCAAGGAGAGAAACGAAGTGAAATATCAAGTGAGAGAGCGATAGACCCCGTCCAACACCAGAATGTCTACAAATACAGGGGGAGCGACAGGTGGAGCGCAGCAAGCAGCTGACCCGACACAGCGAGCAGGACCCCACGCACAAGCAGTAGTCCCCGTGGCCCAACGTCCAGCGACGTCAGTCCACTCCCAAATCCAAGCATTGCCGCCTTTCAGTGAACTGATAGACCCGGGCACAGCAGCACCCAGGTGGGCCGTGTGGCTAGGTCAGTTTAACAACTACTTCACCGCCACGAGGGAGAAGGACGCCGAAGTGAAGAGATCCCTGCTACTACATTTTGGAGGCACAGAGCTATATAAACTATTCAAGCACCTGCCACCCCCGCGCCGCACGGCCACCAGCTGCTGCGTGTGCCCCCTGCCTGCCCTCTGCCTCGCTGCCGCCTCGTTTGCCGGTTGCCGGCTGCCTCCGCTGCGGGGATTGTTTTGCCTGGTTTTGACGATCATTTGTGCCTGTTTTTGTTTTACTTCGTTTAACTTCTTTTTTCCTTGTTTTGTCGTTTATTTGTGCCTGTTTAGCATTTTTCTTTTTTCCCGTGTTTTAGGCTCTCCTTCCTTGTTGTCCGCCTACCTCGCCGCCCTCCGCCCTCCCTTCCCGCCACCGCCGCTTGTCCCCGCCCCTTTTTCTCTTCTGTAACCCTCCCCGCTCCCGCCTCCCAGCTGCTCCGCCCACCCGCGCACTTGGCCTTAAATGGCGACCGTGCGACGCAGGTGAGTGTGACCCACTTGTGGGACACCCCCGCGCCGCACGGCCACCAGCTGCTGCGTGTGCCCCCTGCCTGCCCTCTGCCTCGCTGCCGCCTCGTTTGCCGGTTGCCGGCTGCCTCCGCTGCGGGGATTGTTTTGCCTGGTTTTGACGATCATTTGTGCCTGTTTTTGTTTTACTTCGTTTAACTTCTTTTTTCCTTGTTTTGTCGTTTATTTGTGCCTGTTTAGCATTTTTCTTTTTTCCCGTGTTTTAGGCTCTCCTTCCTTGTTGTCCGCCTACCTCGCCGCCCTCCGCCCTCCCTTCCCGCCACCGCCGCTTGTCCCCGCCCCTTTTTCTCTTCTGTAACCCTCCCCGCTCCCGCCTCCCAGCTGCTCCGCCCACCCGCGCACTTGGCCTTAAATGGCGACCGTGCGACGCAGGTGAGTGTGACCCACTTGTGGGACACCCCCGCGCCGCACGGCCACCAGCTGCTGCGTGTGCCCCCTGCCTGCCCTCTGCCTCGCTGCCGCCTCGTTTGCCGGTTGCCGGTTGCCGGCTGCCTCCGCTGCGGGGATTGTTTTGCCTGGTTTTGACGATCATTTGTGCCTGTTTTTGTTTTACTTCGTTAAAATTCTTTTTTCCTTGTTTTGTCGTTTATTTGTGCCTGTTTAGCATTTTTCTTTTTTCCCGTGTTTTAGGCTCTCCTTCCTTGTTGTCCGCCTACCTCGCCGCCCTCCGCCCTCCCTTCCCGCCACCGCCGCTTGTCCCCGCCCCTTTTTCTCTTCTGTAACCCTCCCCGCTCCCGCCTCCCAGCTGCTCCGCCCACCCGCGCACTTCGCCTTAAATGGCGACCGTGCGAACGCGCAGCGGTCACGTGCAGCGGGCGCGCCGATTGTGCCCCGAAGGCGCGCCAAAGGTAAGCCCGTCTGCGCCCGTCCGCGACCGGATCGCGACCAGCGCCAGGACCCCCGGTCCTCGAAGACCCCGACCGACCCGCAGGACGTACTCAGCCGCCACCCTCAACGCACTCAACACCGGCCAACGCCCAGAGTGCCACCAAGCCTCACCACGTCACACCCACGGACCATTCAGCTGCCACGCCTGCAAGTTCTCCTGCATCCGACCTGCCTCGCACCAACACCCGCCAAGTCAAACACCAGCAGCACCCACCTCAAGTGCATCCTGCTCAACACCCGCTCCTTCCACAGACACGCCATCGAACTCTGGAACCTCCTAGACGCCACAGCCCCAGACGTTGCCTTCCTCACAGAGACCTGGATGAACGCCTCTTCAGCTCCCGACATCGCCATCGCTATCCCAGAGGGCTACAAGATCGTCCGGAGGGACCGAAACGCCAACCAGATGGGAGGAGGCATCGCCATCGTCCACAATAGCACCATCCGTCTCACAACCAGCACCGACAACACCCTGACCAGCGCCGAACACCTGCATTTCCAGATCCACACCAACCCGAAGACCACCCTCAGAGGCACCCTGATCTACCGACCCCCTGGACCACGCACACAATTCAGCGAGGACATCGCCGACTTCGTCAGCCCGCATGCCCTCCCCTCCGCTGACTACATCCTCCTGGGGGACCTCAACTTCCACCTGGAGAACAACAACGACCGCAACACCAGCACCCTGCTCGACAACCTCGCCAACCTGGGACTCAAGCAACTGGTGTCCACCCCCACCCACCTCGCCGGACACACACTCGACGCAGTCTTCTCTTCCAGCACAGACATCGACTTCAGCCACGCCACTGAGCTTCAATGGACGGACCACAGCTGCGTCCACTTCACCTTCAAGAGAACGACGACCCACCACCACCAGCAACAGGCCGCCCGCAGAAGCTGGAACAAGATCACAGCAGACCAGCTCGCCACCTCCCTGAGCCAGCACCCTCCTGCCAGCTCAGCGAACCCCAGCCAGGCCGCCGACAACCTCACGAAGTGGATCAGCAACTGCGCGGACGAACTCGCCCCACTGAGGACCCCGCCTAGCAGACCCGGCAGCAAGAAGGCCCCATGGTTCACCGACGAACTCAAGAGCTCCAAGAAGAACTGCCGAGCCCTCGAGAAAGTCTGGAGAAGGGAACCGACACCGGACAACAGGACCTCCTTCAAACTCGCCACCCGGAAACACCACCAGCTGATCCGCGCCGCCAAGAAAACAGCATTCAAGGACCGGTTGGACAACAACGCACACAACTGCAAGGAACTCTTCAACATCGTGAAAGAGCTTTCCAACCCCAGCGCAGGAAACAACGACATCACCCCATCGCAAGACCTCTGCAACTCCCTCGCTTCATACTTCCACAACAAGATCGCGGACATACACAGCAGCTTCAACAACCAACCAACGCACACCATGACCGAACAACCGCCCCCCACCACCACCCTCCACGCCTGGACCCCGATCAGCACCGAAGACACCATCCGCACGATGAACTCCATCCACTCCGGATCACCGACCGACCCCTGCCCTCACCACGTCTTCAACAAGGCCGACGCTGTCATCGCACCCCACCTGCGAGACATCATCAACACATCCTTCGACACCGCCACCTTCCCTGAGAGCTGGAAGCACGCCGAACTCAGCGCTCTACTCAAGAAACCCACAGCGGACCCCAGCGAACTCAGGAACTACCGCCCCATCTCGCTCCTCCCGTTTCCAGCCAAAGTCATCGAGAAGACCGTCAACAAGCAGATGGCCGCCTTCCTCAAGACGAACAGATCCCTCGACCCCTCACAGTCCGGCTTCCGAGCCAACCACAGCACCGAGACCGCCCTCATCGCCGCCACCGATGACATCCGAGCCCTGATGGACAAGGGAGAAACAGCGGCCCTCATCCTCCTAGACCTCTCCGCGGCATTCGACACGGTCTGCCACCGCACCCTAGTACGGCGCCTCAGCAACATCGGCATACAGGACAAGGCGCTGGAATGGATCATCTCCTTCCTCGACGGAAGAACACAGAGAGTCCGCCTTCCACCGTACAAGTCAGAGGCCTCCGAAGTCATCTGCGGCGTCCCCCAAGGATCATCTCTGAGCCCCACCCTCTTCAACGTCTACATGAGCGCCCTCGCGGCCATCGTACGCAAACACAACCTCAGCATAATCTCCTACACCGACGACACCCAGCTGATCCTCTCCCTGACCAACGACCCCGCCGCCGCCAGAGCCAACCTGTACGAAGGGATGAAAGAGGTAGCCGAGTGGAAGACAACCAGCCGCCTGAAACTGAACTCGGACAAGACGGAGGTCCTCATCCTGGGCTCCTCACCCTCCGCCTGGGACGACTCCTGGTGGCCTCCCGCCCTGGGCACCGCACCCAAACCGACAGACCATGCACGAAACCTGGGCTTCATCCTGGACTCCTCCCTCTCCATGACCAGGCAAGTCAACAACGTCTCCTCGGCGTGCTTCAACATCCTACGCATGCTACGGAAGATCTTCTGGTGGATCCCCACCGAGACCAGGAAGACCGTCACCCAGGCCCTCGTCACCAGCCGACTGGACTACGGCAACGCCCTCTACGCCGGTACCACCGCCAAGCTCCAGAAGAGACTGTAGCGGATCCAGAACGCCTCAGCCAGACTCATCCTCGACATCCCACGAACCAGCCACATCTCCGGACATCTGAGAGACCTTCACTGGCTCCCCGTCAACAAAGAATCACCTTCCGCCTCCTCACCCACGCACACAAGGCCCTACACGACCAAGGCCCGAGCTACCTCAACAGCCGAGTCAACTTCTACGCTCCCAAACGCCACCTCCGATCAGCCAACCACGCCCTCGCCGCCGTCCCCCGCATCCGAAGAGCGACTACAGGAGGAAGGTCCTTCTCCTACCTGGCCGCCAAGACCTGGAACTCCCTCCCTCCCGACCTGCGCCTGACCCAAGACCACCTCTCCTTCAGGAAGAAGCTGAAGACCTGGCTGTTCGAGCAGTAGCGGCACACCCCCCCCCCCAGCGCCTTGAGACCCTACGGGTATGTAGCGCGCTTTACAAGTGTCACTGATTGATTGATTGATTGCCAGATACAGGGGAGGACACCGACTATGACGCAGCAGTTGCTGCGCTGAACGCCCATTTTGACACCCAATTAAATCCACAGTATGAACGCTTCAAATTCCGCCAGTCCAAACAAAGGGAAGGAGAAACAATGGACGCTTTCCATGCTCGCCTGAGGGATCTCATAAGCACGTGTACTGAGGATGACGAGAAGAAGGAAGTAACCGCGCAACTCATCCAAGGTTGTCGCAATAAGCACCTGAGAACGTTAATCCTAAGGCAACCGCGCATATCACTCGAGGAAATACTAATCCTCGCCAGGTCTCACGAGCTATCAGATGCACGAGCGACCGCGATGGAAGCCGCCCTGAATCCGCGAGCAGAGGTTGGAGCAACTGTGAAGACAGAAAGGGTAGACGCGGTTCGCGGCGCCAGTCGGGGAAGCAGAGGAAGATGGCCGACCAGGATGCCACGCCGAACGCCATGCGGCTACTGTGGCAGAGAAGAGCACAACCAAGATGGCTGCCCAGCACGAGGCAAGACATGTTCGAAGTGCGGAACACCCAACCATTTTGCAAGCGTGTGCAGAGGTGGTTTTCGGGGAAGAGGAGCTTAGGGGAGAAAGTCAATCACCGGAGACGTGAGGCAGCTATCACTAGACGACGCAGCATCGTCCCGCTCCGGCAAACCGCCGAGGCAAGCACAATTTGATGAGTCATCCACAGAAGATGAGGATGAATGCTACTACGTGTCGTTCGTAAGTGAACTAAAGAGACGGCGCAGGCCCCAGCCAAAATGCCAAATACAGATTGACGGGTCACCAGTGACCGGCGTCATCGACACGGGAGCCACCGTAAATGTCATGGGCATCCAACACTACAAGTCGTTGAAACCAAGACCCAAGCTAGTCCCCTCAAAAGCACGAATACTGACCTACGGCAGCCAAGAACCACTTCCGCTGCGAGGGAAGATGGTGGTTCAAGTTAAAGCTGAAGACAACGAAGTAATGATGACTTTCCACGTCATAGACAAGGAGGCGGACCTACTCGTCGGAAGCAATACGGCGGAAGACCTCCGCCTCATCGCGTTTGCGAACGCAGTCAAAGCGCTCCAGACTGAAGACATCCTGCAAATGTTCCCCACGCTATTTGAAGGTCTTGGAACCATAAAGCGACCGCCTATCAAATTACACATTGACCCAGCCATACAGCCAGTGGCACTGAGACACCGAAGGATACCGTTTCACCTGCGCACAGCAGTGGAGAAAGAACTGAACCATGTAGAAGCACAGGGAGTGATTGAGAAGGTGTCGGGACCTACACCGTGGGTGTCCCCAATGGTAATAGCCGAGAAGCCACGCCAGCCAGGCAAAATCCGCATCTGCATAGATATGAGGATCCCAAACAAAGCCATACGACGAGTGCGGCACCTCACACCAACTGTAGACGACATCCTGACAGACTTAAACGGGGCCCAATGGTTCTCTAAGCTAGACCTTAACGCAGGATACCATCAGCTGAGGCTAGCGGAGGAGAGCCGATACATAACAACTTTCTCAACGCACCTAGGATTAAGGCGTATAAGAGACTGAATTTTGGCATATCGTCCGCTGCTGAGATCTTTCAAAACACAATTAAGGAAATATTATCCGGCCTCCAAGGAGTATTGAACGTAAGCGACGACATCCTGATCCACGCCAAAACGAGTGAGGAGCATCACCACAGATTGAGAGCCACCCTGCAGAGGCTCGCACAATATGGCGTTAACCTACACAAAGAGAAATGCCAGTTTTTCAGAAAGTCAATCGAATTCTTTGGATACGTATTCGACTCAAAAGGGGTTAAGGTGGACCCACGCAACTCTCACGCCATCAAGAACGCTCCAGCACCCACAACCGCATCCGAAGTGAGGAGTTTCTTAGGGATGGCGCAGTACTGTGCAAGGTTCATACCCAACTTAGCCACGATCGCGGAGCCTCTACGAAATCTGACGAAGAAAGAATGTTCGTGGAAATGGACAGACACTGAGGACAGGGCCTTTCACCAAATCAAGGATGCACTATTAGACAGCACCACAATGGCCTACTTCAACACTGCGAAACCCACAGAGATACTAGTGGATGCTAGCCCAGTGGGACTGGGAGCCCTACTCTCACAAGAAGCAGAACCAGGGGTGTGGGCCCCACTTGCGTTCGCAAGCAAAGCCTTGACAGCGACAGAATCGAGATACTCGCAAATTGAAAGAGAAGCCTTGGCAGTGAAATGGGCCTGCGCCCACTTCCACCTCTACATATCTGGCCACCCGTTCAGAATGGTGACGGACCATAACCACTGATCCCTCTGTTCCGAGGAACAGCACCACACCCACCACCGAGAATTGAACGCTGGGCCATCCAAGTGCAACAATATCAAATGGACCTTGTCTATCGACCCGGGGCGAAAAACCCGGCAGACTTTCTGTCACGACATCCTTTCGCAGAAGGACCCCACAACGCGGACCAAGAAAGCCAGACCGAAGAATTCATTAACATGATATCAACCGGAGCATGTCCCCGAGCGTTAACCGCTGACACCATCATTTCCCACTATGACAATGATGCAGTCATCCAACGGGCAAAAGCAGCCATACATTCAGGATCATGGGTGAACTTCATAAAGGATGTCAGCGGGTGGAACGAGACGGACAAAACACGTCTGCACCAATTCTGGAAAATCCACAACGACCTCAGTTGCGCTGACAACGGACTGATACTGAGAGGAGCCCGTGTAGTTAATCCCAAGACTCTACAAGAGAGGGCGACCGCCCTAGCACACGAAGGACACCAAGGCACCCGCAGGATGAAAGCTAGGATACGTGAGAAAATATGGTTCCCCAATTTGGAAGAGAGAGTTGACTCCACTGTACGAGAGTGCCGAGCATGCCAAATAACCAGCAGCCCTGAAGTACCTGCTCCCGTAATCACAGAAGACCATGCCCCGTCGCCGTGGGCGTGGCTAAGTCTAGACTTTGGGAGTTTCCCGGATGGAAAGATCACCGTAGTACTAATTGACAGTTACACTAAATACCCCATAGTGGAAACAGCAGTGTCAACCAGTTTCGCGAACATTCGCCCAATCCTCAGCAAGGCATTCGCAATGTTCGGCATCCCGCTCATCATCAAGACGGACAATGGACCCCCGTTCCAAGGGGGCGAATTCCAAGAATTTCTGCAGAATCTGGGAATAAAACACCACCGAATCACTCCTCAATGGCCACAGGCAAATGGCGAAGTAGAACGGTTTATGAGGACAGTGAATAAGGTGCTGCGAATATCATCAGCAGAAGGGAGTGACCCAGAAGAAGCACTGCAAGCTTTCCTAAGGGAATACAGGAGCACTCCACACAGTACTACCATGCAGTCACCATGGGCCTTGATGTTGGCCGGACCCCGGAGAGACCTGCTACCCATGGCCGACAATTGGACCCCTGCACCATACTCGTCAGCAGGCACACAAGAACGAAGAAGAAGGACCAACGAGAAGGCAAGCCGCAAAAGGAGAGCCCAGATAAGAACCCTGAACCCGGGAGAGACAGTGCTAATTCGAACAAGGAGACCAGGAGGAAAGTTCAAAACACTGTTCGAACCAGAACCCTGGATCATCAAAAAGACCAGGGGAACAGCAATCACAGCTAGCCGAAACGGAGAGGAAGTAACTCGAAACATATCATGGTTTAAACAGATACCACCACCGAGGGAGCAAAACCCCGACCATGAACAATCGGCAGCGAGGGAAGACGAAGGGAACACAGCCACAACCAGCGCATGCCTGACCCCAGACATGGCGGAAGAGACATCTCCGATATCGCCAGGACCCTCTCGAAACCAGACACATCTGAGAGGCAAGTGGCAATACAATCTTAGGCCCAACCCACGGCCTAACCACAGACTGGTTGACTTCGCATGCTGAACTGTTTAGTTTATTTCATGTTCAAAATCCAAGTTGGGAAGGGATGTAGCGCTCTAGTGCTCCGAGGGTCTCAGCCTGAGCCCCCGGAAGCACTACCCACAATTGTATCACCTTCTGGCCAGGCGTGGCCAGAAGGCTTTAAATAAAGGGACGGAGGTGGCACGGCACTTCCGGTCCACACCAGTACAGCAAGGTGTGTGTGTCCGTTATTTCTGCTGCGCAAGCGTCGCCACGCTGTAGGCCCAGTCGGGCACCCACTGCACCCCCACAGTTAGCATTCCGATCTCTCACGGTTTGTTTCTTGACCGATTACACCAAAACAAAAGCAAACGTTTTGGATTCCAGACACAAGTTAGGCTGGGGAATTAGCTGCCCCTTCCCAGGACTCTATGGCCCCCCTGGGGGTCATGCCCCAAAGATTGGCAACCTCTGGTTTAGCACAATTACTCCTTTATTGAGAAAGAGTGTTTGGCTATTTATTCAGCAAATGTGGACTGAAATGTATTTTAAATATAGCAGTTAACATCCAAATTCTTTGGTGGCAGCTCCATAGATGGTAGATGGATAAATAGATACATAGACTTTGCTTAGCACAATTTACAGAAATCATTGGTGCAATTCTTTCAAAACGGTACCTCTGTGAAACTGAAAGGTTATGACAGTAAAAAAAAACATCACTTACCATAAGTAAACTGCAGAGTGCGTCTGAGGGTTCTATTATTATGGGAAACATCCTTTACAACGCAACTTTTACAACGCACTACCATATCGACGCAACTTTTACAACGCAAGTCATTACAACGAATTGCGCTGGAGGGCTCTCTAGGATAGGGAATAGTTTAATTACTATCCAACACCTACCCTACTATCCAAGGGGACTGGAGTTGGAATAGTAAATTAAACTATTCACTATCCAGCGCCCCCAACGCAAGTCATTGTAACGACTTGCGTTGTAAACGTTGCGTCGTAATGGCATGCATTGTAAAAGCATGCCTTGTAATGACATCCATCCATTATTATAACAGATGTTGGGTATGAAGTGAAGACATTTCTGGAGTATTTCCCACCACTGAAATGTTCAGAATTTCCTGCATCCTACTCTGGTCCCAGTCTATTTACAGTCACAATAGGCTAGTGTGAAGTTCTTTGTGGAGTGGTGTGGCTCACTGGTTAGAGGCGGCAGACCCGGAAGCAGAGAACGGCCCTGGACCAGGGTTCAATTCCCACGCGGCAGGGTCGTGGACCAGGGTCAGCGGACTCGATAATTCTCGCCTCGGTGCCTACTCTAACCAGAGATCACACTCAGCAACTCTGGGCATTAGCTTGCCTCATCTCTACAACGGCCCCACACAATCGCCGGGGATGCCTGGTTTCACCTTGGAGATACCCAGTAGGGACCATCTCACAGGGATAGCCAGGACGGGTTCCCCAGCGGTCTACAGTGCCACGACGCCTCAGGGCAGCAGTGCGCTTTACAAGACACATACATTTACATGTACATTTGTGGGTGAGCTGAGGCAGGGTCTTTGAAGTGCAAGTGGAGCACTGCACAGCTCCATACCCATCCTGCTTTGGATGCCCCCTCCTTCCAATGCCTAATTCCTCTATTGTGTGGCTGTTTGGGAGGAATGCCAACTACCAACTACACCTAGTCATGTGACCCAGGAAACAGGCTGCAGGCACCAAATGGTCAGGGCAAGAACATGTAAACTTTCTAAAAGTGATAGTTTCAGAAGTTATAACTGAAGACCTGACTTCACCATTAAAGAAGATTTTAAGTTACACAGACCTCAGTCATGAAGCACGCCTTTTCCAGACAAATACTACTATGTATTAAATGTAAATGGGAATCCGCTGTTATCCGATGGGAGACGTAGGTCCCCCAGCAGTGAAGAACGAATTGGTGAGTTTTCACTACCAGGACATATAAAGCTTAAAAGTACATATCCAACTTTTTGTATCCATAGAACCCTGGCCTGTGAGCTGTATAGGGCCTACCTTAGGGGGTAATAGGACGTTTTAGGCCTAGAAAGGGGTTTATATTGTCAGGTTGAATTAGCAGTTAGGGTTTAGAATGCATACAGGCTGTAGTGGAAGCCTGGGATCTGTTTTAAAGAACTACTTAGGTGAGTGCCACAATGCATGATGAAGACTCACTAGTAACATGTAATTCACCAACTTTAGGTGTATGGAATCCCACTTTACTATGGACTTATAAGCGAATTAAAAATGTCAATCAGTTGTAAGCCAATTTTACCATGATTTAGGGAGTGAGCATAAGCTTTTTAGCACTGGTTAGCAGTGGTAAATAGCAGTCTTAAGGCCGACATACATAAATTCAGCAAAACAGGAGGGGAGAAGGCAAAAAGTTAGAGGGAAGATCACCCTAAAGCTGACAGGCCTAACAAATGCCATATAGCACCCCAATGTTTCCCAATAAAATAAATGCCAGTATTATCCCGGACTGTTTCAGGTGCTCTCAAATGGATATTGGGAGCTGGATACATATCATGTGGCTCTGGCTAAAAGTAGTCTTCTTATCTATGGAGTATAAAATGTAAATCACAGTTCCAAGAGGAGCAACAACAGCTTTACTTGGTTATTCATCAGCATTGGATCAATACAATTTTGGCATCCAAAAATCAATAATTATATCAATGCTAAGAGGAAGAGCCCTGTTAACAAAGCTTTGGAGATCTCACCAAGAGACTAAATGTAAAGATTTCAGAATATATTAGAATATGTTTACAATAAAGATCAGCTTTATGCAAGACGATTAGGGTCAAAAGAAACAATAACAGAATATGGAGGTAGCTGATTGGTTTAATTTAATATGTATTTTAGAGGCAGAAGGATGAAGATGCTTTTGTTTAGCCTTTGAAAGAGTCATTAGCCGGAATGGTCCCATTTAAAGGTCGAGCCTAGCGTTGCAGCGCATGTGCTGATCGTTTTGCAAGGCATGCAGTATTCAGTATAGCGTGGAACCTTCATGGAAGCTCCACCCACTCTCGGCCCATCTTTTTCATTAGCTTTGGTCCTAAATTCTGCCTTCCGATTGGTTTTAGGCTTGTTAGTCCCTCCTCATGACGGTCATGTCGTCATTTGTATCCTTCCATGGTTACTGGCCCTTTTACTTCAAACACTATTTTCTTCTCATGCCCCCCATCCCGCAGTCAGTGACTTCTCGCCCTCCAACCCTCCTGCACTCCCGTTCGTGCCTTCTCGTCCACCCGCACTCCCGTTTCCAAAGCAATAGGGTTTGCGTAAATGCGATTCCTATAGCATTGTAAATGCTTATTTGGGATTGGAGGGGTCTTGAAGGTGATCTTTTGTTTCACAAAGGCCTCTGAAGTGAACACGTCACTTATACTCTCATAATTTGTCTACGATGCTGGGGCACCTCTTTTACACAGTTAAAGTTGTCGTCACTCCCCTGCAGTAAAAGAGAGCCCCGTTCTGTAGAGGGATTTGATAGTTTCACTCCTCTTTGACGCCGCCGGATTCTAGGTGCTAAAGTAGACATTAGTGCCGCAAGGACCTGAAGTGTCGGATGTCACTCTCGAATGATGCCCTGTGCTCCCCTATTGACCATTCTCTGCTCCGCTCATCTCAGCTCCTCTTTCTTTCTCAGGTGGCCCTGTCAGTGCGGAGATCTCAGAGCGACACAGGGAACAGTGAAAGGTCTTGATGCATCAGTGCACACCGTCGCCCCTTGCACCGCTGCTAGTACACACCAGACTGCAGCCCTGTTAGCAACATTTGTCTACTTGGCAAACTTCCCTTTGGGATTCCTGTACTCATAGCATAAAACCAAGGCCACAGGC
Organism: Lissotriton vulgaris; assembly: GCF_964263255.1. Lineage (NCBI taxonomy): Eukaryota > Metazoa > Chordata > Amphibia > Caudata > Salamandridae > Lissotriton > Lissotriton vulgaris. The sequence goes on from NC_141694.1 coordinate 181,788,722, forward strand.
AACTGAAAAATGGGCACCCAGCCATGAGGTGTGCCTTTCGGCTCAGGATGGGAGTGCTTGAGAGAAGAGTAATGGTTGCATGATTTTGCACCAAGTTGAATTCCTGTGTCAAGTCACCCCCCCCCCTTCCCCCTACAAGAGGACCTACGACATCCCCAGGGCTCCCACCCCTGTAAGACTCTAGAAAAGCTCATACTACCATGGGACTCTCCTCTTCAGACTACATACTATTTACTAGGGCTCCCACCACCGTGACACCACAGGGCTCGCACCCCTTTGAGATCACAGGACTGTGTGGGCAGCGCATCTCCTGCCTCATATTCTGCCCAGGACTCACGCTGCTTGGAGACTGCAGGACTCCTTGCCCAAGGGCATGTGCCAAGGAAGCTGGGCACCACTCTTAAGGTTGAGTATTCTGTAGTAGTATACTGCCCTCGAAGATGCAGGGGCAGACTTGACCTGACATAACAACTGAATAGTTATCAACTTAAAACATAACAGACTACTGGGGCTCCTCCCCTAGTACGTCACAAGTGTTGCACTATCTACGGCATGGACATAACTCTGCATCAGCATGCTTATCAGCCTGAATTAAAAAGTTACAGGTTTCACTATTTTGATCATGTATTTGTCTTTTCAAACCTACTCAAGGAGACGTAATATAATTGAATAATACCTGCTGCTAAAACCTGTGTTTACGCTGCAGGCCACTGATTCATGTCAAAATTCTATGGTCTAGTGGAGCTCTCAGTCCTTGCAAAGCAAGGCATATGTGGGGCTAAGCAGGAACTTCGATTGCCTAGTATTAAATATTTGGCTGTTCTACTTCACATGTTTGCAGAACAATTAAGGGGCAACCCACTTCCAAGGGATATACTATAGCATCAAGTACAGAAATATAGTGCACCACTGACTTTTACATGCCTCATCTTTGGATGCTACAAATGTATTTATGGAGACAAATGACCTAAGCCTTAGAACATGCTGAATATTTCATAATTGTTTTTAAATCAATTTCTAAGCACAAAGCTTTAAGCAAAAACATTAAAAAAAATTGTCCAGCACAACTACTGATGTTACATAAAACGTGACCGGTTGCTCTCTCTACTTTCTAATGTTTGTAAACTAGCAGCTTGTGTGCTGCATTAGACAAACACTTACATAGTCATAAAGGCAAGACCTATTGGCTATGCCAATGCTTGTTATTAATGCTGTTAACAGGCATAGCACTTTATTGTAAGCCCAGGTAAATTAAACAATATGATGTGGATACCGTGATGTATTTATCCATTCAGAGAAACTCTATATAACTAAATATTCATACATGTGAAACCCTAATATAAAATCTGTCTATCTATATTCAAGAGCTGAAGTTTTTTTTTGTTTTTTTAGGAAAACATTTTTTCACCTCAACCAAATGTCAGGAGTTACCAAATTATAGAAAAACTTCCACGAATATGGGGGAGGTTTAATGTTTCCCAAACGTTTGCCTTGGGCTAGCTACAAAAGAATAGATGTTACAATGACAAGGAAGGGCAATGTAAATAATTAAAATATTAATTTGCAATTGTTCAAGTAAAAAATGGCTTCGTGTTCATATATTGATACGTTACATTACAAGGTCTGTTGAAGAACAACAGCTTCTAGTTACAAAGACTAATTGTGTTTTTGCTGTGGGGTGTTGCAGAGGAAAGCAATTAACTGTGGTATATCATTCACTATCATAAAATACTAGCAAGGGTAATTATTTGATTAGATCAATATATAGCGCGTTATTGTGCTATGTAAAAACTTTCTTGATGTGTGTGGGTGTGTACATATATTTAAACGTAAATGTGTGCATATATGTAAATCGAATTCAAAATGCTCTTGTGCTCCCTGTTTATTCGTTAGTTATCATTTCTCTCCTTACACAAATCGTTAATTATCCGGAAATGCATACATATTTGGAAATTCGATCTGATATTATTTAGAAATTTCCGTATCCGCCCATGCAAAATTAGGTGCACATATCTGAATCTCGTGTACTTCATTAGATATAGGCAAATCGATCTTCTTTGATGCTAAAACGTAAGGGGTGATTCTTTTTCTGCACAATAATCTCAGTCTAGTACTATGGTAGTAATGTACGCTTACCATGGCCTTTATCTGCTTTTTGAAATATAGGGATTCTCTCTCTTTCCCCAAATTCTTCTGCGTGATTTATGAGGGCATCCTTCACTGTCTTGTAACCCGCCAATACAACACACTTCTTCCTTCCCATCTGAACGCTGTATATTGGTCCATATTCCTTGTATAACTACAATGCAAGAGAAACAAACAATTTCCAATTTTGCAAAAGTTGTCACAAGTTTTATTTAATGTATTTGAAAACTTGCCGCACCTAACAAATATAATAGAAATAAGACCATGGATACTTACCAGTAGTCTCTTCTCCATTGCTTACAGTCATAGCATTCTTTATTAAATGAGAGGACAAAACTCTCAAGCCAGTTACCAGGCTGCCTTGCTTTAACTAACTGAGGAACACAGTCCAACTATTAAAACCTGGTATTGTACAAGAATAGCCACATTCATTTTGTAAACAATATTTAGAACATAATGTTAATGTCACACAATATTTCTGTCATTGATATTTATATACAGCCTCCTTGCCACCAGCCACACGATTGTAGATCTAGACTTATTGAGAGAGAGGGAGGGAGTGACGTGTGAAGGAGTAGTAGTACCAGGGTGTAGGGTGAGAAAGACATCTGCATGCCAATATTATGAAAATAGATATGTATTTGTGTGGAATCAAAGAACTGTAAAATACTATTGGTGTAGTTCAAAAGGTTTGGTGTCATTTGCACTGTCAAGCAAGACATGTAGGTTAATGACTGTCCTCCCATCTGTGCTGCTGCTATAGAAAAACAAAATTAATTATCTAGATATATGAGACAATTTCTTAGGATTACCGCATGCGTGTGCCTTTCAAAGTTCACGCTTAGGTTGCTTCCTCCTGCCTATGGTAACTTCCTGCTGTCTGGAGGGCAAGCACATTTTTGAGGAAGCACATAACTTCTACCCAAACAAAACATGTGCTCCTGGTTCCCAACATGTGGGTGGAGCCAAAGCCCCTCTCTAGTAATGCTCACTTAATTTTCTGACAACAGCTGTGCTGTTAAACCAGACCATAAACAGGAACACCACAGGTCATTGGTCTTGACTTGCAAGTATAAATACTAAGGCTAACTGTTTGGTTTCTGCCATGCGCAAATGAAGTGCTGTGTCAATGACGCCACATTCAGCAAGCCTGGGATACAGTATGGGATAGTTGATGTGCAGTGGTGCAAGAAGAGTTATTAGGATCTGGGCTCCACCAACACCACAGTCTACCATAGCTTTGCTAGATACATCCAGTTTGATTAAAGGGATAATCTTTGTACAGATTTAGAAATGTTACCCACAAACCCTTCTACCTTAGGCCCCTGAAGCTTCTGTTCCCTCTGGAGTCATTCCCTTCATTACAAAATAGAGATTCAACATAAAAAGTGACTAATGCTCTAATATTGCCAACTGCCCCATCTATTAAGGGTTTGGAAAGAAGCATTCAAATCCCTCTCAACATGATCTAAATTCCCAAAGAGAGCATGAGCGGTGATTGACAACTCTTTTGGCGAGTTGAACGGTGCTAGGATAACTAAGCAGTGCCAGAGCCCTTACTCAGAATAAGATCTGGGTAGGAGAAAGTAGAAGGTTTTCCTGAGGAACATTCAGAAAAACTCTTTACCAATTCATGGTGGCTGGTGCTATGCTATCAGGCTGTCTGAGTATACACTCAGACAAGGCTGATTATGCCTTAAAAATGTAACGACACAGTATGGAGGCCTTTGCAAAATACAGACTCCACAGACAGTTTTCTCAAGCATTAAATACAGGGAAAATACTCACAAACAAAAAAGAGACCACCCTCGCAGACGAGGGATAAGGGTGTCACCTTCCAAAAGATAATACTGGAACGTAACCACGTCTCAAAAATGATAACAAAAAACAAAGCTAGATACAACCTCGGGGAGAATGCGACACACAGTGGATACAAAAATTGTAATACAAATAAGCAAAATGTATTAGAAATGCAATAAATACAGTCAATTTAATTTGTCAAGAAGTACATCAAAAAACAAAATAGACATACAAAGAACAAATATATAATGTGCTGCAAAGACATTCCGAAGAACAAATTAATTTTCTGATTCTTTTAGGCTATTTTCAAGCCAGTAAACAACTGAAGATATATTATCCCCACACACAGAGGTATCAGCAATAAAAAACGGACCTCAAACACATCCACAAATGCTCACATCCGTCTAGCTACACAAACATTCAAACCAACTCACATATGGCATTGACACAATAAATATACACAAAAAAATGCAAGGGGAAAAAGGGAGGGGGGAGGGCAGAGACCGAAAGTTAAATATTGAAATGGGCAATAGTGCCTACATATTTGCTGGGAATCTTAGCCCAAAGGTCTCTATCTTGCACGGTGCCGACACCCGTTTCGGTGCTCGGGCTACCTAGTACCCATCACCTTCCTCAGGGAACTAAAAATATAAATCTCTGTTGCTAAACTACACAAGTGGAAAGAAACAAGGCAAGGCAGTAACAACTCATATTCACATATATTCAGTTGGTGGCACAGATCCCAAATCAGATACATTTTGTGTATGGCCGTTCCATCCAGAGGCATCTCAAGAAAAGCAGATGCCTAAGACGAGCTCCGGATATAGTGAGGGCACGGAGAGTCCACGGGTCCCCAGGACAGACTGTAGGAAATCCTTCAAAGTATGGCAGTCGAAAACGAACAAAGTCCCGGGCTCCAAACAAAGGTCATGGTGTTCGTCACGTCAAAGATAAACAAAGGGCCGAGGATACTCGCTACCAACGGTGAATCTCAGGAAAAAACCACGTGAGATCTCAACTCTCCAACAGATCTAATTTTATATGGCAGTGCCCCTGTCCCCTTGATGAGTGAACTCTCAAGGTGATGTCTACTAGTCCGGTTTAATTTGTTGTAGGAACTTAGGGATTTGTAAAGACTCAATTGTCCATGTAGTATGCAACATGGGCCTTCCCACCCAGTGGTAATCATGTGGCATCATGTTGCTTCGTACAATGTGCGCTCCAGTTCCCTCAACGACTATACAAGTAAAGAGAAAAAATGATTGTGGCACAAGTCATCAGGGAAAAGCAGGAAAACAGAAGCCAAAACATCTTTATCAAACAAGGCACAATTTCTGCTACCAGGCCACTATGTTCCTGATGTTCTGAAGCCCCCTGAGGATTGGAGAAAACAAAGCATATGGCATGAAAAGGCCTATCAAACTAAGTGATGTATTGTCTCCACAAAACAGGAAACATGAAACAATCTATCTCAGCTCCTTTTCTCTGCTACAAATCTCATTCTACTGTTAAATGTGAGCAATGGCCATGCTCCCTCCCATTGATTAAATGGAACCATTACCATAACCTTAGTGCTGCATCTCCTACCTCTGACCACAGATCCCCTGCCTACTATCTTCCTTCTAAACACCGAAGACACCAATAGATACTTCTCTATGTACTGGCATTCACCTGCACATCTCTAAAGTTAGTTTCCTAATGGCAGCTCAGCAGTCCTTTTTGCCCCTTTGCATCATCTAATCTGAATGCTCATTTTGATGGCTGTGAAAAACATAGTTATCCCAAGTAGAACAATATTGTTACATATATTTCTCCCACACTTCTCTACAAACCACACTGATGGCCCAGACCGTAGTTGAAGAATTGCAGCTATTATCTTTAAAATTGCCTCAAATATATTTCCCCTTTAATTCTTGCATTATTGATGCTGAGTTCCTCTTCATCAACGTTTTAGTTTTTCTGTCACTGTATCTTAAACCAAAGCCTCTGGTCATGCCACCAGACATTCTGAACTCCAGAACATATACCCTTAGAAATTCTTTCCATGTTGCTCTGATTTCTTACTAAACCTCTCTTTCTCAATTCTGATTCGTCATTTCTGACCTTGCCCTCCTCATACTCAAAAATCTACTGCATCAACTTTTGTCTAGCAAGACAGGCTCATCTGGCTCTTTTTTTACACATTCCACCTTACCTATCATTAGGATGTTTCAACAATAAATACACCAGATCTTTTGTACATCCAAATTCAACCCTTCTCTCCTAACTTCTTGAACCTTGGCTTGGCTGGGCACTGGTAGCTAGCTCCAGCACCAAAGCTTCTTCCAAAGAATATACGTGTAATGTGTGTGCGTGACAACTGATCAAAATGGCAATATAGAAAATAAAGAAGGAAGTAAACTGAGTTAGTTAAATAGATAAATAAATGTTACAAAAATTAAAGATCAGTGACTTAAAGATCACAGTAAAAAAAAAAAATGAGCAAAAGTAATCAAGAGAGCCACTTGTGTGGAAGCCAGCTATTGAGGAGACGAGCACGTTGGCTCAGGTGTTTGTGAAGAAGTCCACTAAGTTTGCCAAATTTCACTGGTCATCTTGAATGTTGTTTGAAATAAATAAAAAGCACAACTGGTACCCTCATTTCTGTGATAAGGCAACCAAAAACTGGAGAAACAGGGCCCTGTGCTCAGGGTGCTCCCTCCCAGCAACACTTCTCCAAGGCTCTGATTATCATGAATGTTGTCAGTTCGGACCATCATCTACAGCTGCCTCACCAGCATGTACTCAAGGTAGACACAATGAGCATTGGTGACTTACCGAATTAGCGGTTTTGACTGCTGATGGAGTGACACAAGATCATGCAGAGAATAAGAACCCAGATTGAGGAGCTTGATTCTACTTAATAAGGACACTGATTGAACCCACAAGATGGATGCCATTTAAGCGTAAATCCACCACACAGGCTAGACACCAATGTGTCCGTGAGATCCAGAACAGAACCCTCACAAGGACGAAGAAGGTTTCTACCGTCAAACAAACTTGAAGGGCAATACGATGAAATTGGAGTTGCCCTCTAAGGAATCTGAAACTCCCTGGGAGAAAACCAGACAGGAATCAACTGCCTTAATGTGTCCACAACTTTCTCAGTCCTGAAGAAGATCTTTGTTTAACCCCTTCGCTGCTCATGACGAGCTCAGCTCGCAGTCAGGTAGGTCAGCTGCAGCACTTACACAGGTCCTGCTGAAAAAGTGCATTGATGGAGATGTCAAAGGCTCAATGAGAGCAGCAGAGGAGGTGATGCATCATCGTCCATCCTGTGGATGGAGGCGATACGTTGGTTCTGATCCATGCAGTCAGTGAAGGCATCGTCGATGAACTCCTATTTGATGCAGGTGATGTGTCGTCATCTCATTGTTGAGCTGTGCAGTACGTCAAAGGGATGTCCTCAAAAAGCAACTGCATCAGGAGCAAAGGAGGTGCCTCGGTTCTGACTGGTGAAAAGTAATTGACGTGTCAATTTTAATTGGCCAGCACAGCAAAAGCTCACTTTCAAGGGCCCAGAACTGGATTGGCACTGGACAGGACATCAGGTGGCAGAGTTCAGGTGTTGGTGTAGGGTTGTAGGAAGTCTTTGATGTCCCTGAGACTTCAAGATGGGGGCAAGCCCTGCCCTTGAAGAGCTAACAGAATGCAGATGAGTTCTCTGTCACGCCTAACCTTCCTGTGTTTGTGGCTGTCTAGAGGGAACACACAAAGTATAGATGGTACGCACCCCAGACGTGTATTGGGGAAAGGCTGCAGACGACAGAGCAATAGGGGAGCTGAGAAGTGTCCACTTTCTTAATGTGGCATTTCTAAAACAGTAATGTTAAATCCAGATTTACTAGTAAAGAGTATTTATCATTACCAATTCAAAGATATAAAACTTGATCTGCCACTCCTTCCTTATTAGGACTTACGGCTTAAAAGTGTATTAAGGAATTTCTATTGTTAACCCTCACATTTTGTGATCACTTGCTAGTATTTTAGATGTGTGGACAAAGTAACCTTGCTGGTTCTTAGACCCTTATATTTGTCCAAAAAGGTTGTTATTAGGGGAAACCATACTTGGCCATGGAACTATTTTTAATTAGTTACTATTCCCATCTTGCATAATCTTAAGTGGACTTTTAGGAAGGTATACTCACCCAAGTGAAGTAGACACATGTGATCCATGGAGGGTGGAACCTTGAGGGACTGACCTAAAATTGGGATTACATTTGTGAATGCCTTATTTACCTCCACTTCTGGAAGGTTGATATTTGATCCAAAATAGAAAATATATTTCTCTTGTCTTTTAGCAATGATCTAAGGCAATTATCCTTTTAGGATTTTGTTGAACAGATGCAACGGTGATCCCCAGCGCATTGACCATACATCTGGCAATAAATTAAGCTTCTCTGTGATCATCAATATGATAATCTCAAGTGATTCTATTTTTGAAAGATTTATTTGGGTATTGATATTTTTTGTCATATGGTCAATGGTCTTTATACTTAACCATAATTTAAACTATTTCTGGTCACAATGAAGAGAATCCTTAAATCTGGGTGCTGCGATGTTAGTCCTATGGTTAGTGGTCTATATATTTAACCAGAAATTAAAATTGTTTTATGAGGACTTATAGATCTCAAATTGATAACTAATTTGTTGGCATACCTTGGTATAATAATATTAATCTAACCATTGAAAGAGTGATGACTGAACTTTATTAGTAAACAATTTCCTGTTCCTTTCTAGTTTGATTAGAAGGCATTAATTCCTTCAAAGTCTTTATCTAACAGACGCCACAGTAGTTATAATGGAGAAGCATCTGGGTGATCTTCAAAAACATAATTCCAAGTGAGTCTGTCTTGAGAATTTGATTTTGGTGCTGCCTTTTTCAACAGACTGTTATTGGTCTACATTCAACCAGAAAGTAATTTCTGTTTCTGGCTATACTGAGGAGGACCCTTAGATCTTCATAGGATAATTTCTCCTTTATTTTCAGCTTTTGATAAATATATGTATTGTCTCAATAATGGCCGATTGAACTTGTGCAATTTGAAATTTTGAGACTAAAAATGTAATCTGTGTTGTATTATCCATGTCTGACTTTTAGGAATGGGAGTCACTTTTTGAAGTTATAATGCTGCTGTGTTTCATTAACCAATCAATTGTTATTTGTAATAATATATTGAGATTGTATATAGGCAGGGAGTCCTTGATGAAAGGTAGCAATTCTCTTGGATTATTGATGTTTGCTCATTCAAAGGTTGATTTGTTATGGCTGTTTTTGTATTTCATGTCTATCTAATCTTTGCACCTAGGTTTTACTAACCTGTTGGTGTATATGAGATATTTTAAGTGACTATGTTTTATTATTGTTTTTTCAGCCCTGATGTGGTCCATGTTGGACGAACCGTGTTGGCTGGGCTGATGCAGTTGACTACAAATAAAGAATAATTGAAAATAAGAAATCTCAAGACTCCTTGCACTCTATTTCTGCATGTATTTTGTGAATCCCATACCATTGTGTATAATTTGAGAAAAAAATTAATGAAGGTATTATGTTCAATTGTATGCTCCTTTTCAAAACCTACGAAGCATATGCACCTAAGCACTGGTCAGCAGTGGCAAAGTGCTCAGAGTCCTAGGGCTAACAAAAAGAATCCGCGAAAAGAGGAGGTACACATATGGGTGGGGGTGAAAGGGGTTTAAAAAAAGAAAAAAAACATATTTCCTCACAGCGCCTCTCCTCCGTCATCGAGCCAATGTATCTCCTGGCCAGTGTTACAAGAACAGGGAACACCCAAGCTGAGGCACCCCTGAGCCAATTACATTGCTGCAATGCAGCACTGTGATTGATCTGAGCTCCGTGGTTTGGCGCTCAGCTAGGGAATAAGAGCCTGGGCATGTTCTCCAGCCAGGCTGTAATGCAGCCTGGGTGGAGAACATGCAAAGTGCGCATGAATGTTTGGCTGTGCAAACTACTCCTCTCCTGCTCTGTCAGCAGAGCAGCCCCGCTCAACCCGCAAAGCTGCAGCATCAGGGAAGAACTAAAATTATAATAACCTGGAGTTATTGTCATTTTATTTTGTTCATTTCACTGCTGCAAAGCAGTGGGAGATGCTTCTCTGCCTTAGCGAAGGAGCCACCACTGTGGTAAAGTATTCTTGTTTTGTCACTGGAATTTCTCTAAACACGCCCCTTCCAAATATTGAATCGCAAATGCAAAGTAGGATTTGGTAACTAGTTATCGAATGGCATTTTGTCCATAGAAAAAGGCATTTTTCCAGTCGCAAACATGTATGATTCTTAGAATGTGGGCGTTTGTTAAGGCTTCGTACATCTGGCCCCAGATGACAAGTCATCTGGGTATATTTCAAATTGCAACTAGATTCCAAAGGTATTTTTGGTGGCCCAGAGTGCTTTCAGATGCCCGTAGGTGCATTTCGACTTTATACCCTTTTTGTCTGAAAATACCCATTCACAACTTGCGGCTCTGTTACAGCCAGAACCCAATCCACTCATGCATTGGCAAACATTATCCATGGATTTTGTAGCTGAGTTGTCCAAATATAAGGACAGGATTATATTCCTGGTAGAGCTAGGCCAGCTCTCTTAGAGGCACCATTTAATTGCTTTACCTGTATTAACTTCAGTATGAGACTTAGGCAGCCTCATAAGAGAGGAAGGGGTGTGACTAGGCGGAATTTCAAGGCCCTCGTCATAGAGGTCCACAATTTGCATCAAGCTTCTGATGCACTTTTTGCAAAATCTTTGATATCAATGTGAGGTTCTTCATAATTAACCATCCACACAGAGGACATAGAACAGCTTTTATGATAGTTTTGGCCTTATTACGAGTTCAGTCATTCGACAGCCAAGAGCCCACCTTGGACTTGCATCGTCACGGAAAGTACAGAGAAATTGAAGGAGTGAGGTGCAGCGATGCGAGAGACAACCGCGATCACTGAATGGAAACGTCCGACTGAGCCCGGTAAGCGCAGACACCAAGCGCGTGAAATTGAAGCAATTGGCGCAAGAGCCTCGGCGACCATTTTGGAACCAGGCGGATAGGGCCAATCAGCGAGCAGAACAGAAGGGCGGCCATTTTAAGGTCAGGCGAATGAGGATTGGCCCCGAAATATCGTGAGAATATCGGCGGCCATTTTAGGATCAGGCGAACGAGCCAATAGGAGAAGAGAAAAAGCAGGCGGCCATTTTGAGGACAGGCAAAAGAAAAAGAGAATCGAAAATAAAGCTAAAAGAGGTGCAGAAACACCGGAAAAGGCCAGAATAAATGAATAAAAGAAGAATTTCAAGAGATAATTAGAAAACAAAGAGTGTGCAAGTGCAACACAAGGCAAGGAAAGAATACAAAAAGTGGAAATAAAGAAATAAAAATACTAAGTGCCAAAAAGGGCAAAAAAGGAAGAAAATAAGTGCCAAAAAGAGCAAAAGGACGAAAATAAATGACAGAAAGCACGAAGAGTCAGTGAACAAGTGCTAGAAATAGAAAAGAAGAACATAAAAGGAAAGGAGAATAGGCGGAATTTCAAGGCCCTCGTCATAGAGGTCCACAATTTGCATCAAGCTTCTGATGCACTTTTTGCAAAATCTTTGATATCAATGGGAGGTTCTTCATAATTAACCATCCACAAAGAGGTGGCTAAAGGCAATGACAAAATGAGGACATAGAACAGCTTTTATGATAGTTTTGGCCTTATTACGAGTTCAGTCATTCGACAGCCAAAGGACCGCGTCAGTGACTGCTAGGAGACTGCTGCGACTTTGGCATTCAGACCACTGAATTACAAGTTTGCAGAGGGGCAGGCGTTGTGGCAGTCTTGCGGTGGTGTGCAATGTATTTCTATATTGATGGCTGTGTGTACAGTCCGACTGCATATGTGTCAAAAGCACACATATGCATGATATCTCTAGGAAAATACCATATACCCATTGCCAGAGTCAGAGCCATATGTCGACAGTCCCAGTAATGGGTATATAGTACCAAAATACTTACATGGATTTTGCTGCAGAATGGGCCATGTTCTTCGGGGTGAAGATGCTGCAGTGTAGGGGGGACCTGGAGAAAGGAATCTACCTCTAAATCTGCTGCAAAGAACTGGAAAGGGATGAGTATGCACCCCAAATCCTTTCTCTCTGATGACCTTAAGGCAGCAGTCTTGCCTGCTGCGGTCTGCTTAAGGGATAGCCAACTTTTAATACAGACAGCAGTGTTGCACCTCTATACTGCCCTATGGAGGCTATCATCCCCCAACGTTGACCCAGCCAGTCGGCGGTGTGATGGCAGTGCCAGTGGTTCGATGGCGGTCTTCACAAAGCCACGGCGCCCAACTCGTATTACGCTGGACGGCTCACCGCCATTGGACTGCCACCACCGGGGTGGCAGCCAAAAATCTGCTGAACTCATAATCAGTCCTTTGTGTTACATCAGGAGGATGACTGGAGTGAAGTTTTGCGGCTGACTGAATTTGCATGCAACAACTAAAAACAGTGCCAGTGGTTCGATGGCGGTCTTCACAAAGCCACGGCGCCCAACTCGTATTACGCTGGATGGCTCACCGCCATTGGACTGCCACCACCGGGGTGGCAGCCAAGAATCTGCTGAACTCATAATCAGTCCTTTGTGTTACATCAGGAGGATGACTGGAGTAAAGTTTTGCGGCTGACTGAATTTGCATGCAACAACTAAAAACATGTTTATTTGCAATGGAAACGTCCCTTGTTTGCATAACTATTTGGCAAATGCTTTGCCATTTGACCTGCCCAAATACAAACTGAAACCCGCACTGTAGGAATGACTCAAACAAATGCTCACAGTAGTTTGGGAAATATGCCATATCTCATTGAAGCCACAGGAGTTTACAAGCAATATTCTGATAGAAAATGCTCTTCTGTTCAAACCTACGTGGGTGAAGACTCATGGCTTTCTACCAACTGGGAAACCAGTGTTGTGCCAGATTGACGTCAACCAAGACACCATGCAAAACTCCAGAATAATTCACTTTCAGTCATTGACATATGAACTGCATAGTCGGGAGTAGCTATAAAAATAAAAATCCTGTGCTTTGAAACAATGCACTACGCACCAGAAGTACAAAACATGACTGGGGAAAAGTGATTGTAAACTGACCAATGTACTATTAAGTCAATCCACAAAATCAACATTCACACTGGGGCGCAATTCAACTTACCTCATTACTATTTATGAGGTCGGTCAAAAACTCCCGATTGCCATCACGACAAAGGGTGGCCTGTGATTTCTTTTAAATAAAGTATTTCTTTAAATGTTGTCCATTTTCCTCAAGGGAAACATGGCTGTATTTAACAAAAAAAATACTTTTGTTAAATGTTTAATGGCTTTGGTCTCCTGGAACACTGCCAAGTGTTGGAATTGGGAAACAATTTCGCTGGGAAACTAAAAATGAGGCAGCATGGTGTAGCAGAGGAAAGGGGGCGATGTCACCTGGGGCATGGTCATGAAAAGTAAAGTCTGACAGTCAAGTTACACATTTATTTCTGGAACAATGACAAATGTGACAGTAAATCTGTTCTACTTATTTGTTCCACATTTAGGGTGCTTTTTAAAATAGCTTATGGGTTAAGGGATCTGCTGCAGGGATCCTTATGTGCCCAACACATTTCTAGATATATTAGTAATTGTAAGATAACTCTGGAGGTTAATGTATTTACTGGAGAGATCTCTGTTTTGTCTAGTCAAAGTTTTGACTCATAAACTAGCATGTATGGTTAGTGCACCTGTTACAAAGCACATTGTACAAAAAGATCACAGATTTGCATGTTATGTAGTTAGGTAAGTGGGTTACCTCTTTTGACACAGAGATCTTTTTTGTTAGTTACAGTTTATAAGCTGCAGTCTTTTTAATACCACACAGTCTGCTCTTCACTAGTAACTGAAAGTCATGGGTTTAGAGCCTTGTTTTTTTCTCAATCTATTAGTATTCTAAGTTTGCAAGCAAAGGTTCCTTTGGGTAGCAGTAAAGTATTGTTAGTACAGACAACCCCATCCATTGCATTTTAAATCCTGATTTAGATTTTTCCCCAATCATGCACCTCAACATATAATGTCTTCAAGTATTGATGATATGTGACTACTATAACTTAAAACCCTCATTGTCTTAGCAACATTTTTTGTACATTGAGGTGTATACCTGTATGATTTAGTGTCTCTCTGCATTTGTTGTAAAGTGCTCTGACACCCTGCACTGAGTAAAATAGTTCTTAAAAGATTTATTTTTTAAAGAATGCCATTTAAATTGTTAGGGAATATGGCCTCTGGGCAGGAGCTCCTCTAGTGAGCTCCGGGTTGGGGATCACCCTGAATAACCTGCTCTCCCACCGCCTTGCTACCCTTCCTCTCCGCACCTCAACCTATCGGGACAAGTTAGGCAATTCATAGATGCCACTTACCCTCCGTTGACCCCTCAGACACCAAATCCTCGCAACACAGTCGGCACGTAGCCCCCGCTGCCCGTTGGACGTCAGAGGGATGTGCCCGTGGCAGGCCACAATCTTCTATGATCCAGGCCCCGAATCCCACAGCGGCGCTTCTGGGTCCGATCTCCTTCTGCAACAGGAGCGGCAAACAGTGGAGCGGATACCAGCTGGTCTCTTTCATTCTCCAGCTGTTCAGGATTCAGGACAGTGAATGCTGTGCTGAGCCCCCCGCGCCTGCTGACTGCAGTTAGCCACCTTTCGGAGCCTCATAGTTGGCACCCTTCTTACACTGCTCCGGTGAGTCCGGCGATTCTTGCTACGCTTATTGCTGATGGCGGGCCGAGCTTGAAAACGGCCTGAGGGCGGGGGGCCCATCCGCCTAGATATTGTGGTTCCGCTCATTGTTATATCGGCATGGGGTAAGACAAACATTTGTCTTGGTTCCTCTGGGGGTGCGTCGCTCGACGGAGCCTAGCTGCCAACTTTGTGCATGCAGTAGATGCACCAGAGACCGCCTAGGGGAGTCACGATCTGAAACTGACTTTGTGACTGGGACCGTTCTTAAAGAGACAGTTATCGATCAATCCTTGTTGTATGTTAGGCAGTGATATGCTCCAGTGCCCGTTTAGGGGATTCATGACTGGATTTTCACCCCTAGTCTGGGGTAGTACATGGCCAATCAGCTCTCCAATTCCACAGAGGTTTTATCTATTATGGGAACTTTGGTGCTCCTTTTATGTTCTTTGGACTGTGAGAAATACTTATTTGAAATATATAACCTGGATTTCTCTAATTTCTAAATAGGGACTATTTCACCGCAGGAGAATCTCTCCATTTTGACTCGCTAAGCCCGTAAACTTCAGCACAATTACTTCAAAATGGTGCTTATCTGATAACCCAATTAGGATTTACACTCTAGACTGCTACCTTGTTTACCAAAACTTTGCCCTAGACATAGCCATAGTAATAGGACTTGAACTGTGGTCTTGGCCATAAAACTAAACAAAGGACTAATATCACAATTGGCTCTTAGTTCGACCGATTGGCTGCCATTTTTTTTTCTTTCTCGTACTTTTCCTGGAATCATTCTGATTTCCCTCCACCGGACAACGTTGGGTGAACAGTTTCTCCCTAACTACCTGACGTGACTGGCTCCTCGGTTGGTGTGTGCTATGGAGGCCAACACAACCAGCCCAACCGAAGGTTCACTCTCACAAGTGGGCCACAGTGTAATAGGTCATCTATCCTCTAAACCTCTCTAAAAATGCATCTAAAAAATTCAAACATAACTTAATCAAAAGAAATCCGGAAACACTTATTTCAGATACTTATTTCAGCATCTCTAATGGTGACATCATGTCGGACCAAATCTTCTTCACGAACAAAAGGGCCCAATGGAGGAAATCTCTCCTATCCTTTTTCCAGTGCAAACAAATAAAGAGAACTCCCCATGGTTTTAGTCTTTCCACTAAATCCTCTCCTATTTATAAAATAGATCTCACCATCACTATCTACAACAATGGGATCGTTCTCATTCAAGCTTCCAATCAAAACCTACAGCAATTTTTACAAGCTCTTTCTGGTGATCAACTCATTTTATGTACAACAAGATCTAGATTTAACCACCTCAAGCACCTTTCAAAGCGATGCCCTCATTTCCTCCTCAGATTTACCTCCCCCCTCACCCAATTCCAATCACTTGCCCTTGCCGATCGCAGTTCTGCCTGAACCACATAATACAATGCCATTAACTCTATCACCACTACCAATCCCCAGGCCATTAATTTCAAGAACACCGCTACGAATCAATGAACAACCTACTACGCAGGACTCTCCTACTAATGTCTCTAACCTCTCTATCACACATAGACACCCTCTCCAGATCCTAATACCCAATCCACATACCGATCAAGGCTTTCTGGAACTCCGCTCACACCCAATGACCAACCCTCTCCACTGGAATATCCCTTCACCGCCGCAGATCTCTCTAACACAACTATACTCCCTCACCCCTCTCCGGATCTCCACACTCATCTTCGGCCCTTCTCACACCACCCAGATGTGCTGGCACGATTGGATATCTCTCTCCAACTGCATCTTCTCTCCAACAAATCCCACGTTTTGAAAGCCCTCTCACTTGAATATCTCCCCTTGTTAAGTCCCCTCCTCTCCAAACTGACCCAGTACCACTGCCGGTGTGACAGATAAAGCTCCCCACGACAATCCCTCCTCCCCTTCTATCGTCCCTCTACTAAACACAGCTTCTCTCCTCAGATGCTCGTTGACAGGGCCTCCACCCAAAAAATCTGAAAGCCTACTCAAGCCATTTTCTTCAAACACAGACACCAACTCAAATACAAAGGGATTAATTCTAACAATTCACTCTAACCTGAATAGAGAACCCCACCACAATCACAGAGTAATAAATAATGACAGCCTCAGGAGAATGAGCATAATTCAGCCTCCTTCCCCTAGATTCTGGCTACACGCAAATGCATACTACTCAACTGCAGGTCTGCCAGCAAACATGCCTCTGAGATCTTCGACCTCATACAACATAGAGAGATAGACATCATTATACTCACAGAAACGTGGCTCACCCCCTCGTCCACTCCAATTCTAGACCTCTTGGTGCCTCCCTCCCATGACATAATTCGTCTGGACAGAGTTACCAAATTGGGTGGTGGCCTAGCCTGAATACGTCAAAATATACAATCTACCATTCATTGAACAATTAATGGAAATCCTAGCAGACAATGTGGATTCAGTGCAGCCCCACATCTACCTCAGAGACTTTAACCTTCATTGGTCAAACCCTAATGACCAAGCGGTAGTTTGCCTCAATTTCTTCTTGACGGATCACGATTTGGTTCAACACTACGACCAGCCTACCCACAATAAAGGGGAAAATTTGGACCTCATCATCTCCAAAGGACATTCTTTCACTTTGGACTCCATCACACACTGCAATTGGTCAGACCATCACGTCATTTCCTTCCAAATTAACTTGGAGGTTTCTCAGAGTAATTTTAAAACTACTAAACCAAAGATCTGGAAACGAGACCTCAGAAACATCAACACAGTTGATCTAGCAACCCGCTGTAAGCGTGCCCTCTCTCCTCAAAGAGACTTATTTGAAGTACATGCACTCACAGACTTCTGTAACTCTTCTATTTTCAGCATCATGGACGACATTACTCCACTCCAACAAAAAAAGGCACCCTCAAAAATATCTAAACCTTGGTTCAATAGCAACCTAAATTCGGAACTTCGCAATCTAAGGGCCTTAAAGCGCTCTCGGAGATCCACTCCTTCAGCGGATCATCTAAAAAACCTCAGATCAGCTTGAAGCTCTTATAATAAACAAATCAAGACAGCCAAGGCAGAATATTTCCGATCACAACTTAATCAAGCGGCCAATCGACCCAAGAAACTGTTCGAACTGAAGGATAAAATCTAATTCCCTCAAGTGTAAAATATAATGCACCTGTACTGTCGATATATATTGTATTAGCATGATGTATCAATTATTTGCCTTTGAATTAACAGAATGTATCTTGCATTTATTTGCTCTTAAAAAGTGTATCGATTGTTCTTGTGCATAGGCTAGGCCCTCGCAAGACCAGCGCCATGTTGATATGTTATTGCTCAAGCTTCAGTGGTGATCACGTGTTATTCCTTGTACGAATATAATGAGTTATAGTGGACAGCTGAATGTGGGGAGTTCTCCTTTCTTTCCTGGGAACCAAGGTCGCATCTGGCTGCTAGTGCGATAAGCGCATTCCTGAAGGCGCCGTTCTTGCCCTCCCTAGCACAAAGACGAAAGGGAGTCACCCCTACTGACCTACACCCACAACAGCTGTGTCTAATAATGAAACCAATCATGTGTGCTATATATGGTTCTTCCTTGGACCTCGAGGGTCGGCTGGTACTTTTCCTATTATAGTGTTTCATGTGTGTGATGAAAAGGTATATATGCCCTGTTTTGAATGTAAGCCAGCAGTCTTCTCTGCGGACCTCGAGGGTGGAGGCCGTGGGGAGGCTCCTCTGCGTAGAGTACTTTGTTAATAAAAGATTGAACTTTCCTCACTGCCAACTGACTGATTATTGATAATTGGTATAGGGGCCTTTGGTAAGTATAGCTCCATAGGTATAAATTATTTACATACAACAGAAGTGGTCCAACAACAATCTGTCATAGCCCCTAACCGTTCAACCTCGGAGGTCAGTCCTCCCTCTTGTTTTGACTTGGCGGACTTTTTTACCGAGAAAACAAGACTTATTAACATTGATGTAGAAATCAGAAGATCTCTTTTCATCCAACGGCTTAGCACCCTCCCAGGTCACACCAGACAAGGTCGCTACACTTAGCAGGGTTATCAAGCACAACGCTTCCTGGGACACCTTTACCATCCTAAATGAAAACAAAATCAATAAAGTTCTTCAGAGTATCAACCCATCTAATCACAGTGACCCTTTTCCACTTACCATCTTCAAAGCAATTAAAGATTATATCTCTCCCTTCTGGACAAAGATAGTCAATGCTTCTCTCTCTCAGGGTATGATCCCAGACTGCCTAAAAGAGGCCCAGGCAACACCTATTCTAAAAAAAACTACAGCAGACAGTACAGATCATAACAACTTCTGTCCCTTCTCGAGCATCCCCACTCTAGCCAATCTCTTTGAAAAATGCATCCAGTCCCAATTATGTGCGCACATTGACAATTTCCATCTCCTGGACCAACACCAATCGGGCTTTCGTAGGGGGCACAGCACTGAACTGGCTTTCACACACGTTACGGATGACATCCTAATAAACCTTGACAGAAATTAATCTTGCCTCCTTATTCTACTCGACCTTTCCTCAGCTTTTGACACTGTCAATCACGACAACATCCTAGATATTTTGGAGCAAAGGATGGGCCTCTCTGGACAGGTGCTGAAATGGTTCTCGTCCTTCCTCCAGCATAGATTACAAAGAGTTAAGGTGAACCATTCTCTCTCCAAGCCATCCCCTGTCACCATGGGGGTTTCCCAAGGATGCTCCTTATCTCCCATTCTATTCAATATGCTTCTGTAACTACTAGCTAATGTACTAAAATACATGGACATTCGCTTCCATATGTATGCAGACGACACCCAGCTCTACCTGATAATCTCCTCCCCGGGCAACATCACATCACTCAACTCCACCTTACTGACTACCCAAAATTGGCTAACTAAGAACCACCTCCTGCTAAAAACCTCCAAAACAGAATACTTCCTCATCTCTCCCCCGAAACACACTCCTAATATTGACCTCTGGAAAAACCAACTCACAGCCTTCAACTGCTCCCCACACATTAATGACTCAGCTAAATCTCTAGGAATCACACTGGACAAACATCTGAATATGAAGACCCATATCAGAAACGTAAGCAAGGGAGCTAACCACCTTCTGAGAACACTCAGGAATCTCAAACTTTTCTTACCTCAAGCCGATTTCAAGCAGGTGGTCCAAGCGCTTGTTCTATTGAGGCTTGACTATGGCAGTGCAACACTATGCGGCCTCCCCAAATACACTTTAGCTCCTCTAAAGGCATCATTGAGCGCTGTGGCTAGACTGATTACGGGCACCAAGCGAAATACCCACATCTCCCCGGTCCTAAAATCTCTAAACTGGCTGCCCTACGAATCTAGAATTCAAATAAATATTGCATGCTTATTGCACAAGACCCTCCACTTCAAAACTCCCAATTTCCTGGCGCAAAAGTTAATACTATCCGGACGGCGTAGACCTTCGAGGAGTGCTAACTCCTTCCTCCTGAAACCCCAGATCTACCGTAAAAAGAGAACATGTCAACGAGCCTTCTCGGATTCTGCTCCAAAAATATGGAACTCTCTTCCACCGGAAATCCAGAGAATCTCCTCCAAGGTTGCATTCAAATTAGAAGCAAAAAGATTCCTCATGAACAAGTTCTTACCTTCATAAGAGCAGCGAATGTCAGCTATTAGCGCATCGGTCACACTACAAGAAAGGACGTCATTCTGGTACTTTACTATTGTATTGGATCCCCTTTGTCATTATGTTTCAATGCATAGCACATTATAATCATAGCCAAGTCCTATAATGAGTCTTTTTTGTGCACAATTATTGTATTGTTTATGTATATCCCCTATTTGACTCTAGTACTGTTATGTTACCTCATTCCCTCAAGTGTAAAGCGCTCTGATATCCTTTGGGATTAAGTTTGCGCTATATAAAACTTTATAAATAAAATAAATGTTTGTAGTTACTCGTGTACACAGATGCATTTGACGTTCTTATAGTGCAAGAACATTTCTTCCATAAGGGGCTGAATTGTAAAAATAACCTTCCTCCAAATGGTAGGTTCTGCTAAGTCCTTGTGAAGTGGTAAGAAGCTGTGTGTCTAGGTTTTCTTCCAATGTATTGGCTCTTGGTATTAGGTTTCAGATGGATCAAAGTCAGGATATTACTTGGAAAAAAAGGAGAGTTGATGACCCTTTAAATCAGGCTTCTGTTTTAGGCTGAACAGGAAGAGAAAATAGAAAGCCTTTTGGCTGCCTGCACCTTGCTGTTCTGAACAGAAAGCAGATAACCTGTGGGCTCTTCTGTGTTGCAGTCAGGGCCGGACTTGGCATTGCGGGTATCGGGCATTTCCCCAAGAGGCTGGAAGTGCGTGAGACGGCTTTGTAGCAGTGGGGGCTAGCTCCCGTACTGAAAACAGCAGTGCTTCCAACCTGAGAGCCCCTGGCCCCCTTGCGGGGACGGAGGGGGCTGATCTTATAAAATTGCCAGGGCTGCATTGGATTTCCAGTCGGTCCCTGGATGCAGTGTGGAAAAATGTCACCAGAGCAAATTCAGCATGTTTCACCGATCAGATGGATTCCAGATCTGGTTCAGGAATAGCTGCCGAGATGAGGATCCGGCTGGATTTCATCATTGCCTGCACTGCCACTATCCATTGCACACCCTGTGATTTTGCTTATCACAGGCGCTGCAATCGCAAAATGGCTGAGTACATGTGGCAGCATATGAAAATACCACATATTTTTTCCTGGATGAATTTCACTACACTAAACCTGTTGGAATTTTGAGGGAGGGTTGGGGAAATGCAATATTCAGATTTTCACAGCTTGGACTTTGGAAAAACTTTGTAATATTACAACATTATTCACTACTAGCAGCCCGCCCCAGCGTTGCCCTGGGCAGAAGGGGGCTGGGGGCAGCATTTGAGGCTTGTGTGTACTAAGGGCTACCGGCTGTCCCTCTCCCGCCCCGACCCCCTCCCGCCCCGACTCCAATGTGTGCCTTTATCTTACCTTAGCCACCGTTGGGGGCTGGGGTCAGCATTTGAGGCTTGCGTGCAGTAAGGGCTCCCGCCCGTCCCTGTGTGCGCCCCCACTCCCGCCCCGACCCCCTCCCGCCTCGACTCCAATGTGTGCCTTTACCTTACCTGAGCCGCCGCTCCTCCCCGCGCTCCTCACTTCACTGCCTCTCCATGTCCACCGCTCCTCCTCGTCATGACGCACCTGAGCCGCCACTCCTCCCCGCACTCCTCACTTCACCGCCGCTCCATGTCCACCGCTCCTCCTCGTCATGACGCACCTGAGCCGCCGCTTCTCCCCGCACTCCTTACTTCAACGCCGCTCCATGTCCGCCGCTCCTCCTTGTCATCACGCACGTCGCGGCCAGGGCTACGTCGCAGCCAGCGCAGCGTCGCGGCCGGCGCTACTTTCAGGGCAATACTTTTTTTTTAAACTTATATTTTTAAATTTACTTTATTTTAAATTTTTTATAGCCTATGTCCATATGCACACCCTGA
The DNA here is from genome assembly GCF_964263255.1 of Lissotriton vulgaris. Classification (NCBI taxonomy): domain Eukaryota; kingdom Metazoa; phylum Chordata; class Amphibia; order Caudata; family Salamandridae; genus Lissotriton; species Lissotriton vulgaris. Next base: position 181,810,999 of record NC_141694.1, read on the forward strand.
CAATTTCTACGATGTATCGAGTGTGTGGATTGGCACTGTGGTTCCCGAGGTTACCTGGCTCAAAGGTTTGTGTTCTCTCTTCATAATAGTGGTATAGATTTCAAGTGGCAGAACTTGTAATGGGAAGGTAGTAGCACACTAGGCAAATACAGCACCCTGTGGTTAATTTTGTTTCCATTTCTTTTTCACTGATAACATGTTGGTAAAGGTATACTTGCCTATGCATTAGAGTTTTATACAGAAAGAACATGTCTCCAAGTACAAGAGCTTTATGTACTCATATAAAACCAAACATGTTTTGAAGTCCTTGTTTGACAGTACCACGTGACTCTTTCTCTAGTGAGAATATATGTATGTTTGTTGTTGGACTAGACTCTTTTAATTGCAAGCTGTTAGATATTGAACTGGCGCCATACAGTAACATTTTGTAAGACCTCACTCCGGGAAAAGAAATACAGTCTACGTGGAAGTTTATACACTAATTGTACCATCTATTTTTAATGAAGAGGCCCTGTCTACAAGTGCAGGACTAGAAATCAGAATTACGAGCTGTGTGATAATGATCTCACTTTCACAGTTTTCTTCTTATAAATTCTATCAACATTTTTCTAGGAAAAAGACCCATAAAAAACGCAAACATGCAGAATCTGGTGTGTTAAATACTGATTTTGCACGTGATGCCTCATTTCTAATGTAAAAAGTCAGAATCAGAGGTAAACACCTCACGCAAAATAGGTTTTACTACATATGGTAAATGCTTCTAGAGTGTTGATCAGAAAATGATCTGTTAAAGTTACCCATAGAAAGTTAAAGGTGTAGAGTTTTTATCTTAGAATCACCCTGCGAGTGATATTTTTCTAATTCAAATTGGTTCATTCTGGTTTATGTGACTTCATGCAATAACCACACTCCACACTGTTGTGTTAGTCTAAAAGGCCATTTATGAGACAATGTTGCTCACACATGAATGAACGTTATTAATATTAACAACAAATTCCAAAATATGAATCATTGACATAACCCAGACAGTTCAATTCGCCCAGCACCATTCACCACTCACTCTCTTCCATGTCCCCTGTAAGAGCATATCATTTGTTCCACTCTCTCTTTCCTCTCTCTGTCACTGACCTCATTCCATCTGCTCAAACTTTCTTTCACTCACCCTCCAAACATCCTCTCTTGTAGACCGTTCCCTGGCTCGTCACATCCCACGCACCACCATCAGTTCCCTGTGCACTTTCTCTCCCCGAGGGGTGCATATTCCTGCATGTGACTCATTACCCCCCAAAATACTGCCTACCACCGGAAACCTGCCCTAAACTGGCAACCCACAACAAAGCATTTACCACCCTTTCGCCTACAACATGTAGGGTGGGTGATAGGACAAAAAATATTTGTATCGCCGCCCAGTGGAGATAGGTGTCAGGAACTGACTGGATACTCGTCTCCTGACAGCTTCATACCCTTTCTAAAACCCGCCCCTCCTCCTTAACTTGGCCTATTTGCACACCCCCACCCTCTCCTATTGGGCCTGTAATCTTCACTTCCCTCGGGGACGGACATTGTTGCCGAACATGTACTTAAACCCTTTTGCTTTTCTGTGAACAGGCCACAGCCATGTGGTGTTCACTGACAGCATTTAATGTACTGCTGCAGATTTTTTAGAAAAAATTACAAGCTTCTATGAAAGGTGGCTTTTCTTGTCTATCCTGTTTAAAGTAACTCAATACATAGATCTGGAACTAGATGTTGGTGCCAAGTGGTTGTTAACTGAAATCTCAGATGTTAAACCATTGTCTGCTTCATTGTCCATGCAGGTGAAGGGAGCCAGCATTTGTAGCAACAGTGGCATAATTGAGCTAGCATGAAAACTGCCTCCCTTCCAACGGGGATGTGTCCCTTCCTGCACATAAACTATCATTAGAAAAAAATGACGATTTGCAACTTTTATCTGTGCTGCATTAATCAGCACACATAGAAGTTACAAAACCCTTCTTTGATTGTTTATGTACAGGAAGGGACTCCTTCCTGCACATAAACAATCTTCCCCTGCAATGAAGGCCCCCTTGCACGTGCGTTAAGTCAAGGAGCCTAACACCACGCTCCGCCACTTCATCGTAAATATGCCCCACACTTTTCCCCAGACATTTATATCGTTTTAAATACATCTTGGGATGTTTCCTCTGCTGCAGGAGATAGAAGAGACACATTTTCTCTGGTTTCCTCTATTCCAAACAACCTTCAATTTTCAAGGTGACCTTGGTTTTTGTAAATAACTTTTTCACCCATGGGCTTAATTACAAGGGCATTGAGCCACCAAAGCGCCAGTTGTTACGACGCTCCGGCGGCGTAGTGCCCTGCTCCATATTTACAATATGGCACTAAGCCACTGGCATGACTTAACGCCACATTGTAAATATTGTACCCTTTCACACAGTTTTCTGCATCAAAGGGGCATGCAATGGGTGTTGATATGGAGGTTCCAGCACAACACCCATAGTATTTTGATGCTGCTCCAAATTTACAGGGATCTGTACATCTGAGGTAGCACTTAAAACAAACACCATTGAAAATCAAAAATTAGAGTGCCACAACGGGGAGAAATACTTTTATTTCTCCTCGTTTTTTGCTCTTTCCGCAGGACAAATAAAAGAAGCAAATCACCTTGGCGATATGCTCCGTTTACCACTTAATCCTATTCCCAAAATTGCACTCTTAGGTGACATGGTCACCTTCCCCAAAAAACTTCGGATATTTGCAGCTATTAGTTTCTTATAGGCCAAAAGAGAGATAACGCTCTACTGGGGTAGTAAATCAGTACCCACCATGCAGAGCTGGCTGCGAAGCATGGTCACTTGCAATACACACAGCAATATGTATGCCACAACTATCCCATCCTCCTCTCGACCTAAGGATGTTTGGGGCCCACTGAAAACTTATCTTGCCTCCCAGCAAAAAGACCTGCCAATGCAGCTGATCAGGGGGGTAGTGCCTACTGGAGTGGGGTGAACATTTTTTTATTAATCCTGTTTGCCGCAGACAGTGGACTCTATACATGTTTGGCCTGAATATCCTTATAGACTGGACATATGATACACCATGGCTTTTTTTGGCTGCCAACCTCAGGCATTTTCTTAATATTGTACCTTGGCAATTTGTTACTTTTCTATGACTGTGAGAATTGTTAAATGTGATGCTTATAATGTGATCAGCAGCATTCATTGATATCTTACATAGCAATCACAGAAAAAACAGATGTTTGTGAGTGATTCTGCGAAAAGGTCTGCAAATACTAATTTTAAGAGGGCTTAGGGTCCAATTTGAAAGGGAACTCATGACTTCATAGTGAAAAAGTGAATGTTTAACAAAAATCTGACTAGCAAGAACACTCGTTGTTACATACCAGTAAGATAAGATTGCAAGAAGGGAGGAAAGAGAGATAAGCACCATAAAGTTTGAGCTTACTCAGGGTAGAGCGTGTAAATTGCGAGGAGAACGTTAAAGAGACATATGAAACAGTCAACCATTAGACATAGTATTTATCTGTATCAGTGAGCCAGTGGTGAAGAAAACTGATGACAAAGGAACACGCTGAATAAATAATGGTCAAAGTTCAAGGGTATTAGCTAACAGGTACAAACTAGAATTTAGTGAGTGGAAATGTAAAATATATGTATATGTAAAGCTAGATTAACTAACACGTCTGTGTCATTTCAGAAAGTGTGTTCCTAATAAAATGGCTAAGAATGCCTAAAGTTAAAACCAGAAATTCCACCCTGGAAATATTAAGTATGATTAATGCAATGATACTGAGAATAGAGTGTAATTACTAGCAAATACTTGTGAACTGAACTGATAATTGTACCTCTGCATTCTAGGTGTTAGCATTACAGTAATGTAAGACAGTAGAGACTGTGTAAAGATTGAGAGGTAGAGACACCAGACCAATCTTGCCTTCTAACTTTCTGTTTCCTGTGGAGTGCTTTTTAAGACTCAGTATGATCTGAGCACTGTTGTGCTCTTTGGTGGGCAAGGTGGGCTATGATCGCTCCTGTTGAATCAGATGACAATGAATAGTGCTTACAGCCAGTCAACAGAATACTTTCCTTCTTTTTAAGTCCCTAGAAAGTCAATCCTTTACTGCCAGTCTGAAGGTACTGCTTAAGCAGTGCCACAAGTGCTGGATTCAAAGTACATTAGAGTTCAAGGATACAAGTCTATGATAAGTCCCCACTCCAGACACAAGACTATCAACACTGTGGGTTCATCATCTTTTCTCTTCTGTGGTTCCATTGTATTTTCAACAAAGTCTCCGACATTGTGCAGTGGTTTAACAGTGGAGGTGAAGGGTCCTCAAAAGTGTATGCACCTACCCAACCCAGAAGCATAGACACATTTCATGCAGAAATATAGCTTTTCACTTATTTGCGCATAATTCTGCTTAAAATCATGCAAATTTCCCACACACCCTAGTTTGAAAAACTAGCAGTGAGATCAGAGAGAAACTACACCAGAAAGGACAGCTTGTCATCAATCACCAATCCTTCTGGTGTCCATGACAATCTGACATTGATCTAGTGTCAGACCCATTTCGGAGTGCCAAAGGACAGACAGAGGCCACTAGACTCCAATAGTGGTGGTTGACATCATTTGACACTGATGTCCTGGCGCCAGTTCTATTATGGCTTTGCGAACTGGCCCAAGTACATCCTTTCCACAGTTGTCTTTCAGGTTATCAAGATCATACAGTCAAAGGGTTCTCAGGGAGGTAATGTAGGGGCAGGAACTCAGGAATCAACAATCAACCAACAGACACAAATAAATGCTGCCCCACCCAAAGCTTTTCTTAGAAAAAGAGAAGTATATTAATAATAAGAAAAAACCTAGCCTTACACACAATAGTGGAGTTTAGTTCAGTGTACTTTTACTCACTATTGCCTATAACCAATGAGTCAGTGCTCACACCCACCTGGGATTTTGATCAAAAGTGATTAGCCACAACCTACAAAAGTAATGTCCCACTACCTCTGTAACCTGCTCATCCATCGAAAGTACTACAGAATATAGACAACACAAATATTTCCATGTACAAATGTTGACACCATAATATTAAAAATATATTGAGCTTGTGTAAAATTCCAAAGTATTGAAACCCAAAATATTGTTAACAAAAATATCGAGAATAAAAATAGCAAACCATTGTACTGATACTGCTTTATAACTTAACACCATGAAAATATTGATAAACCATAATATTGAAGGAAAAAAGTATAAATATACATGTGAATACAATTTAATAAAATATAACAGACACTCCTAATACAACTGAAAACAAAAACAAACCAATTAGCATACACTACATAATGAAAAGAATTTACATTTTCAAATAACTACACCAGAAAATGAAGACAACTGACCAAATCTGACAAACAATAAATAATCCCTATGAAAAAAGACAAAACGTTTTCCCTACTATTGTACCTGCATCCAAATAAGAAAAAAGAATCCAGCTGTGCTGCCTAAACATTTACAGACAGCTGCAAAAAAGTACGTAAACTACAAATCATTTCCCTAACAAACTAACTTCAAACTTGCCTAAAATTATTTAACAAATTAACCAAATAAGTAATACATATATCCTTTCTTGACATCACAGACCTGCCATGAAACTAAAAATAAAACTCAAGAATGGCCTAACCAGAGACAAAGTCGAAAAACGAAACAACTAACTTGAATAAAGAAACCTGCTTTTACATGAAAGTACTAAAAAAACACAAACTGTAACTAATTACGTAAATAATTATAATAACACAGAAAACAAAAGAATATGCATTTCTTTATATGTTTAAATGTAACACAGAGTACAACATTCATGATACACTGTTTCCCAAAAAGAAACCCCTCTGCTAACCTAACTAGACTACACCTACAGCAAAGAAAGTAGCAGTGATTGAGCAAGGTATCATAAAGCTCAACATCTTAGTAAAGTCTTCAAAGCAAATACCCCACTGGTCCTAGGGCCTCTAGCTGTCGACTTGAAGTGTAAGAAAGGAGCTAACATGGGCAATACATTTCAAATACAGTGAACCCAATGTGGCTCAAAGAGGATGATGTCCAAACATTAAGGGTTTTAGTAACTATTTAAATCCGGTTGCAGGTTAAATCAATCAATTGAAATAAAAATATAGTAAGAGCATGAATACTTAAATGAGCATGCAATCAGAATTTATAAATTATAAGAAAGAATATGCAAAATAGGATCACATCCAGCAAACAACATACCAATCAAGCAGGTTCCATAAAGGAACTAACCTAATCTAAATAAGGTTTTGGAAATGGCAAACATAAATTCTATGAGAAAGGTGTCACCATCAGACGAACAATGTTTAAGGTTCAATAGGAAAGAATGACTACCCAAGCATGAAACACAACACTCTGTGCAAGGGAAATCAGCAGAATTGAGATGAAGTGTTCTATCTGCAAATTCAGGACATGATCTGTTCACCCATTCTAAAGAACACACCACTAAACAGGGAAGGAAGGTTTAGAAGGCTATTCCCAAACAGCTTTCACCAAGCTAGCCAATACAAATACAACGTTCTCCGGGAGCAGGTAGACTCCCTAATTTCCCAGCTCTCAACAAAGAAGCAGTCACATGGACGACCTTGGATGTAACATCAATCTGGTCTGCTTGGTACAGGAGGGTATCTCCCACTAAAATCAGTCTTCACAGCTGAGGTTGACTTGTAATTAAATGTTCATTAGTCTACTAGTCAAATACAGTAACAATAAGCCTATTCTAACTGCATGAGAATAATATACCATAGTTATTCACTTTATTACCCAATAAAGCGCCTACTTGGAAATGTTTTACACAATGAATGAAAAATGCAGCAGTTATGCTCACACTAAATTAATCATAGGTTTCAAGTTTGCTATGATTATCACAATATACAAAGTGTATACAAAACACACATGTACAAGGGTGCTACTTCCATTATAATAAAGCCATATTTCACCAACCAAAAAAATTATACCTTAAGTATCCTATACTCCACAAATACCAAATTTAAAATCCAAATAAAAAGAGAATTATTACTTCTGTAATTGCCACAGAGCGAGTTCCTGACAGCCCTCCTGAGCCCAATGAAAAATTAGAGCTGACATTGGGTGAGGTATTAAATGCTATAGGGAGATTAGCATCGGGTAAGGCTTCAGGCCTTGATAAACTCCCTGGAGACTTGTTTAGACACCAACCAGAGATCTGGGGTCCTTACCTGCACATTATTTTTAACTGCATTCTAAGTGGGATGGAAATCCCCTGTACTTGGCTGGGGGCAGAGATAGTACCGATTTGTAAAAAGGGCTCTCCTCTGCTTCCAGCCAACTATAGGCCGATCAGCCTTATAGACGTACCTCAAAAACTCTTCGCCCGTCTCCTGCTGGACCACCTCCTGGACTGGATGGAGGACAATGCGATCCTTAGACCGCTCCAGGCGGGCTTCAGGAAAAACACGTCCACCATGGATTAGTTTTTCGCCTCGTTCTTCTCTACTGGAAAACGGTGGGGATCCAGGGGGGGAGTCTGTACATGGTGTTCGTGGACCTGAGGTCCGCATTTGACTTGGTACCATGCACAAAATTATGGGCGGTCCTCGGGGAGCTAGGTGTTCCCCCACAGCTACTACAGGCGATAATCAGGCTCCATGATGGAAATTTTGCCCAGGTCAGGTGTGGGAGGGAGAGGGTGTTGTCATCTAGATTTCCTGTCCACAGGGGGGTAAGACAGGGTTGTGTCCTCGCACTGACCCTGTTTTGCCTCTTTGTAAATGGGGTAATATCCTACCTTGATGACGTCAGGAATAACAATGCCCCCAGGCTGTCAGCAGGAGGGTTCAGGCAATCATGTTTGCCGATGCTACGCTCCTGCTTTCCAAATCCCAGATGGGGATTCAACGGATACTAGATGGGTTTGGGGATTTCTGCAGGGTGCATGGCCTTGAAATCAATGCAGAAAAAAACAAATTCATGGTATTCAATCCCTTGACAACCACCAGGCCTAATCCAACTTTGGGATCTGACAGGCTGGAAAGGGTTAGAACATTTCAGTATTTGGGGGTAACTTTACACGAAAATCTATCTTGGGGACCACAGATAGCAAGATCCCGTCTAAAGTTATCCCAAATGGTGGGGGCAATTCTGAAGGTTTTGAATTCATCAACCTTTAAACCAGTTAGTCCAGCCCTGGAGATGTATAAAACCCAAGCCAGAGCAGCTTTATCCTATGGTGGTGAGTTGTGGGGTCACAATGCTGGGACAGAACTTGTCAAGGTGGAAAACAACTTCCTTACACGTTTGCTGGCTCTACCACAAGGCACACCTCTGCTACCACTGAAACTAGAGTTGGGGCTCTCTTCAATAGGAGATGAACTGGCTCTAAAGCCACTGAGGTTTTGGCACAGGCTGTGGTGCACTGGCGAACTCTCCCACTATAGGCAAGATCTGAAGCACGTCCTGAGTCTTAACATCTGCGACAGAATTCCATGGGTGGCATACGTGAAACGAGAATTCTATCGACTGGGACTGGCTGACCTGTGGGATGATCCTGAAAGAGGGTGTTTAGGGGTGTCCCGCAAAAGGACTTTTAAAGACAAGAGCCTAACTTCGCTCGTCTGTGCCCCGAAAATTGGCTCCCTCACCGAACAATTCCTGGACATTAAAAGTTCTTTCTGTTTTGAAGGATATATGGATATTATATTCTCTATCACCACAAGGAAACTTTTTATCCAGTGGAGGTTCGGCACATTGCCCCTTAAATCTTTCACAAGCAAATGGACAATGCTGGATGATAAAATCTGCCTTGGGTCTTGGGTGCAGCATGAACGTGGAGGATAAACTACACGTGCTGTTTTTTTGCCCTGCCTACAGCAGACCGAGAAAGTACTGGCTAGTGCCACTATGTAGGAATCTGGGCTTCAGAAACTATTTACAATCGTACAGAATTCTGAAGACAAGCACCTTGCACTTTATCGTCTTTGCCGTAGCCAAGTATCTAATGGCCATGTGGCAGATAAGGGGAAAATATTGAAAGGGTAACTTCTAACTCCCAAATGTGAAATGAACTGCACTGAACTGTAGCTAAATGGGTTTTTTAATTCTAGAGTCTTTTATGATCTGAATTAATTAGTCCCATGCTTTCTTGCACTGTTTTTATATTGTATGCTTACATGTGTTTTAAATATTTTTACTGTATCTTTATGGTCTCAAATGGCCGAAATAAAGAAATTTTGGATTGGATTGGAATTATTCCATTTGCATTAGCATTTGTGGTACCAAAGACATACAAAAATATCATGACTTACTTATAGATTCTAAATTTTAGAATGAAAAAAAGTAAAAAACTAATCCCACTAATAGATTGCTTGGAGAATGCCTAGGTTGGTCATCTCTACCACTGTGAAAAGAGAAGCCAAGTTAGATTCTAAACTAACTTGTGAAATGTCAACGCAACTACCCTAAACTAAGAATGTATACCAAACAATGGAGCAGAAGGGTGCCACAACTCATTTCAAGCCACAATTGACAGACACTATTGCTATAATTGAAAGACGTCCAGTACTCCAAGGTAGTTTATGTAAGATGTTTATTAAGATAGATTTTAAGATCAAGAGCCCCACCAGGAGCAGCTTTCCTCCTGTTCAGCCCATTGTGCAACTAACTCAGCACGTATCTACATTCCACTGCATCACCACACCAACATTTTACAAACCCAGTCACACTGGCTGAGCAGCAGGTATACCACATCTCCCTTCTTTACAAAGGATAACCATGGAAGCTAATGCATGCATTTTTATTCTATAGCAAGCGAGAGGTAATAAAGGTGCAGGGAAATAACAGGTGGAGAATATTACACACATGATGCATACGTGAATAAGCAACATGTCATTAAATATTAACTGGAAAGAACCATGCATGTTGCCACAGCTAATGAAAAAAAAGGTAAACAAAGAAAACAAATACGAATAAAGTCATCTCCCTTCTAACCAGCAACAACATACACTCTTCCACACCATAACTCCTCTAACAGAACCCGTATGCCACAAACATGCGAGCTGGCCAGGCTAACATAAAAGACAGCACGCAGGGAACCAACCACCGGCGGCATGGTAGAGAAACATCCAAAACAATTGAAAACCAACGGGGAAGGTGAAACACCTAGGCTTAATACTGCCTCTGACCCTAACGCATAGTCGGGGTAAAACAACACTTCATATAGAAGTAATTTGGCTTAAATAATGCCCTTTATCCTAACCCAAAGTAAGGGTGGAACAAAACTGCAAAGACACGTAATATATAGCTTAAACTCTACCCCTCACCCTTACTCCGTAGGACGGATGGCACACTAAAAACATCTTCAAACCCCATGAGTTGGTTTAATCACTACCTTTCACCCCTAACCCTAGTAGGGTGGAACAAAAACTTAAATCACCAATATTGTAATGACATAACCCCCAAGCATAAAAATATGTATTAAACTATTCGCCAGTAACACTCAAGATCACCTCTAGATCTCAAACCTCAGACGCACTCTACTTACTCTACGCATAGTCAGTGCTCTCAACTCCAATACACTCTACCTCTGCCACACTCATCTTAATGTACACAAAGTCAATCTTCTTGAATGCATATACTTTCCAATTTTAACAATTTAAAGCTTGTGCCCTGCGATCAAGAGGTCAATACATTGGCCCTCAAAGGGTCAACTTTAATATGAACACACAACATGAACAAAACCAATTTCTCCGTCCCACATATGCATATGCATAAGCATAAAGCACAGCTCTCCATCCCAAAAGATTCACAATTTTTTACTTTTACTCATAACCCCTTCAAACTTGAAATATGATGCATAAACTTTGGTTAGAACAGTCATAGTCTAGGGGTTTGCCAGAGTTCCCAGGGTGCGCTCCGACTTTAACTCCGCTGTAGAGTGGCTAACTTCCAAACATGAACAGCAGAGATTACCCCCAAAGCAAGGATGTTGATGCTCCCACACTCCACCTAATCAAGTTAATGCTACAGTTAACAATAAGCTTTCAAAGTGAAAATGACACTTTGACATGGCACACTGTAGTTTTTCACCATAAACAGTTTCTCGCCAAGTTCTGCTCTTCGGCTGGTTAATGGTACAAACCTCCTCTGGTTCTTGCCCAACCTTTAAGTATAGAACACTCACCAAAAAACAGACACCAACACAGTATTTCTCCTGCCCAAGGACGCATAGCTGAAAATCTTTCTTTGCCATGAACACCTTGCTCATTAAGTGTAGTTTATAAATTATTTCCTCATATCCGTTGAAACCAGAGCAAAGTCATGTCATGTAAGCCAGAAAAACCATCTACGGACACCAGTCCAAGAGATTTTTTTTTTTACAAGAAAAGAACATGGCAGCACTTTGAAGAGGACAGTCCCGGGTGGCTCCAGGTGCACATATGCTGCAAAACATCCTTGCACAGCTTACTTACCTGGAAGCGCCGTACATGCTGCAGAGTTCTCTGCAGCACGTTCACGCGACACCGTTGACAAGGTAGGGTGTGCGAGTCACCTTAACACCATCTCACTGCCCTTTCAAATGCTGCATCTAGTAACAGCTACCATTTTCTCACCGTTTTCCCGATCTGCACAAGACCGAGTCAAACTTCTGGAAACTGTCACACAATCCAAGAACACACAATACTGCAGTTCTCCCCACTGTGAATCGCACAGGCACACTCCGCGATGACTCTGATTCACCGCTGCCAGGTTCACCACAGCAATTTCAACTTTTCTTGGTAACTGTCACACCATTTAAAAACACGTAATATAGCAGTTTTCTTCACTGTGTATCACAAGGGCACACTCCCTAACAACTTCGATTTGCCACCGCCCGTCCACCACAACAATTTCAAAATAGTGCCATCTTCTGTTTCCTTGTGTCTCAATAATGGTGTACATAATTCAGGCACTCCCTGGTTGGGGCCTACTGATCTTGAGGTCACTGGTGGGGCACAGGACTGCAGAACTATTTTGTAACACTCCGTACTCTTGGTTTAATGAAAGGTTCTTCCATCTTTAGGTTCTTTTCGACCGGGTTTCTCTACGGAGACGGCCCTTTTGAGAGCAACAGAGACCCTGCGGCAAGGGGCGGATTCCGGACACACCATGGAACTGGTAATGCTCGACCTCAGTGCGGCGTTTGACACTGTAGCTCATGCCATCTTACTACAGTGTCTAAACAAAGCAGGTGTCACGGAATCTGCGCTAAGTTGGATGAAAGCATTCCTCACTGACCGAAGCTTTTAGGTCCAAAGGGGCTCCTTTAAATCTTCGGCTATAGCGTGAGAACAAGGGGTGCCCCAGGGCTCAGCCTTGAGCCCAAGTTTGTTTAATCTGTATATGGCCCCCCTGGCAGAAGTGGTGCAAGCGTATGGAGTGGAGTTAGTCTCCTACGCTGATGACACCCAACTGCTGATCTCCCTGTCCCAAGCCCCCGCTACAGCGGCATCTAACTTCAAGGCCTGTATGCAGGCTTTGGCAGGATGGATGAACTCTCACTGTCTAAAGCTCAACGGCTCCAAGACGGAGGTTATGGTGATTGGAGGGAGCAACTCAAGCTGACAAGGGACTGGTGGCCAACATGCCTAGGCCCCACGCCCACTTGCTGTAAGGAGGCAAAGAACCTGGGAATATGGGTGGATCCCAAACTATCCTATGAGGGCCACGTCAACTGTCTAGTGGGAAAGTGTTTTGGAATACTGAAAACTCTCAATCACGCATTAGACTTACTCCCGCTGGAGGCTCGACGTACCATGACACAAGCTCTGGTTACGTCCCGTATGGACCTCGGAAATGTTCTGCTCTTAGGCACCACTGAAAAAAGCGTAGGGCGATTGTAAGTCCTTCAAAATACAGCCGCCCGTCTGGTGCTGAGACTTCCTAAAAGAGCAGCCTCCAAACCAGCTCTTGCGGCGCTACATTGGCTACCGGTCAGAAAGAGAGCGATGTATAAAGTGCTCCTAATATGCCACAGGATTATATGGCATAAAGCACCATCCTATCTTCATGACCTGGTACACATTTATGAGCCTACAAGAGCACTACGCTCAGTAGGAGCGGGTCTACTAAAAATCCCCCTCGTAAAAAAAGCAAAATTGGGTGGTCGCTCTTTCAGACTGATGGCAGCCAGCAACTGAAACAGACTCCTGATTAGCCTCAGATTGGAAGGATCTGAAGTAAAGTTCAGAAAACTCCTAAAAACCCACCTGTATAATCTTTAAATACACAGCTGAACAGAGGAGCCTTCCCTTGCTTGTGAGCGCTTCCTTTCTCCATAGCGCGGGGACACGCCGAGATGGCGTCACCAAGCGCTTTATAAACCTCTTTATTATTATTTTATTTTTTTTAGGCTCCAATTTCTTATAAATTTGGTTTCCATTGTTTCTTCTCTCCATCCATTTGCACATGTAGGTTCTTTTCTTGCTAAAATATGTTGTAATTTAAAGACGTCCAGTAGTCCAAGGTAGAATATGTAAGATGCTTATTCAGATAGATGCTAAGATCAAGAGCCCCACCAGGAGTAGCTTTCCTGCTGCTCAACCCATTCTCCAACTGACCCCACACTCATCCAACATTCCACTGCAGACGAACAAAAGAGGGGGCCCTGTCCAGAAACTTCCTCACCTTAACAACAGAATCTGCTGAATCATAACCTCTCCTCTTCAATCAACAAAATGGCAGTACTCAAAAAATATAATCAGCTAAAAAGACCTGATGGAACTCCTAAAGGAGGCCATGTCTCCATCCTTCCTCACTTCATTCTCTGAGTCTCTACCCACTAGTGATAGGAATGTCTGCAATACACTTGACTGTATATTGAAGCTGTATCCATCCTCTGCCTCAACGGCCATGTTTTAATTACTTTGCAGAACTGCAGTTCTTTGTCTAGTTTAAGGAATTCCAGAGCTTTGGGTCTAGGTGGGAAAAAGATCTATCGCCTTACATCTCTCTTGTGGCCCTGGTTGGTTTTTGAAGTCCTTCAGAGCTTGATCTCAGGAACCTAATTGGGGTATAAAGGGATAGTAGACTCTTGATTTTCTTAGGGCCCCTAGTATGTAGAGCTCTGTGCGTGGTGACCAGAACCTTGAATTTAATTCTAGCCTCTACTGGGAGCCAGTGTAGCCCCTTTAGGTTTTTTTCATGACTCTCGAGCGAGGACATTGCACAGCAGTCTTGATGCTGCATTCTACACCACTGGCAGTCTGTGGGTCACATAATTCGGTGCCCCTAGGAGTAATACCTTTCCGTAATCCAGCCGTGAAGTGACCAGGGAGTGGACTACCGTCTTCCTGCACTGCACAGGGATTCGATCTCGGATTTTTAGATACTTCTGAGTAGTCCAAAGCAGGTTGCTGTGACTTTCTTGGCTTGTGTTGCCAAAGAAAGATCCTTATCTAGCCTGAAACCCAGATTTTTGATAATTTCTTTAGGCACAGGGGGCTACCTAGACTTTCAAGCAAGCTTATAGAAGGCCTCGGAATTTGCTTGTTCCCAAGGACCCTTAGCTCTGTTTTGTCTCCGTTTCATTTTAAGTAGCATTTTGTCATCCACTACTTACTTTTTACATACAGGGTGATAATCTCTCGGAATCCCTACAGTTTTTTGGGTCCAGGGAAACCACCATCTGCGTATCGTCCGCGTAAGACGTCATGGAGATGTCAAACTCTTGGACAATCTACGCTAGTGGTTCCATATACAAGTTGAACAATGTCGGGCTTAGTGAGGAGCCCTGTGGTACTGCACCACTTAGTGACATAGTTTTATAGAGGGTGATGTTTTCCAAAGCTTGGAATTTTTTTCCCTTCTGAAACAATGCCAGCCACTTGAGCATAGTGCCTTATACCCTATCATGCAAAAACAAGAGTCATATGGTGCAGCCGTTTGAGGAATTGCAGATACTAACTCCCTACAAGCAATGGAAGACACATTTTAAAGATACTATTAACTACCCCTGGATGTATGACGTTAGCACGCATACTATTACCACGCATACCTTTACAACGCAGTATTTACAACGAATACCGTTACAACGCATAGCGCTTTGAGGAGCTGGATAGTGGTAAGTATAATTTTATATTCCAACTCCAGTCCCCGTGGACACTAGGGAAGGTGTTGGATATAAAATTAAACTTATTCCCTATCCTAGAGCGCCCCCCAGCGCAATGCGTTGTAATGGTATGCGTGGTAATGCCTGCGTTGTAATGGTAGTGCGTGGTACAAAATGCGTGCTAAACGTTGTATACCACTACCCCTACATTGTGCCCAAGCATTTTAATTCACAAGTAATTAGACTTCCCATTCATTTCTGATACCCTGAAAATTGCTCCACTTCTAGCCTTGCTTTCAATTTGGAAAAGGTAATCGGTCCCTTTGAACTATCTAGTACTAAGGGACATCCTAAACCTGGACCGCGCTTCTAGATCCGAGCGCTGCATTTGATACAGTGGACCATGAAATATTGGTCCACCGTCTTGCCAGACTGTGCATTGCAGGGTCAGCCCTAAGATGGTTGGAATCCTTTTTGAACAAACGATCCTTTAGGATTTGGGAAAATGGTGTCATGTCTAAGTCTACTCCCCTCCAGGGTGGGGTCCCCCAGGGATCGTCCCTGAGCCCCACCTTGTTTAATGTTTACGTGGCCCCACTGGAGGAGGTAGTAGCCCCTTTTGGGATTAAATCCATCACCTACGCAGATGACACACAACTAGTCGCCTCGCTGACACAGCAAGTGGGATGTTCAGACAATCTCTCGGGTTGCCTAACCGCAATTTACTCCTGGATGACCGGATCAAAGCTCAAATTGAACGGAGCTAAAACCGAGATCATGGTCCTGGGTCATCAATTTACATCATTGCCCACAGATTATTGGCCGCCTTGCATGGGTGAGTTGCCCCAGCCAAAAGAGAAAATTAAAGCTCAAATTGAACGGAGCTAAAACCGAGATCATGGTCCTGGGTCATCAATTTACATCCTTGCCCACAGATTATTGGCCACCTTGCATGTGTGAGTTGCCCCAGCCAAAAGAGAAAATTAAAAGCCTAGGGGTTTGGTTCGAACCCCAACTAACCTTTAGAACACATGCCCAGAAAGTCGGAGGGGGATGCTTAGGCCTGCTTCGGGCAGTACGGAAAGTTCTCCCCCTCCTGCCTTTTCAATCCAGGAAGCTACTAACCCAGGGACTTATCTTGTCCAGACTGGATTATAGCAATGCTCTTTTCCCGGCAGCACCAAAAGCCACAATTAATACCTTGCAGCGGGTGCAGAACGCTGCAGCCAGGTTGCTTATGGGGGCTCCAAGAAGAGCATCGGCCAAACCATTGCTGAGAGCCCTCCACTGGCTTCCAGTCCATGAACGAATCACTTTTAAATCATCTTGTATCACTCATAAGACACTGCAAGGCAAAGGTCCTCCGGCCATGAGAAGCCTGATTCGTCCCTATAGACCTGCTCGGGCCCTCCGTTCGGATGGGGATAACCTTGCTATAGTCTCGAGATTGAGGAAGGCCCGTTCAGGAGCCCGCCGCTTTTCTATAAATGCGGCAAAAAACTGGAACGCTCTCCCCAGGGATATCCGGAATGAATTTTCTTATCTTAAATTCAGAAAATCACTTAAAACTTTTCTTTTTCCTAAAACCCCTTAAAAATTCCAGATCCTCAGAGTTTTCTGTTATCAGTCAGGTAGCGCTGAAATGCTCTAGGGCAGCCATGCGCTTTACAAATCAAATTTCATTTCATTTCATTTCATTTCTTTGATTACCTGGCTAGCCTACGTGAGACAGTCTCTCACCAAATTATACCTGGACCATTTGTTCAACTCACTGTCTGACTGCACATTCTTTTCTAAATCGCTTCTAGAAGAACTCTTTTATGACATATGCAACTCATACACGTCGGCTTCAAAATAAAAATAAAATCACAGTGACCTCATACTTTGCATTATTTATTCCAAGTAGTGGTAATTTATCCTACATCTCATTTGTCATGAACATCAGTCACCGATTTGTATTGACCAGATTTAGACTGAATTATATACCATTATTGGCCATTATCCCCCATAAGTGTTTTTGATACACCAGTTATCTTTGTGCCCTTGTGATGACCTTTCCCCCAATCAATTTCACATCTTTTATTCTTTTGTTCATTTTACACGGTTTGAGATGAAAACATTCATCATTCCACTGTTGAAAAAATGCTGTATTTGATCACACAAACAAGCCTTTGAAATGTTCCGATTATTGGAAACCTGTACCTATTTTCATTCTTCCTAACTTTCTGTTGACGGTTCTTAAAATCAGAAAAATACACTTTAACCCAGTTGGGCACATTTTTAGCGTCTGTACTATTACCTATCAGCGGGGGAAGCCGTTTTATGTATATGGTGTTATGACTTTTTAAATCTATTTTATAGCTGTTTTTATGAACTTAACATCATCTGTTTTTTTCTGCTCAAGCTGAACCATTGTTTTATATGTTGTACACTGCACCACGATGATTTCATGTACTTTTTATGCAATTATTTAAATGAGAAATAAAGTTGTGATGATGGTTTTCCTCACCAAAATTGCATTCATTTTCTTAATGCCGCAGTTCAGCCTGGACTGTTCCCACTGGGCGCAGGGTCAAGACTGAGTTGCATATGGGTGGGTTGAAACAGGAATAGCATGGGGAGCAAAGAAATGATGGATTTAGCCTCAGATCTCTGTACTGGGGTGAATGTATGACATTGTTTTGCATTCTGTGCATCAATTGTTCTTTTTGCATTTGCTACCCTAGTGGGACGAGTATGCTGAGACGTGGGTCCTGTGCTCTCCATTCCACTGGACTCAAGCCATCCTGGCTAATGAGGGGTAAAAAAAGAAAAAACCCGGTGCTAGGATGTTGATTTGCAGTCCAAGGAGGACCTGGCCTGGCAGTTTGGGCTGGATTGTTCCCATTGGGCGCAGGGTCAAGACTGATTTGCATATAGCTGGGTTCAAACAGGAATGGCGTGGAGAGCAAAAAAACAATGGGTTTAGGCCTGAGTCTCTCTATACTGGGATGAATGTATGACATTGTTCTGCATTGTGTCCATCGATTGTTCTTTTTGCATTTATCACCACAACTGTAAAGAGTATGCCTAGACGTGGTTCTGTGCTCTCCATGCCACTGGACTCAAGCTATCCTGGCTGATGAGGGGTGAAACCCCGAAACCGCTCCTAGGATGCTTGTTTCCAGTCCAGGGAGGACCTGGCCTGGCAGTTTGGGCTGGACTGTTCCCATTGGGCGCAGGGTCAAGACTGATTTTCATATGACTGGGTTCAAACTGGAATGGGATGGGGAGCACAAAACGAAGGATTTTGGCCTGAGTCTCTCTGTACTAGGGTGAATGTATGACCTTTGTTTTGTAATCTGTCCATCAATTGTTCTTTTTGCATTTGTCACTCCAAGTTGTACTAATATGCCCAGACGTGGGTCCCATGCTTTTAATGCCACTGGATTCAAGCTATCCTGGATGAAGAGGGGTGAATTCCCTAAGCTGTTCCTAGGATGCTTGTTTCCAATCCAGGGAGGACCTGGCCTAGGAGTTCGGGATGGATTGTTCCCATTGGGTGCAGTGTCAAGACTCATTTGCATATGTCTGGATTCAAACTGGAATGGCATGGGGAGCATAAAAAGTATGGATTTAGACCCAGATCTCTCTACTGGGGTGAATTTATGACATTGTTCTGCATTCTGCCCATCAATTGTTCTTTTTGAACTATTCTCTGTGACCTAGCACTCCTGTGGGTCAATCTGTGGGCTTCGTCACATCCCTTGTGGAGTCTTCTGCATGTGGTCACTGGTGCCAAGATACTACTAGGGCTGGAGGCATCCTCACCATCCCCTCCAATCAGTACATTTCTGCCCCCAACTGAAGCATTTTGCAATCTTCTCATCTCTGCAGCTGCATGTGTGATGTTAAACCACGCAATTTCAGTGTTTATGTTTGTACATGTATGTCATGTAGCGCATGGTTTTGTTTATTAGACTTATTTAGCAACACATGGTGTTAAGTTTCTTAGGGTACCCCAATATAGGCTTGAATAGTCCCCTAATCCTTCACCTCCATTTACCGCACCATTACACTACATATTCAGTTTTGGTATTGATTTTTTAATTAGTTCCTTAAATGTTGTCTCGTTTGCCACGAAACCTAGCAACATTGATTATGCATAAGGATTGTCAGAATCACAGCTGGATTGCCATCTTCTCCATAAAAACTATGTATAAGGGTCCTCCCTTCCATCATCCTCAGCAGACAAGACACATCAAGGTAGATTTCCATGAAGGTACATTTAGGCTATATATACATCATATCTTTACCAAGGCAGGCAGAGGAGAAAGACTTCCATGCTGACACACTGACGCGAGATGCTGAGGTTCCTCCACACACCCACTCCAGCTTGCAGTGGCCTGACATACTTCATGAGGTGTCCATCTCGAGAACAAGATGGGTTCCCACAGTCTCTCACTTCAGGTAATGTGGTTGGCTTCAGCCTAGGGGGATTCTTGGCTCTACAGATACATACATGCTAGGTGCACTTTAAGTATGGGCGAATTTTTGCGGATCTGCGGTCCGCGAATTTGCGGATTTTCTCATGAAATCGCAGATTTTTTTGCGATTTCCATTTACTTAACTGGAGTACTTTCTAATGGCTAATCAGTAAGTGCTACCTCATTGGGGAAATGTATAGTGCTTTTCCTACACTGCAGCTGCGTACAGGGCCAGAAGATTTGTCTCCACTGACCATGTGTCACTGTAACTTTGCCACCACGGCAAAAGGCGCTGAGGTCCCTTGAGTGAGCTGTCCATCATAGTTGGGAAAGGGCGGGAAGACGTTTGATACCGCTAGTGGGTGGTGCGGGGCTTCTATGCGTGTCAACATGCCTCGTGTATAAAGGGTCAGAGAGCGAGCAGGGCAGCAAGTGAGGAGAAAGCAGCCTCCTGGTCACAGGAATGGGGATTGCGCTCGAGAAACTCAGGGATGCAAAGACCTCACTCGGGTATTACAGCAAATTTTCGACGGCAGATATGGGGTTAAAGCACACTTCCCAGCCTCGACTGTGCTCACTAATGTTTTGGGTTGATTAAAACGTTACTAAATTTGAGCTTCAACTCGGGCGCCTGCTATATTTATATCTGTAAGTGCTTTCTGTTGAGGTTTAATTTTTGTGACAGGAGACTCCTTGTGAACTGTGTTCATTGGATCCTGTAAATGTGTGCAGATATTTTAATCATACGTTTCAAGCTATGATGTGTTTTATATATATTAAAAAGAATTCCCCTCTTGGAGAAGTTACCAATTTCCTTTGGAGAAAGGAGTATCAAGCAAGAGGTGCACCTCATATACATATGCTACTATGGATCAAAGATGCACCTAAATTTGGAAATGATTCTGATGAAACAATATTGTCTTCCATCGAACAGTATATGACATGTGAGATTCCAAGAGAAGGATGAGATAGAAGCTTGAAACAGCAAGTTTTACATTTCCAAAGTCATTGTTGTGGAAAGTATTGCAGAAGAAAATACAAGTATAAAGGAAAATTTTACACCAAATGTCGGTTTGGTTTTCCCCATCTAGGCATTTCTAAAGGAGAGTACATTCTTTTTTTTCTTCTGTAAGGCACACAATAACTCGGAAATCTCCAAAGAATACCTACAACTTGAAAAGAACAGAAGTGTCAAAATATATCAATGACTACAATCCAGTCTTTTTAAAAATGTGGAATGCGAGCATGGACATCCAGTATGTTGCAGGTAACTAAATTGCTGTTGCACGTTATGTTACATCGTACGTAACAAAATCAGAAAAAACAGAGATGAAACAATTGTGGGAAGAAATTGCACAAGAGAATAGCCTTAGTTTGAAAATGCTTTCCCACCGAGAAATTGGATTGTATGAATGTTCAGACTGTTTCTGCTATTCAAGTTTATATTCAAAGTCACAAGGAATCTTTTGGGTAAGTTTATGTCTTGCATGTAATTGAAATAGAGTGTCAAAATCATTGGAAGAAATTGAACAATTAGCAGCCAATGAGCCAGACAGTACAGACATTCTTAAAACTAATATGTTGGACACCTACTATCCGAAAAAAAGTCAACATCTGGAACAGCTATGTCTGTATGAAGTACTTCAACATTACAGCTTCAAAAGAAATGTTAAACAGAATTTAAAAGAAGGAAAGTTTGAAGTAGTTGGATGTCATGGTTGTTTAGTAAAACATGCAAAGGGTAATCTTATAAACCACAAGAAATTTAGTTGTGAAACTCCAGATAAGAGAGAATTTTACTATTTAGCACTTCTGCAACTGTTTAAATCATGGCGTAGTGAAAGTGAATTACTTGGAGAGTTTGACTGCTACGAAAATTCTTTTAATACATGTAAAGATAGCATTGGATGTCCAATTTTAAAATGTTGAATGATGAATTTGAACAGGAAAAGACTATTATAGCTGAAATAGCTCATGAAAGTTCTAAAGATAGTCAAAGTAGTAGTCCATGTACTCAAGATCCTCTTGGACAACTAATCCTGGACAATAAAGCAGCAATGTTTCTGCTTCTCGGCGTCTATCACTGGAATTACATCACCAGTTCGCAAAGCGTTTATAATACGCCGCTATTACGGCAATGTAATTCAGCGATAGATGGCGATAAACAGAAATGCGCCAAGTGCGCTTAGCGATGTTTACTGCTCTTCATCAATAATATGCCCCTGAGTAGTGAAACTCCAGATAAGCGCTAATTTTACTATTTAGCACTGTTCCAACTGTTTATACCATGGCGTAGCGAAAGTGAATTACTTGGAGACTTTGACTCCTACGAAGACTCTTTTAATGCATGTAAAGATAACATTGCATGTACAATTTTCCCTACATGTTTAAAAATGTTGAATGATGAAGTTGAACATTAAAAGACTATTACAGCTGAAATAGCTAATGAAAGTTCTCAAGATATTCAAAGTAGTGGTCCATGTAGTCAAGATCCTCTTGGACAACCAATACTAGAAAATGCAGCAGCGATTGCTACGCATGAAGTCGAAATTCCATGCAACAAGCACACGAGGAGAATATTACATTGGAAAAGCTAGAAGAACAATTAAATGTTGAACAGAAAAAAATATATGTGCAAGTGAGAGAAAGGATAGAACATGGTTTGTTGCATGAAAAAAAAGAATGTCTGTGTTCATCTTTTAAAACTATTCTGGTATACATCAGTGGTCAAGCTGGGACAGGTAAAAGTTTTTTAATTAATGTTTTCACCAGTTATCTTCAAAGAACTACTGCTTCACATTTATGTGGTGTGGTAACATCTCCAACTGGATTTGTTGTAGACGAATCTAGGACTCTAGTTAATATTCCCGATTTATGCCCTTAAGTGGTTATATCAAATCATATCCTTATATAGGCATAAGAATCATACCCATATTAAGACATAGCCAATGCAGCCCAAATACGGTAAGGCTACTCCCATAGACTCCTAGAAAGCACAACGTGTTCTTAGATAAACCAAGCCTCCAGCAGCCCGGGACTTCCCCCTGCTTCTGTATTGATTTGTCCTAAAACTCCTGGAGTCCTGAAAGAACTGCGAGTTCTTAGTGACGTCTTATGTCCAACCTTATGTCAAACTCGGCACCTTCCAGGTATAAATATGCCAGCATCTGCCCTAGCAAAAGACACGGTGGTTCGGAGAAGATCGACTATCTACTTGCCCGACGCCCTGCTGTAGCAAGTGTCGAAGGAAGCCGACCCTCCCGCTGATGGATTGAGAGAGACGCTGTCTTTCCTCCTGCCAAAAAAATCAGCTCCAGTGTTTCCCTGCTACCCTTACGGGTCGCTGGGAGATCGAGTTCTGAGAGAGAGATACAAGACCTCCTACATTCTAAACAAGGTACAGAGCTGTTTAGACCCTTAGCGAATCTTGGTTAGATTCTTGGCAGAAACTATTTAACTACTTCTCCCGTACTTCTTCCCATGTACAAGGCTTAGGTTAGGTACACCGGGGTAGGCGTATCTTAGAAGCACCAGTTG
This sequence comes from Lissotriton vulgaris, assembly GCF_964263255.1. NCBI lineage: Eukaryota > Metazoa > Chordata > Amphibia > Caudata > Salamandridae > Lissotriton > Lissotriton vulgaris. The sequence continues at coordinate 181,834,144 of NC_141694.1, forward strand.
AGTACGTTTAGTCATTATTTTATCATTGTATGCATTTTATCCATTTTAAGTATCTTATGGATCAGAAACCATATAAATGCTTTTACAGTATTATTTCATATTACTCTTTTTACTGTACGCACTTTACTTCATGACAAGTATTGCGATTGTAGCAATTCACTTCTCTTGCATGAGAAAGAAGACTGCTCAATAAATAACCTCTTTTATTGAAAACGCCCATCTCTCTGTTTCTCTGCACGTCTGGTGAAACTAAGCATGCAAGATTGACTGAGTGATATAGCCATCTATTGTTTCCGCAACTCTGGAGATATATTCCTTATTCTTGGGTAACAAAGTTGTCATGTTATATGGTTGTCAGAAACTAATCCCTTCTTGTGTACTCAAGAAAGTTTTCAGTGACCTCTGAGCTAGCTGGCATTCACAATTAAGTCTAACATATTCAATAGAGACCTAGTCGACCTAAGTCTTACGTCTAAACTATCGTTTACGTTATTCCAATGCGCAGAGCCTATTGGGAATATAGGAACTACACTACAGATTAGCTGCACACAATGTTAAAGGAGTTACTTTGCATAGATTATTAATGTTACCAGTGGAGTATGACAATAAATCAAAATATCAGAAGTTGTCTGGAGAAGCTTCTTATGAAGTGTCAAGAGTCCTGAAGAAAATGAAACTTTTAAATATTGAGATGAGCATGGTCTCATACTTAATGCTGGCTTTTGTACACTTTAGAATGCAACAGGTATTAAAAACAGATTACGATGTTCTCTTCGGGGGAAAACATTTAATTGTATTTGGAGATCTGCTACAACTAACCCCTCTAGAAGGAGAACCTGTTTTTGAAACTCCTCTACATGAATGCACTAAGAAATTGTTGGGAATTTTTGGAAATGTGAATTTGTGGTTACATTTTGAATATAAACAACTCACTCAGAATATGTGACAAGCAAGAGCTGAAGATTATGCAAATATTCTAAAAGATGTAAGAATTGGTGTTCTAAGCAAACATGGTAAACAAGCTTTTCAAAGTTGTATACTAAAGAACTTGTTTAGAAATGAAAACTCACCAACAGAAGTAATGTACAAGAAAATGAAAGAAAAAAAGTATATAGTTTGCTTAATGCCTACAATGGAAGAGTGTAATACATTTAATAGAGAGCTTATGAAATTGGAAAATCAAGAAATAGTTCACATTGAAGCCATTGATAAAATCAAGCATCAAGGAATAACAATTGTTCTTTCAGAAAAACTACAGACTAAATTGGATTGTTTGGAAAAGTCTGTATCAAAAACTGATGGCTTAGAAAAAAATGTAGATGTATGTTTGAACTGTCTGGTAATTTTGAAGCGTAACCTGAATGTAGAAGAAGGTTTAGTTAATGGAGCAACGGGGAAAGTTGTCGATTTTGTGAAATATCAAAATAAAAATGGAATTTAATTTTTGAAAGTTAAATTTGATGAGATTTCGAAGGTAAGACAGATTCAACATTCTGCTGCACGTTTTTTGCTTGTAAAAGACTTGTATGTTCGTAGAAAACAATTTCCCTTCTGTTTAGCATATGCAATAACTATTCACAAATCACAAGGTATAAGTGTGGATAATGCTTTGGTAAATGTTGGAAGAACTGTGTTTAAAGAGAAAATGGTATATGTTGCATTATCTTGAGTTAAAACGTTGTCTGGTTTTTATTTAATTGGTTTTGATGAGACAAGTTTAGTGCTGATGTTAATTGTGTAAGAGAATATAATCGTTTGAGAAGGATTTATGCTCTTCATTTAGGTGAATATCCGATTTATGAGAAACGTGTTGTGTGTTCAAAACACAAACATGTTGTAGAGTTAACTATGGTTGAAAACCAGAAAGAAAATCAACAGAGAAGAAAAGATGTAAAGAAGCAGAAAATACAAACAAGTGATGATGTTGTTGAATACCAATTAGAAAATGCTTGTGGTGTCAACTGCTATGGTAATGGTATTCTAAATGTTATAGTTTATCTTGAAGATGTTTGTGGTGAAATTATGGAAAGTCAGGAAAAGACTTGATGTTTTGAACTTTACCCTTTATTTCGAGAATTGAGAACTAATAGAAGTAAGATCCATTCTGCTTTTGGTATTCGCCAACTGTTGGATAAATGTACTGGATCTTTAACGTTCTGTGCTAATATACAGCAAGATGCACAAGAATTTCTGATGGTTATGCTTGGAGTACTAGAAGATGAAGGAATTCAGATTGAGAGTTTAGCTGGACTCAGTTACAAATGGGAACATAAATGTGAAGAGTGTTTATTATCTTAAAGGACTATATTGAACAATACCTGACTGCAAATCTTATCATTTTCCAAATTAGTAAAAGAAGCTGATCATGAGACGATGTGTTCTCGTCGTAAATCAAGAATGCTATCTACATTATGTCTACAAAGATATGGAAAGTATTTGATTATAATGCTGCAACGATGTCGACCAAATGGAAGAAAAGTGGAAACCAAAATTAAAAATGTTGTTGCTAATAAAATATCTATTTCTGGAACAACTTTTGCAACTGGTGCTATTGTTTTCCATGCTGGAATTACTACTACAAGTGGTCATTACACAGTTTATTTAAAGTGTAATAATGGTTGAAGTCACTGCAACGATACACACTTGGAAATGAAACCAAGATTGCCTCATGAATTACCCAACTCATATTTAATTTTTCTGAAACAAAGATTTTAGATACACCATTCGGCTTCAATGGGAAGGTGTATAGATCTTTAAGGAATTCATACTGGATGCTTTCAAAGCAAATTTTTGATACATTATCTGGTGTATTGGAAAAATGTGCAGAAAAAGTATGTAAGATGTTTAAGGAATTCACACTGGATGCTTTCAAAGCAACATTTTTGATACATTATCTGGTGTATTGGGAAAATGTGCAGAGAAACTACATAAGATCTTTAAGGAATTCATACTGGATGCTTTCAAAGTGAAATTTTTGATACATTATCTGGTGTATTGTGAAAGTGTGCAGAGAAACTATGAAGTAAAGGTAAGATTTGAACATTTGAAGTAGTATTGGATGTGTTATTTGTGTTGATTTTGTATTATATTTGGGAGAATTAGGGTTTTGTTTTCTTTTAACAATCGTTGATTGATTTTTATCCCTGCTGTTTATGGTGAAACTACACTGACTTCACTGTGAATAGCGAAGGCAAGTAGTAGCTGATGACAGCAACAAAAGGGAGAAAAATTGTTATCTGAATGTTAAATTGTTTTGTATTATTTAAAAACTCATTGTAATTTGTGAAATGTATTATGTTACATAGCACTTTTGCAGTTTATTTTATGCAGTTGAAAAGTTAGAAAAAACAGTACTAATGACAAATACACAATAGTCGTTCGATATTTGAAAAACCTTTGAAATTCATAGAAAAACCATAGGTTTCAGGTACGTTATACTAAGAAATTAGCATCTAAAAAACCTTTGAAATTCACTAAAAAAACATGGGTTTCATGGACATTATAGTTAGTTGGACATTTGACTAATATAAAACCAGAGAAATTCACCTGTTATAGTTAGTTGAGCTAACTATAACTTGCGTGCCCGCAATGCACTGCTGATGATGTCACATATGACATCACTCATGACATGGTCAGTGACATCACTGATGACATCACTGATGACATCTCAAATGACATCACTGATTAAATCACTCATGACTTCATCCACGTGATAATCTGATGCACATAGTGATGCCCTAATATAAACTTTGATACACCCATTCTAAAATGCAGGCTACTATTTTTGAAACCATACACAGAAGAATGCCATATACTACATACCACTCACTATTTCCTAGGTCTACAAACACATCCAGTCATTTATACTTGTAGTTACTCATCAATACAGGACTATAATATGCACTCATACATCTTACATGCAGTCACACTCTGCCACACATCCATAGAGTTACTCACACACCTAGTCAGTAATGCAAAGAATAACCCTGGGCGTAATTTGCCAAGTAGCGCTACGCGTAGCTACGCAAAGTGCACTTCGCACTACGCGAGCTACGCGTAGCTACGTGAACTGCATAGTGCACTGTGCAAAATGTTGTTCGTACTGATTGCACAGTGCCGGATGCTTGTCCTCACTGTGCAATCAGTGCAAACTGCATCTTGCATTGTGCAAGCAGTTGTTTTCGGCCGCTCGAGTAGATTTCTACTCGAGCTGTAGCTTTCTCAATGCGGACTGGTAGTTTCTCATCACGAGCGGTCGCAAGCATACACACGACCACTCGCAATGAGAAACCTGACCTCCCCATGTTGAGAAGCTCGCTGGGAGGTTTATTTTATATTGCTGATTGCGAACGAGGAAAAAGTCTTGCCGGGATGTCATTTTGCCTGCTCGCGGTCGCCAACTTGACGTTGATGACTGCCAGCAAGCAGAAAATTACTGCTGCACTACTCTACGCTATGCGTGTTTGCACTGTGCTACATGCAATTTGCGTAGTGCGAAGCAGCGCAACTTCACAAACTACGCAAGCGTAGCGTAGTGCTTTGCCCTGACTTAGAAAAGAATCAATCACATACTCGTTTACTCATGTATACAGTTATACACACCAACTCCGTTATTTATATACATACCACATCACTTACTTATACAGATACTAACACATATTTACTGTTTTATATAATCACTGATAGAAGCAGACACTTATTTATACACCCACTCTTCAAATAACATATAGTGGCTTAAAACATATGTAGTTAGTCACAGATATACCACTGAGACATTCATTCAGTCATCAACACACCCATACACATACTAACTCACTCACCCATACAGACCTTCCCAGATGAACTTTTGAATCCATACAACCAGTGAATCACCCACTGAGACATCTATGCACAGACTCATACACCACCCCACCCAGCCACACAGGCACATAGGGACCCATACTGATACTCAGAAAACAAATCAATAACCCATATAGACACTCAGGTAGCTATTCAGCAACCCATGCAGTTGCTTACACAGCAACTGAGAGACTAATAGAGACTTTCACACAGTTTAGTCACTAACCCATGCATTCAGTAAGACGCATTCAATCACTTACTTATACAGTGAGTGATGCACCTACTTAATAATCCTTTCAGGCACTTGTAAATGCATTCATTCTTCAATACACCTTGGCATAGATATATATGAGAAATATTTAAACTTTACAGAAACACACATTCACTGGATGATGTCATGAGTGATGTCATCAGTGATGTCATTTGAGATGTCATCAGTGATGTCATGAGTGATGTCACTGACCATGTCATGAGTGATAAAATATGTGACGTCATCAGCAGTGCATTGTGGGCGCGTGAGTTATAGTTAGCTGAACTAACTATAATGGCTGAATTTCTATGGTTTTATATGAGTGAATTGTGCCAACTAACTATAACGTGCATGAAACCTATGGTTTTTACAGTGAGTATATATATATATTCACTGAAAAAAAGTTTTTCAGGCACATTATAGTTAGAAATTAGCATCTAAAAAACCATTGAAATGCACTGAAAAACCAAAGGTTTCAGGCACGTTATAGTTAGAAATCACAAACATGGATAAGTACATGGTGCTGGGTGGGTGATTGAAAGAGTGCATGGATAGTAACAGAGCGATGGCTGGACTGCATGGGTACTGCTCAGGGTATTGTAGCAGTGCATGAGTTAGTACATGAGTGATTGCATGAGTGCATGGGTAGTGACTGGATGATTAGAGTGCTGCAAGGAGAGTGCATGGTGAATTTATAAGTGTTTGGGTTTTGGCGGAGTGATTGCATAGGTACACACCTGTCATATCGGGCCCCGCCCCCTACCTTCACCACTGTGCAAACGCGCCCCCGGCAGGTTTTAATTTGGGGGATTCATTCCCCTTGAATCCTGAGGGTCCCTGGGGCCAACTAGACCACCAGGTACCTCCAGTAAGTGCCACAGAGCTGCGTTGCAGAGAGGTGGTCCGAGCCCACACCCCTTTGTACACCTCTTGGCAACGCAAATCTGTGGTGCTTACTGGACGTACCTGGTGGGCTAGTTGGCCCCAAGGGACCTTCAGGATTCAAGGAGACTTAATCCCCCAACTTAAAATGCACCGCAGGGTGCGTTTCCACACTTGTCACATCAGGCCACGACCCCTCCCTGCACCACTGTGCAAACGTGCCCCTTGGAGCATTGTAAATTAGGGGATTAAACAACCTTGAGTCCTGGGGGTCATTGTGTGCCAACTAGCCCACCAGCTACCTCCTGTAAGCGCCACAGAGCTGCGTTGAAGAGAGGTGTAAAAAGGGGACATGGCCTTGGACCACCACTCTGCAACACAGCTCCCTGGCACATGCTGGAAGTACCTGGTGGGCTAGCTCACCCCCAGGGACCTTCAGGATTGAAGGGGACTTAATCCCCCAATTTACAGTGTGCCAGGGGGTGATTTTACACACTTGCTATTTAAGGCCCTGCCCCTTTCCTTCACCACTGTGCAAACGCACCCCCTGGGGCTTTTTAAGTTGGGGGATTATTTCCCCTTGAGTCCTGATGGTCCCTAGGGGCCAACTAGCCCACCTTGTAACTCTAGTAAGCGCCACAGAGCTGTGTTGCAGATAGGTGTAAAAAGGGGCGTGGCCTCTGAACACCTCTCTGCAACGCAGCTCCCTGGCCCACACGGAAGGGACCTGGTGGGCTAGTTGGCCCCCAAGGACCCTTGGGATTCAAGGGGACTTAATCTCCCAACTTAAAATGCTACACAGGATGCGTTTGCACACTTGTCACATCAGGCCATGCCCCCTCCCTGCACCACTGTGCAAAGCACCCCTTCATGCATTGTAAATTGGTCGATAAAGTTCCCTTGAGTCCTCAGGGTCCCTGGGGCCCAACTAGCCCACAAGCTACCTCAAGTAAGCACCACAGAGCTGCATTGCAGAGTGGTGTAAAAAAGGGTGTGTGACCTTGAACCTCCTTCCTGCAAGGTAGCTCCCTGGCACTTACTGGAGGTACCTGGTGGGCTAGTTGGCCTCCAGGGACCCTCAGAATTCAAGGGGACCTAATCCCCTAACTTAAAAAATGTCATAGGGCGTGTTTGCACACTTGTCATATCAGGTCACGCCCCCTCCCTGCACCACTGTGCAAACACGCCCCCTGGAGCATGGTGAATTGGGGGATCAATCCCCCTGAGTCCTGAGGTCTCCTGGAGGGCAACTAGCCCACCAGCTACCTCCAGTAAGCACAATAGAACTGCGTTGCAGAGAGGTGTAAAAAGGGGCATGGCCTCTCAGCACCTATCTGCAACGCAGCACCCTGATGCATACTTGAAGTACCTGGTGGGCTAGTTCGCCCCCATGGACCCTCAGGATTGAAGGGGACTTAATCCCCAATTTACAATGTGCCTGGGGGTGTGTTTGCACAATAGCAATGTCAGACCTGACCCCTCTCTTCACCACTGTGCAAACTAGACCCCTGGTGCATTTTAAGTTGGGGGATTAATTCTCTGTGAGCCCTGATGGTCCCTGGGGGCCAACTAGCCCACCAGGTACCTTCAGTAAGTGCCACAGAGCTGCATTGCAGAGAGGTGTAAAAAGGGGCGTAGCCTCTGAACACCTCTCTGCAGCAGCTCCCTGGCGCATACTGGAGGTACCTGGTTGGCTAGTTTGCCCGCAGGGACCCTTAGGATTGAAGGGGACTTCATCCCCCAATTTAAAATATGTCAGGGGGTGGGTTTGCACACTTGCTATGCCAGGCCCCCGCCTCCATTTACCAATGTGCAAATGCGACCCCTGGCGCGTTTTAAGTTGGGGGATTATTTCCCCTTGAGTCCTTATGGACCCTGAGGGCCAACTAGCCCACCAGGTAGGCCAACTAGCCCACCAGGTACCTCCAGTAAGCACCACAGAGCTGGGTTGCAGACAGGTCTAAAAAGGGGCCTGGCCTCTCAACACCTCTCTGCAATGCAGCTCCCTTGCGCATACTGGAGGTACCTGGGCTAGTTGGCCCCCAGGGATCCTCAAAATTCAAGGGGACTTAATCCCACAACTTAAAACTCGCCACAGGGCACGTTTGCACATTTGTCAAATCAGGCCACGCCCCCTCCCTGCACCACTGTGCAAATGTACCACCTGGTGCGTAGTAAATTGGGGGATTAAGTCTTTTTGAGTCCTGAGGGTCCTTGGGGCCAACTAGCCCACCAACTACCTCCAGTAAGCCCTACAGAGCTGCTTTTCAGAGAGGTGTAAAAAGGAGCATGGCCTCTTAACACCTCTCTGCAGCAGCTCCCTGGTGCATTTTGGAGGTACCTGGTGGGCTAGTTCACCTCCAGGTACCCTCAGGATTGAAGGGGACTTAATCCCCCAATTTACAATGTGCCCGGGGGTGGGTTTGCACACTTGCTATGTCAGGCCCGCCCCCTCCATTCACCACTGTGCAAACACGACCCATGGCGCATTTTAAGTTGGGGAATTAATTCCCCTTGAGTCCTGATGGTCCCTGGGGGCCAACTAGCCCACCAGGTAACTCCAGTAAGTGCCACAGAGCTGCATTGCAGAGGGGTGTAAAAAGGGGCATGGCCTCTGAACACCTCTCTGCAGCGCAGCTCCCTGGCACATACTGGAGGTACCTGGTGGGCTAGTAGGCCCCCAGGAGCCCTCAGGATTCAATGGGACTTAATCTCCCAACTTAAAACGCACCACAGGGTGCGTTTGCACACTTGTAACGTCAGGCCACGCCGGCTCCCTGCACCACTATGCAAATGTGCACCCTGGTGCATTGTAAATTGGGGGTTTAAGTCCCCTTGAGTCCTGAGGGTCCCTGGGGGCCAACTACCCCACCAGCTACCTCCAGTAAGCGCCACAGAGCTGCATTGCAGAGTGGTGTAAAAAGGGGGCGTGGCCTTGGACCACCCCTCTGCAACACAGCTCCCTGGCACATACTGGAAGTACCTGGTGGGCTAGCTCACCCCCAGGGACCCTCAGGATTGAAGGGGACTTAATCCCCCTATTTACATTATGCCAAGGGGTGCGTTTGCACAATAGCTATGTCAGGCCCTGCCCCTTCCCTTCACCACTGTGCAAACGCACCCCCTAGTGCTTTTTAAGTTGGGGTATTAATTCCCCTTGAGTCCTGATGGTCACTTTCTAGAATTTCCCAGCTCCACTTTTAAACTACTGCTCAGGGACAGTGTATCTGAGAAAAAATTAACCACAGATGAGGAAGTATGGAAACACATTTTGCTGACAAACCTGCCTGCAGGGTAAAAGACTTTAGACTTTTACTCCGTGGAATCTGTTGGACCTTGACTCCAGATGCAATGACTGGCTTACTCATTCTCCCTTTGGACTTCTTCTTGGCTAGTTTCAGCTGTAGGTGCTCTAGCAAGTGTACCAGAGACTCCTAGTAGCAAACAGGCTCCCAGCAAGTGGACAGGAACCTCTGGTCTTGGGGGCGAAGCTGGGAGTGCAAATTACCTTTAGGATTCTGGGGTGTTACTGCAGAGTGACCTATTTACTTTTTCACTTCCCTCCTCCTGTTTTTGGTGAATTCGTTTTTGTTGCCTTTAGGATTTTGCACACTTTACCACTGCTAACCAGTCTAGTTGCAGTTGCTACTGGCCAGCTAAGCACTTCGCGAAAACGGCCTACTGTTTTGTTGTGTCCCAGTGATCATGCATGCAGAGGGTTAGCCAACAGACTCCTGAAGTTCACTTTTTAGTCTGGGGTACAGGTGGGAGCAGGTCCAGCTCTTGACGTCTCTTCACAGGTCTTAAACATCAGGTATTATCAAGAATACTTACAAAACATTTGACTAACTCAAAGAATTTGCTTTTTTAATTGATATTATAAACAGTGGTTTGATCTCCTCTGTGGTTTATTTTAATCCAAAGGTAGCAGACATATTATTTTATCCGAACTTCAGTGTTTGTCGTAGAACAGCTACTGCCCTTGAGGGTGAAAAAAGCTTTTGAGCAGTAGGTAAATGCCAGCATTTCTTGCATGTACTACTATTGATTACCAGGCCCCCTACATTGTGGGCTACAAGACATTCTAAAGGCTAATTTTTAAAAAATATTTAAAGGTAGGATTTTTTCCTGTCTAAAGAGTTATTTGGGCAGGTTATTTCATTTTATTTTATTTTAGAAAATTTGTTAAGCGCACAAATACCCGAGGGTGTCTCGGCGCTGAGTGTCCACTATGCTGTCCATGAAATAATTACTGTTTGAAAAGCCAAGTCTTTATCTGTTTACGGAAAGAGAGAAGGGAAGTACAGGAATTGATTTGGCTTGGAAGACTATTCCAAAGTTTGGTAGTGGTCACTACAAAGGACCTGTCACCCCAAGAGACTTTCTTAGTCCTTAGGACCTGCACAAGACCGGCAGTAGAAGAGCGGAGGGATCTAACAGGATTGTAAGGGCAGAATGCATCTTTTAAGAAAGCAGGTCCTAGAGAGTGAATTGATTTGTACGCAATGCAGAGTGCTTTAAATTTAGTTCTTTTCTTTACTGGCAACCAATGAAGCTGTTCAATAGTGCCGGAAATAGGGGTATACTTAGGGGTCGCCGCGATCAATCTGGCCGCAGCATTCTGCACCAACTGTAGTTTTTTATGACTCCTTCCTGAGCATTGACGAAGAGCGCGTTACAGTAATCAATGAGAGATATCACTAATGCACTGACCAGAGTTCTGGCCATGCTCATGGGAAGATAAGGAAGGAGTTTTTTGATCATTCTCATAGTGTAAAATGAGGATAATACCACCGCATTAACATGGTGCATAAGAGTAAGTTTAGTGTCCAGTATGACTCCCAGATTTCTTGTCTTGGCCACTGGGGACGGAGGTGGTCCAAGAGCCGCAGGCCACCAAGTGGGTGACCAAACTGGGGAGAGATTACCAAACACCATCTCCTCCGTTTTATCGGAGTTAAGCTTCAAGCAATTTGCGGACATCTAGTCACTTATTGCTAGCATTCCCATATTAAAATTAGAAGCCACTTCATCTCCGTTTTTGTTAATAGCCAAGACAATCTGGGTCTCATCAGCGTAGGATGTCACCGCCAGGTGAGGTGAGATATTTAACGAGTGAAGGTACTTAGAGTCATAAGTCAAGGTTACCTCTGGCTGAATCTAGGGAAACTGCCAGGGGGGTGGCCCTAGGCTCGTTCCAGGCACGGACGGGCGCAGACGGGCTTGCCTTAGGCGCGCATTCGGCGCGCTGACGGCGCGCCCGCTGCGCTCGTACGCTGCGCGGCCGGGAATTGCACATTAATATATCAGAAGGGGAGGTGGGGGGCGTGGCCTGATGCAGTGGGCGTCGCCTGTGAGATGAGGAAATGGCATCAAGATTGTAGCCCGCGGCAGCGCTGATATCGGCTGCGCGGGGATGCCCAGAGCAAGGTAAAGGAGAGTGAGTGCTCATGGAGGGGGAGTTTAAATTCTAACACAGTATCACATCAATTTTAAAAAGTTAAAAGTAAAGTAAATGCAAGCTTGCTCCCGGCTGTGCCTCAGGAGAACGAGTGTCCACTGACTCGCGCTAGTAGTCAGCGCGCTTGTATAACATCGGCGGGGACGTGGCCTGATGCAGTGGGCGTCGCCTGTGAGATGAGGAAATGGTGTCAAGATTGTGGCCCGCAGGAGCGCTGATATCGGCTGCGCGGGGATGCCCAGAGCGAGGTAAAGGAGAGTGAGTGCTCAGGGAGGGGGAGTTTAAATTCTAACACAGTATCACATCAATTTAAAAAAGTTAAAAGTAAAGTAAATGCAAGCGCGCTCCCGGCTGTGCCTCAGGAGAACGAGTGTCCACTGACTCGCGCTAGTAGTCAGCGCGCTTAAATAACATCGGCGGGGGCGTGGCCTGATGCAGTGGGCGTCACCTGTGAGATGAGGAAATTGCGTCACGATTGTAGCCCACGCCAGCGCTGATATCGGCTGCGCGGGGATGTCCAGAGCGAGGTAAAGGATAGCGAGTGCTCAGGGAGGGGGAGTTTAAATTCTAACACAGTATCACATCAATTTTAAAAAGTTAAAAGTAAAGTAAATGCAAGCGTGCTCCCGGCTGTGCCTCAGGAGAACGAGTGTCCACTGACTCGCGCTAGTAGTCAGCGCACTTAAATAACATCGGCGGGGCGTGGCCTGATGCAGTGGGCGTTGCATGTGAGATGAGGAAATGGCGTCAAGATTGTAGCCCGCGGCAGCGCTGATATCGGCTGCGCGGGGATGCCCAGAGCGAGGTAAAGGAGAGTGAGTGCTCAGGGAGGGGGAGTTTAAATTCTAGCACAGTATCACATCAATTTTAAAAAGTTAAAAGTAAAGTAAATGCAAGCGTGCTCCCGGCTGTGCCTCAGGAGAACGAGTGTCCACTGACTTGCGCTAGTAGTCAGCGCGCTTAAATACCATCGGCGGGGGGCGTGGCCTGATGCAGTGGGCGTCGCCTGTGAGATGAGGAAATGGCGTCAAGATTGTAGCCCGCGGCAGCGCTGATATCGGCTGCCCAGAGCGAGGTAAAGGAGAGTGAGTGCTCAGGGAGGGGGAGTTTAAATTCTAACACAGTATCACATCAATTTTAAAAAGTTAAAAGTAAAGTAAATGCAAGCGTGCTCCCGGCTGTGCCTCAGGAGAACGAGTGTCCACTCGTCACCTTCAGGTTCAAAATACAAAGTAGTCTGGCTACTCAGGTAGGCCTGAAGCCATGTTTCTTTGTCACTCTAATGTTAATGTTAATGTTATGGGTGTCTTATATAGCGCTCGGCTACTCCGAGGAGTGTCCCGGCGCTTTCAAACCCACAGCAGACTAACAGAAGGCAGAAGGGAGAACGCAAAAGAAACAGCAGATCATTGTCCATAGAGCCACGTCTTCAGGCCTTTTCTAAAGGCCAGCAGGTTCGAGGTACCGCGGAGTGACAAAGGGAGGGCATTCCAGAGCTTAGGAGCAGGTGTTTAAAAGAACGCCCCCCCACCCTTGCTTTCCTAACAGAAGGAACCGTAGCCAGACCAAGAGATTCCAATCTTAGGGATCTAGCTGGCTTGTAAAAAGCAAGACGTTTCTGAATATATTCAGCTCCCACAGCATGGAGAGCCTTATGCGTCAGCGTAAGTGTTTTGAAAACAATCCGCTTACGAATAGGGAGCCAGTGTAGGGAATGTAAAAGGTCCGAGGCTCTCGCACGACGAGGCAGACTAAAGACTGCCCGAGCCGCCGAATTCTGGACCACCTGAAGTTTCTGTAATAGATAGTCAGGAAGACCCAAATACAAAACATTTGGGTAGTCCAGCCTAGAACAGATGAGAGCCTGGACAGTGGTCTTCCTATGCGCAAGCGGGAGCAGGGGAAGAAACCTGCGCAACATTTTAAGGAGACCAAAGCAGGTGCCCGTCAGACCAAGGATCTGGGACTTAAGTGACAGGCAATTATAAATTTTGACCCCCAGATTCTTCGCAACCTGAGAGGAGGACGTGGGCGGGGACAGGTTCACAGGCCACCAATCCTGCCACTTTGGGTCAGCCTGACACCCGAAGAAAAGCACCTCAGATTTTCCAGGGTTACATTTGAGGCTGTTTCGCTGAAACCATTCGAACACAGCCTCAAGACACCCACGGATGCTCTCTTCGTTGAACTCAGCCCCCTTCCCGCAAGTGAAAAGGAGCTGAGAATCATCTGCGTATGATACGATCTGAGCCCCAAATGACTCAGCCAGCACCGCCAAAGGGGTCATAAAGATGTTAAAAAGAGTCGGGGCTAAGCCCAGACCCCTGAGGAACTCCGACCTCCAAAGGCGGCACTTCGGCTGAGTATGGAGGGGCCCAGACCACCTGTCGGCGACCAGTTCAACACCTAGTGGATGGCACAATAAGTGATGTAGTCTGTAGGATGATATTTAACTTTTTGATGCCACTGGTGTATTTTCATCCACCAGGTACTACGGCGTTACTGTAAAAAGATAAAAATGTCAATTAGGCATTACCCAAATTTAACTATATTTTATGGGTCAGAGCACATACTTTAGGACAGGGACAGCAATGCTCCAGAGTGCAGAGTTAAAAAACCAGCAATACTAATCAGAAAAGAAAATTATCATGACTTAGCAAAAAGAGGAACTTTCGTACAGTCTGACTTTATATAAATATACACACCACATTTTTGTTTAGGCATTAAGGCCTGTTGGTGAGCAAACTGTTCAGAATGCCTCCTGCATAGGGGCTCTGGCCTGGATTTTGAGGGTCATTAGGTGACCTGGCCTTTATTTGTTGTGTGCCCCTACAGCCAAAGGCTCTTTAGAAGGTGCCTAATAGTATTTTCTCCTGCTACTGTATTTATTTGTCAATTTTAGTAATTGGCTGTGTATGCAATACAATTTCAGTGTTCTTTATAAAGAACATGGCTGACTGAGCATCAATTTGGACATCAAATCATTAGGTAATGTTTGTTGTGTTGCTGAGCTCTGAGTTCCTAGGCCATAGGACCTCCCAGAGTAAGCCTTTGACTGCTCTGCCTCTCTACCCTGAGTCAAGTGCTAGGTTCCAAGTGTGTCGGTCTGCAGTATGGGGACATAAGAGCCAAAAAAGGTCCCTTGTAATTACAATTAGAGCCCTGTACTTTCTGAGTGCCCCGGAACCCTCAAACCCACATTTCTCACACCGAGTGATTTGAGTAAATACAAATATGCATAAAGAATACATAAGTAATATTGAAAATATGTGCAGGCAATAACGACTTGAAAGTGATGGCATCAATCTGACTAAAACTCATGTTGCCTGAACATGCATTTAATATGAATAAGTGCTGGGGCAAATCTGAACATGCACTACGTTTTATTGAGGGAAGAGACAACTTTAAGCTGCATTGAGAATTACTGAGCAATGGGGCAAATGTGAATCTGCAAAGGCATTCTCATTCTTGATATATTGTGAATATTCTTGGTACAATCGTGCTCACCCCTACATAATGCTAGGACTGGCATAATGACGGCATGATGGTGGTAAGTATGGGCATATTATAGGCATTCTTGTCTTGATTACAACTGTTACTGCATCTCATACGTACCATTAGAATTTAAAACGTTACATATTGTGAGCATTCATGATGTGACAGCACATAGCCACTGCATAATGCTTGCTCTGGAATATTACTGGAAATTCTTGGCATTTTACAGCACTTTCAATAGTTGCCCGAGGCCTCAGCCACACACAATTGCAGATCTAAGCACTACAATTGGTAGTTGGGGTTTGAAAAGAAACCATGTGCACATATCTAAGCCAAACATGGCCACGTGACATCCCAATATGCTCTAGTGAAGTGAAATCGATATCTTGATCTAGAACAACGTCAGAGTCCCTTTCAGAGTAACTAGGCGAAAGAGGAATCAATATTTTTCTAAGGAGCGTTTTGCTGATAGGAAATTCTTGGTAATCTGTGGACTCAGATACTTTGCAAATGGTAGAGGGATTCCAGCTGTATATGGGAAACAAGTAGAAATCCACAGCAAGTGCTATCCTATTGCTTTCAATAGGCAAACATAATGGAACTAAAATGTTTACTTTTGACGCATCGGCTGCTAGAAACTTGGCTAGAACATGATGGGGTGAGGAGTGAATTATTTCGCTTCTTTTGTAAGTTACTTTTATGTAACTAAAGGAAGAGCACTGGGCAGGGCACGATTATCAAGAGGAAGTTGCAAAAATGTGTAAATAAAATGTGCACTGTTCCTTCTTGTGTGCTGCACTGCAGTCTGAACTGCTCAGCCAACTAACTGTGCTGTAGTCGTTCCCTCTGCTCTGCATTGCTGCCAAACCACAAATCGAACCACACAAAACTTGTAAGTGCCAGACATTTTGGAATTTGTACAGAGCTAAAGGGTATGAATAAAGAAGAAGTTATGACGTACTCTTGTAGTGTTCCAGGTTGAAAGTTGGAGTTCAGGTTTCAGCCAAAACTCCAACTAAAGTCAGACATGCCCACACAAGGCAAAATCTTTGCAAATTCGGACGGAAATGCTCACTGAAGTCCACTAAAATACAGTGTGAGTACATCAGGAGCACCGTTTGCTGCAACCTTTTCTAGCATAGCTCTAGGACCTACGCAACTGTGTGCTTCCTGATATACAGAAGTGTACAGCTTGAGAAGGTGAACAAAATTCCCTGCATAGGGGAAGTAGGCTTTTGCTACTGTAAGTCTGCCTAATTAACAACAACGAAAAATCCCTGGTTGAGGAAGGAGTGGAGCTTCATAATGAGATCTGCCTGGAAGGTACTTCTGCACCCTCTCACCACCAAGCCCCCCCCCTCTCTAGAAAAAAGGGAAAAAAGCTTGCTGAGGCTGCCTAGGATGACCTGGGTAATTTTCAAATCCCCCAATGGACATCAGCTGCTGGGAGCTTCCAAAGACGAGCTTGTGGTATAGCGTTGAAGAGATTCACTCTATGGTTTTTCTCGTGATACGCTCAACGCACCTTCTTGTGGGTTCTTCCAGAGACACACCACAACATGTTTATATTCATGATTGCTACATTCCAAATGTGTTGTCTTCCATGCCTGTGACTGCTGACATTGATTGGTTAGGATTCTGGCTGCCATTGGTCAGTTTGTTCCGGGATCTTGACTTGCCGGTTGCTGCCCATCATGGGTGAAGCATCCCTGGAAAGAAAGTTAACTTAAAGACACGGTTGATCAAGATGGAATGACCGACCGTGTCAAACGCGGCAGACAGGTCCAACAAGATAAGCACTGCCGATCCTCCACCATCGAGTGTCATCCTGATTTCATCCGCAGCTTTAATAAGCGCGGTTTCCGTCCTGTGTCCCTTCCAGAAACCAAATTGTGAGTTATCCAGACAGTTGTTCTGATCTATATAATCTGAGATTTGGATATTCATGATCTTTTCCACAATTTTGGCGGGGAAAGGGAGGCAGGCTATAGGTTGATAGTTGGCGACTATAGTCGGATCCAAGGAACTCTTCTTAATGAGAGGTTTAATAGTCGCTTTCTTCCAAATGGAAGGAAAGATATTAGAGGAAAACATGGCATCAAATATTTCCGTGAGTTTAGGACCTATGATATCAGAAACATTTTTAAGAATGGAAGGGGGACATGGATCTTCCGGCGAGCCAGAGTTGGTAGTACATAGTAGATGAGATACCAGTTCTGACGGAACCTGAGTAAAGTTCTGAAAGGAGGGATGGAGGGTTGAGTCAGGCGGGGTAGAACCTGACCAAGCCAAGAACGTATGATCCTTAGGGGTGGAAGATGAATGTACAATACTGGTTCTGTGAGCCTTGAATTGAGTATAGATGTCAGTCACTTTACTTTGAAAGTGATCCGCCAAGGAATCACAGAGCTCTTGAGTAGCTATGATAGGGGTAGTTGCCGCTTGACCAGAGAGACGCGTGACTACCTGAAAAAGTTGTTTCGTAGAGTCATGTGCAAGATTAATTTGGGTACTGTAAAATTAGCTTTTTTCCATAACGATGAGTTTTTTGTATTTAGACATCATGACTTTGTAGCAGGATTTTTGATCTGGGTCGTAGTCTCGTCTCCATCTACGTTCCTGACGTCTACATTTTTGCTTTTGTTGTCTGAGGACATCCTTGTACGAAGGTGCAGATTTAGAAGCCCTATTAATAGATTGTTTCTTTAGAGTGACTGTCATATTGACTGTGTTCTGAATCCAGTTGGTGTAATTATTAGCTCCCAACTCAGGATCAGTGACAGTGGGTGGCAGAGAGGTTAGTAATGATGACTGAGATGCAGAAATATCAATGCTTTTCCAAGCTCTAAATTGGTTAATGGATAGGGGGTTTTTAGTTGGGGGGGAGTGTCTTTTAGTGAAAAGTCGAAAAGAATGGCCAAATGGTCAGTCCATGTGAGGGGGAGAACATCTCTCATCCTGAGTGATGTATTACTAGAAAAAAGACCATCTAGAAGGTGGCTCGCAGTATAGGTGGGACCAGAAACTAGTTGTGGGAGTCCTATTGCTTCCAATTGGGCTAGAAAAGCTGCAGTGTCAGGATTGTCCAGCGTCTCTAGGTGAAAGTTAAAATTGCCCAGAATGGTGTACTGGTTTTCGCCTGCCAATGGTTCTAATAAAATTGCCAAATTAGCAAGAAATACACTACAAGGTCCTGGGGGACGATAGATAAGCGTGCCTTTAAAAGGGGGAGCATGGGGAGTGGAAATTGTAAAAGTAATTGCTTCACAGCTTGCGGTGGGGACAGCCTCCATTCGAACTATTAGATTGCCACGATATATAATGGCCAGGCCACCTCCTTTTTTAGGAGGTGGTCTGTCTAGTCTAATGTTCGAGAATCCTTCAGGGGTTGCAGTGACAAACTCAGGTCCACAAGAAAGATCACCCCAGGTTTCGGTTATGAAAAGAAGATCAAGATTGTGGTCCTCAATGAAACTCGAAATTTCGTATTTATGCTTGGGCAGGAAACGTGCATTTATTAATGCTGCCACGCAAGGTTTGGACAATGTTTTCTTCCTGCAAATGGTGCTTGTTGGTAAGCGACAATAGTTGTTCGTAACAAAGGAGCAGCTAGGACGAACATAAGGGATGGAGTATGGCTGATTAGCAAGTTCAAGGCGAGGGCAAAGGTGAGGTGAGATATTTAACGAGTGAAGGTACATAGAGTCATAAGTCAAGGTTACCTCTGGGCTGAATCTAGGGAAACGGGCAGGGGGGGTGGCCCTAAGCTCGGTCCAGGCGCGGACGGGCGCAGACAGGCTTGCCTTAGGCGTGCCCGCTGCGCTCGTCCGCTGCGCGGCCGGGAATTGCACATTAATATATCGGAAGGGGAGGCGGGGGGCGTGGCCTGATGCAGTGGGCGTCGCCTGTGAGATGAGGAAATGGCGTCAAGATTGTAGCCCGCGGCAGCGCTGCTATCGGCTGCGCGGGGATGCCCAGAGCGAGGTAAAGGAGAGTGAGTGCTCAGGGAGGGGGAGTTTAAATTCTAACACAGTATCACATCAAATTTAAAAAGTTAAAAGTAAAGTAAATGCAAGCGTGCTCCCGGCTGTGCCTCAGGAGAACGAGTGTCCACTCGTCACCTACAGGTTCAAAATACACAGCAGTCCGGCTACTCAGGTAGGCCTGAAGCCATGTTTCTATCTGTCACTCTAGTGGATGGCACAATAAGTGATGTAGTCTGTAGGATGATATTTAACTTTTTCATGCCACTGGTGTATTTTCATCCACCAGGTACTACGGCGTTACTGTAAAAAGATAAAAATGTCAATTAGGCATTACCCAAATGTAACTATATTTTATGGGTCAGAGCACATACTTTAGGACAGGGACAGCAATGCTCCAGAGTGCAGAGTTAAAAAACCAGCAATACTAATCAGAAAAGAAAATTATCATGACTTAGCAAAAAGAGGAACTTTCGTACAGTCTGACTTTATATAAATATACACACCACATTTTTGTTTAGGCATTAAGGCCTGTTGGTGAGCAAACTGTTCAGAATGCCTCCTGCATAGGGGCTCTGGCCTGGATTTTGAGGGTCATTAGGTGACCTGGCCTTTATTTGTTGTGTGCCCCTACAGCCAAAGGCTCTTTAGAAGGTGCCTAATAGTATTTTCTCCTGCTACTGTATTTATTTGTCAATTTTAGTAATTGGTTGTGTATGCAATACAATTTCAGTGTTCTTTATAAAGAGCATGGCTGACAGCATCAATTTGGACATCAATTCATTAGGTAATGTTTGTTGTGTTGCTGAGCTCTGCGTTTCTAGGCCATAGGACCTCCCAGAGTAAGCCTTTGACTGCTCTGCCTCTCTACCCTGAGTCAAGTGCTAGGTTCCAAGTGTGTCGGTCTGCAGTATGGGGACATAAGAGGCAAAAAAGGTCCCTTGTAATTACAATTAGAGCCCTGTACTTTCTGCGTGCCCCGGAACCCTCAAACCCACATTTCTCACACTGAGTGATTTGAGTAAATACAAATATGCATAAAGAATACATAAGTAATATTGAAAATATGTGCAGGCAATAACGACTTGAAAGTGATGGCATAAATCTGACTAAAACTCATGATGCCTGAACATGCATTTAATATGAATAAGTGCTGGGGCAAATCTGAACCATCACTACGTTTTATTGAGGGAAGAGACAACTTTAAGCTGCATTGAGAATTACTGAGCAATGGAGCCAATCTGAGCACACAGACCCAGAGTGATGGTGCTAAAGAGTGATGAGTGATGGGGCAAATGTGAATCTGCAAAGGCATTCTCATTCTTGATATATTGTGAATATTCTTGGTACAATCGTGCTCACCCCTACATAATGCTAGGACTGGCATAATGATGGCATGATGGTGGTAAATATGGGCATATTATAGGCATCCTTGTCTTGATTACAACTGTTATTGCATCTCATACGTACCATTAGAATTTAAAACGTTACATATTGTGAGCATTCATGATGTGACAGCACATAGCCACTGTATAATGCCTGCTCTAGAATATTACTGGAAATTCTTGGCATTTTAAAGCACTGTCAATTGTTGCCCGAGGCCTCAGCCACACACAATTGCAGATCTAAGCTCTACAATTGGTAGTTGGGGTTTGAAAAGAAACCATGTGCACATATCTAAGCCAAACATGGCCACGTGACATCCCAATCTGCTCTAGTGAAGTGAAATCGATATCTTGATCTAGAACAACGTCAGAGTCCCTTTCAGAGTAACTAGGCGAAAGAGGAATCAATATTTTTCTAAGGAGCGTTTTGCTGATAGGAAATGCTTGGTAATCTGTGGACTCAGATACTTTGCAAATGGTAGAGGGATTCCAGCTGTATATGGGAAACAAGTAGAAATCCACAGCAAGTGCTATCCTATTGCTTTCAATAGGCAAACATAATGGAACTAAAATGTTTACTTTTGACGCATCGGCTGCTAGAAACTTGGCTAGAACATGATGGGGTGAGGAGTGAATTATTTCGCTTCTTTTGTAAGTTACTTTTATGTAACTAAAGGAAGAGCACTGGGCAGGGCACGATTATCAAGAGGAAGTTGCAAAAATGTGTAAATAAAATGTGCACTGTTCCTTCTTGTTTGCTGCACTGCAGTCTGAACTGCTCAGCCAACTAACTGTGCTGTAGTCGTTCCCTCTGCTCTGCATTGCTGCCAAACCACAAATCGAACCACACAAAACTTGTAAGTGCCAGACATTTTGGAATTTGTACAGAGCTAAAGGGTATGAATAAAGAAGAAGTTATGACGTACTCTTGTAGTGTTCCAGGTTGAAAGTTGGAGTTCAGGTTTCAGCCAAAACTCCAACTAAAGTCAGACATGCCCACACAAGGCAAAATCTTTGCAAATTCGGACGGAAATGCTCACTGAAGTCCACTAAAATACAGTGTGAGTACATCAGGAGCACCGTTTGCTGCAACCTTTTCTAGCATAGCTCTAGGACCTACGCAACTGTGTGCTTCCTGATATACAGAAGTGTACAGCTTGAGAAGGTGAACAAAATTCCCTGCATAGGGGAAGTAGGCTTTTGCTACTGTAAGTCTGCCTAATTAACAACAACAAAAAATCCCTGGTTGAGGAAGGAGTGGAGCTTCATAATGAGATCTGCCTGGAAGGTACTTCTGCACCCTCTCACCACCAAGCCCCCCCCCTCTCTAGAAAAAAGGGAAAAAAGCTTGCTGAGGCTGCCTAGGATGACCTGGGTAATTTTCAAATCCCCCAATGGACATCAGCTGCTGGGAGCTTCCAAAGACGAGCTTGTGGTATAGCGTTGAAGAGATTCACTCTATGGTTTTTCTCGTGATACGCTCAACGCACCTTCTTGTGGGTTCTTCCAGAGACACACCACAACATGTTTATATTCATGATTGTTACATTCCAAATGTGTTGTCTTCCATGCCTGTGACTGCTGACATTGATTGGTTAGGATTCTGGCTGCCATTGGTCAATTTGTTCCGGGATCTTGACTGGCCGGTTGCTGCCCATCATGGGTGAAGCATCCCTGGAAATAAAGCTACCTTAAAACATCTTCACAGAGCTGTAAACCCACTCAGTGCAGGGGTCTCACCTTGCCCTTGCTGCCACCATGTGATCTGGCTCTACCCTAGGTGACCACGTGAAGAAAGCAGATATTAAGGGCTCCATTAGGATGTCGGGCGAATCGCCAACGCCATGGTGGCGGTGGCGATCCGCCCGACAGAAATGACCACCCGCCACCCTTTCCCCCCCGCCACATTACAATGGCGGGGGGGACCGCAACGGAGGGAAACACCGCCCGCCACTTGATTAATAGGGTGGCGGTGTCTATGAGACACCGCCAGCCATATTACAATGGCAAGAGTGCAATGCCGCCACGGAAAGGCAGGCGGTGTTCACTCTGGGGGCCCCCTGTGGGCCCTCGAGTGAAGACCAAAGGGGGGAGGCACACGGGGGATACCTGTGGTGCCCCCCTGCATTTGCATAATCAAAGCGGCAGGCACCGCGCGGTGTCTGCCGCTTTGATTACATAAATGCTGCTAAGCATTTTTAGTATTGTGGCGGGCAGAGCAGAGAGCTCCGCCCGCCACAATACTATAAATACAGGATGTGCCCGCCACTGTGGCGGGCACATCCTAATGGTGTGTGCGGGACCCCAGCCCTTAGGGCAGGCGGTCCCGATTTCCAAAAGGATGGCGGGCGGGCAAAACCCGCCCGCCATCCTAATGGGGCCCTATGTTTGAGAAACTGGATTGCTTGTTGATTGGGATGTGAACCCATTTTAAGCACAGCCACGATCCTTGTCAGGGAGAAACACAGATGGTCATTAAATTACACTATTCTAACCCACTGGCAGCTTGACACAAAGTCATCCAGGTTTAACTTAGAGGTAATGTGTAAAGTATTTTTGCAGCACTTAAATAATAATAAACTGAAAACAGGACACAGAAAAAACACACACAAACGTAATATTTTATTGACAGCAAAACCACAAAAACTGAATCAATAGAACAGGAATTATGAATTTTTAAAGGTTTTAGTGCAACCTAGAGCCTAAAAGATCAAAGCGCCAACCACAGGCATCTAGTAACACGAGACCAGGGCAAAGTTGAACGTTATGGCAGACAGTAACAGAGTGAGGTCCGGATACTAGAAGTGGATTGGGCCCAGTCCTGGCTTAATTCCGAACCTAGAAGAAATTTAAAACAAAAATGTCTGAGAAGGTGAAGTTCAGTGGGGAAAGACAGCCGGCAGTGCCTGAAAAGGAGATATCATCGCAAGTGAACCAGTGGAGAAATGGTGGTGAAGATATCTTAATTTAGATTTAGGGCCTGATTACAATCTTGGCCGATGGGATTCTCCATCACAAAAGTGTTGGCTATCCATAACGCTATACTACAAGTTTCATAGGATATAATGGAATTGTAATTGATGGACAGGATTTCCATCACGTTTCAGGTGTTTGTCTCTTTTTGGAAGTCACAGATCTCCATAGGGACAAAGCTGCAGAATGTATAACACGAGTGCTTCAGGGTGCTAAACACCCTTCTAAAAAGGAGCCGCTGAACAGGATTTGGTGCTGCAGAGAAGAGCGTCGACCAGCGATGCAACTTGGGCAGATTGGTGAATAGGTAGGTCCTGGTCTCCTCTGAGTTTCCAGAGCACTTTTTGTTTTAAGCCCCATGTTTTAAGATTTTGGCTGGTTAGGCACCGTTTGTACCATTTCCAAGGGTCCAAGACTTTGGGGAACCACTCAGAGGGTCAGAACTCACTTCAGGCTGCTTCAAGGTGCACTTTAGAAGTTTTTTGAAGCTTTTATGTGTCCCTATATCTCTGACCAGAAGGCCAACAAACTAGCCCTTTGAGTCACTCTCATGATCCTGGGTCCAAGCAGAAAAGCAGATCTCAAGCAGTAGGGCAGTTCTCTGGGCCACAGGGCAGACTTCAGGCAGTGGGGCAGTCCTCTCGGAGCAGCAGAGCAGTCCTCTGTAGTACACAGAAGCAGCAGGCAGCAGGGCAGTCCTCTGAGAGTCCTCTGCAAGACCAGATATGAAGTGAAGAGTGTGCCTGGGGATCCTATTTTTATACCTGTGCCAGCTAAAATGTGGAGGAAATTTCTAAAGGTTTTCCCCTACAGATTGTTCTGGAATGATCTGCCTCCCTGCTCAGGCTCCACTGGCTCTGAGGTCACAAAAGGCTAGTGTGAAGTTATTTGTGTGTGTGATGAGTCAGCTCCTTTGAAATGTAAGTGTGAATGTGCACTGCTCTGCCAATCTCATCTTTTCAGGATGGCCCATCTTGCCATCTAGTTCCCCTTAGTGTGACTGTTTAGGAGAAATACTCAAAGGCTCACTGCCAGTCAGACATATTCATGTGACAAAGGATTCAGGCTGCTAGAACCAAATGGCTAGGACAAGAAAATGACAACTTCAAAATTGTGACTCAAAACCCGAATTTACCATTAAAAAGGTTTTTATTCACAAAACATGATATTTCAACCTGTTCACAAATAAAAGTTAGCTAGTATTAAATGTAAAGGGAACACAGTGTTATCCTATGGAAGAGACCGGTCTAACAGCAGTGAAAAACGAATTTGTTTGTTTTTCAATACCAGGACATGTAAAACTTAAAAGTACATTTCCAACTTTTAAATATAATACACCTTGCCCCATGTTCTGTTTAGGGCCTTGGCTACGGGTGACTTATATGTATTAAGAGGGGGGGTTACGCTTGGGAATGTTTTTTTTTGTGAAGTTGAATTGGCATTTGAAATTTGCCAACAGAGTGCAATGGCAGGATGGAGACCTGTTTTAAGAGACTACAAAGGTTTGTGGCACAATAAGTGCTGCAAGCCCAACAGTAGTGTGTAATTGTCCAGCCCTGGGTATATGGTATACCTCTTTATTCGTGCCTCATAGGTAAACTGAATATGGCAATCAGGTGCAAGCCAATTTTACCATGTTTTAGAGAGTAGTGCCCCCCTCGGTGGAAGGTCTCCCAGTACAGACTAGACTCCCTTGCTGGTGCTCCCTCCTGGAACTTTGCACTCCCCTGGGCTGGAAATAGGGCAACCTGGGACTCTTCCCACCCCACATCTCCTTCTACTCTGAGAAGGGACATAGGACCCTTTACCCCCTCCCACCCCACCCTGACTATAATGGGACCTGTCTGGGCTACTGTGAGCACCCCCACCTTCAGCTAGGGAGAACCTGAGCCACTCCCCTAAGGATCACCCCCCACATGCCTTTTCAGACACTCTGGTACTCATCCAGAGATCTTCCTCCTTTGCAAGTTCCCTGAGATCAGAGAAATTATGCTCAAACAGGTGTTGGCGTAGCCTTGGAAAACAATAACTGAACATGTGCTCTCTGGCAATCAAATTGTACAGCCCTTCAACAGTGTTTACCATACAACCCTTCACCCAACCATCTAGTGCCTTGCAAAAGTACTCCATAAAATCCTACCTGCACTCTTCGGGGGTGAATCCATACTTCTTAACCATGGTCTCCTTCATGAGGTATACCTTAACCTGTCCTCCTCTTCTAGGGCCAGAAGGGCATCCCTCCCACCACCAGGAATATGGCTCCATATGCCAGCTCGCCAATCCTCCTCAGGGATCCTGTGCACCTCTAGAGCTACCTCATATGCCTGCAACCACTAGTGTATGTGGTCCCCCTCCATGGAGCCAGGCAACAAGTCTTTTGTTAGCCGCAACTTTACCCTCTTCTGCAGGCAGTTGGGCCACATGATTCCCCAGGTCCCTCTCAGCCTGTCTGTCCTTGAGCTCCTCAAGAGACAAGCTTTGAAAGGAGACGCTGTTCCTAGCATAGGATCCAGTATGGGACTCCCTCTCTGTGGACTCCACTGGCTCCCCGTCAAGAAGAGGGTCACCTTCAAACTCCTCACCCACGCCTACAAATCCCTCAACAACATCGGACCCAAATACCTCAACAAGAGAGTATCCTTTTATGTACCCGGGAGGAACTTCCCCTCCGCTGACCTTTCCCTGGCGGAGGTCTCCCAAATCTGCAGAAACAAAACCGGTGGGAGAGCATTCTCCTACATTGTTGCCAAAACCTGGAACAAGCTCCCTGTGAACATCAGACGCTCCCCGGCCCTGCACATGTTCAGGAAGAACCTCAGGACATGGCTCTTCGACTGATTCGGAGCTGCCCCCTCCCCCCCCCCAGTTCCTTGAGACCCTCACAGGTGAATAGCAAGCTGTATAAACCCCTGATTGGATGATTGATTGATTGATTGATTGATTGATTGATTGATTGATTGACTCCCCTTTCTCTTCTGAAGCATTTGCCTTGTCATTTCTCTTCTCCTTTTCCTTCTCAGGGTCACTGCCCTTATGGACCTCTGCTGGACTCATTCTCTATAAATTCCAAGGGGGTTCTCCCCTATAGTTTCCTGTTCTTGATTGCTCCCTGTGTTTGAACTCAAATGCATGTGGGGCCAGCTTGAGGACCAGACTGTCAGAACCTTTCAGCACAGGAGCTCCCTCTTTTTGCAGAACCCCCTCAGCTCCCTCTTACTACACAAAGACAGGCAGCTCAGATCAATTTCCATTCTGTCAAGGTGTCACTGGTGCAACAACAAAAACAGCCCAAAGTCGATGAAGATAAAGCAGAAGTAAATTTAGAAAAATGACAAATTGAGAAAACAGGAGAAAAGATGTAATGGTCTTATGCATAGAGCTGGAGTGAACAATGAGTTACTATGGTATTTCATAAGTAGAAGTCCTAATCTCACAGCTGACCACCAATGTTTGAAATGGGATTCCATGTTGGCTGAGGTATGCACCCAGGCCTGGCAGGGACCCCCATTCTAATCACGGTAAGCTAGATACACACTAAAAGATAACCTCTGCTCACCCTCTGGTAGCCTGGTACAGAGCAGTCAGGCTTATCTAAAAAGGCAATATATAAAGTATGTGTGGAACACACACACAGTAACATGATGAATACACCACAAAAATACTCCACACAGGCTTGTAAAAATAGATTAGTATACTATTGTTGGACTTGGCCTTGTTGGCTAAAGTTCACTTAAACGTTTGGTTTTTCCCCTAGACCCTTTTCCTGACAGAGGGCTGTGAAGGTAGCTGCTGTATGTACTTGCCACTGCTAATCAGTGTGAAAGTACAGATGTTCCCTGTATAAACTGTAGTGGTGTTTGGTTGTCTCTGATTAGTATGTTTGACTTACTAGCAAGATCCCTAAGTGATGTGCGCTGTGTGTGCCAGAGCTAGTGCTAAAGAAATGCGCAGAGAGGGAACACAGGTCTTCAGTGTAGGGCCTGCGCGCATTATGCTAAATTATCATGCTGTCCTGACGACTGCTACCACTTGTCAGGCCTTACTTTCTCTTTTGCATACACATGGGGCACCCCTGTAGGATGTCCTGTATAACTCCTAGGCAGGGTGCAGTGTAGGTAAAAGGCAGGATCTGTGCCAGTGTGGGTGCTAGGCCCAGACAGTTGAAAATTCTCCATTTCATTTTCCCTGGTGAAAGGCCATCCTGCCCATAGGACAAAATGGGAAGGATGGGTGTAGTACTGTTAGCCTAGTTTCCCAAGAATTGGACATGGAACAGTGAAGTTTGGTATGTCTGAACTCACAGTGTAATAACGCATCTTTTTGGATAGATGGTTTTGTCGCTGTGTGTCCAGAAACTGATGTTTGAGAAAATGGCTGAGTTTGTGCTTTAAACCTTTTTGTGTGTCTTAGAAGAATGTGAATTGCCTGCCTGGATCTGGGAGAGGTGCGAAAGGCTGAAGGAGGTCGTGCCCCAGGGAAGGGGAGGAGACGGCGCCCGGCTGCCCTGCACCTAGAGCGGGTAGAAGGAGAGGCTTTGCGAGGTGAAGAGGCCTGGTTCAGAGCCATAAAACAATAGACCCCAGTATCAAAGAGAGGACGGGGACAGTTGGGTGAGATACTTAAGACTGATTTAGGGAGGGGTCATGGACCCCTGAGCACAAGGAAACTTTAAAGACAATGAGGGGTATAACTGGAAGAAATGTAACCCCAAGATTTGGGTTAAGTTGATGATGTCTCGCGAACGATCTCGGTATCGTTCAGAGAAGTGTTGGGAGGGCTTTGAAGATGCTGTGGACTGGTCGAGTCTCAGTCGGCTTTGACCTGTACGTGATCGGGAAGAAAACCTCTGCCTCAGGAACAGCTGCTAAATAGGCTGCGGGAGACACTTGACCCTTGCTTCGTGATCTGGGGCTTGTGGGCAGTTTGTAGCTCTTGACCGAGGAGAGGCTGAGGGAGCGCTGCAGTGGGTTATGTCTCCTCCTTCTTCCTGAACAGGACTTTGCTGTGTTATGCGTCCTGTACCCCAAGGGCCCGAGGTGGGCTGGCTCTTGGTCAAAAACACAGGAACATAAAAGTTTCCAGGAAATCTCAAGTGGCGCGGTGGTGGGACCGTGTTGTGGCAGCCTGAGACCTCAGAAGGGGTGCCTATAGTAATTGTGGGCACCCGGAGGGAATCAAGACTCTGACGTGCAGGATGACTGTCTTGGTGCAGCTACAAAATAGGACTCACAGGTGGCAGAGTCCAGTAAAATTGCAAGAAGTCTTTTGTGTCCCTGAGACGTCAGAAAACAGGAGGCAAGCTAGCAAGACCTTGAAGATTACTTGAAGAGAAGGCAGAGTCCTGTACTCCTTCAGCAGGGTCTGGGAGCAGCAGACTGCAGACAGCAGGGAACCAAGCAGAAAAGCAGTCCAGCTGAGTCATTTGAGCAGCCCACTGTCCTTCTGACAGAGGTCCATTTCGAGATGCAGAAGTGTCTGATTTGGTCTGGTCAGAGACCCAGTACTTATACCCAAATGTTCCTTTGATGTAGCGGGTATCTTCAAAGGATCTTTCCGAAGTGCACAGTAAGCCTTTCAACTCAGTTCTGTCTGCCAGGCTATCATTGGGGGTATCATTCCATTGGGCGGGGTCAGACTACTACACTTTGAAGTGTAAGTGTGAAAGTAAGTAAATGCGGCGGAGTTGGGACTACAGGTAAAGTCCTTTGTTCTTCTTTCCACCCCACTGCATAACTGCTGAACTGTGATTCCCTGCACCCCCACATTCCAGGTTCCATGCTGGAAACGACGAGAACTACACACTAACCCAACACATCCCCCTTCCTACAGACAAAATACATACAGAAAAATAAACACAAACATTACATATCAAATGCATGAGGGGAGGGCATGGGATCAAACATTTTGTAATTTTTAAACTTGGATCAGAGCATTTTGTAACCGCTAAACTTTGCAGGCCATGACCTGGTTCCGATGGACGCTCTAACAGGGGTAACCGAAATTGAGCTTCCCCTGGAAAGAGTGGGTCTTGAAGAATGTGAAGGGTGTGTGTGTGAGTCAACATGCACACCATTAGACTGAGCTGGGTCAACATGCACACCCATCCTCCTCTCAACATATTCCATCTTGGATTTGGGTACAACAGAAATGAAACACTTGTTCCACGTCTTCCTATTCTCAAGTAGCACAGCATGATTCCCCACCTTCTTGATCCAATGGGTGCAGAAAAATTTGACCAACTCTTGCGAACAAAACCTGGTCTTTTAACTCCCACCCAATCACCCAATTGAACCGACAAAGCACTGTGACAACCATCCATCGAGTCATACTTCTCCTGCACTGCAGCTCTCACATCCGCTACTTTAGCCAACCTTGGAGCATCAACACTTTTCCTTTCCATCCATTCCTTATTGAGTTTGGAACCAGCAATCCTTCCCCTTAACAGGGTAAACGGGGATATTCCAGTACTTATATGAAGCATAGTTCTCATGGCCCACAACATATCATCCATTGCTTCTTTCCAATGTATGCCATTAATGAGTGTGAGTTGGAACTGGTCTTTAATGCAACCGTTTAACCATTCAACAAGACCGTTGCTACAAGGGTGGTAAAGAGGAGTTAAAATGTGCCTAATGCCAGAATTGACAAGAAAATTCAGCATTTCCATGGATGTTAATTGGGTTACATTTTTGGTTATTAGCTCCTCAGGAAAACCTTCCCTGGAAAATGTCTCTTTGAAAATTTTAATGATGGCATCTGAGTTCACACTGTCTACAAATCTTACTTCTGGCCATTTTGACATATAATCAATGGTGTGGTGGGGGGACAGTGTCGTGGCAGTCTGAGACCTCCAAAGAGGTGCAGACAGAGCAAATCAAGACTCTGGCGTGCAGGGTGCGTGTCTTGGTGCGGCTACAGCTATTGGAGCGCCTGTGGATTTTGGGCATCGTCGAAGAGAGCCGAGATTTGGGACGCGCAGGGGGTGCACCCAACGATAGGCAATTCTGTTCCAACTCTGCTGAAAGAAATGAATTCTTCAGGAATATTCCTAACTGGAGGCCAACCGTTCGCCATACACTTTATCACTTCCTGAAGAGTTTCAACACAAGACACAGCATCCAACCATTCTTGCTCAGACAATGCGCCATTCATAGAGTCGCTGATAGAGCACACTGCACAGACAATTTCTAGCTCCTCAGCATCGTCCAAAGCTACATCGTTGTCATCCAAGGGCAACCTCAAGAGACAATCTGCAACATAGTTTTTAACTCAGGCACATATTCGAATTTGTATTGATATCCCTGGAGTCTATACTGCCATTTGGCGATTCACGGGGATGCCCTGCCCCAGCCTTTGTTGGTAAACAGATCCAACAAGGGTGTGTGGTATGTTCTCAAGGTAAATTCTTTTCCCCACACAGATTTTTTGAAGTATTGGATGCCCCACCAAATGGCCAGTGATTCTTTCTCTATTGTGAAGTAAGATGATGCTGCACCTTGTAACGTCCTCGAAGCAAAAGCAATTGTCTCTTCCTTTCCATCAGCTCTCACCTGCATAAGTACCGCACCCAGACTCACATTGCTAGTGTCAGTGGTTATAACACATGCATCATTAATATCAAACATTTTGAGTGGACCAGTATTAACAATCAGGTAAAATCATTTATTCTTCTTTCCGTCCCACGGCATAACTACTGAGCCGCGAATCCCCGCAGCCCCACATTCCAGGTTCCACGCAGGGAACCAGGAGAACCACATGCCAACCCAACAAAGTGTGAGCCTTTTCCTTCTGTCTGCTCAGGATAACACATTCGAATGCACATGAAGGCAGAAGAGTGCTCATAATGCTCCCCCCTTCTTGTGTTTGTGGCTATCTAGAGGGAATGCACAAACTGTAGCTGTCACCCAGCCCAAAAGTGTATTGGAGAGAGGATATCAGGCACAGATAGTTATATGCACAGAGAAATGTCCCCTTTCTAGAAGTGGCATTTCTAAAATACTGATGTGAAATCAAACTTAATTTATCATTACTATTTTAAGTATACCAGACATAACAAAACTACTCCTTTTTGATCGTGAATTACCATTTAAAAGCATAAAAGGGGATTTCCAATGCTAACCAATGAGAGGATTAGGCCTCACAGTAATGGAAAACAAAATAGGTAGTTTTTCAGTACCAGAACATGTGAAACATAAAGTTAAATATCCTACATTTTACTTACACAGCTCCCTGGGCTACGTAGGGCCTGCCTTAGGAAGGACCTTTTTGCAATAAAATGGGGGTTTTGGGCTTCACATGTAGTTTCAAATGCCAAAGCCAAAGCCTTCGGAAAGCTGCGAGTGCTGCCTGCTTGACGCTCAGCCCTTCATCCCTGTTTCCAGCGCCTCCTAATCTCTCCACGCCTCGCGGCCCCCGCTTCGCGGGCGCCGCTCGAAGGCAAGACTTTTGTTGTGCTATCTGCCCAAGGTCACCGCGGAGTGCACAGGAGCACCAACGCGACTACAGAGAGTGAAGACCAACCCTTCTCCTCGCGGCGGGACTGCGAGGACCAGCGTGCAGCGCGGCGCTGATCGGCCGCAGCTGGTCCTCTTCCCGCCCCTTCCACCGATAAAGATCAACCGGTGTGGCAGGAGTGTGGGTTCCTCCTTCGGAAAGCTGCGAGTGCTGCCTGCTTGACGCTCAGCCCTTCATCCCTGTTTCCAGCGCCTCCTAATCTCTCCACGCCTCGCGGCCCCCGCTTCGCGGGCGCCGCTCGAAGGCAAGACTTTTGTTGTGCTATCTGCCCAAGGTCACCGCGGAGTGCACAGGAGCACCAACGCGACTACAGAGAGTGAAGACCAACCCTTCTCCTCGCGGCGGGACTGCGAGGACCAGCGTGCAGCGCGGCGCTGATCGGCCGCAGCTGGTCCTCTTCCCGCCCCTTCCACCGATAAAGATCAACCGGTGTGGCAGGAGTGTGGGTTCCTCCTTCGGAAAGCTGCGAGTGCTGCCTGCTTGACGCTCAGCCCTTCATCCCTGTTTCCAGCGCCTCCTAATCTCTCCACGCCTCGCGGCCCCCGCTTCGCGGGCGCCGCTCGAAGGCAAGACTTTTGTTGTGCTATCTGCCCAAGGTCACCGCGGAGTGCACAGGAGCACCAACGCGACTACAGAGAGTGAAGACCAACCCTTCTCCTCGCGGCGGGACTGCGAGGACCAGCGTGCAGCGCGGCGCTGATCGGCCGCAGCTGGTCCTCTTCCCGCCCCTTCCACCGATAAAGATCAACCGGTGTGGCAGGAGTGTGGGTTCCTCCTTCGGAAAGCTGCGAGTGCTGCCTGCTTGACGCTCAGCCCTTCATCCCTGTTTCCAGCGCCTCCTAATCTCTCCACGCCTCGCGGCCCCCGCTTCGCGGGCGCCGCTCGAAGGCAAGACTTTTGTTGTGCTATCTGCCCAAGGTCACCGCGGAGTGCACAGGAGCACCAACGCGACTACAGAGAGTGAAGACCAACCCTTCTCCTCGCGGCGGGACTGCGAGGACCAGCGTGCAGCGCGGCGCTGATCGGCCGCAGCTGGTCCTCTTCCCGCCCCTTCCACCGATAAAGATCAACCGGTGTGGCAGGAGTGTGGGTTCCTCCTTCGGAAAGCTGCGAGTGCTGCCTGCTTGACGCTCAGCCCTTCATCCCTGTTTCCAGCGCCTCCTAATCTCTCCACGCCTCGCGGCCCCCGCTTCGCGGGCGCCGCTCGAAGGCAAGACTTTTGTTGTGCTATCTGCCCAAGGTCACCGCGGAGTGCACAGGAGCACCAACGCGACTACAGAGAGTGAAGACCAACCCTTCTCCTCGCGGCGGGACTGCGAGGACCAGCGTGCAGCGCGGCGCTGATCGGCCGCAGCTGGTCCTCTTCCCGCCCCTTCCACCGATAAAGATCAACCGGTGTGGCAGGAGTGTGGGTTCCTCCTTCGGAAAGCTGCGAGTGCTGCCTGCTTGACGCTCAGCCCTTCATCCCTGTTTCCAGCGCCTCCTAATCTCTCCACGCCTCGCGGCCCCCGCTTCGCGGGCGCCGCTCGAAGGCAAGACTTTTGTTGTGCTATCTGCCCAAGGTCACCGCGGAGTGCACAGGAGCACCAACGCGACTACAGAGAGTGAAGACCAACCCTTCTCCTCGCGGCGGGACTGCGAGGACCAGCGTGCAGCGCGGCGCTGATCGGCCGCAGCTGGTCCTCTTCCCGCCCCTTTCACCTCATTTGCTCCTCCCATAAATCACTCCAGCCCTAACGCGCACGCGGGACGCACGCGGGGCAATCACCGGGGCGAAGACCGGGCAAAGAGCGGGCCGTTTAAGGCCGTTCAAGGACGGCAGAGGACGGCCCAGGCCCTGAATCCCTGCTGCAACGCCCAGATCATATTCACCAGGTAGGAAGACACTCAACTCCTTGAGAAGCATAATATACTTAAATACCTGGTAAAGCCTGTTCGCTGTTCACTGTGAAAAGAACCATGCGGCATAAAACAAGGAGTCATACCAAAAAGGCCGCAGAGGTAGCTCAAGTGACTGGTCCCATTGACCTCTTTATCTCACGAGTTACTGAGACAATTGATAAAAGTATCGTACTCTTAGAGAAAAGAGTCTCTCTGGATCTTATGCATGCCAAACGCTCCTCATTGGGGGCCCTTGCAAATGTTAATTCACCCTCCCAGCAAGTTTTGACCAATTGTTCCTTGCCCTTGCCTCTATCCTCTACAGCCACTGTTACAGTACCAAGTGCTGTCGACTTGTCAGTCACCTGTTCAGAGTCTGACCCGTCCTTCGAGGATCTGGAGGCAACTCCAGATCTAGAAGCTTGTCAAATAACCGGAGAAGCGGAGACAGGCCTGGATGGTTTATCTGCCAAGTCGACCCCTTATGTACCAAGTGACTCTAGGGGAAAGACTATCTGCACCCCTACAAAAGCAGAAGCCAAGCTCAAAACCAAGGAGCTTAATCCTAAAGAGAAGTCGAAGAATAAAGCTAGTAATCATAACTTGGTGGCACCCATTCCCCAATCAATGCCTGGCATTCCATGTTGGGTTGAAAACATGGTCACGGACCTTAAGCACGACCTTGAAACAACGATAGTGGCTCAAATCAAACCCTTGATTTCCAAATTAGACAAATTAATATCCTTTATTAATACCAAATGGCCTAATAGGTCCAATGAGTCTGGGCATGCCCAGAAACAAGGGCACAGAGAACCATTATCCAACCCCCATCCACTAGCAAAGGCTACTAAATCCACTTCTGGCAAGGTAAAAACCCCTCAGCCCTCTAAAGAGCAATCTGGGTCACATCCTTCTCACTCAGGGAATAACCCTCCGCAATTATCACCAAAAGCAGGGAAAAATATCTCATCGGTCCAGCAGCTAGCGGCTGGCCCGAAATCTTTAACTCCCCAAGTCGTGGACCCCAAAGGGAATCCCACGAATGCTTCAGGCCTTGATTCTACCAAAAACCCTGTAGTTTCCAAACCTAGACAGACCCGTTTTAAGTCTATTAGTCTGCCGCCAGAAGTTTCCCCCTTCGTGGTGGTACTGACTGCTGTTCCTCCACTGAAGGAAGGAGTTAGAGAAACCCATGTAGAGCTAAGGAATAAATGTGCCCAGTGGCTTCAAGTGCATAGACCGTTACCTAGTGGGATGTGTGGGGAAATCCTTACTGTCCGAAGAGGGGATTGGGTGGGAAGAAGCAAGAAAAATATACCTGGGGATGTAATTACGGTTAATTTCAGAGATGTGGGAGCAGCGACCTTCATTTGTAATGCATCCAACAGCGGTCCTGCCACCCAGATCAAACCACTCCCCTTATCTTATTTCCTCCCCATTCCAACTAGACCCAATTCCCATCGCCCAGGTAACCAAGGGCCTGTACGTCCCCCCCACTATGCCTCCATCCATTGGCAGCAACCGTTCAACTTTCCATCTTTAGTCCCGCCTCATGCTGGGCTACAGTGGCAGCAACCTCCTCCCCCCCTACCCCCCCCTTTCTTCCAACCCACCCAGCAGTGGCAACGACCACCTCAGCCTCCACCCAGTAACCATCAATGGCAGCAGCAATGGCAGCAGCCATGGCAGGATCCATCTCTACCTTTATCTTTCAACCCTTCCTACACACAGTTTGCCCACCCAAACAGGTACTGTGTTTTGGATGAGGTTGATTGACTTCCTCAAAATGGAGGTTTAGATACTGACCTCCATAGTGATAATATTAGCACACATGACCCAGAGCTTGGTGCATCTCTCCCTATTACTTCAGAGGTGGTATTACCCTCTCTGATTAGGGACAGTGCCGAAGCTTGTAATCACCAATGCCCTGTGTCTATAGATGGAATCCCAGCAAATGGCAACTTTAAAATCCTCAGCTGGAACCTTGCTGGGATATCAAGGAAATTAGGACTCCCCGAGTGGAATGCCCTGGTCGATGACCATACAATTTGTATATTTCAAGAAACCTGGGCTACCGAACCACTACACCGGGTGGGGTATACTACCTTCTTTTCACCAGCTGTTAAACCTAAAACAGGGAAGGGCCGTCCATCAGGAGGGCTTATTATATGGATAAGTGCACTCCTTAATTGCAGGATAATCACTAAGAAGACAAGAACTCCTGACATTCTTAGTGTCTCCCTATTAGGCCTACAGGGCAGTATGAATATTGACCTCTTTAATGTATATATTAGAGGAACAAAAAATGGGGGTATCTCACCCACAACGGAAGAGCTTGAGGCTCAGTTAGGAGAGCGGCACGGACCTGGGCATATTCTAGTAGCAGGGGATTTTAATTGTACTTATGAACCCCTCCCCATAGAAGGAGATCTGGATCTAGCAGAAGAGGATAATAGATGGGGAATCCCCACTCTTTCCATTCCACCCATCAAACGCTGGACTCGTAGTGCAATCCACCTAAATGCACTTACCCTGGAGTTCGGCCTAAGAGCTGTAAATGGTCGCACGCGGTCGGATTCCCATGGTGCTCCCACATTCAACAGAGTTGGTCAAAGCACACGAATTGACTATATTCTGTTGGATAGGGGACTCTGGAGCCATGTCCTTGACATGGTTATCTTAAACACTACAGAGAGCGACCACAATCCACTCTCCTTGTCTTTAAAAGACCCCTGGCCTGCTGATAAATCCCCAGTCTCTCCAAGTCGCCAACAGGGGATCACTGTCTCCACTTGCGGCAGACGCCTAAAGTGGAGCAAGATAATGTTAAATACTGATAAACTAACGGCAATGGATGAAGTGACAAAGAATATGCAAGCTGAAATCGGCTCAATTGATTTATCTATTGCAGCAGATAAGGCTATTGTTATATTCGAAGCTGCCGTTAAAACCATAGGTGACCTTTTCTGGGTCCAATTGCCTGTAGGTAAACAAAAATCCCTACTAAAAACAAAAGGCAAACATGATTGGTACTCGGCAACGTGCAGGAAGGCCAAAACTCGCCTGATAGAGGCAGTCAAAGGAAAGTCCCCTTTAGTAATCCAATCTGCTAGAAAAGACTATAAAAGGGTCCTACAGGTTGCTAAGAGGGAGTGGGAGGATACTTTTTGGCTAACCCTTAAGGAAGCCAGTATGAAGAAAGATGCTAAATCTTTCTGGGACGCAATAAGGGTACGGAATAAACCAGACAGCGACCTTGTAACCTGCAACATTCCGGGGCAGGTATGGGAGGACCATTTTGCTAAACTTTATTCTTGCCACAATGATTTGAATGCGAGAGGTCCTGTCCAATCCTCTCTGTTCACTAATTATATTTTTCTATCCAGTGACCCCGAGTTTACTCAAAAGGAGGTAGAATATGCCATTAACTCTATCACACCACTAAAAGCTCCAGGACCAGACGGCATCCCTGGGGACCTGTTAAAATCTGATGGGGCTACATGGGGAAAGATAATCCACTCCCTTCTCTTTGCCATCTGTAAGGGAGCCCCCATCCCCGCCTCATGGAAGGGGGCAGAGGTGGTTCCCATTTATAAAAAAGGCCCAAGGGATGATCCGTCCAACTATAGGCCAATTAGCCTGCTAGACATAACCCAAAAAGTTATCGGTAAAGTCATTCTACTCAGGATCCTTAACTGGGTGGACGAAAATAAAATACTTACCGATTTTCAGGCCGGCTTCAGAGAAGGCACTGGAACAATAGAGCAGGCTTTTAGGCTTATGATGATTTACTGGAAGGTGGTAGTGATAGGCAAGGGCAGTCTTTATCTCGCATTCATCGATCTAAAGACTGCCTTTGACCTTGTCCCTCGGGACCTTTTGTGGAAGGTCCTGGCTAATATGGGGCTCCCATTGTATTTGCTCTCCTTATTGGTCAGGCTGCATCAGGATAGCTTTGCCCAAATTAGGTGGGGTCCTGGTGGGGAGAAAACGGCTTGCATTCCCGTAGAGAGAGGGGTCCGCCAGGGGTGTGTGCTGGCTCCCACCCTTTTTTCTTTGTATATTAATGGGGTGGTTGAGCACTTACTTAAAATTCCATCTGATGAACCATCGCTGGCGGGGGTACGGGTACCGACCCTCCTCTTCGCGGATGACACGCTCCTAATTTCTAAAACGCCTATGGGTCTGCAGCAACTCTTGGATAACTTCCAGTCCTTTTGTACTGATCGGGGTCTGATTATAAATACCAACAAAACAAAATATCTTGTTCTCAACCCCCCCAAACAGCATGTGCGTCCCCCTATTTTAAACACCGAGCCCCTGGAAAGGGTGAAAGTATTTGATTACTTAGGGATACGCATTTCTGACAAAATGGACTGGTCTCCTCATTTGGATAAGATGCTGTTGAATCATAAAAGGATCACAGGTGCCCTATTGAGGGAGCAACGTTCCAGTTCGTTCAAACCAATAGGAACAGTCCTTGAGATCTATGCCGCCAAGGGGGTCAGCTCTGCACTCTATGGAGCTGAACTCTGGGGCTTCGCATCCACAAAAGCTCTCCAAAAATCCGAGAACAATTTCTGCAGACAATTAATGTCACTTCCCCAAAGCACCCCACTTTTACCTTTATTTTTGGACTTTGGCTGCACGCAGATTAGTGAAATTGCGAACTTTCGCCCTTTGCTGCTATGGGCTCGTATTTGGCGAGTAGAAGAACTGAGCGCTTATGCCAGAGGACTGAAAGAAATAATGGAGTCACCACATTGGGCAAGAATCAAGTGGCTAACTGATATGAAATCCACACTGTCGAATTTGGGCCTGCTGGACTATTGGCTTAACAAATCCTCTCCTCCAAAACAAGTACTCAAAAAATTATTTCGAGATTGGATTTGCTCCCAAAGGCACTCCGGAGTTACTATTGGAAGGCTTTCCGAGGACTTCTTGAAGTTCAAAGACACTCCTAGGCGTGAACCCTATCTTGATATAATTGGGAAACCATTTGCTCGATCCTTATATTTTAAATTTAGAACGGGTACTTTGCCTTTGAATACTTTTACCAAGAAATGGAACTCCTGTTTACATAAAACTGAATTATGCCCTTCGTGTCTAGGTTACCCAGAGACATTGGCCCATTTCTTGTTTGTATGTGACGAATATGCCAAGCCAAGAAGGGCCTGGCTGAAGAACTTGTGCCGACAACTGGGAACCAGGAGCCATGATGTGGCAATCAGGATACTTGTTTCAGACTGCTATGTACCCTATGCCTGTGCCTTAGCAAAATTTCTTTTCTGGGCCTGGGCTATTCGAGCCAGAAAGCTTAATAATACTGTTTAATCTTTTTTAAAAAATTTTTAAACAAATGTTATGCTTGTTGTTATCAACTGGATATATGTGACATCTATTTTTAGTAATTAATAATTTTTGTAAACTTGCTTTTATGATAATGAAATTTTATCGAAATAAAGCTTTTTGACTTTGACTTTGACTTTGTAAACTGCATACATAAACTTACAGCACCAGGCCTGGGACATGGTTAAGGAGATACTTGGGTAGGTGGCAAAAGTAGTGCTTTAGGGCAACTAGTAGCATTTAATTTACAGACCCTGGGCATATGTAGTGCACTTTGCTAAGGAACTATAAGTAAATTAAATATGCCAACTGGGTATGAGGTATGTTACCATGTTTAGGGTGAGAGCACATGCATTTTAGCAGTGGTTAGCAGTGATAAAGATCCTAGAGTCCTAAAGCTAACTAAAACGAGGTCAGAAAAAATAGAAAGATGAAGGCAAAGATTTTCAGGTAACCATGCGAAAAGGGCCATTTCCAACGCAGTCTGATAAATATATGACCAAGCTATATATAAAACGACTCAAGTGTGAAATACTGTGTTTTGTAAAGTACAATTCTGATGCATACATATCTTGTATGTAAAAAAAAAAAATAACAGATTTGCCACCATTTATGCTTTTTCCTTTTAATAGGGAACTGGACAAATTGACTTGTTCACAGATTAAGTTTTATCCGTGACCTATTGTTACTGAAGAAAATGTATTCTTTATGACGTAAACACAATTATAAGGAGCAAATTATTTTTATTCCATATGTTTGTCCCTAAGTAAAATTTGTATGGAACATGTACGGAGGATATCTATTTGCTTCAATTTCCTGTTACATAAGCAGGAGGAATTGTCAAATAAAACACATAGGGGCATTTGTAGGAAGGCGTTTGCGATTCTCAAATGCCAGAATTCACAGAATTCCGGCATTTACAAATCGCAAACGGCGATTTGGTATGTAGGTGCCACATAGCAAAATAAGGAATAGCAAAAATTGCGATTCCTTATTTTGCTCAAGCATTTAAGGAATCGCAATTTTGCGATTCCTTAAATGCTATGTAGGGGTGCCTTTTAAATTGCAATTTTGGCTTAAGGAATCGCAAAATACCACCTACTCCAAGTAGATGGTATTTTACAATTTCCTGTTAAAAAGGTTTTTTTTTTAATTCAAAGTGCCGTGTGGTGCACAGACATGCCAGGGGTGCAACAGGTGTCCTTTGGACACCCTGGCACCCTTGGAATTGCGATTCTCAAATTGCGATTTTCTCAAAGAAAATCACAATTTGAGAATGTATCCCCATTAAGCATGGGCGAATTTTGCGAATTCGCGATCCGCGAATTTGCGGATTTGCGAATTCGCGATCCGCAAAATTCGCGAATTTGTGCGAATTTGCAGATTTTTGTTTTTTTGCGTGTTTACTGGGTTTTTTGCGATTTCGCGGGGTTATTTGCGTGTTCGCAGGGCTTTTTGCATCTTTGCGAGCCGCTTGCATGGCGAAGTTACCCATGCAGTCGTTTATGGGAGAGGGAGAGATAGATAGATAGATAGATAGATAGATAGATAGATAGATAGATAGATAGATAGATAGATAGATAGATAGATAGATACATAGAAAGAGAGAGAAAGAGAGAGAAAGAGAGAGGGAGAGAGAGAACGAGAGAAAGAAAGAGAGGCCGGATCTCTGAAGGGCCAGATTCCTGAGTTGCCCCTACAGAACATACAGCTTTTTATTTTTAGCAAAATGCATGTGAAAATTGTGCTGTAAAGGTCTCTTTTAGTTTAACGCCTCCTGACAACTCAAAATGGGTGTATTTGCCATCCTCTCCCTTCTTCCTGTTTTTTATATCTGTAAGTGCTTCCTGATGAGGTTTAATTCCTTGGACAGGTGCCTCGCTGCCTACTTGTAACTATTCTCTGACCCTGCTTCAAGGGTCAGAGCAGGGTCAGGGATTAGTTGCAAGTAGGCTCCGAGGCGCCAGGAAGCAATTAGCAGCAGGTGTCCAAGTTGAAGTTAATTTGTTTGTAACCCTTTTGTAAAAGGTTACAAAGAAATTAGGTTCAACTTTTGCACCTGCTGCTGTAACCCTTGCTTGGCTAAAATTCGTCCCCGCTGATTCGCGGATTTTACCGCGATTTCGCGAGATTCGCGGATCGCGAAATCGCGGAAAATCCGCAAATTTGCCCGCGAAACGGATTTTACACCCACCCTTAATCCCCATTCATTCCTATGGGCCTCTTGACCCAAAGGAATGAATGGGACACTCATTCCTTATTTGTGATTCGCAATTTGCTAATCGCAATTAAGGAATTTTAGGAATTTGCAAAAAAAATTGCGAATTATAACCTACATTCCATTTTGCAAATCTCAAAAAGCAATTCCTTAAAAATCGCTATTTGAGAATAGAAAAATGGAAATTACCTAAATATGCCCCATAGCTCTGAATTTGCAGAGGAAAACATATGTATCTAATATGGTCCTAGCTGGCAGTTGTTTTCTCAATAGTGCCAGGAAGTTTTTCAGTGTAATGTTGCAAATGTCTTTGCATCGACTGACTAGTGCTCCAATTACTTTTGCACCGACCAAGCTTTGCGGAAATCAAGCCACTTGGCATCAGTGTGTGGCACCACAAATACATTCTGTGTAATCACAGTTCTGTGTCTTTGCATCCAGGGCACAAGTCAGGAGTACATGTGGGTTGATGGCGTACAACCACTATTTTCACAGAATAGATGCCATGCAGCCTGCCAGGAAGTTGGGCCCAGTGGAAATATGTTGAACTTGTCCTGGTGTAATTTTCAGACACCAGGACATATTGAGCAGCGCCTGAATTCCATTGGTCTTTGCTCCGAGCAGCAACATGCAGACAGTGGAGGGCTTTGTTATTTTAAATTCCAGCTGGACCTAAAACAAAGGCCCAAGTTAAGTGGTTATGAGGCCTCCTTTTTTTCGATTATACTGGCTGTGAGCTACATAAAGTCTTACATCTAGATGCAAAAGCAATGGAGGGGAAACAAAGGCGCACAGATTGTCACTTCACAAGTACTTAAGAAAGGCATTACTTTGATGAGTCCCTTATATAAGATATAAGTATGTGTAAGAATGTAAGATGTGTTGAGCTGTTAGAGTATTTACACAAATAATAATTTAAATACCACTATTTACATTTCTGTAGTGCTACTCATCTAAATGCAGGGTGTCAGAGCGCTTTGTACACCATACATGCACATCATAAAACAATAAATCATATAGGTGTGTACACAAATGTACAGTATGTGGTACATAAGAAAGTGAGGGTTAGAAGGTGTAGAAGCCACATGTCCTTCACAGGTCACTGTGATTTATTAGAAGGATTACATTTTATGAATTACAAGCAATGAAAGAATCTCTGTGTTAAAAGCAGTAACCCACTTACCTATCTACATTAAATAAAAATCTGTAATCTGCGTGTTAAATGAAGTGTGTTGCAGAAAACATATTAACACTCTATGGTCCTTTGATTCAAAACTGGAACCAGACAAAAAGCAGATTGTTAGAAATGGGGGTCTCTAGTTGGTGAAAGCTTGCACCTTTGTCCAAGTAAGGACCCTTCTTCCTAGTCAGGATAAGGAAGTTACACCCCTATAATAACCCCTGTTCACCCCCTTGGTAGCTTGGCATGAACAGTCAGGTTTATCTTTGAGGCAGTGTGTAAAGCATTTGCAGATAAACAACAGTAATACAGTGTAATCACTACAAAGGAAACAACACCAGTTTAGAAAAATATCCAATATTTGTATATACTGATAAAAATCCACAATACAGTACTTAGAAATCTTCAGTTATCAAAATAACCAGTTCTGGCTGACCTCGGCGTCGCTGGCAAGTTACGGTGTAGGAAGACCCGCAAAACAGTACCTTTAGAAATGCAGGGCATTGGGACCTCCAGTTGAGCTTCCGAAAGCACAGCGTCCATAGGCGTCGGTTCAAGAAGTCGGTGCGGGAGTCGTCGGGCCCTTGAAGTCACACGCATTGCCGATCGAACTCCTCGCGGTTGAAGTCAGGAGCGCTGGCATTGCAGGCGTCGGGGTCTGCAGTGCGAAGTGCAGCGGTGCAGCGTGCAGTGCCCTCAGCTCAGGTCGCAGTGTGAGCAGCAGCTCAGTGACGGCGTCAGATGGTGTCGTCAGTGAGACCAGGATCGTGGTGCAAAGTGATGCTGTGCTTGTTGCCGTGCTGGGAGATCACAGTGCAAGTAGCAGCGTTGTCATTGCTGAAGCACTTGCATCGGCTGGAGAACTGGAGTTGATGGCATCGGTTGGCCAAGGGTGCGGTGCGGGAAGAGGGCGGTGCGTCGTGTAACTTTACGAGTGGAGCCCTCGAACCACGGTGCAAGCAGCAGCATCAATTCCGGCATGAAGCGTCATCGTCGGGATACCAAGGCAGCGTCAAGAAGCAAGGCGGTGCAGAGTGTGGTGTCCACAGGTCACGGTGCGAGCAGCGGCTCGGTGGAGGCATCAGATGGCGTCATTGGTGAAATCAGGGTCACAGTGCGGCATTGTGGCGGTGTGCTCTGCTGTGCTCTCAGGACACGGAGTCGGCAGTTGCGTCATAGACGGCGTTGGGTTGCAGCACAAAAAACACAGTTTCCAGTGCTGAGGGCAGAAGAACTTGAAGTATTTGCTGTTTCTGAGACTTCTTGAACAGGGGGCATGCTCTTACTCAAGCCCTAGGAGATACTCAAAAAAAGAAGTTGTAGAAAGTTCAGTCCAGTCCTTTCACTGATGAAGACAGAAGCAGTGACTGCAGGCTAACACAGCAAAGCACTCAGCAAAGTGGTAGTTCCTCCTCACAGCTTCTCC
The DNA here is from genome assembly GCF_964263255.1 of Lissotriton vulgaris. NCBI lineage: Eukaryota > Metazoa > Chordata > Amphibia > Caudata > Salamandridae > Lissotriton > Lissotriton vulgaris. Next base: position 181,877,980 of record NC_141694.1, read on the forward strand.
AGCTCTTCTTCTTGGCGGTCTTCTTGGTCCAAAAGAGTGCAAAATTTCAGGGATTTGGCCCCACTTTTTATAACCCAAAATCCTTTGTCCTCTCAGGCAGAGAGTGTCTCTGCCCAGCCAAAACCAGTTCTGCTCCCTCTGGTGTGGCTTCCTGGCAGGAGGTAGGGATGGCATTGTTAGAGGCAGACTAGGCCCATTCAGGTGAAAGGAAATCTCCTCCCCCTACTCTAAATGCAGCCCAGGTCTATTCAGCCCTTTCCTGACCCACATAGACTATCTGGAGCCACTGCTCCTCCCCAGCCCATGTCATCCAAAACCCTGACAGTCCATCCACAACCCCAGTAGAGGCCTGCTAGATGGCTGAGCAAGAAAATACCTACTTTCAAAAGTGGTATTTTCAATCACAGAATGTAAAAATCACCCTCACTAAAAGATGCATCTTTAGGTTCTGAGTGTAGGCATACTAAACTTTATTTTTCTACCTAGTTCGCAGGGCCAGTTATGTATATATGATGTTATAAACAAACTCCTGATTCTGTCCTATGGAAACAGGTAGCCCTACAATAGTGAAAAATGAAATTGGCAGTAATTCACTTTCAGGACATGCCACATACACCAGGGCATGTCCTACCTTTCACATGCGCTGCACCCTGCCCACAGGGGTACCTTGGGCCTACCTTAGGGGTGACTGACATAAAAGAAAAGAGAAGGTTATGGCCTGGCAAGTGGGTACAATTGACAAGTCGACATGGCAGTCCCAGACTGCACACAGGCTCTGCAGTGGCAGGCCAGAGATACATTTACAGGCCGTTTGTGTGGGTGGCACAATCAAGTGCTGCAGCCCACTAACACGTCCTGGCACACTCAGTGCACTTTACTAGGGACTAACAGGTAAATCAAATATGCCAATCATGGAAAAGCCAATCCATAACACAGTTTACAACAGGGGCACTTGCACATTACCACTGATCAGCAGTGAGAAAAGTGCACAGAAACACTAAGCCAGCAAAAACAGAGTCAAAACAGGGAGGCCAGAAAGCAAAAACTCAGGGGAAACACGCCAAAAGATGTCACGTCTTACACAGATCTCTCCAGCAAATGCGTCACCTTCCAGCATTATTTTAGCATTATTATTATTCCCTGAAATGTACTGGGCACACAAAGATCTCTGCAGCAGGTGCCTTCCCCTACAAGATATTTTAAAATGCAGACTTTGTAACCAATTGAGCAAAACAGATTTAGTGGCACGTTTCTCTTTATTGCCAATTTCTTTGCAGCACAGTTTTTAAAAAATACATGTATACGTGGAGGCCTATATTTTGCTGAAGGGTTGCGTCAACCTAACGCAAAATCTCATTTGTTAGGTATTGTAATGCGCTTAATTGTACATAGGATAAACCGGCTAAATATTTGTGTGGGGTCTTGAGATCTGATGTCGCTTCCTACAAGGTCATGGGTTCTGATGCCACTTCCTATAATATCACGTGCCATGCATGTTGTGATGCTCTCTGATGTCACGTGCCATGATGTCATTTTAATACTGTGTAACTTGGTTAGCCCCTTCCCATTCCTTTGTAAGGATTTTCCTTCACAGTGCTTGCGCGGTGCTAGTAATATCTCTTATAACTAAATTTTAAAAATCTAAAAAGGGACTTACAGACCGCCCATTACTTACCGTTTGCTAGCCTGCTTGCCACTCTGATTTCCTTGCTTTTTATTGTGTGCCATTTCCTATTTATTTCTGGTTTCTCTTCCTCTGCTTTCCTGTGTTTGTCTTTTCTTTTGAGCTTAGACCAAGTACCCCTCCCTTTAAAAGTCTCCAGCCGCCTTTTCATTTTGCTGGAGCTACTTTTATCCCTGTAGTCAGTGTTTTTCGCAGTTGTATTTTATCAATCCCTGTGGTTTCACCCAAACCCTCTACTGCTCTCTTTCCTCCAGTTACTTGAGCCCCCGAACCCCTGCTCTGTTTTTGTATGGAGAACAGCCTGTGCCTAAGGTCCACACTGACCGCGCAAAGAAGCACAGACTGCCTTCAGCCAACACACACTTCACAGAGGCCTAGCTGTTAGCAAACACGCTTCCCCTTCGGGCCCCTACATAGATCCCATGGAAACCTGCGAGCTGGCCTTCACCGAGACACAGATGTGGCTGGAGGAGAGAACAACCAATTCTTTTTTTGTGAGAACTAGGGTTCGAGTCTCAGCGTCATCTCATCATCGTGTGATTCTTAGCAAATCACTTACAGCCAGATTCATCAAGCGAAATTGCGCTCGCAAAGGGCCAGATTCTGAGAATCTGGCCCTTTGTGAGTGCAAATATTGCATTTGGGATTCATCATCCCAAATGCAAAATTCGCTATTTAAGAACTCGCAAATTTGCAAGGAATAGCATTTAAGGAATCTCTATTAGAGATTCCTTAAATGCTATTCTTGAAACATTTAAAAATTGCGAAATCGCAATTTAGAACTGCTATTTACCACGAAGTCAAACCTCGTGGTAAATAGCGAAAACATAGAAAAATGCATTTAAATTCATTTTTCTAAGTTGCATGTTACACACACACATGTCCTTTGGACATGTGTGTGTGTAACATCTGTGTGAATTTACATTTCAGGGGTGTTACAGGGTGTCCTTTGGACACCCCTGCATCCTTGAAATCGCAATCTCATTTGCGATTAGCTAGTTGCTAATCGCAAATAAGGAATGACTCCCCATTCATTCCTATGGGCTAGGAATGAATGGGGAGTCATTCCTTATTTGCGATTAGCAATTAGCTAATCGCAACTAAGGAACCTGTAGGAATCGCAAAAAATATTGCGATTCCTACATTAATCCCGTTTTGCGAGTCTGGAATAGCGATTCCTTATTAATCGCTATTTCAGACTCGCAAAAATCGGGCTGTTTATTTCTCCATATCTATAAACAAAAAAACAAATGTATCCTTATGTAATTAAATGTTTGTGCTCATGAAAAGAATCCCAATGACTTTGGTTTGTGTTACACTAATAAAACTGCAGTTTTTTTTTATTTAATCCTCGATTTTTTATGAAACTAACGGGGCTTCGTTTACCGTGGCACTACCTTTCATTCGATTGGGGGGTATTCTAGAGGAATCCAGAAGAAGGAAAATCAGTAAGAGGAGGTGAGAAAATATTACTGAAAACAAGTCTGTAATGTGGTTTGTCTGATCTCAGATTAAGAAGTTTGACAAAAGAGGCAATTTAAAATTGCTTAACACAATGTATTTCACATATGCTTGATATTGGCCCTCAACCGACTAATGGATGCACACCTCTTCAAAGGGCTCTTAAGGAGGTACAGGGAATACTTACGACTATGTTGTCAAAATATTTATTGCCTCCTTCTCTCATACGTTCTGAAAATTCATTAGTCTAATCTGATTGATGGGGACTAAACTCTTGACTGGCAGTCTGAGCAATATTACTTGATGTCCCCACTCTCAGTATTCCAATAAATGTGCTAATTGCTCTTATTAGTCCAATATTGAAAAAACATTGACAACACCAATAGGAATTGCATAGGCGAAACTTATTGCTTTGCCAATGCTTGTTGTTTCTAGTTTTGTGGCTTCTTGGTAGCTGACACTGCACTGCATGAGGTGATATAGCATTACGGAGCGAGGTGAGGGTTATCTGGGATACGGGGATGAGATACAACCCGCCTGCACTCTAACATTCTAAGGTGCTTATGAATATATTTGTGTTTACTTGTTAGGCAAAATACTGCTTGATTGAAAATAAAGTATGACAAGTAGATGTTTAACCTACCCTGAACACCCTGCAATGTTTTCAAACTTTCCAAGTTGATGCATCCAGATTTCTTCTAGTGAAACCTAAATGACGAGGAGTCTGGCCCATCATTCCACTGATATGATGATGCAAGTTGAAGGATACAGCCAGATCACAACCTTAAAACATGATTTTGTTGTTTGTGTGTTTTCTTTCAATGAAGACCAGAGAACGAATTTGTTTAAAAAGTTTTTGTAAAATAGGATTTGAAATTTGATGTTACCTCAAAGCTGTCAAATGTTATCGTCATCGAGTGAACTAACAGAGCAATCTATATAGCCAGTCGTGGCTGGTACTGAACAAGGGTGGCGGGGCAGGGGCAATAAAAAAATAAGTATCATTTACCTTGTAGGTTGCCGACTCTCCTCTATCGTTGTCCCCCATTCGGTTCAGTCTGGCTAGAACAAAAAGAACAGAGGTTCCCCTAAGCCAATCACAACGCTGCTGTTAGACAGGCAGTGGGAGCCCGTGCGTGTTCCCCACCAGGCTGTAAATTACAGCCTGGTGGGAAACATGCTAAGTGCACATGACTGTTTGGCTGGCCCTCTTTGGCCAGCCCAAGAGTGCCGTCCAAACTGTCATGCGCACTTAAGTGCACATATTTTCTCCTAATCAGCTGGCTGTGATGACAGCTAAGCCCCGCCCCAAAACCTGCATCAGTGTGGAAAATGAAAATGATAACATTGAGTTGTAATCATTTGTTTTTCCTTCTTTGCACTGCCCAAAAGCAGTGCGGCGACGCTCCACTGCCTTAGCAAAGGAGCAGCCGCTGCTTTTTCATTGTAAATGTGGACTTAAACTTAAAAATCCCTGCGCGCACCATTTTTGTTGGCTACAAACCCAGGGCCACGCCACTTTACAGCTATGACTTTGACGTATTTCAAGGTTTTTTTCAGCTTCTGGGTATGGCCTACCCTGTTCCATGACCTTGATTTTTTGGTCGAGACGGCAGCGCATGCGCTGGTCTGCGAGGTATGCTGCATTGGAGTATGGAATTGAAGCCCTGTCCACTCTTTGCCCATATTTGTCATTAGTTTGTGTCATTGCCCTCGTAAATGCTGGCTTCTGATTCGTTAATAGGCTTGTTAGTTTCTCCTTACTACCGCTTTATCTTTATTTGTAACCTCCCATGATGACTGGCCCTATACTTCCGTTGTTACACTGTACGTCTTATTTAGAAAGCACTATTTTCGTTAATGTGTTTCTCCTACTGCAGGCACTACATGCTTTCCTGCAACATTCGCCAAATTCAGTGCACCATGCGCACTTTCACAAGGCGCTTTTTACAAAAAAAAAGCATGAGTTTATCAACTTGACAAAAGAAAGGGGCGTGGCCTCGATTAAAGTGAGAGCGCAGCATGGGGTGCTTGTAATCAACAAGCATTTGCAATGTAATAAGTCTCACATTTTAGAAACTTTGACCGATTGGCATTGTAAATGACGATGCCTTTTATTTATGTGTTGTTTTTTAAACACATAAATGAAAGGCATTGCCATTTACAATGCCAATAGCTCAAAATCTCGCAATGGCGAGACCTATAACATTGCAGATGCTTGTGTTATATGAATGCTTGAAACATGAGCAACTACACTATAGCTTCATTTTCGCATTCAGCAGGTGAATAAGATATATTTTAATGCAGTGCAGAGGTTGTGGCGTAACAGCCAGAGCTGCCAACTTGGTTCATGTCTCGGCATCAGCTTAACATCGTTTGATTCTTCTGGGAAAAACTCTCAATCTCCCCTGCCTTCCAATATTGAATGTGTAATGTAACTGTGCTCCAGCATAAAGCTCGGTGGCGGGTCGAGTTGGCACTATATAAAACTGCCCACAAATAAGCAGAGTTCCTGTCAGTGTTATTGGGTGATCGGAGATCGTGACGTAATGCGGCTTTCATAAAGGGGAGTTTCAGATTGCTATTTATCTGAAACTGAAACGTGATCTTTGTTTGCTTATCTCACTCGGGAGCTCCTCTGTGTTTAGTGTCTACACATACTCTGGGTGCTGAGAGTAAATACAATATAATGCAATGAATTATTTTACTTGGCTACACACCAGTTGGACGGATTTACACAGCGTGCAGTGCAAGCAAGAACTTTCCATAGTTCACAGCTTAATATATGTACTATTTTAAAGATTCTAAAGCTTTTACTAGTTGTATATTGTACAACATCTTAAATGTGGTGTTTGCCCACACAAGCCTACAAGTTGCTTCAAAGAGCGGATTCTTGCAGGGGTCTTCACTTCCTGCTTCTGCTGCCTCTGTGGTGCAACATGTAGAAAACACGTTGACAAAGCCAATAGATGTTACCTGGGCGAAAACTATTGGCTTTGCCAACGCTTGTTTAGATTAGAATGCCATCTGCACCCGTATGGAAAAGCTAAGCATATATTGTTTTCGTTTTATATTCTTTTCCGTGTAAGGTGGGGGAAGTCGATGAATTCTCTGTGTACTTGTTTCACCCAAGGGTATTAATTATTACAACACACACAAGCACGCGCCGATTCTATAAGGGAAAAAACACGCACTATCAACAAAGCAGAGCGTCCGTTTGCTGTGGCGTAAAGAAGGCACGCGCTGCGCTCACCTCGAGTAAGGTCAGGTAGGGTCTCCTCAGGTTGAAGATGTGCAGGTTACCGATGACCGGCAGCGGCCTCGGTCCGGGCGGGAAGTTGCTGTATTTGTCGCTCTTCCGTCCGTTTATAAGGTGTATTAGAAAAACGAGAGTTACAACACACAGCAGAAGTGCGACAACGGGATCAGGAAAATACATCTTCACGGGTAGCCCAGCAACACCAGCAGCGACAGGGGAATCGCGGGGCACTACGGAAAAGAATGCTTTGCACGTTTTATTCTTCCCCGCGTGTTACGCCATATCCCGCTTGCACTCCTCCCGTTGTGTTATTCGTGTGCTGTGCTGCACCAGCCACGTCTTGTTAAAGGTAAATGGTTTATTTACATTAACAAAAAACGCGTGGACTTTGGAAATCATCTTTAGGTTGAAGAATGTTGAGTGTATTTGTTATCTTTCTGACGTTAGCCAGAGAGCGTGGCTTTAATAATCATTAACATGCACGCCAACACACTCGATTCTGGCGGGAGACTACGATTTCAAGGCTAGTCACGCAGAAATACGATTCAGATTGCCCAATCACGATCTCCTGGAAATAAGACAAAAGTGAAATATCAATTCTGTCGTTGACCCTCCCATCACCCCTCCAAGAATTACCTCTGAGATCCAAGATTAATGATTTGTCCTAAATTCTTGTTAGGGGAGATTAGAGGGTGTGACAGACCTGACATTTTCTTTTTGGCAGGTCACATAGCCCATACAAAAACTGAGTTCAGAAGTCTTTTGTTTGAGCTATGTTATTAAACTGTCAAAAATGATATGCTGATTTTCAGTCAACATGCCTATAGACCCGATTCAGACAGCTCTGCTTCTGTATAAATCAATAGGAAAAATACAGTATCCCAATTATTTTTTTATTTAAATCTTCCATTTCCCTGCTTTAGAATGATGCAATGATGAAGCGCTTTCCATGCATGTGTTTAGCTGTGATATATTGTTGCAGGGATTCTGCACAAATACAGAACTAGGGGCAGGAATATGGGACCTTGGTGTATTTGGGTCTTCCTACCACCTTAGTACCCATGAACCAGGACCGACTAGCTGTAGTGTCTCACTTGGCTCCTACTCCCTCACAGAGAAACAAATGATTAGACACCTCAGAACACAACCCTCCCAGATCTCTCAGGAATCACGGTAACAAGACACACCCTGTCGCTCGCACTATTGTATTTGTCCACAATAAGATCTCACAGAGACACTAACCTTGGCACTTGCCCCACCACCCTTCTTTGCATCCATACACCATCATACTGTGCTCCCCTCATGCCAAGCCCATATTAACCACAGACACATATTCTCTCTTGTTGTGGTCATTTGTTGGCCGCAGTTTTATTTTTTGGGACACAACAGTAAAAATGTAGACATCATTTTTGGTGTTTGCTTGTTTCAGTCTCTTCGACCCTTGGGGGTCGTTCCTTTGCTTTCCTTTGGTTGGCGTTGTGCTCCCCTTGAAAGGGGGAGAGGGGTAGTGTCAGTCCCCGGAGTTAGGCCCTAACTCGCTACCTTCCGGTTCCAATTGTGCCCTGCCACCCGCAGGAGCTGGGCTGCGAGCGCCGTCTCCGTTTTGCTACCCCCCTTTTCCGGTAAGCAACCTCACCTAGCCGTGCGGCATCTGAAGGTGAGTGGTCTTACCCTCTGGCCTTCTAGCCAGGTCTCCCAGCGTGAGGTCTCCCAAGGTTAGTGTTCTTTTCTTGGCACACCGCCCTCCGGTGTGCATGATTACCAACCCTAATCCGTGTAGTTCTCCGCCACGCCGAACGGGAGGCTCCCGTCTCCCTACGGCTCTGTAGTATGCATGTATTGTATTCTTTAGTATTTACTAGGTTGCTTTAAGGAATGTCTCTGTTATGGTCTATTTGGTGTTCTTAGAATTGTATGATGTTATGTTATTCTCATTCTGAGCCTGTACTCTCAAGTTACTGGTCGTGGGTTATTTACTCTTGGATTAAATGATAATTTAAACATATCATTTCTTGCCTACTTGAATGTATTCAAGAAAACGGCTTCAAGAAATCTGCGTTCTACAATTTATCATTACTACGGAACTCTTAGAGAATTGGAACCGTGAGTTTTATTTTTTAATTTCTTTTCAGTTTTGAAGATCCGACTATCTTCAACTGACTATTTCTTACTTACTCAGTTGTGTTTCTTTGAACACTGTGCTGTGTTCTTGGCTCGTGATATTCTGCGGCTCGCGTTCTCTTTATGATCTGAGGAACAGAGAACAAAGTACGTCAGCAGCTCTTTGACGACAACACGCAGGAGCGTATATCGTAATTTCCTTATTGACGGAAACACACCAGAATGTCAGAATGCGTGTAGCGTCATTACCCTAATCACGCCAGCGGCCATTTTGCGGAAGTAAAAAATCGTGCATTGAATTTCTCTACTGTTATTAAAACTTACAAGGCGATTAATACTTTAATAAAAAAAAATTAACGGCAGCGAAAACGATCGTTTGGACCGGATTTTACTTCCTGCGCATTTGCTGATATTTAACAACTTCTTACAAGTAAGATTTTTTTTTTGTTTTAAATTTTTTTTTTAATTGGTTCCACATGGCTTCTTCAAGTAACAATAACACTGGAATTGTTGCACTTCCATCATTTTTAGTTGCTCCTGGCAAGCCTCCTACACCCTGGCATAAGTGGTTACGTGTTTTTACTAATTACTTGGAGGCAATAGATGCTTTGGATTATCCTCCTTCAAGAAAAAGGGCTATTCTTTTTAATCACTTAGGAGATGCTGGACAACAATTATTTGATAATCTAGCTGTTGTTCAGACTCCAGTTGATGAAGACACTTGGAATGTATATACTGAAGCTTTAACTCGACTTGGTAAACAATTTAAAGATGATCCATCTGTCATGGTTGAACGTCATGTTTTCTTTAAGAGGAAACAATCACAAGAAGAGTCCATAGAAGATTATTTAGCAACATTGCGTGTCCTTGCCTCAAAATGCGACTTTGGTACATATCTTGAAACTGCTCTGCGAGATCAATTGGTGTTCAATTGTTTCAACAAAAAGATTCAAGAGCGAATTTTAACTTGCAAAAATCCAACTTTGGATGAGGTGATAGTGATTGCAAAAAGCATCGAATGTTCAGTTGTGTCATCAAAAATTTTAGCTGAACAAAATGCTTCTTCGTCAGCTGTTTGTAATGTTTAGCAGGCAGCTAATGATAATTCTACAGTTAATGTTGTTTCCAACCGTTCAAGTGGTAAAAAAGTGTTTGAACAAAAATCCAATGTATTTTGTTACAGGTGCGGTTCAAAATTTCATGTGGGAAACAACCCTAAGTGTCCAGCGCAAGGTAAAAGGTGCTCTAATTGTAAACGCGTTGGTCATTTCTTTGCATTGTGCCGTTTACCTAAGGATAAGTCAAAAGTTAATATGGTGTATCCTGAAGAGGAAATTTGTGATGCTTTGAATGTTTCTTCTTTATCTTTATCTTATGTTCAAATTAATGCTTTGAGCGGTTTGAATGTTAAAGGTCCAATGTGTAAAATATTAATTGGTGTGCAAAGTGTGCAAGTTATGGCAGATTCGGGTTCACCAATTACCATCTTAGATGAACATACTTTTCATAATTCTTGGGAAAATACAAAATTATTTCAAACCGATGTGAACCCTAAAGCATTTGGTGGGTTTGATATAACTATGCGTGGTTACTTTCCAGATAATGTTGACTTTAAAGGGAGAATAATTCACACCAAGATCTATGTGGCGCTTAATGGAAAAGATATTTTGGGTTGGCAGGATCAGGCTAATCTTGGGATTATTTTAAAACCAGGTCATCCTGAACCCGTTGTTTTAGGTGAGTTACCTATTTTTGCTATTCTAGAGAATTGCAATGATCCTATTTTGTGCAATGTTTTGGAAAAATACAAAGCTGTTTTTTGATGAGAGGATTGGTTTGGTAAAAGACTTTGAGCATACCATAAAATTAAAGGAGAAAGTTTGCCATGTCATTCAGAAGGTTCATCCAGTTCCTCTGTCTGTTAAACAAGATTTGAGGAAACACATTAAATCTTTGGTGGCACAGGACATTATTTGTCCTGTGGAATCATCAGAATGGGTTTCTGCTGCCGTTGTAGCAAGGAAACCATCTGGAGAGATTCGTTTGTGTGCAGACCTTCGAGTTCTCAATCGCAACATTGTTGTTGATGTGCATCCTCTTCCAAAGATTCATGATATGCTAGCTAACATTGGTTGTAGCAAATATTTTTCAACCATTAATTTACGATCGGCATATCATCAGATTCCATTAGCTAAAGCGTCCCAGCCTTTGACAACCTTTGTAACACCTTTCGGGGTTTATATGTATAAAAGACTTCCATTTGGCCTTGCCTCTGCGGCTAGCATTTTTCAAAGGTTGATGGATAGCATTTTCAATAATTGTCTTGGAATTCAAGCATTCCAAGATGATATCTTAGTGCATTCTGAATCTTTAGACCAACACTATATCTTAATTGAGAATGTTTTGATAACCTTGCAAAATCATGGACTTACAGTCAACAAAAAGAAATGCAAATTTCTGGCTAATGAAGTGGATTATTTAGGCCACAATTTATCAAAGGAAGGAATTAAACCAAAATCCTCACTTTTAGAGGCTAATAAAAATGCTCCCTGTCCATTAGACAAGGACTCGTTGAGGGCGTTCCTTGGATTAAGCGAGTATTATGCTCGTTTTGTCAGGGGGTATGCTTTAGTTGTTCAACCTCTTAGAGATCTTTTGAAAAAGCATGCTAAATATATTTGGTCTACAGAATCTCAAGTTGCTTTCGATTCAATTAAAAACATGATTTTCTCTGCTCCTGCTATCAAATCATTTTCACATGGTGTACAGTGTATCATCACTGTTGATGCTAGTTCCCGGGGGTTGGGTGCTGTTCTCAGTCAAATGATTAGAGGTGAAGAGTGCACGATTGCCTTTGCTTCTCGCTCTTTGACTTCTGCTGAAGTTAACTATAGCACAATTGAGCGCAAGGCATTGGCATGTTCATGGTCTGTGGAAAAGTTTCAAATGTATATTTGGGGGACTAGATTTCTATTATACACAGATCATAAACCTTTGATTTACATGCTTGGTGAAAGCTCTTCTAATAGGGCTTCCTCTCGTTTGGTTAGGTTACTGGCTAGACTTCAAGAGATCAATTTTGAAATCAAGTATCTGCCTGGCGGTAAAAACATTTGTGCGGATTGTTTATCACGCATTCCTTTACCAATGCTAGGGTCTGTCAGTTCTGATCTTGAATGTGTTTTTTCCATAGATGAGGCTCTTCAAGATTTTAAAATCACCAAACAAGATTGGTTACAGGGCATGGAGCAAGATTCTTGTTTGCAAAATGTTAAGAAATTTTTAGTTAAAGGTTGGCCTATGGACAGGAGTCTGTCCATGGAGGAAAAACATTATGCACAAGTTGCATCTGAGTTGTCTGTTTCTGGTGACGTCTTATTTAGACAAGACAAATTTGTTCCACCTTGTGGAATTAGACAATCTATTATCTCCTTAGCACATGAAGGACATCCGGGGATCACTGGCACAGTTAATAAAATCAAATCAACTTATTGGTGGCCTGGCATTGACAATCAGGTAAAATTATTTGTCAATCACTGTCCACAATGTTTGTGTTCTGACAAACATTGGAAGTTGTCCAATTCACCATTAATACCTGTAGAATGGCCTGAAGCACCTTGGGAGAAGATTGGCCTGGATTTCTCTGGTCCTTTTGATATCTTTAATTTTGAGAAAAAGTATTTAATTGTTGCAATTGATTATTTTTCTAAATGGATTTATTTTTCATTTGTTAAAAATCCTGATTCCATTTCTGTGATTTTGTTTTTGAAAAGTTTATTTTTCATTGATGGTACACCTCATGAAATTGTAACCGACAACAGTTCACATTTTGTTTCAAAAGAATTGAATGTGTTTTTAAACGATTCAGATGTCAAACATACGTTGGTTCCTCTGTATAGTCCATCATCAAATGGTTTGGTTGAAAGAGCAAACCGTTTGTTGAAAGAAGCTGTGCAAACTGCTTGTGCAAACAGATTGGATATTTCTGAATTTCTTTGTAAGAAAATTTGGAACTATAATTGCAGCCCTCATAATACTACTTGGGTTTCTCCTTTTGTTTTACTTCGTGGTCGTAATCCAATTTCTAAACTTTTTTTTTAAGTTCAAATCTTTTTTTTATTAAACAATAACAGGAATGAGTATGGCAGTTAAGTATACATAAAGCATCCAGTCATGTTTAAATTGCCACTGTCAGAGATAGGGTAGTACATAAGAAAAATAATATTAATAATAATAATAATAATAATATTAATAGTAATAATGGCAGATCCATCAAAATCAAAAGAGAAATCAATAGCCATAAAGAACAACAATCAGTAATAATGCAACACATTGTAGATTCCAACCCCGTCTGCGTGTGTGAACGCATGATGTTGCTATCTTGTCAACCGTAGGGATAGAATACGCATCTACATTATTATGCAACTTGTCTCATTATGAAAATGTGATTTTGGGGTTGAGTACGTAAACATTCTGTCTAGAATACAGCCTATGAAATACAGTTCCGAGCATCTACAGTACAAATATAGCATTACAGTCAATCCATTGAGCACCATGCCTAGTGCACTCCTGTGCGGTATTTTCTCCAAACTACTGGGTGTCCATTTATTTGTACAGACATCTTACGGCGGGTCAAAGGTAAAGGAGGCAGCATCCAAGGAGGACCATAATTTTTTATTGGTAACCTGCCATGGTGATGAGTGTAAGGCAGGATTGTCAGTCCCCCTAATGCAGGATAACCATTCTCTCCAAGCGTTGAAAGAGACCTCAGACGATGTCTTCCAATGGCATAAAACCACTTTGCACGCTAGTGTTAGTAAAAGATCAAGAAGCTGGCGGTCATGATCTCTCACTAGTAACGGGTCTATGGCCCCTAGAATAACATATATGAATTCTCTTGTGGGTTTTATGGAGAATATGTTTTCAATATAGTCAAAAATCTTAGACCAATATGTCTTAAGCAAGGGACAGTTAAATAACATGTGCGGTAGGTCACCGTCTGATAGTGAGCAATTCCAGCACGTTGGTGTGTCTCGCAATCCAACCTTAAATAGTCTCTGTGGGGTCCAAAATGTTCTGTTGAGTATCATGTATTTGGTTTGTGAGAGTATCGGGGAGACCTTATGTGTGAGTGCCGACGCGTGTATCTTGGTCCAGTCTATAGCTATACTGGTGTTGTTTGGTTCCGCTTCCCATTTAAGTTCATTTCGTCTCATCGATTTATTGGGTGTTGGCGCAAGTAGCTTGTATATTCTTGAGACAAAATGTCCTGAGGATTGAAAGTGTGGGAGCATAGTTTTTAGCCAAGGTGTCGCAAATTTGAACGTTCGTGTGGACAGAGCTGACTTTAGTTTTAGGAAAGCGTAAAAGTCAATTGGTAACAGGGAGTGTTTAGCCTGTATAACTGAAAAGGGCATTGGCATTTGATCCTCGTAGAGATCTGAGATCACATTAATACCTTTATCAGACCAATGATCCCATATAGGGGGCAAGCCGTTAATTTTAATAAGTGGGTTACGCCATAAGGACGCGGAAGCTGATTTATTGATCTGCAGACCGGTTTTATGTAATTTGTCCAGTCGTAAAAGAGCTCTTTTGGTGTTGAGCATGATATATCTAGAGTGTGTGAGGTGTGATAGGTCCATTGTGAGAATCGCAGAGAGCGGGGCTTTGCCTATGATGGATTTCTCAATATTAATCCATAAAGGTGTATAGTTAGGGTCTTCTGCGAACCAGGAGGCTCCTTGCTTGCAGAGAAAGGCGGTTTGGTAGTTCCTGAAATTGGGCAAACCTATACCTCCTCTAAGTTTCGGTAGTTGTAATTTTTTCATAGCTATTCTGGGTTTCTTTCCTTTCCATAAGAAGTCCGTGAATAACTTCTCTATTTTATGTAGGAATTCCTCAGTGAAGATCATGGGGAGCATACTCGCCATATAATTCACCTGGGGGCTGATCATCATTTTTAACGTCTCTGCCCTTCCCCACCATGATAGAAATTTTGGTGACCACACATCTAGCAATTTTTGTATTTTTTTGTAGAGTATATCTTCGTTAATTTTTAAGGTGGTAATCAAATCTTTCTCAAATTCCATACCTAGATATTTGAAACTTTTTGGTTGCCAGGTAAGGCCAGAGTCACCTAGTATATTTTTATCACCCAGGTTGTTTAACATCTTCACCTCTGTTTTATCTTTATTCAGAGAGTATCCTGATACGCTTGAGAAATCCTTAATCGTGGAAAGTAAAGCCGGTATGGCTTTGTCTGCTTTTTCACTCAGGACCAACACGTCGTCAGCATATGCCGTGAGCTTAATTGTACAATCTTTAAACTGAATTCCTGTAATGTCCGCATTTTCCCGTATATGATACAGGAAGGGCTCAATCGCCAGGAGGAATAGGGATGGGGACAAGGGGCATCCTTGTCTAGTGCCTTGTTCTAGATTAAAGGGGGAGGAGAAAGCGCCACCAGCTCGCACTCTAGCAGTGGGGCAGGCATACAGCGACATAACTAATTTTGTAAATAGAGGGCCTAAGTCAAATTTGAGCAGCACTGCATTTAGGTATGTCCAGTCCACCTTGTCGAACGCTTTTTCAGCGTCAAGTGTAATCGCCACCGTGGCCGTGGATAGGAGCTTTGCTTTTTCAATTACATGAGCTAGAATTCTGGTATTGTCGCTTGACAACCTATTTTTCAAGAATCCCGCTTGTGACGGATGGATTAGAGACGGCAGAACCTGCGTAATCCAATTTCTAAACTTAATCCCTCTTGGCTAATGAAAAATTCTCAAGTCAATCTTGATTTATCTAAAGTACGTGATCGTGTTAAAATTAAACAAGAGTGTTACAAAAATAACTATGACAAACGTATGCATGTTGCAGAAAAATCGTTAGGTCCAGGTGATTGGGTTATTATAAAAAAAACTGTCAAAATTGCTAAAGGTCAATCCAAGTTTTCTGCTCCTGTTAAAGTTGTAAAAGTTTCTCGTGCAGCAGCTCTTTTGCACGAAAGAGGTTGGTGGAACAAGAATGCTCTTATTAAGGTTACTGATGAACAAGCCAAAATCATTTGTTCCAACAAACAGGATTCAAGTTTCTCAGACAATTTGGATTCTGATTGGTTTGGTGTTGGTGAAACTTCTATAGCTTCACGTGTTCCTTTTAATACTCCCGTGAGTATTTCTTCTGATCCTGTGTTAGCTGGTGGTGATTCAACAAAAAACGTGCCACTCCCTTTGTCTCAACCTGTTTTAAATGCTGATGGCAAAGGGGATGGTGTAGGTGTTGCTCGTAGGGTTAGATCTGTACCTGTTAGATTTCGTGACTATGTCTTGAACTAATCTCTTCTTTTATTTTGTCTTTCCTTTTATTTCTTTCTTCTTTCTTCTTTTCTATTCTTCTATTTTATTAGGGGAAGGATGTGTAGTATGCATGTATTGTATTCTTTAGTATTTACTAGGTTGCTTTAGGAATGTCTCTGTTATGTTCTATTTGGTGTTCTTAGAACTGTATGATGTTATGTTATTCTCATTCTGAGCCTGTACTCGCAAGTTACTGGTCGTGGGTTATTTACTCTTGGATTAAATGATAATTTAAACATATCATTTCTTGCCTACTTGAATTTATTCGCATGAAGAACTCACTACAGGCTCCCCCTCCGACTACGCCGTGTACTCTCTACTTGCACCCGGCCAGCACCATAGCCCCCAGAGATTACTCCAGAACAGGCCCATTCCTTTGCCTGACAGGTGCACGCCGTCTTTTGTGAATAGCTCGGGGCGGCCGGTGTGGATGAGCCCATGCTTGACGAACGCCAGGCCGTTTGTTCGGCAAAATTTACTCACTGCCATGTTCAGTTTCTTTACAGACAAGAA
This sequence comes from Lissotriton vulgaris, assembly GCF_964263255.1. Lineage (NCBI taxonomy): Eukaryota > Metazoa > Chordata > Amphibia > Caudata > Salamandridae > Lissotriton > Lissotriton vulgaris. The sequence goes on from NC_141694.1 coordinate 181,894,376, forward strand.
CTGTGCACACGTCAAGTAAACAATTGTGTCAACTGTATTTTACAGGAAAAAAGAAGATGAAACTGTTGATTTGAAGAAAGCTTTATAAGGTTCTCTTTATAGAGTATAGACGCCAGCCGACACGTGTTTCATCAAACAGGACAGTGCCTGTGATTCATCAGGGCTGTAATGGCGTGACGGGGTCATCAACTGTTACGGTAACGTTGTTCTGCGGAAAGTCTTCCGTGTTCTGGGCATTGGCCGGATAAGGTTTGGCGGGAGCAGTCGGGTACGACTGACATCCGAATTCGCATGGGCGTGGAAACGGGTCGCTTCCGTGGTCCGTGGCTGTTCAGTTTCTTGCTGGAGTTGTCTACCGCTTTCTGTGACTCTGCCCCGCGCCAGACTTGCCGACCGATCACCTCCGACCACACGATTGTTGATCCCGGGAATGCCCAGGCTGCCTCTGTCAGGTCTCTCTGCACACTGTGGAGCAGTGCCCGCCTCCCTAGCTGTGCCAAGTTGTTGCCCCCCAGGTGTATTATCAGGACATCCGGGTGCCAGGCCGCGTCCGCCCTGAGCCCCTCGAGTGCAGCTGCGAGCTGGTCCCATCTCATTCCCGGCCTGCCGAACCACCGGATGCACGTGTCCGTCGGTGCTCCTTTTGCCTTGCATCCCCTGTCCCGCCACCAGCTCTGCATTTGGTAGATGAATGAGTGCCCCACCACCCATACCAGGCGCGGTCTCCGTCCTGTTAAAGGAAGGAAACAGTGTCACTCGTAGGGCAGCCCGGGCCTGGTTGCTTGGTCTTGGTCATAGCAACTGTGGCCTCACATATGTCTTGTAGGCCCGTGACCTCCTTCGTCCAACTTCCTTGATGCCTGCTTCGGGCATCCCGAGCATTGCCGCCGTTGTGGCCGCCCCTATCCGGAATGAGTGGGACCCGAAGGCCGCCGGGCGCAGCCCTGCTTTGCCCAGTGCAATGCGCATGACAGACGTGAATTGGAACCTGCTTAGCTGCGTGCCGTCCCTGTGCCTGAATAAGGGGCCTTCCCCCGCCGGGCGTACTGCCATAAAAGCCTTTAAGCAGCAAACAGCACAGCAGCCTTGGTCCTTGATGCACTGTAATCTAATCTTGGTCCCTTTGCCTGTTTGGTCGGTCTTTGACCATCGTAGCACTATCTCCACCCCGTTGGCTGTGGGCGTTACGTCCCTTGCCTGTATGCATTTGTCTGCTGTCCCCCACCTCGTGGGGGCTACTACCTCGCTGATGCGAAAGGCCCCAAAGAAAGCGGTGGCGAAGGCCGCCCGAAAAAGCGCCAGCTCGAATTGATCGGCGACTGCTCCCCCCAGGGCGCCGAACAGTACTCGCAGTCGAGTGAAGTCAATGGGGTGCCTTGTGTCCTTCCTGGGGCCTTCCTTCCTCTTCCACCCCTTCATTGCTGCCTTGATGTAATGGGATGCCACGGGGTTCTGGCCCGTCTCTATCCTAGCGAAATGTGCCACCGCCACCAAGTGGGCCTGAGCCCATGACCTGGACTTACCCACCCGGAATGCCCATTGGATGAAGTGTTCAGCCGCCCGGTGTGTTGCGCCCATGTCCTCTAAGGATGTGATCTCACCCACCCGCATGACTGTTTCCAAGTACTTCATGTACCTCTTTGCCGCTGTGGGCGTGAGTGTCTGCTGTACCAATTCCCTCAGGTCTGGCCTGCCAGTTTCCAAAGGTGTTCTGGAAAAGGGGTCATGTACTGCTCCGCCCCGGGTGCCAGCTGCCTGAACCGCGATGTCTGCTGTCTGTATAAAGCATCTGCCACTTTGTTCTCCACCCCTGCTATGTGGTGTGCCTGCACCTCCATGTTTCCCTCCAGCTGTAATGCAACCAACCTACGCATTAGCCGGAGCGTGTCTGGGCATCTGGCAGACCCCTTGTTAATTGCCTGCACCACTCCTTTATTGTCGGACCACAGCGTTAGTTTCAAGTTCTGGAGCTGGTCGGCCCAAACCGTCATGGCCACTATTATGGGAAATAGCTCGAGGAATGTGATGTTCTTGGTGATGCCCTGTTTGTGCCAACTGCTAGGCCATGCTTTTGCGCACCACTTGCCCCCCAGGATGGCCCCAAAGCCTGTGCTTCCTGATGCGTCCGTGTATAACTCGATCTGTCGGTTGTCTAGCAACCCCTCCCGCCATATGAGCGTGCCGTTAAAGTCCCTCAGGAAGGAGTCCCACATGCTCAAGTCCTTCCGGACTTCTGTGCTCAACCTAACGTGGTGGTGCTTTTTGGTAAGTCCCTGTGTTAACTGCGTCAATCGCCTGGCGAATACTTTGCCCGCAGGTATAACTCTGGTTGCAAAGTTCAGTTTGCCTATCAGGCCCTGGAGCTCCCTCAGTGTCGCCTTCTCCCTGCCGCATAGCTCTCTGATGTCCTTTCTGAAATCTGCTACCTTGTCAGCCGGGAGCCTGGAGGTGCCCGCCCTGGAATCCAACTCTATCCCTAAAAAGGTGATGGTCGTGGTTGGCCCCTCAGTTTTTTCCCTTGACATGGGGATCCCTAGTTCTTCTGCTAGACTTATGAATGCCGCCAAAGTGCTCGCGCACACGGTGGATTCTGCTGGGCCCGTAAATAGGAAGTCGTCTAAATAGTGGAGTTTGCCCCCAGCCGGGTGTCTGTTTGCCCCCAGCCGGGTGTCTGCTGAAGATTTCAAAGTAGGCGCTGGATATCGAGCATCCCATGGGCATGGCTTTGTCCACATAGCTGTTCCCCTCCCACCTGAAACCTAGGAGGTGGAAGCTTTCTGGATGTACTGGCAATAAGCGGAAAGCGGACTCAATGTCTGCCTTCGCCATCAGGGTCCCCCTCCATGTTGCCCTCACTAGATTTATGGCGTCGTCCACTGTGGCGTAGCTAACTGAGCAGATGTCCGAGCTGATGCCATCGTTCACCGAAGATCCCTCCAGGAAGGAGAGGTGGTGGATAAGGCGGTACTGTCCCACCTCCTTCTTGGGTACTATCCCTAGCGGGGAGCTGACTAGCCCTTCTGTCAGCTCTGGAGGTAGAGGGCCCTCTATCCTCCCTAATTTCTTCTCCTTCTCGATCTTCTTGGTGACTACCCCAGGCTGCATTGTTGTGGATTTCAGGTTTGTCTTGCTGCCTGTTGGGAGAGGGCCTTTGAAAGGAATGGGAAAGCCTTCGCTAAAACCATGCACTAGTATAGCTGCGTCTGCCTTCCTGTGGTACCTGTTAGCCAGTCTGGTCAGTTCCATTGTCCTGATGGGGGACTTCGCTAATGCGCACTTCTGGAGGCCCAGTGTGTCCCCCGGGGCCCCTGCGCTCCCCCCTCATTTCTTTTTGTCCTTTCTGTCACCTTTCTGCTCTCTTCGTTGTCGGCATGCCGACGCTGGGTGGCCTCCCCCACATGTCGTCCATGAGTGTTGGAATCTGCATGCTGCCCCGTATGTGCATTTGTTTGTTTCAAATTTCCAGCAAATCGCAGTTGACCCGGTGTGTTGTTCTGGTTTACCTGTGCCGTATTGCCTGTGCCTCTGAAATGGTTTGCCCCTCCCCTTGTGGGTGTGCCCGCGAAATGACTGCTCGCCTCTGCCGTACCATGCCTTAGCTTCCTTAGCCGCCATCATTTTATGTATGAACCCTGACACGTCCTCCTCATTCCATTCCATTTCTGGGTGGGTCTGCATTTTTAACCTAAAACCTTTGTCGAACTCCAACCACGCCTCGCCAGGAAACTGCCTTTGCGCGTTGTGTATGCTTGACTCGTATAGCCACTTGTCTGCCGCGCAGCGGAGGAATTTCTCTACAATTATGCATGCCATAATTCTAAATGCGTCCAGCCAGTTGTCGAAATTCCTCTCCTTCCTTTCCCTGCGCCTTTCTTTCCTGTCCTCCTCCTTCTTGTCGCATGTGGTCAGATCCAACCCCTTTAACTGTATTTCCAATAACGAGAATATATCTATGAATTCCTTTCTCCATATTTTTTCTTTCAGTGCGATGGGTATTAGGCTAGCCAGCCCTGTGGCTCCAGTGGTTAGCGGGGCGGGCCCCGGGGATGGTCGCGCATACCCTCCTGAGGCCGGGGTGGGCTGGTTGCCGATGGCCCCTGCCCCCCATGCCGCCATTAGTGACTCCCCTATTGCCCCGTCTTGTGGGGGGGCCGTGGCCCTGTAAGGCCCCCCTGCGTGCCAACCCCGGGTCGGTTAGGTGCCATGGTAGTCTTGCTGCATCTTCCTCCTCATCTGTGTCTTCCCCTACCTCTGTATCCCTTGCATGTGTCTGCCCACACCCTGCCGCAGCGCCCCGCGAGTTTGTATGTAAAATCATTGGTGTCATTGCCTTAATACATTCTGCAACTATCGCGCTCAAATGCTCACCCGCTGCCGGTGTCCAAAACCCTCTTATCAGGTCTCGCCGCCGCCGTGTGAGGTCTGGGTGACCGGGCCGTCTTTTTGGCTGCTGACCTGTGTGCCACCCCTTCCGCGAGCTTGGCTGGGAGCTTCCTCTGCCTCTTGCCTGGTGGTGGTTGGCTGCTGGGCCCTGCGCCCCCGATTTCCGATAGGTGTGATTCCAGCCAGCTCCTCCCGCGGACCTCCGATGCTTCCCTGACTCTCCGCAGGAGATCGTCAAGGTCCTCCTGTTGCCGCTTTCCTCTTCCCCTTTTTGTCATGTTGCTTCCTTTTGGATCTCCCTGCTTGCCGGCTGATCGGTCCCGCCTGGGCTGGCTTGCCTTTTTGAGGGTGCTGGGCAGGTGACCCCTTTCCGTTCCTTGCTGCCCGTTGCCTGCCCTGCCCCGCGTGTGCCTGGACGCCCTCTGTGTTGTGGTGCGCCACGGGGGGGGGCTGCCGTTAATCCTTGGCCCAAGCCGTACCTTGCTGGCGGGTGCTGCCGCCGAGCGATGCACCGATCAGTCCCAGGGCTGTGCTGTCCGACCTCTGCTCCGTGCCCTGTTCCGTTTAGCGCTGCCTGCGCGTAGACCCAATGTTGGTGGCCTGGGTGGTGGCGAGTGTTCCGCTACCTGCTCTCCGTTGCAGCCCCGTCCGGTAACAGGTTTTGGGCGCGTTGCATCCAGTCGCGCACCCGGGCCGTACTCACCCCGCCTACCGCTTCCTGTTCCGGTCCGGCGCTTTCAACTGAGTTCCCCAGGCTACCTTCGGGATTTCGCGCCTCCTCTGGCTCCCGAGCCCGCTCCTTGAAACAGCGGTCGCTCGGGGGTGGGGTATGCTGCCGAGGCTTTGCACGCTGCCGGGTGGGCTCCGGTGCTGTCGCTGCTGGTCCTTCCGCTGGCTATCACGCTCTGTCCCGGTGTCCCCCTTGAATGCTGCCTCGTGCTACTCGTCCCTCTGTCCGCCAGCCTGCTTGGGGTGAGCTTTGCCGGTCGCCGGATGCCGGCTTCTTCTCCTGCTGTTTCCTGCTTGGACCGTGGAGTCCCGGTCGCCTCGCTTCTGGGCTTCTGCTACTGCTCCGTGCTCCGTAAGGTAAGGGACCTCCGTTCGAATTTGCGGTCTGCTGCTGCTCCCCCGCTCAGCCGTGGACATGACCCTGCCCTGAGGGAGCATCCTTATATCCCCCTTTTGTCCCAATGTACTACCCGGTGCACTTTCCTATTGGGGTGTTCAAAACCCGCTCCCCCCTCCTACTGGTCCGCTGACCCTCCTCCTGCCTGAAGAAAGGGGGGGTGGGAAAGGGGGGGGGGGGGTGGTCTACCTGGGGTTCCCGCCCTGTGCTGGTAGCGCACCCAAATTTGGCGCGCTACCTGCCCTGCTTTTGTGGGGTGAGTAGGTATGGCGACCGTTATGGCGCCGGCTCTCGATCCCCCCCTTCGTGGGGGCAGCCTCTGCTCGAAACAATAAAAAATAATTAGTTTAACTAACGTGTCCTAACATGCAGTGTACGTGCTGCAACAAGCAGGAAACTGCATAGTACATATACATAACAAAAGGAGATGTCATCATAAAAAGGAGAAAGAAATGGAAAAAGGACTAAAGTGCCTAACCTCCCTCCCCTTGCTAAGAAGAAGTATTATTATATAATAGACAATCTCTGGGCTTTGTCTGCAGATACTTTAGAATACAGGTTGTAGATCTATATCATAGATGGTGTCTCGCTCCTCTCTCTGGAAAGGTCCCTCTCCCAGGGGCATAACACAGGCCCCGGCAGCCCCTGCGGTGCAGAGGGGGGGGGGCCCTAGCTCAAGGGGCCTCCACAGTGGCCGCACTACCAGCAACCACTTAGCACTCCACACATCCGATCCTTCTTGGATGCTGGGAGTTACGTAACTTATATTACACTCGCCGTAGTTGCAAGTGCAGCTGCCTCATCATAAATTAAATGGTGAGTTTGCACGGCCACATCTGCATGGTCTTCACCTTTAGGGTGGAGCATACTATGGTTTTTCTATTCTATTCTATTCTATTCTATTCTATTCTATAGTTTTGGTAGAGCGCAACAGCTGCCCCAGCAATGAGGCGTCCCGGCGCTAGGAACCCAGATCCTGGTCTGAGGGAGGGGACAGGACAGAGGGAGGGTTACAGGCAAGGGAATAGAAACTTTTTCACAGCTTTCCGGAATGCTGGTAGGCTGTCTATTGAACGGATGTGTTGTGGCAGGTCGTTCCACATCTTGGTCCGAGGAACCTAAAGGAGCGGCCGCCCATGCGGCTGAGTTTTATGCGAGGAACGCATAAAAGATTTTGGTTGGAGGATCTTAGGTTCCGTGCCGGGGCGTAGGGAGTGAGAAGGGGTCGAAGCAGAGGGGGGGTGTTGAGTTTGAGAATTTTGAAGGACATAATGAGGGTCTTGAATTTGATTCTAGAATCAACGGGTAGCCAGTGTAATTTTTTGATGGTCGCTCTGGCTGAGCATCTGCGGGGGAGGCCGACCAGAGTTCTAGCCGCAGAGTTCTGCACACGTTGGAGTCGTGCTATCTCACATTTGTTGGCACCAAGAAGAAGCACATTGGCGTAGTCTAGACGCGAGAGGATGGTGGCTTGGATAATTAGTTGGCGGGTTTTGGCATCGAAAAAGCCTAGTATGTGGCTGAGGCTTCTCAGCAGGCCAATGCAGGTGCCGGCAACTTTCTTGGTGTGGGACCGAAAATTGAGTGAGTCATCCATCCAAACGCCCAGGTTTTTCACTAGGGTTTTGGGGGGGGGGGATGGTGCTCAGGGAAGACGGCCACCAGTGTTCATTCCAGAGGCTGGTGTTATTGCCCAGGAGAAGTACCTCTGTCTTTCCGCCGTTAAGTTCTGGTCATTCTCATGCCACTTTGCGCAATTTAAAGTGGTGTGAGGTGAGGCGGTTGAGAGGGGCCTGGTACAGCCTTAATTTAATTATTGCCAATGCTAACCTTACCCGGTCATCTGCCGCCCACTCACACCTGCCACTAAAGCTGCAGGCCAGGCCTCAGATGAGTCAGTCTGTCTCCTACAGATTCTCAAGTTTGAAAAGTTGTCTCACATGGCATAATTTTCAACCTCTATGTCCTCAATGGAATGTGTGTGAATTTGTATAAAGACAGATGGGAGTCGGGTGCCTGCTGCCAGGGGAGGCATGGGTCAGGTTCTAAAGGCAGGTCATGCAGGCACTCCCAGTGACCGAGTCCAGGTGCCCATGCAGCTGAGGTCGCCATTGGCAGGATATTCCTTACTTGAAAATCGCTAAGGGGGATCAGGAAAACGTATGTTAGCCGGTTTTTGTGCTTAACAGGCATCTTCTGTTACTTCTGGTCGCCTTGTTTTTTAGGCTTCTCAACAGTCTATCTGCCTGTCCCATGTGAAAGTGTGGCATTTCCTGACAATCTGGAGTGTTTGAAATGGCTGTAGTGCTGGGATTTCATTCACAAGGGGAACACAGCATCTGGAATGGCCTTTCCAGATGCACAACCTGTCGGTAAATCTTCCACTTTCTCTGGGTGCCAATACTCTACCATAAAATGGGATATCACCCCCACAGACCCATGACTTTTTTCGTGTGCTCTCGTAAGGGTTATTTGCGGGCACTCTAAAAGCAGAGAGAAGTTGTGACATCAAAGGATGCCTGGGCGCAGTAAGTGTAAGGCCACAGGCTGAAAGTGGGATGTCCCTCGGATTAAATGGTGCATCGCAAAGTATGCAAGACAGCACAGGACATGCATACCAAACAAGGATCCATGCTGGGGGTGGGGAGGGCTTTGCCAGATTTTCAAAGTATATATACACATTAAAAACATTTCTGAGTATTCCATTTAAACAGGAATACTTTGAATTGTAAGTGATTAGTCTGGAAATAAGGAAGTCTCAAGTTATCTAGGCTAGGTGAAGTGTACCAATTGTACCTACCCATTTTGTGGCACCCATGTTAGCTTTAACTTGCCCCTGTGGACACAAATTGGGCACTCCTGAGAAAAGCAAGCGTAGTAGTGATACAAGTACGTTTTCATCCTCAGTGCACCATGAGAAGTGACCCTTCAAGGCACTAATTATAGTGCCCGGGTATTGTGGCTATTGCACATTACACATAACATAAAATAACATAACATACCGTATATTTGTGTAGTGCAGGTTTGCCACAGGGTATCTTGGCCCTGAATAACAGATGTTTATTGTACAGCGTCAGATTTTAGAACAGTGGGGGTTACCACTGCTCCCATCCAGTAGGTCTCAATCCCATTATCTCTGTTTGGGAGTGAGTGTGGGGTTGAGGGTCCATGCGCCTACACACATTGCCAACTCAGCTGTAACTGCAATAGTGGTAACACTCTTGGAGAATGTTAGAACTAGGGGTCTCTAGCTGGCAGAGGTAGGTGCCACTGTCCAAATATCGACCCTTGCTTCTGATCAGGGTAAGGAGGAAGCACTCTTCAGATAACCCCAGCTCTCCCCCTTCGTAGCTTGGCACGACCAGTCAGGCTTATTGAAGGCAATGTGCAAAGTATTTGTACCATCACTCACAGTAACATAGGGAAAATACCACAAACTGACTCCACAACAGTTTAGAAAAATAAAGGTATTTAATCTAAACTACACAAGACCAAAACGACAAAAATCCAACATACACAGTTTAAGAATATGGTTTCAAATGAGTTCTTAAGGTTGTGTTAAAATAATGCACAGTTGCGTCACGTTTTAGCCAACAGTACGTTTAGATGCAACAAAAGTTCCAAGTGAAAGCTGTAGCGTTAAAAAGCCAGCGATGCATCACTCCTTAGACCGTGGGGAGGCGATGCGACAACTCAGCTGGACGCAGCGGGCGTGTTGCGGTGATTCCGGTCTGTATGGGGAGAGATCGGTGGAAGCGGCTCGCAAAAGGTACGATGCAACGATCTTCGGGGCAGCGATGATCTCTGGTGCGGCGACGATGCGCGGCTCAGAGGCGATCTTCTCCTCTCGCGGCCCCTCGATGCAATAACTCTGCGACGACTCTCGCAGCGACGTGATGCGGTCCGCAAGCAAGCGGTGCGACGATCTCACCCCGTGATGACAGGCTTTGCGACGATACTCGCAGCGATGGTAATCTTCCCGCACCGGACTGGTACGTCCCGCAAGCGAAGGATGCAACGACTCTGGCAGCAGCAACAGACGCTGCGACTATCTCAGCCTTCGTAGCGGCAGGAATTTCCTCGCACTTACGGGGATGCGCTCCGCAAGCGAGCGATGCGTCAAAACTTGCAGAAAGTCTTTAAAATCTTGGTTTCCAGCTTCCCAACACAGGTACAACTTCCAGAGGCACCACAACTGGCCCAATCACTCTAGGAAGGACATAACTCTCTCGGCAGAGTTCAGGGAGGCTGGTGTTAAGTCCTTTTGTTCCTGGGACTTCTTAACAGGTAGCCAGCTCTTCTTCAGGCCCTTGGAGATTCCTTCAAGCAAGGACAAAGCAAAGTCCTTCCCATCTCCTTGGCAGCAAAGCAACTGCAGGTCAGTCCAGCAAAGCAACAGCAGGACAGTCTTCCTTCTTCAGTCTTCCAGATTTTTCCTTGGCAGAGGTTCCTTCTTGATTCCAGGATGGATGTACGTTAGTGCAACGCGATCTTTTAGATCACGGCACTTTACAACGCTGCCATTACAACGCAAGTCGTTACAACGACTTGCGTTGGTGTGCGTGGATTGTGGATTATTATAATTTTATATTCTAACACCAGCCCACGTAACAGTAGGGAAGGTGTTGGAATATAAAATTACAATATTCCTTATACAACAGCGCCATCCAGCGCAAGTCGTAGTAAACGACTTGCGTTGTAATGGCATCGTTGTAAAGGCAACGCGGTGTAAACACCGCGCTGTAAACGATGTTTTCCTCCAGGATGATCTAATTTTCTGTAGTCTGGGGTCCTGCACTTATACCCATAAAAACCTTTGTTCCCTTTGTGCAGGAGGGCTCTGAGCTTGGTCTGAACCAGTTCTGGGTGTTCCTTGAGCACTTTGTTTTCCCCGCCTCTCCTTTCCTTTCAGAGAGAGGGGCTGGGTCGTCAGCCGCCCAGCAGGAGGTGGAGCCAGAATTGTGGAAGGCAGGCACAGCCCAATTTAGGCCCAGGTGTTACCCCCTCCCACCACTCTAGATGCAGATGGAGCTATTCAGACCAGGGATGGCCCACTATTCTCGGAGCCACCCAGCCCCTGCCACTCACAACCCAGACAGTCAATTCACAAACTATCCAAGGCACACAGAAAGGTCAGACAAGAGAACAGCAACCTTCTAAAAGTTCTGTTCTCAAACACAGGATTTAAAAACCACCTTTCCTAAAAGATGTGTTATTAAATTCTAAGTTCAGGGATACTAGACTTGTATGTCCTGTTCTTGCTACTATGGGAAGATATGCAGGTAGCCACTGTAGCCAGCATTCCCCATGATAGCCTATAGGCAAGATAGCCTTACAATAGTGAAAACCGAAAATGGCTGTAATTCACTACCAGAGCATGCCACCTGCACTAGTACATGATCTACCTTTCACACACACTGCACCCTGCCAGGAGGGGTCCCTTGGGTCTTCCATAGGGGTGACCAATGTGTACAGAAAGGGAAGGGTTAGGCCTGGTCAGTGGGGACACTGACCAGGTGGACATGGCAGTTCACAGACTGCACACAAGCACTGCGTTGGCATGCCTGCGACAATATTTTAGGGCTACTCATTTGGGTGGCACAATCAGTACTGCAGGCCCACTAGTAGCATTTGTATCACCAGCCCTGGCACACTCAGTGCACTTTACTAGGGTCTTCTTGGGGATACAAATATGCCAATCATGGATAACCAATTACAATGACAATTTACACAGGGAGCACTTGCACTTTGACACTGATCAGCAATGGCAAAGTGCCCAAAGCATCGAAACCAGCAAAAACGAAATCCAGCACAGCGTCAAAAATACTGGAGGCAGAGGCAAAAAGACAGGGGAAACCATGCCAAAGATGCCAGGTCTAACAGAGAAATTCAATGAGGATGTTTTTCAGAATATGCTTGCTCTTTTTTTAAAACAGCAAAACCTAGGGTACAATATTCATTGTTTAATTTTTATGAGATGTGGCCCTAGGAGGAAATTGCTTAAATCCATGTCTTCACTAACCTTTGATGGGGGACCTTCACAGTATTTAAACTAGATTGAGACAACTATCTTTGGCAATACTGTGCATAGTTACAGCCTTGGGAGAATATAAGTTATATTGAGGATCTGGTCTGTTTGCTAATGGACCAGCAGCTTTAGAGGGAATTTGGTTCATAAACATGTCACTATCGATTGACCTTACTACTATTTCATGTGAGCTGAACATAGTTACATTATATGTTCTTTTTTGTATCATCTCATTCAACTTACTGTAAGTGATGTTTTCCTTCCGTTTTCAGCCTGGAAAGTGTGTCAGCTTAAGCCTTGTAATTAATGACAATATTTTGGTATTTGAAGATGTAACATTCATGAATGCTACCCTAAACATGATATCAGTGGCCTTTACTTGCCGAAAATGAGTTCCAACACATTCTTTTTTATGTCTATCTTCTTTCCAACATACATAACCCAACTCTGCAAAAGATGTAATGAACTGTCTGGAATAAATAAAACTATGATTATTCATCATGATCTTTTACAGTTTCTCTGGCTTTTGAGCATAATAAGGGGCAAAGTGATAAGACCTATCATTACTAAGTGTGGACGATAACTCTAGTCCGCCGGCGGAGTGTGCAGAGTTTTGCCATTCAGTGCTCAGCTAGGAGCACGGACTTCAGGAAAAAGTCTGCCATCTGCCTTGTGGTCGAGTTTACGGTACCAACCTTTATCGATTCATCACACATTCCTTCCAAAGGTTAATTTGGATTTTCACTGTAACCAAACAATCTCTTTACTGAACTTCTTCCTCAATCTTTCTACCATGTCAAAAAGACCACTTCGTACTTGAACCAATAAAGACCTACAATATTACATAGAAAAAGCAAAAGACCATTGTAAGTCAAAACAACACTTCATCAATTATAGAGATGTTCACATTATGGCACAACGGCGCGCCACATTTCACCTCATATCCACTGTGCTGCTGAAAGAATGCTTCCAATGAAAATATATATAAAAATTTAAAGCAGAGCATCTTACGCATCTGAAAGAAAGCAGCGCTGACTGTAGGTACCATTTGATATCAGTGCCAAAGCAGACATCTTCTTTCATCTGATGGATCAGATGAAAGTAGATTCCTTATTTGCCTATTCATTAGGAAGAGTTCTGTGACATGGTGGCGCTCTCATCGAAGTGCATCATTCCTCACCATTCCAATGCTGCGCATATGGTGCTGTGAACGGTAAACAGTCATAATATCGATTCCAAAATATAGAATGGACATAATATCTAAGTAAAAATATAGAATGGACAAAATATCGAATGGACACAATATAGTGGTTAAAAATATCGAATTTAAGGTAAGTAATATCGATTTTCAAAATATAGAAGTCAACATATCGAAGTATACAATATAGGCATTAAATATATCGATTTTTTAATAATATCAATTTTTTTAAAGTGTTTTGTATGTTAGTATATGTGTGAAAAGTGTATATTAATTTTTGTAATGTATGTTTAATGTATTTTAAGTAATGAATTTTATGTTATTTAATTTTTGCGTAATTTAATTCTGTAGCGGGTTGTGGGTTTATAGGGGACTAGCAGCCCGCCCCAGCGTTGCCTGGGGCAGAAAGGGGCTGGGGGCAGCATTTGAGGCTTCCGTGCACTCCCGTCCCTGCCCGCCACGACATTGTCTGTGTCCCAAAGCCTGCGCCTTACCTCAGCCGCCATTGTTCAGGGCCAACCTCCCGCCCCGGCCAGGCCCAGCCCCCTCCCGCCCCGGCCCCCTCCCGCCCTTGTGCCGGAGAGCCTGATCCTTACCTCAGCCGCCGGTCCAGATCCAGGCGCCCCGCCCGCACAGGCCACAACTTCGCCCAGCACCAAGCAGGGCCGCGGCAGTCCTCCCAGCAGGTCGCGATCTTCGCCGCCATTTTAGGAAGTGTTCAGGAAGTGTTGGGAGCGCAAATGATGTCATCACGCAGACGTCGCGGCCGGTGCTACTTGCAAGGGACTACTTTATTTTTATTTCTAAATTTTTTAAACAACGTATATTTTTTATTATTAATAGCCTATGTCCTTCTGCTTGTCCTGAGGTTTTCAAAGATGTCTTGGGTGTTTTGATTGGTGGTGTACTTTTCGAGTTTACCTGGCTCAAAGGACAGAGTTCTCTCTTTATAATAGTAGTATAGATTAGGGTGGGAAGTAATTTAATTATATTAAATTAAATATTAATTTTTAGCAATTATTATTAATTTGTAATAAAATTTTGCTTTTTAGTTCTGTAGCGGGTTGTGGGTTTATAGGGAAATAGGGTGGGAAGTAATTTAATTGTAATTAATTAAATATTTTTATTTATTTATTGGTATTCATTTTGAATGTATTGTTATTTTTTAATTGGTAATTAATTTTTATTATTTGCCAATTAATTTGTATTAATTGATTAATTGTTAATTATGTTAATTTTCTAAATTTATTTTTTGTAGCAGGTTGTGGGTTTATAGGGGAATAGGGTGGGAAGTAATGTAATTGTAATTAAGTAAATCAATTTTTTTAATCATTGGTATTGATTTAAAATGTATTGTTAATTAATTTTTAATTGGTAATTAATTTCTATTAATTGGCAATTAATTTTTATTAATTGGTAATTATTTTGTATTAATTAAACATTTGATAATTATGATAATTGTTTTGATGTATTTCCTGTAGTGGGATGCTGGTTTATAGGGGAATAGGGTGGGAAGTAATGTAATTGTAATTAATTACATGTTAAAAATACTTTTTGTGTATTGATTTTTAATTTACTATTAATTTTTATTTGGTATTAATCTGTATTATTAATTAGTTTTTGTTATTGAACATTAATTAGTTGTGAATTAATTATGAATAGGTTATTAATTTTTTTTTAGTTTAGTAAAGTTTTATTTAGTTTAAGAAAAAAGTACAGCATAATATAACAGCATGACAAAAATCAGAACCAATATGAGAGAACAATGAGAGAGAGATGGAGAGGAAGAATGGTTCAGAAAAAATATGAAAAGGAAGAAAATGGAAGAAAGAGAGAAAGAGAAGAAAAGAAAAAAGAGGGGGAGATAGAAAGAGGGAGGGAAGGTTAGGGAGGGGGATACGAGGATAAGAAGGTAGAGAAATGCAGCCAGGTAAGGTCAGATTTCATTTTTAACGGACAGAAGAAGAAGAAGCAATTGCAATTCTGTGCTCATCACATATGAAATTCCACCATGTATGCACAGACAATTTAGTATTATCCTTCCAACAAGACAAAATTACTTTGAAAGCAGTTGCAATGAAAAGATCAAATAATTTAGCATTATATGAATGTAAGTCTAAAACATCAGATAGGGAACCTAAAAAAAGTGCAGCGATGAGAATGGTTCAGAAAAATGAAAAATACGCATGCAATAATCCCAAACTGAGCTCCAAAAAGTAAGAACAGAGGGGCAATCAAACAAGAGGTGTTTGAGTGTGCCAGGGTGAGAGGAGCAGGACCAACAAAGGGGGGAGGATGAAGGGGAGAATGTTGTTATGCTTACAGGGGTAATAAGAGCTCTATGGTATAGAAAAAAAAGTGATTGAGTATTTCGAGCTGAAATCGAAGTCTTAAACAATTTACACCATAAGCGATCCCAAACATCAACAGATAACGAGAAAGATAAATCAGTTTCCCAAACAGTTTCAGTAATGGTTTTAGGTCTAAGACCAACATTATCTAATAACAGTTTATAAATTAGAGCAGCTTTGGGGATTTGTTGAGTAAACAAAGGATATAGAGGAGTGGAAGGAGTAAGGGAAGGAAGGAGATCAAAAGTAGGAAGGGTAGATAAATGAGATAAAATGGCAGAAGTAATAATGTGATATTCTTTGCGAAAATGTACAGGTAAATCAAACATGGTTTGCATTACAGAAAATGAAATAATGGAGGAATCAGAGAAAAATTGGTATACAAACATAATATCCTTTTCTTTCCAATACTTGAAATAAAAAGATTTACCCTTATACTTAAGATATTTGTTATACCATACACTAGAGGAAAGAAAACATTGTAAGGGGATGAATCTTTCGAGAATACCTTGTGCAGCAGAGTATGTGAGTATTTCAGTACAGGGTGGGTAGTCATGATGAACAATTTGACATAAAAAGAGATTGTTGGAAAGTAAAATCTTTTAACAAGGACCGTTCGACTTCAATCCATCTGGGCAGAGGGGTATCATTGAAATTGAAAGCCAATGAGAAAGCTTGTTTTATTAAAAAGGCAGAGTGGTATGACTGAAAGTCAGGAAAGCGAACCCCACCTTCAGATTTCGGGCGTATAAGTTTATGTAAAGCAATACGAGGTTTTTTATTATTCCACAGAAATTTGGAGCAGATGAAGTTCAGTCGGTTGAAATATAATTTAGGGATTTTCACAGGAAGCATGGAGACAGTGTACAAAATATGTGGGGAAATCATCATTTTAATGGTTTCTAATCGACCCCACCATGAAAGGAAAAGGGGAGACCATGATTGAAGAAGTGATTGAATTTTCTGAGTAAGAGAGGTAAAGGTCAGTTTAAGCGTTTCACCTAAGGTAGAAGAGAACCAAATACCCAAGTATTTGATCTTGGAGGGACACCAGGCAAAATCAGTTGATGCAAACATATATTGGTAACAGGATGAGTTTAGGGGTAGGACCTCCGTTTTAGAGAGATTAAGCTTATAGCCAGAAACAGAGGAGTATAAGCGGACTTCTTCTAAAAATGGAGGAAGGGAAGAAACAGGATTAGCCATGTAAACCAGGACATCATCGGCATAGGCCAACATTTTTGTCTCAATCGATGACAATTTGAAACCCTTAATTAGGGGGTTAGAGCGGATTTTAATGAGGAAGGGTTCAAGGCAAAGAATAAAAAGTAAAGGGGAAAGGGGGCAACCTTGTCTCGTTCCTCTGGATAAGGGGAA
This sequence comes from Lissotriton vulgaris, assembly GCF_964263255.1. Classification (NCBI taxonomy): domain Eukaryota; kingdom Metazoa; phylum Chordata; class Amphibia; order Caudata; family Salamandridae; genus Lissotriton; species Lissotriton vulgaris. The sequence continues at coordinate 181,910,839 of NC_141694.1, forward strand.
AAATTTTGAGAATTGATTATTAACAAAAACACTTGCACGAGGAGCAGAATAAAGTAGTTTAACTAAAGAAATAAAAGAGGGACCAAACCCAAACCATTGTAATGATTTAAACATGAAATTCCAATTAATACGGTCAAACGCTTTCTCAGCGTCCAGGGATAGGGCAGCTAGGGGGGCTTAAAATCGTTTACTGTGTGAAATAATATTGGCAAAAACACGGGCATTGTCAGCAGCAAGTCTACCTTTCACAAAACCAACTTGATCAGTGCTGATTAGCAGAGGGATAAGGGATTCGAGGCGGGCAGCTAAAATTTTGGCAAAAATTTTACAATCGTAATTAATCAGGGAGATGGGACGAAAGTTTTTACAAAGGGAATGGTCTTTGTCAGGCTTGGGGATTATGATTATTAGAGCATCCAAAAAGGATCCAGAGGCTTTGGCATTAGTAATAAAGGAGTTGAAAAGTTGTAAAAGATGAGGGACAAAAATAGAGTGCATGGTGGAGTAAAATTCAATTGGGAGACCATCTGGGCCAGGGGCTTTCGATTTCTTTAGGGAGGTAATTGCCTTGAGAATTTCCTGAGGAGTAATTTCAGTTTCTAGTTGAAGGAATTCAATAGGGAGAGATGGGGGAGGAGGTAGGTCTTTGAAAAAACGGGAGAGGTCATCATCATCAGGATGCGTATCATCAGTATACAGGAGTTTATAGTAGTTATGGAATACTTGTGCAATATCCTCATCAGAAGAAACCAGTGTGTTGGTTACTTCGTTGAGAATGGGGCCAATTGATTTACGTTCAGATTTAATTTTGAGATAATTTGCTAGCATTTTTCCAGCTTTATTCTGACCCCCATGAAATTTAGATTTAATCTTCAAAAGGGTGTTACAAGCTTCAACTGTGGCAATTTGATTGAGGTCAGATTTGGCTTTGATAAGTTGGAGGAGAGCGTCAGGATTCTTGGAAGAAAAGTAAGAGTGTTCTAGGGTCTTGATGTTGGAGAGTTGGGTGATATATTTAGCGCGGTTTAGTTTCTTTTTTTTAGATACATAAGAAATTGTGAAACCTCGTAAGGCAGCTTTAAAGGCATCCCAATTATTCGAAACTGACGTGTCATGAGGTAAATTGAGGGAAAAGTATTCAGAGATGAAATCTTTAACTTTAGACATAAAAACAGAATCGGAGAGAAGGAAAGTGTTAAATTTCCATCGATTAAAAGAGGAGGAGGTTTGGGTTAGGTCAAAAGTGGCATAAACAGGTGCATGGTCCGACAAAAAAATACAACCAATTTCGGACTTCTGAATCGCAGGGAGAAGGGATTTGCTGACTAGAATATAGTCGATTCTGGACCGGGTGTGGTGGACATTGGAGTAAAATGTATATTCGAGTAAGTTCGGATTGCATGTTTTCCACACATCGAAAAGGGGACGTGAGGCAATGGCTGATTGAAAGGATTTGTGTGTCTTATCAGGCTGGAATTTGGAGGAAGATAGTCTATCTGAAAAGGGATCTAACCATTGGTTAAGGTCACCAGCTATGATAATGTTAGGGCAGTCAATGGAGGAGATGAGGATTTTGACGTCAGACCAAAATTTAGGATCTGGTCGGACAGGTCCATAAATATTTAGGAGCACCATAGTTTTGTTTTGTATAATCACTTTTGACATAACCCAGCGACCTTCATCATCCGATTGAGAAGAGAGAATTTGAACATCCAAACCTTTACGAAATAGTATAGCAACACCACCTTTTTTATCAACAGCAGGAGAAAATACAACTTGACCCACCCAAGCCCTCTTAAATTTCAACGATTCAACATCTGTACAATGAGTCTCTTGGAGAAAAGCAATCTGAGCATTTAACTTGGATAAATGGGACAGTACCTTTTGACGTTTAACAGGGTTGCCAAGACCACGAACATTCCACGTTACAAAATTACATATGATGGAAGGCAAGGGAGGAGGGTAACATCTGGGTCCAAAAAACTGCGGGTGAACAACTACGAGGAAAGACAGTGGAGACAAACATGTTAGAGATGAAAATCAAATACAGAATATGAACAAAGGCAAGGAAAATCGGGTAAAAATAGAGAAACAGTAGACGAATGAGCATTTCAAGCATAAGGAAAAGAGAAGGGGAGCAATGAAAAGTACAGGAGGTAATAATAAGAAAGGAAAAAAGGTATACAAAAAAGAGAACGGAACATAAATGAACAAGGGGAAAACATGCATGGCCTGTGAAAAGAAGAAAAAGAGAAGAAAGAAAGAGAAGGAGAAAGATAACAAACAGATCAGGGCAAAGAAGCCAGATCTGAGAGAAAAGAGAATACCGAGACAGTAGGAGCATGGAGACGCCGGCGAAGGCGCCAACCCCACAGAGCGAGGAAAACGCGGGAATATAGATAGGAGATAAACAAAAAGAAGAGAAGTCATAGTAAAGAATTACAAGGAAGAGACCAGGACAAGGCCACAACAGTCGTCAAGACATAAGATAAGTGAATGCAGGAAATAGAAAATAATTATTTTCAGTCATTGGTGTCCATAGTGGAAGCAGAAGCAGAGACAGTTTGGAGATACTCTCGAAGCTTCAGAGGATCATCAAATGTACGGGAACGACCATTGTGAGTTATTTTGCAGAGACAAGGATGTAGGATTCCATATTGAATGTTCAAGTCCCTCATACGTGGTCGCAGATTAAGGAACTCCTTGCGACGTGCATTCGTGGCGTTTGATAAGTCCTGGGCAATAAAGATGGTATGGCCCGACCAAATGAGGCGACGTTTTAGTCTTGCAGCTTTAAGGACAGTCATCAATTCGGTGAACTCAAGAAAAAGCAGGATAATACCTCTAGGTTTGGTCGGGTTGGACGTGAGACGGCCCAGACGATGAGCACGCTGTATGTTTAGAGGAGTAGATTCTGGTTGGAGTTCCAAAAGTTCATAGAGGAATTTGCGGATGAAGGACACCATGTCGGCCCCTCAAGGGACTCCGGAACACCATAAATACGGAGGTTATTCCTCCTGTTACGATTTTTAAGGTCCTCTGTGTGAAGTTTCAACTGCTGTATCTCCTTTTCAAGAATAGGAATTTTCGTAGATACATCCTGGACGTCACTGATGCGTTGTTCTAGTTGCAGAACCTTATTCTCCATGACAACCCATCGATCTTCTATCTGCTTGAGCTTCTCGTTAGTTGCCAACATAAAGGGTTGTAAGCCACGAACCTCTTCTAGAATGGAATCCAGCACAGGGTTCGGAGAGGTGCGAATTGGAGATGGAGGGTCATTCTTAAGGCGTTTCAGTTTGGTACCGGTGACAGACGATCTCGCATGACCCACGTCCTGAGATATTGTGCCAACAGAGGGGCAAACTAGGAGGACCGCAGGGATGGAGGCCACACCGCAATAGCCAAAAAGTTGAGACCCTATATGTAGAGCTAGAAGAGGCACTGGAAGGAAGATGTCATATAAGAGGTAATAAGGAGCAATGGAGAAGCAATACCTCAAACCCACAGGGCATGCGTCGAAATGGAGCGAAAATCAATTCAATACGCAGTCACAAAACCATCCAGGAATATGGCAGTATAGAAACAGCAAAGCGTCCATATTAAATGAGACCCAAGGGGATCAATTGATATTCCACAGAGGATTTTAGGAAGATGAGAGGAAGGTGTTGAACATTGCGCAGGAAACACCACAAAATGGCCGCCGCTATGCAGTATTAATGTAATTAGAAGCTATGAAGAGAGCTGTGGCGCCAAAAGTCATGGAGGTAGAGTAGGAGCATAATGCGTGTTCCCTACAACATACCTTATCAGAATATGTCCATTGGTTGCAGCAGGAGGACAACGGGCGGTTGAGGCGGCAAAGATGAAGGAAAAACGGAACGCGAGCTCGGCGGCACAAAATGGCGGCTGCTCGCGTCCCGCATCAGCTGAGGAAGGTTCAGCGGTAAAACTTGTCGAGAGCGGCAATTAGGAGAGCCGCTGCATCGCGCAACACACGGGGACCATGTTCCGCCGTGCAGGGATGCGATTTGCTGGTCTCCGTATGCGGGGAAAGTATCGGGAAAACAGCTGCAATTCCCGCGTCGTCACGGAGCTCACGGAGGCAGCGCCATCACTCGCCGGCGCGTAAGCCACGCCCCCACAGGTTATTAATTTTTAATAACTAATATGTAGTTGTATTTCTAATTAATCTATACTACTATTATAAAGAGAGAACTGTGTCCTTTGAGCCAGGTAAACTCGAAAAGTACACCACCAATCCATACACCCAAGACATCTTAGAAATCCTCAGGGCAAGCAGAAGGACATAGGCTACATAAAAATAAAAAATATACGTTGTTTAAAAATTTAGAATTAGGCTACATAAAAATAAAAAATATACGTTGTTTAAAAATTTAGAAATAAAAATAAAGTAGTCCCTTGCAAGTAGCGCCGGCCGCGACGTCTCCGTGATGACATCGGGAGCGTGGGGAAGAGCGGCAGGAAGAGCGGAGGACAGGCGCGTTTGCAATGGCAGGCACTGCTGCGTCTCTATGGACAGACTGCTGGCAGGTAAGGCGCCCCTTCTGTTCAAGTGTTGCTCTATGGCATTATAACTCGGTATGACTTTAAGTTATTCAAGTGTTGCTCTACGGCATTATAATACCGAGTTATAATGCCGTAGAGCAACACTTGAATAACTTAAAGTCATACCGAGTTATTATGCCGTACAGTTATTGTGCAAATAATCTTCCGAAAGTTTCTCAGGCTGCGTGTTTTACCAAAAACTTCCACAAGGAGGCAGACGTGGCCTGCTTTTGTGATTTCGGACTTCACACAATAACAATAATGACCAGTTGCCCGCCAGCGATGTTTACATTACAGGAGGCTAGAGTAAGATCATGAGATGTATTGTAATTCAGTAGTTCAAACGATGAGGCCTGATAGGTGGGTCTGGAGAAGACGATTGTAAATTTATATTTTAATTACCCAAACAGTTTTTGTACCAAAAAGACTACACATCGAAGATTTTGGCATCTGTGGTTTGATAATCTACTCCAGTGATGAGATGGTAGGCTCCTGGCAGGGTTTGAAATACGCGTGTTGGTGTGTCGCGGAAGACACATTTTAACTGAGACTAGCAGCCGCCCCAGGTTGCCCGGGGCAGAAGGGGGCTGGGTGCAGCATTTGAGGCTTTGAAAAATGTCGAATTTAACTGAAAAATCTGCTCTTGCAGAATGTGGGGGAGCACTACGGCATGCAGCAGCTTAATATAACGCTGGCGCCCGATTTTTCAGTTAAATTCGACATTTTTCAAAGCCTCAAATGCTGCACCCACCCCCTTCTGCCCCGGGCAACAAATGCTGTCCCCAGCCCCCTTCTGCCCCGGGCAACGCTGGGGCGGGCTGCTAGTACTAATATAATAAAGAGAGAGCCCAAACCTTTGAGGCGGGTAATCTCAGGAACCACAGCACCAAAAACAACACCCAATACATCGTTGGAAAGGGCAGTTGCAGCAGAAGGACATAGGCTATGCAGACGCCCACCATATACATTTAAAAGGTAAAAGAACCGTGCCAGCAAAGTAGTCCCTTGTGGGCGTGTCTGCGTTGTGCTGTGGGCATGTGCTGGGGGCGTGACAAACGCTGGGGGCGTGTGGTACGTTCCGCCCTTCATGCCATGTCTCATTTTGTGTGCTAATCCCACCCTGCTCCCTTTAAATACCCCTGCACCCAAAAATCATAACCCACCCTTACTCCTTAAAATACCCCAACAATCTTAAACACTAACCCATCTTAATCCTATAAATATACCCTGTACCCCAAATCCCAAACCTACCCCTGAACCCTAAAAATACCCCTGTACCCCAAAACCCAAACCTATCCCTAAACCCAAAAAATACCCCTGTACCCCAAAACCCAAACCTACCCCTGAACCCTTAAAATACCCCTGTACCCCAAAACCCAAACCTACCCCTGAACCCTAAAAATACCCCTGTACCCCAAAATCCAAACCTAGCCCTGAACCCTAAAAATAACCATGTACCCCAAAACCCAAACCTACCCCTGAACCCTAAAATACCACTGTACCCCAAAACCCAAACCTAGCCCTGAACCCTAAAAATACCCCTGTACCCCAAAACCCAAACCTAGCCCTGAACCCTTAAAATACCCCTGTACCCCAAAACCCAAACCTACCCCTGAACCCTAAAAATACCCCTTTACCCCAAAATCCAAACATAGCCCTGAACCCTAAAAATAACCCTGTACCCCAAAACCCAAACCTACCCCTGAACCCTAAAATACCACTGTACCCCAAAACCCAAACCTAGCCCTGAACCCTAAAAATACCCCTGTACCCCAAAACCCAAACCTAGCCCTGAACTCTTAAAATACCCCTGTACCCCAAAACCCAAACCTACCCCTGAACCTTAAAAAAAACCCTTTACCCCAAAATCCAAACCTAGCCCTGAACCCTAAAAATTACCCTGTACCCCAAAACCCAAACCTAGCCCTGAACCCTTAAAATACCCCTGTACCCCAAAACCCAAACCTACCCCTGAACCCTAAAAATACCCCTATACCCCAAAACCCAAACCTAGCCCGGAACCCTAAAAATACCCCTGTACCCCAAAACCCATACCTATCCCTAAACCCTAAAACTACAGCTGTACCCCATAACTCAAAACTATATCTGAACCCTTAAAATACCGAAACACCCCAAAACATACCTCAGTACCCCAAAACATATACCCCTATACCCATACTTACCTTATCCAAACATTTAAAAAAACATGCTTTTACCATTCATGCATTTACAACAAATTTTGTTGTAAATGTATGCGTGCTAAAAGCATATAAAATGTAATGCCATGCGTTATAATGGCATTGCGGAGTCATGGTACTTTCGTAATGAAAGTATGCGGAGTGACGGTATGCGGAAAGAAAGTTACGGAATAATGGGTGTTTACCCTCCCCCGGTAAGTACATTGGTGACACGGCGGCCCACATCTCCAGCAACATACTCATATTTTTTCACTACCCATTTGAAAAATGCACAGGTCTCGCTCATTGATGGCCAGCACTGACATACACTTTTAGACACCTCCCGCCACAAGTTCTAGAATTGCGAACTTTAGAGCTGGGGAGCTACGTTCGAATCTCAGCATCAGCGCAACATCCTGTGATTCCAGGCAAATCGCTTTGTCTCCCCGTGCATACCACAAATGAATGTGTTCTTCTGTAATGTAAATTGTGCTCATGCCATGTTGTCGAGTTCGCGCTATATAATATTGCAAGAAAAATAAAGTAGGGAAACTCGAGTTCACACACTACTGAAGGCGCACTCTTAAGTGCATCAGCAGTGCACTGTGAATCGGAGCGTTTCACAGGCCTGTCACAGATAAGAAATGCTATCAAAACGAAATCCTACAAAACAATATACTACTGGCCGGCAGCAATTCATACCCGGACAACGTCGGGACGGGCTGCTAGTTATTACATAATATTAAATTGGTTATTAATTTCAATTAATGTTTTATTGGGATTGATATTTAATTTATTTTTAATAATATATGAAATCATTACTTTCCCTACTGTTAAACTCACTGGAGTGGGAATAGTAATTTTCACACTCCCGCTATCCAACGCTTTCCCTACTGCTGCACTCTCTGGAGTGGGAATAGTATTTTTTACCCTTACGCTATCCAACGTTTTCCCTACTGTTGCACTCACTGGAGTGGGATTAGTCATTTTTACCCCTACGCTATCCAACGCTTTCCCTACTGTTGCAGGCTCTGGAGTTGGAATAGTAATTTTTACCCTCCCGCTATCCAACGCTTTCCTTACTGTTGCACTCTCTGGAGTGGGAATAGTAATTTTTACCCTTATACTATCCAACGGTTTCCCTACTGTTGCAGTCACTGGAGTGGGAATAGTATTTTTTACCCATACGCTATCCAACGCTTTCCCTACTGTTGACTCACTGGAGTGGGAATAGTATTTTTTACCCTCCCGCTATCCAACGCTTTCCCTACTGTTGCACTCTCTGGAGTGGGAATAGTAATTTTTACCCTTACGCTATCCAACGTTTTCCCTACTGTTGCACTCACTGGAGTGGGATTAGTATTTTTTGCCCCTTTGCTATCCAATGCTTTCCATACTGTTGCACTCTCTTGAGTGGGAATAGTAATTTTTACCCCTACGCTATCCAACACTTTCCCTACTGTTGCACTCTCTGGAGTGGGAATAGTATTTTTTACCCCTACGCTATCCAACGCTTTCCCTACTGTTGCACTCACTAGAGTGGGAATAGTATTTTTTACCCCTACGCTATCCAACGCTTTCCCTACTGTTGCACTCACTGGAGTGGTAATATTAAATGTTACCCTCCTGCTATCCTACGGTAAAATATTGTACATTTTTTATTAATAACTTAAATTAATTATATCTTAATTTTAAGGTTATTTGAGTATTTTTAAGTATGTTTTAGTTAATTATATTTATTATTTCATTAATTTTAAATTACTTTTAAGACATTTAAAAAAATTCGATATTTTGACTGACTATATTTTTTACAGACTATTTTTGGGATTCAATATTTTTGTACTTACCTGTTTGTAGATAGGAATTCGATATTTTGGCATTCTATATTTTGGTGACTATATTTTGGTAAGTCTATATTTTGTCATTCTATATTATGTCAGTAATTCGTTCTGTGCGTTTGGTTGGCCTTCTATGAGAGTTGGCCTGAGGTAGATCTTGGCTTTGATTGTCTTGATAGTTCATCAGTCATGCAGGACAGTTCGTTGGTTGAGTCAGCATTCTTTTCCTCCTGCTTCTGCTGCATCTGACGAGGCTCTTCTTTTGGGTACTCCTGGGCTTTGCGCTTCCATGTCTACTGGGTTTGGACAGTTAGGTATCTCCTTAGTTCGCTTTGCTCGTCAAAAATCCAAGTGCTACGTCTGTCAGGGATCTTCATTCTCGCTGGTCCTGCGAAGCTGAAGGTGATACTGTCTTTCTGTAGTTTGTCCCTCAGGGCCAGGAACCCTTTCCTTATTTCCACCGTGTGTCGAGAGAAGTCTTGCGTTATGACGATCTTCTGGCCATTCACTTTCACGTTTTGCCCTTTCCTGGCAAAGGCGAAGATAGCTTCTGTGTGGTTGGCACGGAGCGGCTTGCATATGATTGGCCTAGGTCCTCTAATCTGTGGGGTTTTTGTTGCTGGGACTCTATATGCCTTGTCTACTTCAAATGGCCTATCGAAGTTCAGACCTGTAAGCTTTGGCAGGAGGTCTTCTAGTAGGGCTGCGCACGAGCCTAGGGTGTCTTCTTCTCCCTCTGGTACGCCCAAGAGCCTTATGTTCCCCTTCCTGCTCCGGTCGTCCTGTTCTGCCAACAGTTTCTGCAGATTGTAGGTTGTTTTGGCAGCTTGTCCCAGGTCTTTTTGTGCTCTGTGGGTGGAGTCTTCTAGGTCGCTAACCCTTTTTTCCACAGCGTCGATTCTGCAGTTTGTATTGGATTGGTCCGCTCTTATAGCTGCCAGCTCAAGTTGCATGTTATCAATTGTCTTTTTCGTGGCTTTGGCTAGTTCGTTCCCTTCGTTGTTTTTCTTTAGGAGTGCATCTAGTGTCGTCTCGCTTTTGTTTTCGTTCTTAATCTTGGTTGGCGATTCCAAAAGGTCCTTCCTGATCTTTTTGATGTTGTTGGTGTTCTTATCATCTCGTCCTGCCATGGTGTCGAAACTTCTTCTGGCCAGATAGGTGTGCAACCTGTCGTCTCTTTGTTGTTTGGCTGGGTTGCCTTTTGTCGCTTTTTCTGTGGTTTCCTTGTGCGTGAGTGTTGTATCCACGAGGAATCTGCTTGGCCACCTGACTGTCCTGGTCCTAGTCTTCGCCCCCGCCAGCTCTGAGGACTTTTCCTGCCTTTGTCTGGGTGGATTTGGACCCCTGCTTGTTAGCGTTCACCACTTGTTGTTACCGCTGTTTTGGCTAGTTGCATATGTGTGCTCGGGCCTGCGGGTTTGCAATTGACCTTTTTCGCTTGCGCCGCTTCTCATCCACCAGCTGTTCCACTGGGCGAGTAGCACGGCCCACCATACCTCTTCTGCGTGCTTGGTTCTGCTCAGTGGGGAGGCTTGGAGTCTCCTTGCAATTTGCCTCTTGCTTGTGGCTCTGCCAGTTCCTGCCCTACTAATGACCTTCTTGGTCTAGATTCCGCTGCTGCACTCAATATGCTGCTTGCGGCGGACCTATGACCTCGGCCTGTCTGGTATCGTTCTCCAGTGCCTGCCGTGGTTGTCTTCCGTGTTTGTGGTAAAATGGCCTGTGGTGTTTGCGTCTGTTTTTAACATCCGAACATCTGAACTAAGATGGCCGCCCCCTTGTGGCAGAGTGGTGGGTAATCTTTATGCGGAGTGCTGGGGGTTTCCCCTGTGACCGCTCTTTGTCTGCCTCTTGTTTCCGCTGTACCTTTGATCCCTCGTTCGCCGCGTTTGCTGCAGGTTCCCCTGTCACAAAATGGCCGCTCCCAGTGTGGGTTTCGGTTTCGCCCTCTAGCTTCTGTTATTGTTCTGCTGTGGGGGGTGCTCGTCTTGTTAAGTGTGCTTGGCCTGGGTGTTGTCTGGGTCAGAGGGTTTTATTCGGGGTCGCTTTTTGTGCCTTCCGAAGGCTCGCGGATTCTGTGGTCAGCATACACCCCTTCCGCTACTTCACCCATCTATACATGGCTGCGCCCAGTGAGGCTTTCAGTTTCTTTAGCGCGTTCTTGTTCGGCTTAAGGGTGCATCATAGCGCAGTGCTCAGCTCGGCTGCCCTTACCGGCTCGTTCGCTGTCTTGGCCTCAGGTATGGTCACGTTCCACCGCTTCTTCCGCTGCTGCCTGGTTGCCGCTGGTCCTCTACTGGGCTGCCGGTGTGCTACTCCCTACGGCTCTGTGTGCTGCCATCTTGCGCTCCTCCTCTCGGCGCTCGCCTGAACCTTTTCTTTACTTTCTCGCTCGTTGCACCCTTTCCACCCAGAATGGTTTTTCCTTTATGTGCCTTGAAGCTTCCGACACCTTCCCTCGTTCTTTTTTTCCTGGGTTTTGGGCCAATTCGCCGCTATAATCGCCGTTAGTTACTCTGGGTGGTGGCCCCAGACTTAGGCGTCTATGCTCCTCGCCATCCAAACCACGCCCCAGCGATGTTGATATCAAGCAACATTTACCTGCCAGGTTGCGTCAAGTACCAAGAACATTTGATGACTGTTATGACTTAAAATATTTACATTTTATTGAAGTACTAGCAGCCCGTCCCGACGTTGTCCGGGTATGAATTGCTGCCGGCCAGTAGTATATTGTTTTGTAGGATTTCGTTTTGATAGCATTTCTTATCTGTGACAGGCCTGTGAAACGCTCCGATTCACAGTGCACTGCTGATGCACTTAAGAGTGCGCCTTCAGTAGTGTGTGAACTCGAGTTTCCCTATTTTATTTTTCTTGCAATATTATATAGCGCGAACTCGACAACATGGCATGAGCACAATTTACATTACAGAAGAACACATTCATTTGTGGTATGCACGGGGAGACAAAGCGATTTGCCTGGAATCACAGGATGTTGAGCTGATGCTGAGATTCGAACGTAGCTCCCCAGCTCTAAAGTTCGCAATTCTAGAACTTGTGGCGGGAGGTGTCTAAAAGTGTATGTCGGTACTGGCCATCAATGAGCGAGACCTGTGCATTTTTCAAATGGGTAATGAAAAAATATGAGTATGTTGCTGGAGATGTGGGCCGCCGTGTCACCAATGTACTTACCGGGGGAGGGTAAACACCCATTATTCCGCAACTTTCTTTCCGCATACCATCACTCCGCATACTTTCATTACGAAAGTACCATGACTCCGCAATGCCATTATAACGCATGGCATTACATTTTATATGCTTTTACCACGCATACGTTTACAACGAAATTCGTTGTAAGTGCATGAATGGTAAAAGCATGTTTTTTTTTAATGTTTGGATAAGGTAAGTATGGGTATAGGGGTATATGTTTTGGGGTACTGAGGTATGTTTTGGGGTGTTTCGGTATTTTAAGGGTTCAGATATAGTTTTGGGTTATGGGGTACAGCGGTAGTTTTAGGGTTTAGGGATAGGTATGGGTTTTGGGGTACAGGGGTATTTTTAGGGTTCCGGGCTAGGTTTGGGTTTTGGGGTATAGGGGTATTTTTAGGGTTCAGGGGTAGGTTTGGGTTTTGGGGTACAGGGGTATTTTAAGGGTTCAGGGCTAGGTTTGGGTTTTGGGGTACAGGGGTGTTTTTAGGGTTCAGGGCTAGGTTTGGGTTTTGGGGTACTGTGGTATTTTAGGGTTCAGGGGTAGGTTTGGGTTTTGGGGTACAGGGTTATTTTTAGGGTTCAGGGCTAGGTTTGGATTTTGGGGTAAAGGGGTATTTTTAGGGTTCAGGGGTAGGTTTGGGGTTTGGGGTACAGGGGTATTTTAAGGGTTCAGGGCTAGGTTTGGGTTTTGGGGTACAGGGGTATTTTTAGGGTTCAGGGCTAGGTTTGGGTTTTGGGGTACAGTGGTATTTTAGGGTTCAGGGGTAGGTTTGGGTTTTGGGGTACAGGGTTATTTTTAGGGTTCAGGGCTAGGTTTGGATTTTGGGGTACAGGGGTATTTTTAGGGTTCAGGGGTAGGTTTGGGTTTTGGGGTACAGGGGTATTTTAAGGGTTCAGGGGTAGGTTTGGGTTTTGGGGTACAGGGGTATTTTTTGGGTTTAGGGATAGGTTTGGGTTTTGGGGTACAGGGGTATTTTTAGGGTTCAGGGGTAGGTTTGGGTTTTGGGGTACAGGGTATATTTATAGGATTAAGATGGGTTAGTGTTTAAGGTTGTTGGGGTATTTTAAGGAGTAAGGGTGGGTTATGATTATTGGGTGCAGAGGTATTTAAAGGGAGCAGGGTGGGATTAGCACACAAAATGAGACATGGCATGAAGGGCGGAACGTACCACACGCCCCCAGCGTTTGTCACGCCCCAGCACATGCCCACAGCACAACGCAGACACGCCCACAAGGGACTACTTTGCTGGCACGGTTCTTTTACCTTTTAAATGTATATGGTGGGCGTCTGCATAGCCTATGTCCTTCTGCTGCAACTGCCCTTTCCCTTCTGCTGCAACTGCCCTTTCCAACGATGTATTGGGTGTTGTGATTGGTGCTGTGGTTCCTGAGATTACCCGCCTCAAAGGTTTGGGCTCTCTCTTTATTATATTAGTACTAGCAGCCCGCCCCAGCGTTGCCCGGGGCAGAAGGGGGCTGGGGGCAGCATTTGTTGCCCGGGGCAGAAGGGGGCTGGGTGCAGCATTTGAGGCTTTGGAAAATGTCGAATTTAACTGAAAAATCGGGCGCCAGCGTTATATTAAGCTGCTGCTTGCCGTAGTGCTCCCCCACATTCTGCAAGAGCAGATTTTTCAGTTAAATTCGACATTTTTCAAAGCCTCAAATGCTGCACCCAGCCCCCTTCTGCCCCGGGCAACCTGGGGCAGAAGTTAAAATGTGTCTTCCGCGACACACCAACACGCGTATTTCAAACCCTGCCAGGAGCCTACCATCTTATCACTGGAGTAGATTATCAAACCACAGACGCCAAAATCTTCGATGTGTAGTCTTTTTGGTACAAAAACTGTTTGGGTAATTAAAATATAAATTTACAATCATCTTCTCCAGACCCACCTATCAGGCCTCATCGTTTGAACTACTGAATTACAATACATCTCATGATCTTACTCTAGCCTCCTGTAATGTAAACATCGCTGGCGGGCAACTGGTCATTATTGTTATTGTGTGAAGTCAGAAATCACAAAAGCAGGCCACGTCTGCCTCCTTGTGGAAGTTTTTGGTAAAACACGCAGCCTGAGAAACTTTCGGAAGATTATTTGCACAATAACTGTACGGCATAATAACTCGGTATGACTTTAAGTTATTCAAGTGTTGCTCTACGGCATTATAACTCGGTATTATAATGCCGTAGAGCAACACTTGAATAACTTAAAGTCATACCGAGTTATAATGCCATAGAGCAACACTTGAACAGAAGGGGCGCCTTACCTGCCAGCAGTCTGTCCATAGAGACGCAGCAGTGCCTGCCATTGCAAACGCGCCTGTCCTCCGCTCTTCCTGCCGCTCTTCCCCACGCTCCCGATGTCATCACGGAGACGTCACGGCCGGCGCTACTTGCAAGGGACTACTTTATTTTTATTTCTAAATTATTAAACAACGTATATTTTTTATTTTTATGTAGCCTATGTCCTTCTGCTTGCCCTGAGGATTTCTAAGATGTCTTGGGTGTATGGATTGGTGGTGTACTTTTCGAGTTTACTTGGCTCAAAGGACACAGTTCTCTCTTTATAATAGTAGTATAGATGGATGGGATATTGTGCCTGATGTTAATGTTTTATTCCAAGCTTTGTTCTTATGCATTAACTATGGATTTATCTCATGTTTATTTCACAATGTTTTGCTTTGCTTGTTTTATCTTTTGTTCTTTTCTGTTGTTTCATTGATTATGACGAATGGGGATATGTTGTACTTGTCTTCAGCCATCTTACCGTGTCTCGGTGACTGTCGAATCCTCCTCAAGGTTCTGCGGTGACATGCCAATCTTGTGAGGAAGTTGAGACGGACGGCAGGCAGGGATCCCTATCCACTTGTTGAGCTACTGAATAAATGCGCTTGCAACTTACCTTCACGTCTCCTGGTCCTCTTACTACAGTCTCCATTACTGCATTCAGAGTTATTTGGAGGGACCTGTTGAAGGGCTCCTGCCTCCTTCATACTGAAGGGAATGTGTGCCCAATTCACTAACTGCTTTGCGTGCAGATACATGTACGCCATTGCCAAAATATTTGAAGCTGTGCCATAACTCCAGGTCTGGCAACGTGGATTCACATATAATAGAAGTGTAAAAGGTATCAATTGATTTTCGTAAATATTTCCCACAGTCATTTTTATGACAACCATTTGCAAATTTCCAAGGGATTCATGCTGTACTCTCAGCGACTTGCAGAGAGAATGAGGACCCGTACCTCACCAGAAGGAGGGTTGCATCTGCTTTTCACCCAATAACATTGGCACTATAGTGCATCCAAGGTGACATGATCAATAGAAAAGACAAGACTAAATGAACTTGGTCCAAATTCCTGTGAAAAGATAGAATCGGTCACGTGTTACTGACTGTAGTCAGTGGCAGGAACATCATGCAGTCACTGGGCCAAACGCCATGTTGTGGGGAGATAGCTTATGGAGGTCACAGGGTTGCTAATTGTGTAGTACACCCTTTTGCCCTCTGCTTCTAGCTGAACACTGTCTGCTGCTGCGCTATACATCTAAACAAAAAACAATTATCTACATGGTGTTCTATATCCCGCTCAGCATCCTTTGATGCTGTACCTTCAATACAGGAGAGGACCTTCTACCACCCTCTACCACTACATAAGGTTAGAAAGGTAGGAGCTGCAGCTGCTTTAATACAGCTACAACACCAGCTTGACCACGCACAGGGCATTTACATGTACCTATTGGAAATGTGTGTAATTTCTGTGTAGCCATTCGTGCTTTTTTTTTTACAATAGGCTACATCAGTGATCTTTAATAGCAGTGTAAGCCCTGGTGTATCACATCTATACAATATAGTCATCACTGATTGTAATGGCAGGGTTTTTGGCTCTATTTAGCAGTGATATAGACTTTAATCTTGCTCACATCTAGGATAGGTATTCTTAGCTTGTGTTGGCCCTTTTAAGCCCTTTCTTCCAGACCTAGAAGAGGCCATCTATTGCCTATTGGCTTTGGCCTGTTATTTTTGCTTATAGTAGAGGTTGGATCCTGTGGTCCTGACTTTATATTACACATTGGTATGGTTTATGTAGGTATTCTGACAGAGCTAAGGGGTATTTCATCCTTCTCAGACGTACAGGCCCAGAACTAGAGGGACTCCATCTTGATGGAGCTGAGAGGCTTGCAGAGTAAAGGTAAAGTTTATAGTTAAAGCTGTTGTTCGCTTGGAGAGAACCGGCTCAGGCTGGCCCTTATCGAAGGAATGTATTTTTCTCCACTCCGAAGACACAACTTCAGGCTGGCCAGCTGGGAACGTGTCCTTGGTACGGGGAGGTACAAGAATTTGGTGGGCGGCATGTTACTGGCCGTAACTTTCCATGAAAGGACAAGCTTCCATATTAGCGAACTACAGGAGAGGAGGAGTGTTCATTCCAGCTTGTGTGCAGTCCAGCTTGGAGGTCAGTTCAGCTTGGAGTCAGAGCAGTGGGGTTCTTGCAGAGGAGAGAACAGGATGTCTGCTGGAGCTGCAGAATAGAGTGCAGTTCTGGAATGGAGAAAGAAGGCAGATGATTGCTGAAGATGAACAGAGAGAGAGAGCAGTGCAGAGAGCATCAAAGAAGGATGTCAGCTGGAGCAATTGAACCAGAGGCGTGGTGATGCGGTGACGGAGGGAGAGACAGAGAGAGCCCTGATCCCACCAGAGTCAGAGAGAAATCTTCCTTCTAATAGGTGAGGTAGTCTGAACTAGTCCCCTTTACAAATACACCTTAATCTTGTTCTTATTCCCTAGGCTATTGTATGTCTAATCTTTTCCCTTTCAGCGGTGTGTTAAAAGTTCCTGTTACCCCGCAGATAAATTGTATGTCTAATCCTTTTCTTTCAGCGGTGTGTTAAAGTTACTGCTAGTTATAGAGACCCCATAGTTTTGTGTATGTGTACTTTATCATTGTTACAATAAAACTTCCCCATTAATTAGTGAACTAGTGTGCATGAGTTTTTTTATGATAAAGCTAGCCTGTCTTCTAACCAGTTGCTGTTGAGCCACTGACGTATCAGAGGGGAGTAGGAGCGCTTAAATCAGGGAATAACTCAATCACATAGGGTGTATACCCTTTGTCCCCATACAGTGAAGGTAACCTCATTTCCTAGTCAGGTATTACTGTTTGAACAGATGTTACCCCTGATCAGGTAAGTAATAGTGAATAATTAGGGAGATAGGAGACCTGCAACTAAGGGATAAAGTTTATACTCCATCCCATAATCCTGTAAACAGCGTCTGCTGTTCCAGAGCATAGGTAACCTTTTTTCTTCTAGTCAGATGTTACAGCCAGAACAGATGCTGCCCCTGATCCGGTAAGTCTGAATAAATAGGGAGAACAAGGAGCCCTTGAGCTAGGGAATTGTCGACACTAAGTAATTCGGCCATCCCATAATATTATTGTAGTAGCAAACCCTTAGTGAATAGAGAGAGAGAATTCCCAACATAGAGAGACAGAGAGCTGAAGGTATTCATAGGAAAGTGGTCGTCATTGGTAAGTGGCGTTAATGAGAACACCAGGGAGGATAGTGGTGTGTAATGAGAGCGCTGGGGAGGAGACCAGCGTGGAGGCCTGCCGGATTGCGGGCCGTGTGTAAATGAGAGTGCTGGGGAGGAGACCAGCGTGGAGGTCTGCCGGATTGCGGACCGTGTGTAAATGAGAGCACTGGGGCTGCAGACCCATGTGTGTAGACACGCCGGATTGTGTGTCATATCTGCCCCAGGGTAGATTAGTCTGGGTCTGAGTGGCCGCGAGACTAGCTGATATGAATAGGATATGGTAGAAAACCTATGCATGTTTATTGCTATTTCCCCATCCTTAGGTACGAAATGTACATATATGTATCCATACCCATTGTAAATACGTTCTAAGGAGGGAGGCGATTACGTTCTGGCTGGGTTAGAGGGGCCCCTAGGGGCTGATCCCATCTAAGCGGAAAATCCGGCCATTACATCTGGCGTAGTCGTCTGTTTACGAATCCTGTGTGACCTGGCCATGTGCTTGGATAGTTTCCCATGTGTTGTGAGGGAGTGCCCTGAGCGCCAGTTACATCTGGCGTAGTCGTCTGTTTACGAATCCTGTGTGACCTGGCCATGTGCTTGAAGAGGTTCCCATGTGTTGTGAGGGAGTGCCCTGAGCGCCAGTTCCATCTGGCGTAGTTTTGCAGTTTATGTAGCCTGTGTGACCTATGGGCTTGAACAGTTGCAGTGTGAGGAGATTGCAGTACATCATGGCATTTGACTTATGCAGGGTGGAAGAAATGGTTTTCATCTTGGTGTTTGAACTGTCAGGGTTGAAGGATGGCATTACATGAGGGAACCAGTAACATCTTTGTGATGGTCCAATTGTATAAATGTGTGTAAAAATGCTTTTAAATTGTCCATTAACTTGCTTGCTGCGTCTGCTTATGCTGTGCAATGTGAAATGTGTTCAATGTAATATGACTTGTGGAGTTCTTCTTGTAAATATGGCTTGTGAATAGCGCCATGTAATTGTGGCTTGTGAGGAGCATGTTCTCATTTTGACTTGCTGTGTTCCTTGTGAATTGCGCCTTGCATATATTCCTTGTGAAAAGCGTGTCATTTTTTGACCTTGTTGACTTTCTTGTACATATGGCTTGTGAATAGCGCCATGTGGTTATGGCTTGGACAGAGCATGTTATTGTTGCGTTAGGTAGGAGAGAGCTGGTTCTCTTTCAAATGCTTGGAGAAATTGTTTTGTAGATGTGCGTACGTGTTATCTGTAAACGTGGAGAGATGAGTTCATGACTTTTCCATGTATCTGCAGTCATTGGGGAATGATTGTGCTTGAGCTGCCAAAGGGTTAATATCTTGAATTGAGATGGCAGTATTTATTTTAACATGCTGTTTAACATGCATGGTTCTTTGAGCTGACTCTAAAAGTCAGTGAGTGTTTTGATGATTGATGGTTTGATTTGAGTTTTATTGGTTTCTGGGTCTGCCTATGTGCTTTGTCAGCTTAACATCTTGTGCTGAGCATAGGGCTCTGTTCATTTAACATTCTTTTTGAAATGCGTCTACGAATTTGTGTGGGTTTGCCTTGGAACTGATGACTTCATGTGTCTGACTCTTAGAGGTCGGTACGTTATAAATCAACCAGTCGGATTGAGATAAGGGTTTGCACGGAGAGAGCTGTGTTCTTTTAAATGTGCTACTTGATATGCATCCACAGACGTGTGGAGAATTATTTTTGAATGCATCACTTAAAATGAGTGAATGATTGAAAAGATGGCCCGGTTAGAGTGCACGCTACGGGCTGTTTTCATTAATTATTTCTTTGAGGGGTTTCCAACTAGAAAGGAATGTGCTGGCCGGTGTTTTGCAATGATCGCAGGTTGTGAATAATCAATCATGCCCAACAGTGCACAGTAAAATGTGCTGTAATTAGTGAAACGCAACCGTGTGCTTTTATAAAAATGTTCTAGAAAATATTAATGTGTATTTCCCTGATGCAAGCTGAACCTTTTTTCACATGTACATGTTTTAATATGCAGCAGACCAGCATATGTAAGTTAACCCACTCAGTTAGAAAATAAATGGCTGTTTGATAATATATGAATTTGGCCCTTTTACTAGGTTGAATTGAAAGGCTTGCACGATAAATTATGCTGCAATGCAAAATTACATGTTGCCCCTGGTTGAGAAAAAAAAACAATGATGAAATGTGTCTGCATTTTATGTTGTTATAAAATTATTTCCCTTTCAACAGCTGACAGTATATATTTTATTTTTGGATGCTAGTGTGTATAGTTAGGGTGGAGCAGAATATATTGTTCTATTTTGACTAAAAATGATAACTATGACACACTACCATCTAAATGTATTGCTATGTGTCCCTTACATTAGTTTAATTTGCATTTAGTTTCAAGGCTCGCCTATGTACTTTGACGAGCTGTTGATAGAAAGGTAATATCTTGCACGGTAAAAGCAGTTTTCATTAAGCATGCTGCCTGATATATATATATGTGCAGAGAAATATTAAACCCAACAGTCCATGATAATTTGTTTTTCAAATGCAAAATGCATGGGCTTGTGTGCAGAAGCAAATTGCCCCTTTTTGTGTGTTGATCTGCATGCTAAACAGATGCCCATGTTTCAAATGTCTTGCCTTCTAGCTGAATTAGTTAGACAAAAGTCTTTTTAGAAAGTGGAGCTTTTAAGTAGCAGTACATTGTAACAGAATTATTTTAAAATGCTTGCATATGACTGTGTTACAGATTAATTTGCTTTTTACCACATTTGAATTTGCTTTTGTTAGTTAGAGAATCTGGCCTGGGAACGGCTTACACAGAATGTGTTTTTCGACCTTGAAGATTAGCCTGGCTCTCAGAAAGCTGTTTTGTAAGGGGAGGGCTTTTTCCCTCTAGAAGCTGTCTTGTTATCATTGGCCAACATCCAATTTTGTTCCTCTCAAGAAGTGTTTATGTAAGGGAGGGGTCAACTCGCTCTTCCTTGCTGTCGGCGCAGACAGCTTCATTGCCTCCAGATAAGGGATCCTTGTACATGCAGAGTAGTTGGCAGACTCTTGGCCCTTGGAGTTAGTTAGATACAGTAGGCCTGGGTAGGCTTCCCTGATTAGAGAAAGAGAGGCTTGAACCGAGTGCTTGGCAGCGCCCTGCTCCTGCAATGAGATCAGCACTTGGCAGTGATTCAAATTACTTCACACTGTAGCCTGGCTTCTGCGTATTTTTTGGAGTAGATTCAAAACTCTGAGCACGAACATCTTTCTGAAGGGAGGGGCTGTCTCACAGAGGATTAGGGTATTGTTAGGCCCCAGCCCTTCTGGCTGTGTATTAAAAAAAATTAGATTTTGCCCAAACAAATTTCAAAGTATATGGTTTTAATTATTTCTTGACTTCAGAATAATGTTTTTCATTAATTAAGATGCTTTTTTTTCGACAATGAAAAGCACTTGGGGTGCTTTTTAAATGGAAAATTTTATCTTGCTACATTAATGATACTGGTTTTCTCGTTCTAGGTTGTTGGGTTGTGGTGTTTGGTGCGTGCGTCGGCCCACCCCCCTCCCACTCCCTTTATTATTTTACTTTTTTATTTTCATGTTTTTATGTTAGTTTGTTATTTTTGGAAGATGGAACAGACCAGACCAGACCGGATTGGTCGTGGATGAACGGCGAAAGAAGTGCTTCCTTGGTACCGGATACAGATGAAGATGCAGGGTGGTGACCTACACTGATGTCCCAAAATTGACTGCCTTGAACCCCAATATTATAACATTGGACTCACAACCTGCATTTGGCTGAGCTCGTCATGAGCATGGAAGGGGTTAACTAAATCTACGTTTGGCCGCCTCAGCGGTCAGGTTCAAACCCCATATATATTTTTGACAAAGACAATAGCACAATGTATTTTTTATTTCTGAAGGAACCCATCATGATACGATTTCCCGCAAAAGGATTTTGTTATGTAATTCCTTGGCCTGCATTATTCCCATGTTTTTTCTTTGCAATCACTACGAACAGGCCCCACTTTTAAACAAAAAAAAAATGTTTTCATGGTTTTGATGTTTATGTAGTACTATCTTTGCTTTTTAGGATGCAGTCACCTATTATAGTTTTCCTGTTTTCTGCAAAACAGTTTTGCCACTGAAGGATTGATACAGAAAATTTTTCATTTTTAAATGGTGGTGCACACATGTGTTCCACAGCGTGAAGAACCTGGGTGCTAACTGTTTTGTGCTTTTATATATACACCACATTTATATATATTTCTATGCATAGTGCTACACCAGCTATTTTGTAGGAATGGGGTTGTCTTTATTTTCGTGTTATTACACTTTCACTTTGATTGATTCAAGGGTGGTTACCCTAGACTTTAAGTTGTCCTGGGAGGTGTGTGTTTTAGTATGATTATGTCCTACATCTATTATTAATGTTTGCCCAGACCTTGAGAACCGTTTGTCATGTTTATTTCTCAGATTTCACCAAATTTTTCCTTAAGTTGACCAATGTCAGTAGGCCTCATTTAGGCCCATTGTTATTTTTATCCCACAAACAAGGCCCTACACCAATAGATTTCATGAGTTATCATTAGCTTAAGTTGACCGAAGTAGGTAGGCCTCATTTAGGCCCTTTGTTGTTTTCTCATTAGAAGTTGAAACACATTTAGTTCTTAAGTTGTCCGAAGTAGGTAGGCCCCATTTAGGCCCCTTGCTGTTTTCATTCAACACCTAAGTCCCTACATCACTAGATTTCACCAGTTATCACTAGAAGTTGAGGCACATTTAGTTTGAGGATGCTTTGGTTAGTTTCTGTTGTTATCAGATCCAATCTTAGATATGTTTCAGCATTCAAGTCAAGGGTGCTTTGATTTGTTTTCAGTTGGTTGTTACATTTGTATTCCCTACATTAAGTTTCAGGTGGAATTTCCTTAAGTTGTCATTCATTTTAGAGAGTTTTTTGGTTTTTGATTTGTTGATGGATTGTGTTGATGTTTGTGTATATGGATGTTATTGTTTATAGATGTTCGCAAAATAAAGTCTAAGGGTGGAATGTAATGGCAGGGTTTTTGGCTCTATTTAGCAGTGATATAGACTTTAATCTTGCTCACATCTAGGATAGGTATTCTTAGCTTGTGTTGGCCCTTTTAAGCCCTTTCTTCCAGACCTAGAAGAGGCCATCTATTGCCTATTGGCTTTGGCCTGTTATTTTTGCTTATAGTAGAGGTTGGATCCTGTGGTCCTGACTTTATATTACACATTGGTATGGTTAATGTAGGTATTCTGACAGAGCTAAGGGGTATTTCATCCTTCTCAGGCGTACAGGCCCAGAACTAGAGGGACTCCATCTTGATGGAGCTGAGAGGCTTGCAGAGTAAAGGTAAAGTTTATAGTTAAAGCTGTTGTTCGCTTGGAGAGAACCGGCTCAGGCTGGCCCTTATCAAAGGAATGTATTTTTCTCCACTCCGAAGACACAACTTCAGGCTGGCCAGCTGGGAACGTGTCCTTGGTACGGGGAGGTACAAGAATTTGGTGGGCGGCAGGTTACTGGCCGTAACTTTCCATGAAAGGACAAGCTTCCATATTAGCGAACTACAGGAGAGGAGGAGTGTTCATTCCAGCTTGTGTGCAGTCCAGCTTGGAGGTCAGTTCAGCTTGGAGTCAGAGCAGTGGGGTTCTTGCAGAGGAGAGAACAGGATGTCTGCTGGAGCTGCAGAATAGAGTGCAGTTCTGGAATGGAAAAAGAAGGCAGATGATTGCTGAAGATGAAGAGAGAGAGAGAGCAGTGCAGAGAGCATCAAAGAAGGATGTCATCTGGAGCAATTGAACCAGAGGCGTGGTGATGTGGTGACGGAGGGAGAGACAGAGAGAGCCCTGATCCCACCAGAGTCAGGGAGAAATCTTCCTTCTAATAGGTGAGGTAGTCTGAACTAGTCCCCTTTACAATTACACCTTAATCTTGTTCTTATTCCCTAGGCTATTGAATGTCTAATCTTTTCCCTTTCAGCGGTGTGTTAAAAGTTCCTGTTACCCCGCAGATAAATTGTATGTCTAATCCTTTTCTTTCAGCGGTGTGTTAAAGTTACTGCTAGTTATAGAGACCCCATAGTTTTGTGTATGTGTACTTTATCATTGTTACAATAAAACTTCCCCATTAATTAGTGAACTAGTGTGCATGAGTTTTTTTATGATAAAGCTAGCCTGTCTTCTAACCAGTTGCTGTTGAGCCACTGACGTATCAGAGGGGAGTAGGAGCGCTTAAATCAGGGAATAACTCAATCACATAGGGTGTATACCCTTTGTCCCTATACAGTGAAGGTAACCTCATTTCCTAGACAGGTATTACTGTTTGAACAGATGTTACTCCTGATCAGGTAAGTAATAGGGAATAATTAGGGAGATAGGAGACCTGCAACTAAGGGATAAAGTTTATACTCCATCCCATAATCCTGTAAACAGCGTCTGCTGTTCCAGAGCATAGGTAACCTTTTTTCTTCTAGTCAGATGTTACAGCCAGAACAGATGCTGCCCCTGATCCGGTAAGTCTGAATAAATAGGGAGAACAAGGAGCCCTTGAGCTAGGGAATTGTTGACACTAAGTAATTTGGCCATCCCATAATATTATTGTAGTAGCAAACCCTTAGTGAATAGAGAGAGAGAATTCCCAACATAGAGAGACAGAGAGCTGAAGGTATTCATAGGAAAGTGGTCGTCATTGGTAAGTGGCGTTAATGAGAACACCAGGGAGGATAGTGGTGTGTAATGAGAGCGCTGGGGAGGAGACCAGCGTGGAGGCCTGCCGGATTGCGGGCCGTGTGTAAATGAGAGCGCTGGGGAGGAGATCAGCGTGGAGGTCTGCCGGATTGCGGACCGTGTTTAAATGAGAGCACTGGGGCTGCAGACCCATGTGTGTAGACACGCCGGATTGTGTGTCATATCTGCCCCAGGGTAGATTAGTCTGGGTCTGAGTGGCCGCGAGACTAGCTGATATGAATAGGATATGGTAGAAAACCTATGCATGTTTATTGCTATTTCCCCATCCTTAGGTACGAAATGTACATATATGTATCCATACCCATTGTAAATACGTTCTAAGGAGGGAGGTGATTACGTTCGGGCTGGGTTAGAGGGGCCCCTAGGGGCTGATCCCATCTAAGCGGAAAATCCGGCCATTACACTGATGTATAGCGAGTGTTCTCTCCAGTTTTTGGCCACATATTGCAGTTACATCACCAGTGCAGCTATCCTCCATCTTATAGTTGAAAACTACTACTGTCAAGAGAAGAATGGTATGGCACTTTACTGGTAAACACTCGTTAACATACAGAATGAGATTAGCTCAGTGCTGTCTTGTGTCAGAGAAAAGCTGAAAGCTCAATGACACAAGATATGAAAATGAGAAGTCGAAACTTAATATTTTAGTTTTTTAATTTAGATTAATGAAAGGTAAATTAGGTGTTCGCATCACGTATTAACATGGTGAAGTGCTTATATTAGCCAAAGTGGGTCTACTCCCATTTTCGTTTTTCATTTCAGTGCACCCTGCACGCAGAATAAAATGTGCCTTGTTTCCCTCTTCTCTCCCTGAGCACCCATAGCTAAGATATGACATTCACTAGTGAATTAAATATATGAAATTCAGTTACATCAATTGCCTTTTTTGCTCTGTACCATTTATTAAACTGTATAATTGTGTGTTCCTGATATTCCTGGTGCGATGGTTTTATAACTATATATAATTGAAGGCCATTTCCTACGGCCCAAAGGAGGTGATCTTAACATATTTTTGAATGTGCGTTTGCTTTCTGTGTAATCATAGTACAGGTTATTCTTTAGCTGCACAGCAGAGGTTATTGATATCATGTGATGTGTTTTCTGTTTTACCATTGGACCTAATAGTGTTACTTTCTTAGTCACATTTGAGTGACCGAATGGTGTCCCTGTCCAAGAGTGCATAAACGCTTTTTATTTGGGGGAAGCACCAACATTTTCCCTAGCTATCAAGAGGCAGATCCCCATTATTTTGGTTAGGGTCCTTCCCGATTCCTTGGTTATTGACTAGATTAAGTCTATCATCCCCCTGCCAATGATGCATCGAATGTGCATTACTTGATGTGATTGGTTAACCATTGCATTTTGCCTTCTGTATTGATTCTAAACTTTAAATAAGCCTTTCTGGGTTGTAAATTGAATCGTGTCTCAAGTGAATTTTCGTGTATTAATCTTCCTATGTTTATTCTTATATTTGTCTTCTGGCTAAATTCAAAGACTATGTTTAGGGTTCTTATCTCTTTGAGACTCACAGTTAGCCTGATCCATCAACTGGCCCTTTTGATATAAAAAGTTATGACACCTATACATGGAAAACAGCAGGTTGGCTGCTGGCTGAGAACCTTAATATAGACAATAATTATTATAGCTCTATATGGGATGAGGAGATTGGCACAAAATTCAACTGCTGCACTAGCGTCTTGCTTGCTTTCCACTTTCTAACCAGGAATCTCGCATACAGAACACCATGGAAGGACACAATCGGCCACATTCATCAACGTAAAATCGGTTCGCAAAGGGCCAGATTCTGAGAATCTGGCCCTTTGCAAGAGCAATTTTTGCATTTGGGATTCATCATCCCAAGTGCAAAAATCGCTATTATAGAATTAGCAATTTTGCGAGGAATTGCATTTAAGGAATCTCTATTTGAGATTCCTTAAATGCAATTCATGAAACATTTGAAAATTGCGAATTCGCACTTTGGGACCGCTATTTACCAAGAAAGTCAAACCTCGTGGTAAATAGCGGAAACTTAGAAAAATGCATTTAAGTGCATTTTTCTAAGTTGTATGTTACACACACACATGTCCTTGGGACATGTGTGTGCGTAACACCAGCGTCCAATATCATTTCAGGGGTGCAACAGGGTGTCCTTTGGACACCCCTGCACCCTTGAAATCGCAAACTCAAAAGGCAAATCGCTAATAGCGATTCGCACATTGATATGTCTTCCCATTCATTCCAATTGGCCTTTAGGCCCATAGGAATGAATGGGGAGTTATTCCTTATTTGCGATTAGCAATTAGTTAATCGCAAATAAGGAAGCAGTAGTAATCGCAAAATAAATTGCGATTTGTACATGAATCCCGTTTTGCGAGTCTGTAATAGTGATTCCTTAATAATCGCTATTACTGACTCGCAAAACGGGACTTTGATGAATCTAGGGGAATATCCTTAAACACTTAACTTAAAAAAGACAACATAGTTGTGGATGGAGGCGACATACGATATTAGAAATTTAAATTGCTTTTTAGTTTGGTAGGCAGGAAATGCTTTACAATGTTTGTGTATTTTTGAATGAACGATAAATTAAAAAAATATGTATCAGACTCAACTTTAACACAAGAAGGTCATACTGAATGCAGTTTTTTGGGGGTTTGTAAGCGTTGTGCTTTATTTTTTATGAACTAGCCAAATTAAATGTGTTCTCACAAAAGTACAACGTAATTTGTGATTGTAAATCAAAGACAACACAACCTCACATGCAAATTACAAGCGAAAAAGGATTTGTGTAAAATATATTTTAAAAAAGATATATTTTTTTATATTATATAATGAATTACTTAAAATGTTGCTCTTGCAAACCAATCACGTGCTAGCCTACAAACTACCGCCAGATCCATCATTTTCACATTGCTTCTTTCTGCTGATAGGTGGGTGATGCTCATGAGCGTGCCACAGCGCAGATCTTGTGTGGCATCGGTATAAGAGTAAAGCCTTCGGCAGGAGTAACAATTACATCCGTTACCCCAGGAGGAAGGTGGAAGGTGAACTTCTGCAGTAGGCTTGTGAAGAAGAGGAAGAGCTCCATCCTAGCAAGAGTCTCACCAGCACAGATCCGCCGACCTGAAACAAGCACATTAAGTAAGTCCATCAAGAACACAAAAAAACAGACATGTAGCTACAAATCAACAGACTAGATCTTTGGACACTACATTGTTGTTCTTCAGATGGTGTTTGAACATTAGCATCTTCTTGTTGTTACTACAGGCACCATGCAGGTGATGAATTCGTTCCATTTGTTTATTTTTCTTGTAGTATCCGTCAGTTTCCTGAAAAATTAAATTATCAGAGGCATCTCGAGTCTTAAGATGGATTTTGCTTTCCTTGGTAGCACTAAACTCCTCTGATGATATGTAGACTCTGGTCTGGTCACTTTGTCCCAGCATTCTCTGAAACAGGCTGGGGATTAAAGGGGAGGTGTAAACAAAGTTGTTTCCGGGTGATAATTGCACAGTCTTCAATTTCATAGCCAGAATCAACCCTCATTTGGAATGCCCAACCTGCTTTTTACTAGTTTTAAATCAGAAAATGTGCTGATGGCACACTCCAAACTTATACATAGTTCTCTAGATGCTTTGAGGACGAGACAGCTTTAAATCCTATCGAGGGAAGTTTTCATGCGTTGTTTGTGTAATGAACTCTTTTATTGTTGAATTAGGGGTCACAGCATTTCAAACACAAATACACTACAAGGAGGAAAATGTTGGTTCATAGAGCAGTAATTTGATGGTGAATAACATAGGTGAATAAGAGACCAAAGTTTGTGCTTGTATTTATGGAAATTAGCAGCTAGGATAGATATGTATCTTATCACATTCCTAATAACAAAACACCCATGCAACAATATACTTTTTTACAAAGTTTGAGCACCATTTGAGAAATAATTTCTTCTTTCCAGTACAAAGAGGCAGAGTCTTGGTGGCTTTATAAAATTTAAGGGGGGTACTAGATAGTAGAAAGAACAGAATCTAGACGTGGCACACAGCTGTTTTAAGTGAGACTAGGGGGTTCTGGTTTGCAAACATGCCAGGCAAAGGTTTCAGAGAGGTAGTCAATGCTATGATTACGTTTGGTAAACCCCATTACTCTTAGTCCTACTCGTCCCCGACCCAGTCATCACTCATGAGGTATTCCATAGACAGGAAACAAAACAGGAAACGCTTTTAGGCTACACCCCCCACCCCCTCCTGCCAGGTGCTATATCATGCCTAACCACCAAAAGCACATCCTGACACACCAAGCAACAAAGGCCTGGACAGGGAGGGAGGGTAGGAAGTATGACTGGGTCGAGGACGAGTAGGACTAAGAGAATGGGGATTACCAAACGTAATCATAGCATTACCTCTACATCCCTCGTCCTCGACCCAGTCATCACTCATGAGGCATACCAAAGCAACTCACAAACAGGCCTTTGGCAACCCAAACACAGCAAAACACAGACCAGACACAAAGGGGTGCAACAAGTGAAAAAAGTTTAATACACAAACAGAACTCAGAGCGAAGGGGGAACCCCCGCAGCTTGCAACACCCCACGACCAAAATTGGACCGGTCAGACAGGGCACAATTTAACCTGTAGTGCCTCACAAACGTGGACTCGGAGGCCCAGGTCCCAGCACGACAAATCTCATCAAGAGACACACCATCTTAAGCAGCCCAGGAGGCAGACACGCCCCGAGTGGAACGCGCCTGAACCCCCGCTGGTCAAGGCAAACCAGCACCACGATAGGCAAGAGTGATGACAGCCTTGATCCAATGACCCAAGGTGAGCCTGGAAGCAGCCTTACCCTTACCAGCCAAACCAAAGGTCACAAAGAGAGAGTCAGAAGAACGAAACTCCCCAGAACGAGCCACATACATGGACAGGGCATGCCTCAGGTCCAAAGAAGGAAGCAACAGCACAGAAGTTGAGTAGGAAGACAAATTAGACTGCCTACGAGAGGCCTGCATCACAGAAATGATGTGGCCGGGCAGACTACGGACCCCAAGAGACAACCGTGCAACCCCCAGACCGCCAAGGAGAGGGGAACCAAAAGAGGGGACGGGGACCGCAGAGGAGAGGGGTAGCGGGGCAGAAGCCAAGGAGGGCCCACCGCGAGGCCCAGCAGCAGAGGAAACCAGGACCTCCTCGGCCAGTGTGCAAGAACAGCCACCACCTGAACCCCCTCCCGCTGAACCTTCAGAAAGCAGGCAGGAATCAGAGGAAAGGGAGGAAAGGCATAAAGAAGCCAAGGAGGCCACCGGAGAGACAAGGCATCCACTCCCCAGGCGCCCACCTCCGGAGACCTGGAGCAGAACAGGGGAACCAGGGCATTGGACCGGGAGGCGAACAAGTCCAGATCCGGAGTCCCGAACCTCAGGCAAAGCAAGCGAAAAGTCCGGGGAGCCCGGCACAGGGACAGAGACGAAGGAAACCTCCGGCTCAACAAATCCGCCACCATGTTGTCCACACCTCGAATGTGCTGAGCACACAGGGCCTGAAGATTCTTCTCTGCCCAGTCCGAAATGGAGCAGGCCACCAGATTCAGGGAAGAACTGCGGGTCCCCCCTGGTGATTGATATAGGCCACAGACACGGTGTTGTCCGATCTCACCAGGACATGGCAACCCCTCAGATGAAGATGGAAAAAGCGGAGTGCCCTCTCCACTGCAGACAACTCCCTCCAGTTGGACGACCTGCGAGACTCCACCGGGAGCCAACGAGCCTGCACAGCCCAATGGTCCAGAGTCGCCCCCCAGCCGGAAGCGCTGGCATCTGTGGTCACAACCAGAGGAGGAGGCAGACAGAACAACATTCCCACGGAAAGGTGGAAGGGATCCAGCCACCACTGAAGAGCAGACACAATGTCCAGAGACACGGGCACAGGGACCGCATAATCCAGGACAGGAAAGGGGACTCACCGCTGCACATGCCACAGCAGAGGGCGCAGATGAACCCTGGCCCAGGGCATGGTGAAGACAGAAGCAGCCATGTGGCCCTGAACCTCCAGCCACTGAAGGAGGGGAGCTCAGGCTTGCGACAACAACTTCCTCAGCAAAGACTGAAGGCGACGAATCCGGGCCTCCGGCAGGAACACCTTGCCCAACACAGAATCGAACACAGCTCCGATGAAGGTCCTCCGAGTGGCAGGCTCCAGGTGGCACTTCGGCAAGTTGATCAAGAACCTGTGTTCCCTGAGCGTAGTCATGGTCAAGTGAAGGTGGTTAGACATGACCTCCAGGGACGGAGCCTGAACCATCCAGTCGTCGAGATACGGGAACACCGACACCCCCAGGAGATGGAGATGGGCCACCAAGGGAGCCACCACCTTGGTGAACACCCTGGGGGCGGACCGAAGACCAAAGGGAAGGACGCAGAACTGCCAATGCTGACCCTCCAGGCAGAAGCGCAGGATACGCTGATCCCTCACAGCCACCGGGACGTGCAGGTACGCATCCTGCAGGTCCAGAGTGGAGAACACCCAACTGGACTGTATCAGTGGGATAATCCTCTGGAGAGTCTCCATCTTGAACGGGATCTTCCTCACGAACAAGTTCAGACCCCGAAGGTTGATGACCACACGGAAGCCCCCCGTGATCTTCAGCACCACAAAGATGATGGAGTAGACGCCCAACCCCCTCTCCGCCAGCGGAACAGGGACAACCGCAAGTTTGCTGACCAAAGAACGAACCCCGTCCGACAAGGCCAGACGGCGGGAGGCATCCCGAGGAGAAGGGGACACCAGCACCCCGGAGGGGGGAGGGGGGTACAGGAACTCGATCCGGTAGCCCCTTGACAAGACATCCAGCACCCATCTGTCGGAGGTCGTCAGGCGCCAAGCAGGAAGGAACTGGCGAAGCCTCCCACCAACCAGAGGCGGACCACCAGCGAGAACGTCCCCCAGGCTGGCATAGTCAGGAACGCTGTGGACCAGACCCGGCACCCCTCTGGGACTTCTTCTGGAACTTCCGGGGAAAAGACCAGCCAGTGCCATGCTGACTCCAAAACGAAGACTGCTGAAACCTGGAAGGCTGGCGGAAAGACCTGGCACCAGAGAAGGAGGAACTCCTACGGGGCGGAAGATCACGAAAGGACAAAGAATGCTTGCGCTCCTTGAAGACCTTGTGCAGTTTCTCCTCCAGCGAGTCACCAAACAGACGAGCACCAGTGAATGGCAGCCTGAAAGCCATGGAACGCTGGGCCGCGTCCGTCTTCCAATCTCTTAGCAATAGGTTATGACGGGCAGCCACAGAGGAACCACAGGACATAGCAGAAGCCCTCACCGAATCAAAGGCGATGTCCGACAGGAATTCCGCCTGGTGCTCCATAGACTCCAAAAAAGGGGGTGGTGATGAACAGAGTGTCTGAATTAAGCAGACCACTCTTACCCAGTCCAAAGATCAGAGCTTGATCCATCACCGTTATTTAGCTCACTGCACCATCCCAGCTCAGAACCTGGCTATATGCAAATTAGTCTGTCCCTGGCACAGTGCATCATGGGAACAGGGCAGACCAAACTACCAAGCCAATTCTTCACCGGAAAGGAGACAAGCTTCCGGG
Organism: Lissotriton vulgaris; assembly: GCF_964263255.1. Lineage (NCBI taxonomy): Eukaryota > Metazoa > Chordata > Amphibia > Caudata > Salamandridae > Lissotriton > Lissotriton vulgaris. The sequence continues at coordinate 181,942,511 of NC_141694.1, forward strand.
GACCGGTTTCTGGCATTTCAGCCGTCGTTGGCCCGGCTTGCTTGAATCCTGATGGTGCAGTGAGCAAGGGACTCATGTCTGAGTATACCCTGCCACACCTATAGTGGCCAAAAACGATTAAAAAAAGGGGGTGGTGATGAACAGAGTGTCTGAATTAAGCAGACCACTCTTACCCAGTCCAAAGATCAGGGCTTGATCCATCACCGTTATTTAGCTCACTGCACCATCCCAGCTCAGAACCTGGCTATATGCAAATTAGTCTGTCCCTGGCCCAGTGCATCATGGGAACAGGGCAGACCAAACTACCAAGCCAATTCATCACCGGAAAGGAGACAAGCTTCCGGGGACCGGTTTCTGGCATTTCAGCCGTCGTCCGCCCGGCTTGCTTGAATCCTGATGGTGCAGTGAGCAAGGGACTCATGTCTGAGTATACCCTGCCACACCTATAGTGGCCAAAAACGATTCAAAAAAGGGGGTGGTGATGAACAGAGTGTCTGAATTAAGCAGGCCACTCTTACCCAGTCCAAAGATCAGGGCTTGATCCATCACCGTTATTTAGCTCACTGCACCATCCCAGCTCAGAACCTGGCTATATGCAAATTAGTCTGTCCCTGGCCCAGTGCATCATGGGAACAGGGCAGACCAAACTACCAAGCCAATTCTTCACCGGAAAGGAGACAAGCTTCCGGGGACCGGTTTCTGGCATTTCAGCCGTCGTCGGCTCGGCTTGCTTGAATCCTGATGGTGCAGTGAGCAAGGGACTCATGTCTGAGTATAACCTGCCACACCTATAGTGGCCAAAAACGATTCAAAAAAGGGGGTGGTGATGAACAGAGTGTCTGAATTAAGCAGGCCACTCTTACCCAGTCCAAAGATCAGGGCTTGATCCATCACCGTTATTTAGCTCACTGCACCATCCCAGCTCAGAACCTGGCTATATGCAAATTAGTCTTTCCCTGGCCCAGTGCATCATGGGAACAGGGCAGACCAAACTACCAAGCCAATTCTTCACCGGAAAGGAGACAAGCTTCCGGGGACCGGTTTCTGGCATTTCAGCCGTCGTCGGCTCGGCTTGCTTGAATCCTGATGGTGCAGTGAGCAAGGGACTCATGTCTGAGTATACCCTGCCACACCTATAGTGGCCAAAAACGATTCAAAAAAGGGGGTGGTGATGAACAGAGTGTCTGAATTAAGCAGACCACTCTTACCCAGTCCATAGACTCCAGCAACTCTGGACAACTGGCACCCTCCTGCATATATGAAAACAGGGACTTGAAATCGGTCAGCAGAGACTGGGCAACATACGCCCCATAAATGCCAGAACGAATAGCCAGGTGCGAGGCGGCATAAGACTTCTTCAGGGCAGAATCCACCTTCTTGTCCACGCCGTTCTTCAGAATGTTATCATCTGCCATAGAAGGATGACCCACAAGACTGGCCACTACAGAGTCCACAGGAACGGAATCAGGTAAATTATCCGCCATATCCTGCAAGGGATAAAGCTTGGACATAAACCTGGGCATGGAAATATGATCAGGGTCCTTCCACTCTTTCAGCAGGACATCAGAGACAAAGGGATGGACCGGCAAGGAAGAGGGAACAGGCTTCCGAAACTGCGGCAAAAGTGAATCCTGAGAAGCACTGGGCGCAGAATCATCAGGAAACCCCATGTTAACCCTCACATGGGAAAGGACGTCAGGCAAGAGATCCCTGGAAATGTATTTGCCCTGAAGCTCAACAGCAGCCGAAGAAGACACATCAGACTCAGAAGATGACGAAATATCAGAATAAAGTGCAGCAGAACCAGAAAGAACAGCAGCACCCTTCTTGGACGCCTTGATATCAGAAGAGTCTCCAGGATAAGGCGCTTAATCCTATCATCATCAACCCCCTTGGCACGCTTCAAAGGAGGATGAGAGGAGGCCCCACCGGAATCCGAGGAAGAGGGAGGCACAGGAGAGCAATGCTTCCTCTTGCGATGGTGCTTGCCCATGTTCAATAACCAAAGCACAAAGCAGGAATGAAGGAAAAAACACCACAAAAGCACCCCCCCCCAGAGGACACAAATATATACATATTGAGGGCACACCCCAATTAATCCCCCACAGGGAGGCAAGTCCCGACCCCTCCAGCCAACCAGCAGGCCAAGCCGGAGAAGAGGGAGGGACAGGCAAAAACAAAAAGAGAGCAGAACAGCCCTCGCGGCATAACAATGCACAACTCACCGAGGATCTCTGCAAGTGGAAGGCTAATGCCAGAAGTGGGGAGCAGGGGCGCCAGAACCGCCCTGAGTCTGGTGGCGGGGCCCATACCAAAAAGAGTCCCCAACGACCGGAGCGCCCGGAGCCCACCCGGGCGTCTGTCCATACCGAGGTCAGGCAGGAAAAAATCCACAGTGCATGCGCGAAACAACGCATCGCGAGAGGAGGCTGGGCCGCCACACAACGAGGAAGCCTGGCCACAGCAAACCGGGAGGACAGAGCCGGCTGTCGGCACACCGTGAGCAACAACGCCGACCAAAACGCCCCCACCCCTCCTCCAGCCCCCACAGCACAGAGGGGCCCGGGCAGGGGCTGGAGGGGGGGGAGAAATACGGAGAGGAACGCGCAGAAACCAGCGCTCCTCAATCCAAGCACCACCCCAATGAAAAAACATCCTCGGGCCCCCACAACCACAGAGAGGAACACCCCGGGGAGGAGCGCGCACAAGGCAGACCAGCGCTCCCCACCCCTACCTGTCGGAGGTGAGCACGAGGAGCCAGAAGACATCAAGAGCAGGATACCAGGAACAAAGTAGAAGGAGGAAGACCAGAGAAGCCCAGCAGCTCAGGTCAACCAAGCATTGGAGGAGCTCGGGAAGCCCAGCAGCCCCACTCCAAAGAATCCCACGACGGTCCATGGGAGCCTCCCAGAGCCCAGCAGAGGAGGAACCACAGGACAAAGATGGAGGTAAGTGCCCGGCACCCACCCCAGCGTCTCCCATCAAGTAATCCGACAGGAAACAAAACAGGGTGTGCTTTTGGTGGTTAGGCATGATATAGCACCTGGCAGGAGGGGGGTGGAGCCTAAAAGCGTTTCCTGTTTTGTTTCCTGTCTATGGAATACCTCATGAGTGATGACTGGGTCGAGGGCGAGGGACGTAGAGGTAATGGATGTGTCTTGGATGGCTTCAAATAGTATCAACAGAAGCTAAAAATGTACTGGTTATGGTGGATTGCCAGCCAGATATTCAGCGATAAGATGAGGTAGGAATGTGATATCAAATTACAATTGAATTCATCAGTGTTTTTGTTGTGTGCAAAGGGATGAATTGGATTGTGTATGAATTTAGTCCTTGATAAATCACTGAAGTGGCAGTACTAGCGATGTAAGGTTTCATTTTATTAGAGGGAATAAACAGAACATCATTTTTTTTTATCAGAGGAGGTGAAAGCCATGGTGTTGGTAGGGAAGTAGATTAGGTAGTTATGGAGGTGGGTTTAGGACCTCTGTCTAAGTTGAGTTCTGTATGACGAAACCTAGACCCACCTAGGAATGAAGGGCAGTAAGACAATTATATATTTGAGCCTGGTGGAAGGGTGAGACCGTTGTAAATGAGAACACATTTTGTGTGGTTCATCAATACATAGATGAGATGAGAAACCTAATGAGCAGATGATGTCATCAGGTGAGGGCCTATAGAGAGAAAGAAAAGGAGAGGACTTATAATAGAGCCTTGGGAAACACCAACTGGTAGTGCTCTGGATGAGGGTCCCAAGAGACAGAAAAGGAGTGATCAGAGTTAAGAGGAATCAATTGAGTCATAGACTGTGACTCAGAGGTAGTTTATGGAGGATAGTAAAGAGGAGTTATCAACAGTGTCACACATAGCAGCTAAAACAAGGAGTATAAGACTATTTAGTTTGGTTAAAAGGTGACTATAGTGAGCCAATGTGGCAAAGTTTGCTACATGTGAGAGGGCAGTTTCTGTGGCATTGGCAGAATGGTTCCTCAGATTGCAAATATTTGTACAGGTGGATAGGGCACAGTTAAATGGTGAGCTGATTAAAAAACATTTTAATGAAGATTTAGGGTTGCTATACTGAGCTTTATAAAGGGAGCATTTCCTACTTTAAAAAGAGCTTACAAGGCTAAACGCTCAGAAGAAAACAGTGTGCTTATCATGTAGTCAGGCCATATGTTGCAGAATGTTACACCTGGAGGGGTTTTCCACAAATGACAAGGAACGTCGGATGGGAAGGATGACAAGTCAGAGCCATGGGTTAGAGGAATGATGCAATGAAAGACATTATCAACTGTCATGTCCAACAATGATGTGTCCAAATATGTGTGGCTCAGCTTTTGAATCCAAGCTGAAGTTGAATATTTTTCTGTGATTTCAAATCTTCATTGTCTGGTTTATAAATGAGACATTAATGAGTCATGAATGTGTCAAAATGCATTCATTCTCTTATTTTTCATCCTATTTTTTGCCCATTTACCGTATTTTACGGCGTATAAGACGACTTTTTAACCCCTTAAAATGTTCTCCAAAGTCGGGGGTCGTCTTATACGCCGGGTACCAAATTTTTAGGAGTGGAAGCAACGTTTCTGTATGTTCGAACTGCGTGCTCAGTCTAGAGACACAGCGGGCGGCCACATGCGCTGATCTGGCGTCTCTCTCTGCGCTAATCTCTCTCTCCCTGCTACTGATCCCCCTTATACCATATTATGTGAGTCATACTACAATCCCCTCTAGCTGTACGGTACTGTACTTTATTTACCGTATGCGATTTTATATAGCGCAGACTTTACCCGAAGGTGTCAGAGCGCTTCACAATAGGACTAGTAATGATACATGAAGAGATAATTACAACAGAACAAATTACAAAAGCAAACGTTACGTTAAGTTACGGCACATGAATCAAAAATGACAATAGTGCGCAGTCTCTTACAGTCCTGTAGTGCAGTAGTGCCGATGGAAGCAGGATCTCACGGGGCATTTCGGTATTTTTGAACTGCGTAGGTATGCAGTCTAGAGCTACAGCGGGCACATGCGCTGATCTGGCGTCTCTCTCTCCTTCCGATGTGGCCATAAATCTCACGTTCATCGGAAGGAGAGGAGCGTCAGTACCGTACGTCATCTCCTCAGTTCATGGGCATTGAAAGGGGACTGTAGAAAGTTCCCGCCGGCAATACAGGACTGCGCTGGAAGTGGGGGTAGTCTTATACGGCGAGTATAGCATGAAACCCACATTTTATGAAGAAAAGTAGGGGGTCGTCTTATACGCCGGGTCGTCCTATACGCCGGAAAATACGGTACTAGTAATTTCACCCTTGAATTTTACTCCAGTAGCCTGATTCCCCCTTGATCTTTTTCTGGATGTTCTTCTCTTTGTTCTTCTCTGACATCAGGTAGAGGATGGTGCTTTGCTGATCGACATCTTCATTAAAAGTTATCTTCATTCAAGCATAACAAGATTGCCAAGGAGGTTCTTTGCCCTTTGTGGCTTTTTTTCTCCTAAAGGGGATCATCTTAAGAGGCACTTGATACCTTTCGTATATACTAATAAGTGCAGGGTTGCAATGCAGCTTCTGGGAGAAGTCACCCTTACTTCAAGCAATCAGGACAGGAACTTAACAGACCTTCCCAGCATCCATCCTCGACAAGAAAGAGAGGTCAGTATTACGTTATCTCCACAAGAGGCAGGACTACAGCAGATTTGAACTTGAGGGGTAAGAAGCTAATTTGAAGGCATGGCTGAATAAATAAGTTCTGCAGAGTAAAGTCTTGGAAGTAACAACAAGGAGTTTGATAGTTTGATAGATGAAACATAGGGATATTGTGATGGATTATGGGCCTTTTGGCCCATAGGAAGGAATGTGAAATACCGATTCGGTAAAAACCGATTCAGTAAATACCGATTCAGTATTTTCCGAAAGTCAGATTCCGATTTTTACTGATTCGGTAAAAAATACCGAATTTTTATCTACATATCATTTACCGATTCATGAATACCGAATCGGTCAAATTCGGTATTTAAGAATCGGTAAATTGGATTTACCTACATCTGGCCCTAAGAGTTTAGAATGTGGGGGTGAGCTCTGTAGATTAGTATTTGAAACAATGCAAGCACAATCACAGGAATAATGACTGAAAGAGTACAGAGGTTGAACAATGAGTATTCCAACAATGGTTTCACTGTTAGTAGAGATTTGTGAGGAATTTGTGGTGCAGAGAAAAAGTTATACATTTTGCTTGCCAGTCATTGTGGTTGAGATTAAAGTATGCCATTGAGGTTATGGAAGTAGGCAGGTATGGCATTCTCTAAGATACTTCATTGTTTGTATGCTGCTGAATGGTTGTATTCTTACACCATTTAAAAAAAAATCACATGCATCTTGGTTAGAAGAAAGCAAATGTTAGGTGAGATCCATGGTAGTGGGTATCAGGCAGCTTGAGATAATGAATGAGTAGGACAGTGAAAATCAGAGGATTGTTAGAATTGGTTAAATGATTCAGACCATTGTGGAATTGTTTCAGAAAATCTAAAAAGGAATAAGCAGAATATTTTCTTTTAGAAGTTGTGCTGCTACTATTGAGGCATAGAACAGGAAGGCTATTGACTGGTGTGTATGGTAGCATTATTTGAGTGAAATGAATCTATGTTAGGTAGGCAGTGGGCCAGTGTATTGGATATAATTATTGGACTCAGGAGTTTCCCTCCCGGTTTTACATGAGTGTAGAGTTTGATATGATGATTAAGAGATCTTAGAGGAACTGGAGAACATGGAGTTTTAGGGATGATTATTTATATTCAAGCTAAAATTCAATAGAATGATGAATACATTAGTGCGTGTCAGTGATTCAAAGATACTATCTAGGCCATCAAAGAAAGAGCTACTTTGACCAAGATTGCAGTAAACGTCATGATTTTGGATTTAAATGGGGCTATGACTGAGGTGGAATACATTTCAAAAGAAGAAGGAGTCATTGGTTTGGAGTGGGGACTTTTTGAGATTAATATTACTCCTCCACAATTGTGATTGGTGTTGGTGTGCGAATGAAGATGATTTGATTTGTGTAAAAAGCGGTTCCCTGGCAGAATCTTTGGGATCAATTCAGATTTCACAAATAGCTGAAAAATACAGTGGGGGCATTAAAAATTCAATTGCTCACAGTATGAAGAATTGCATCATACAGACTGATATGAAATTCCCTAAACAGAAGGAGAAAGAGAATTTACTATGATTAAGGTTTTATAGTCATATATTTGTTAAACATTTAATCTAAGAGGAAATATGAAGTTGTTAGAAGGGATGTGTGTAGTCAGCAAATTTGTGTTTGTGGTACAATATGCCTTAAAGTGTAATGTGACTGAAAAGACATGAGGATTTAGAAAGGGCGAGATAGGGACGAGGACCAATAAGGTACAGGGTAAAAATATGACAAATGCTATATAAATATGTGTTGCCACTTAATGACTTGACTAATTGGTGATGTTATTACTTACTACTTTAAAGAAGGTCACTACTTATGTACACAGAAGAGGAAAGAGCTGCTTAACAGGGAGTGTTCATTGATTGAAACTGGTGGCTCACCAGGTATTATGATCAGCGGTGGCCTGCTCTAGTAAGCGCAGTGGGGTTGGAGGGGCAGGGCGCGGCAAGGGGGAAGCCTAAAGATGACAGAATAGGTCATGTTTATATATTCAATCTTACCTATTGCGTCGTCTGTCGACTTCCCCCCCACTCCTCCTGATCCGCCGCGTTTATCTGTGCCGGCTGCCGCTGATTATGATCACAGTAAATTCAGTTGCTGGAGCTCAATAAGAGTTTCAAATGAGAGTTTGAGTCTAGGGGGCACTAGGCACTTAATCAATGAAAGGTATTCAGTAATTAAAGCTGTGTGTCTCAAAGTGCTATAGAAAGCTAAAAAAGTAAAGGAGCAAAGTCTACTGTTGAAAATGCCACGGCTGTATTCCTGAAGAAAACTTTTCAATATATATTGGTACACAACCCCCTAGGAAATTCACTCTGGGTGAATATTTTGTTAACGTAAAATTCTATCCTAATTGGGGAAAAGCATGTGTTACACAAATGCACATTTTTTCATTTAGTTGGACCATAAGGAAAACATTTTTCCCCATGAAGCAATCCCTTCTCCTATAACCATCCCTAAACCATGGATGAACTACTTTGCTGGAGCACCTCTCCAACCTCGCCTGGAGCACCTCTCCAACCATTTCCAGGGTGGGGAAGGGCCGGAGAGTTGGTTGTGAACGTCCTCAAAATCACATCAATATTCTCTCAAGTAAAAAGTATATTTATGCCTGTTGTGTATCTTTTTGTGGAAAACTGAGATGCTAAAATGGTGCCCTATTCAGCTGTGAAATATGTTTATGGCAACAATGGCTTGGAGAATCAGGATCAAAGTATTTAATGCTTTATAAAATTGTATATTATTATGCTATAAGAATACAAATTCAGGAAGTAATTTCCAGGCTCCAGTGATTTGAAAGTGGAAAGTTCTTTCTCCCATTTGAAACATTTGGTTGAGGGTACTGTATGAGGATTCCCATAAACAAATGTTGGGGTATGCCGCAGTATAGATTTGTGAACTTTGTCCTGCACAATGATGGGCCAACAAGCATAAAAAACATGCTAGAGCTAAGAAAGTCTGACACTCAACTGTGCTGGATAGTTCATTTAACATTCTGGCGGCAATGAACTGGTACAAATAACCTCATAGATGCTAGTAAACATCCCTCCCCAGTGCTGCGCTGTCCATTGGAACCAGTGCTGAATGGACGTCCAATGGTCGTGCGCAGCGCTGGGGAGGTAGTGCTGCCGTCGGCCAACGCACCGACGCAGCTCTTAAGGGGATAATCAGTGACAGTGACAGGGGTAGAGATGTATTCACTTTTAGTTTTGACCCTAACATTAAACAGGAAAAATGTATGTGCTGTAGTTGCTGGAAGATAGAATCCTAAGTTTGATTTGGAGGAGAAATCAAACACTTTTTGTGAGGCAATGTCATCCAAAGATTTTAGGGAGCGAAAATTCAAGGGTTTAAGACTTTTGGATCATCCTGAGGGCATAAAGGCATAGCTCTAGAATAGATTAGATAAAATGGGGCAAAGTGGTATCATTACCTAGTGAGTATCCCATGTGTCTGCCAATCAGCTAGTATGTATGTGGAAAAATCTACTAAAGAAAAAGGAATGGCTCTGTGGTTTGACCAGGGCTATCAAATCTAGGAAGACATTAATTGAGAGGGTATTGTGCCACAATGGGTCATCTATTATCTATAATAATTAAAGGTACATTTCCCTTTTTCATAAACAGAATCTGTGGTGCATTTCTCACTGAAGAAAAAGATGGAAAAAGACATCACAACAGGCAGGTGAAGATGGCCAGGGACGGAGTAAAAAAACCTTCTCTATTCCATGTTCACATACAATAGGGTACTCTTCGCTGAAGATGAGAATGTGAATTCAAGGAATTAAGCAGGTGAAGAAGAGAAGACATTTGGCTAGGAAAACAGCATTCATATGCTGCTGCAAGGAGGGAAATCTTTCTTAAAAATGTGAGTGCCCTCTGATTGTCCAGCTACAAGAAACTAGTGATTTAGGATTATAGAGGGGTCACATGATTTATTACAAGTATTCCCTGGAGTGTTTTATGTATACAGGTCATATCTTGTATAATCCCTCCAGCTTCACATACATAATTTACTTCACTTTCTAAAGTGGAAATGTTGTGGGATACAAATTACATGTCATTTATGAATGGATATAAGACTAATGTATTTTAATGAGAACTCAAGGACCTCAACACGAAAAGAAAGAGTCCCAGATGAGAATATGGCCCTCTGCATGTAGTTTCCAAAAAGACCAAAGGAGTCACAGTTCACTGCTTGTATACTACAATCTGCTCTTCTGCAACTAGGTTACCGAAAAAGAGTAAACCCAAATGGTGTCACTAGGACCTGAGTAGATAGCGATACAGTGAGCAAGGGGTCCCAGTACGCATATATTTACACAAGAAACAATAGTAGGAGAAATTATGGAAACATAAACAATAAATAAAGGTGCACTGTTATTTAATCACAATGAACCAACAGAAACATAATTTTTACAAATGGTGTCACTTATTCTAATTGTTTTTATTTGGAAGAAGGGGACCCCTATATATCTAATAGACTCGCTATACATAGGGAAGAGAACATTATAGGTAAAGTGCAGAGACCCTCCTTTTAATAAGCCTTCCCCAATAGTTATGGAGAAATATTTTCAAGTTATTGAACATTTGAAAAAATTTCTACAGAAATAAGTCGATTTGTCAAAAATTATGAGAGTAGCATAAAATGCAGATCAGTTAGTACATGTATAATATGAGAGTTTAATGCAGATGGGATAGTCTCTGCATTTCATCTGGGATTGTATCTGGAAAGTAGTGTTTATATTCAGAAAAGTGTGAAATGTTCGGAATGAAAATTGTTAGGCGAAATCCTTGCCTATCCAAAGTATTGTGTTGACTGTTTCAATGCTAAAATAATGAAGAAGTTGATGGTGGCTTCAATAAAGTTCTTGCAGAAGGCTAGTCAAGATGGTTTTCATGCACTTGGTTTTGGTGCTGGTGTTGGTATGCACAGTGCTAATGAACGACGCAGGAGAATCGTAAGACAAGGTCAATAGTCCCAAACCAATCTGCTTCTTTGGAAAACTTGCAGAATCCAAGCCAAATCAACAGGAATATGACTTCAGCCTCAGTCATGCACCAAAATGTGCAAAACAGTATGCAGGGATTTCAGCCAAATTTCACATTTCAGCAAAAACATTCAGTAATTAATGAAATAATCAATTTTTCACAGGACTGCGTCAAGCACAATGACGGCGCCTGGGAAAGGAAGATGATTGTATACACAGTGCAGTCCTAGAGGTAGACCAGGATTGTCTTTTTGTGAAGTAAGAAGTGAATGGCCATCCAGTATAGTTTTTAATCGATACATGAAAATAAATCCTCTCTGGAAAATAAATCTAAGTAGTAGGGATTTCAAATAAACAGGTGACTTATAACTTATCAGCTAATGTTCCAGTGAAAATTGGTTCAACTATAAATAATCATGAAACAAATACAGTTGATTTGTTGGGCCATGATATCTTGTGTAAACTAAACAGTGTGATCTATTGCACACCACATAGTGTTGACATTCAAACACAAGATGAAGACTTACATTCCAAACTAAATCACGAGAAATGAAAGATTAAAATGTTTTTATTGGTCACTTTGGAAAACCTGACTCCAGATTTAAGATATACTGAGGCACATGCATCAAAGTTACAATTTGCGATTACCATATAGCTATTTTTAAGGAACCGGTATTTGGTAATAGCAAATGCTTATGCATGTAGGAATCACAAAAGAAAATATGATTCCTTAACATTAGCTAATAGTGATTTGGAAATTGCGAATCACTATTAGCTAATGTGACTCCATTCATTCCTATGAGCCTGCAGGCCCATAGGAATGAATGGCATTGCATTCGCTAATTCCGATTACCAAATTGGTAATCACAAATAATGAATGCAAATCCAAGGGTGCCGGGGGCCTAGGGTCCCCCCTGAAGCACCACAAAAAAGGTAAGTGGGCACATGTAAAGTACACACATGACCTAAGGGCATGTGGGTGCTACATAGCACTTAGAAAAATGCATTTTTGGGCATGTTTCAAAGTATGCACATATTACCATCAACTTGAAGTTGATGGTACTTTGCATTTCCTAAATGCATAGTTTGCATTTAGGAAAAGCTACATACATCGGCATTAGGGAATCACAAATTGAAAGGCATTCACAATTTAGGTAATCACAAATAATTGCTGTTAGGTCTGGGGGTCTCTAGTTGCCAGAGGTAGGTACCAATGTCCAAATAGGGACCCTTGCTTCTAGTCAGGATAAGGGGGATACACTCTTTAGATAACCCCTGCTCACCCCCTTGGTAGCTGGGCACGAGCAGACAGGCTTATCAAAGGCAATGTGTAAAGTATTTGTACCAACACTCACAGTAACACAGTGAAAACACCACAAATGGACTCCACACCAGTTTAGAAAAATAAAGTATTTATTCTAAACTACACAGGACCACGAAAAAAATCCAACATACACTGTTCAAAAATAAGTCTTTAAAAAGAGTTCAAGGGTTTGCATCAAAATAATCCACAGTTGCGTCACTTTTAGCCCAAAGTACCTGTAGATGCGACAAAAGTTTTAAGCGGCAACTGCAACTTGCGACAAATCTGTTCTGTATGGGGAGCGATGCGATACTTTGCATGGATTCCGGGTGCAGCTTCTCCGGTAGAATGCATCTCGCACAGGCACAAAGCGACGATCTTAGGGGCTGCGATGTTCTTCGGTCCAGCTGCGATGCGCGGCACAGCATTGATCCTCTTCTGCACTGCAATGGAAATCTTCTCACACTGTCGACGATGCGCTTCTAAAGCGAGCAATGCGTGCAAATTGTAGATCCTCTTCTTTTCTTCTTGTCAAGCTCCCCAAACAGCAGGAAACAACCTCCAGAGGCCCCACAAATGGATCAAGCACTCTAAGCAGGTCAGAACTCACGCATGCGAGTTCAGGGGGGAAGCTGGGGGTGAAGTCCTTTTGTTCCTCGGAATTCTTAACAGGAGGCCAGCTCTCCTCAGGCCCTTGGAGATCTCTTCAAGCAAGGGGACACAGCAACAGCAAAGTTCTTCCCCTCTCCTTGACAGCAAAGCAACTGCAGTCCAGCCTTACAGCAGGTCAGTCCTTCTTCTTCAGTCTTCCAGATTTCTCCTTGTCAGAGGTTCCTTCTTGATTCCAGGATGATCTAAAGTTCAGGGGTTTGGGTATCCCTTCTTATACCCATATTTTCTTTGTGCTCTGTAGGCAGAGAGGCCTTTGCCTGGTCCAAACCAGTTCTGGTCAGTCATGGAGAACTCTGTTTACATGACTCCTTCTTTCCTTTGAGAGAGAGGGCAGGGTCGTCAGCCACCCAACAGGAGGTGGAGCCAGCATTGAGGAAGGCAGGCACAGCCCTATTCAGACCCAAATGCTATCCACTCCCACCACCTTTTCCAGGACAAAATAAATAAAATAGTGGAGAGTATGGAGGACTTTCCTTCGCTCATACCACTACATCAGAGCACAGGGACAAGTAGGAAGGGTGAAGATGGAATGGCCAAGTATCCACCCTCCAGGGCCTCCCTGGACAATTTTGCAATTCCTTCTGAGAAAGAGTTTGCTCAAGTAGCCCTTAGCATCTCCTCAGGATCACCGCTGGATCCTCTGCCCCACAAAATTGTGAAGGAATTCGGGTCAGAATTCTTACCTATTCTTCGACAGCTATGTGGTCAATCACTCAGTACAGGCACTGTACGGGTTAGATGGAAGCAGGCTGTATCACACCTCTTCTGAAGAAACAAACTCTTGACCCTAGCTGCTACAAGAACTATCGACTAATTTCGCTCCTGCCCTATCCAATTAAGATCACGGAACGCCTGGTTAGCAAGTCCCTGTCCCTCTTTCTGGAGACGAATAACATTCTAGAGGAGGAACAGTTTGGGTTTAGACCAGCCTATGGGACTGAGTCAGCACTGGTGATGGTACTGGATAACCTACGAATGAGGGCGGACAGGGGCGAGTCAGCAGTTCTAATCCTGCTGGACCTGTCCGCCGCGTTCGATACGGTGAACCACGACATTCTGCTGTCAAGGCTGGAGACCTTTTGCAGTGAAAGGAATGGCGCTTAACTGGCTACGTTCATATTTGTCTGACAGGTGGCAGTCAGTGGCACTCCCTCCATACCAATCTGAATTTGCCAAAGTTCCACACGGGGTTCCGCAGGGATCATCCATCAGTCCCATCCTGTTTAATGCTTACATGCAACCTCTGTTGGGTATCATCAAGGCTTATGACATCAGCGTGATTAACTACGCTGATGACACACAGCTTATGATCTCCCTTAATGGTGCTCTGGAGGATTCATTAAATAGCTTCCATGCCTGCATGCGTGAAATGGCGACATGGCTGAAGGGAAACTCGCTCCAGTTCAACAGCGGAAAAACTGAGATCCTACAATGCAAAGTGGGGAGGATTACCAGAACCCTGCCTGCAGACTTTTGGCCCTTAGCCTCGGATGAACCACTGACACCAGTGAATATGGTGCGGAATCTGGGGGTCAGCTTTACTGAAAATTTAAATCTGGAGACCCACCTCAACAAACTGGTGGGCAGTTGCTTCACTTTAATGCGAGGTCTCCGGAAGCTGCTACCTTTGCTACCGGTACAGGCAAGAACAACTGTAGTCAGGAGTACCATTCTCAGCCGCCTGGACAACTGCAACACCTTGTTACTGGAATCACCTGGATATCTGATTACCAGACTACAGAGTATCCAGGCGGCAGCAGCTAAGTTGGCACTCTCACTAACCCGCCGATCCTCAACAACTCAAGCGCTGTCTGACTTGCACTGGCTCCCAGTGCCTCAGAGGATCCTTTTCAAGTCCCTATACACCGTTTTCAAAGCAGTGCATGGTCCGGGCTCTAAGCCACTCCAGGACAAGTTCCAGTGGTACGAGCCCACACGGGCCCTCCGCTCCTCTTCCACAAACCTTGTCAGAATACCTAGGATTAGAAAAGCGACCCAGGGTGGCAGTGCTTTTAGTGTAGCAGCGGCCCACCTCTGGAATAGCCTTCCAATTGAAATCAGGAAAATCAGCAAATTACTGCTGTTCCATAAAAAAATCAAGACCTGGCTCTATCCAAGTGTATAACCCCCCCAGGGGTAATATTAACAGACCCTTGTCGAGACACCCTCCTCATGCTCTCAAGATTGACTGTTTTCATTGCACCTTTCTTCAGTGCCAGGATGCCCGCAGGGTTACAGAGCGCTCTATAAATGATATAAATAAATAAGATACAGATGGAGCTATTCAGCCCAGTGCTCACTCATCCAGCCTCCTGGAGCCATGCCAGCCCTGTCACTCACAAACCAGACAGTCAATTCACAAACAGGCAAAGGCACACAGAAAGGTTAGACAAGGAAACAGCTACTTTCTAAAACTGATGTTTCCAAACACAATATTCAAAAACCATCCTTCTTAAAAGGTGGGTTAATAAATTCTGAGATCAGGGATATCAGACTTCAATTTTCTATCTTGATCCGATTGGAAGATATGCAGGCAAACATTATACACAGCATTCCCAATGATAGCCTATGGGCAAGAGAGTGAAAAACGAAAATGGCTGTAATTCACTATCAGAGCATGTCACCTTCACTAGTACATGCTCTACCTTTCACATACACTGCACCATGCCCAGGGGGTACCTTGGGCATTCCATAGGAGTGTCCAATGTGTACAGAAAGGTAAGGTTTAGACCTGGCCAGTGGAGACGCTGGTCAGGTCAGCATGGCAGCATGGCAGTTAGCAACTGCACACAGGCACTGCAGTGGCAGGCCTGAGACACCATTTTAGGGCTACTTATGTGGGTGGCACAATCAGTGCTGCAGGCCCTCTATTGACATTTGAATAATCAGCCCTGACACACTCAGTGCACTTTACTAGGGCCCTACCGGTAAAACAAATATGCCAATCATGGATAACCAATCACAATAACAATTTACTTAGGGAGCACTTGCACTTTGACACTGATCAGCAGTGGCAAAGTGCCCAAAGCATCTAAACCTGGAAAAACGAAATCCAGCACAGCGTCACAAATACAGGAGGTAGATGCAAAAAGTCAGGGGAAACCACGCCAAAGATGCCAGATCTAACAATTGTGATTACCTGAATTGCGCATGTCAAGCCTTTTATGCATTAGAAATTGTCTTTTTCAGTTCGCAAACGGGTGGATTCTGCAAATCGGCCCATTTGCGAATGGAAAATGGCTTGATGCATGTGCCTCACTGTGAATAAGGAGAGTTGGGATTTTGCAAGAAATTATGAAAAGTGCAGAGCCAGTGCGGATCACTTTAAAATCAATTTCAGTGTTTCCCTGCACTCTTCGATACAGACTTACTCATGAAAAAGAGGAGGAGATTTCACGTGCCATTGACAAGATGATTGCACAGGGCATATTAAAAGAGGCGCTAGCGAGTCCATGTAACTACCCAATCATTGAAATAAGACAACACAAGCAGAAAGTGGCACACTTGCACAAAATTAATAGTATAGTTATTCATGTTGGCCCATGGCACCAAATCCTGCAGTCATTTTATTTGAAATTCCAGCAGGAGCTGAGTGGTTCACTATCACAGTGAAGAATGTTTATCAAATCCTCTTCTAGAGAATAGTTGATATCTTTTTGCATCCAGATTTCAAAATACAATCTCTATTTGGTGTAGAATTTCACAAGGATATACTGAGAGTACACCATTTTTTCTGAAATACTAAGGAAAGATTTGGAAAGTTTAGATTTGCCTGTGAGTCAGTGCTGGTACATTATATTGACCTGACGATAGTTGCTAGAATGAGAGAAGGCTGTAGACTTGATACAATTGCTCCATTAAATCATTTTGCGGAAAATGGGCTTGAAGAGTCCCTTGCCAGGTTGCTATATTGTCAGAAACAAGTCATTTTTGGGGGGCATTAAATTGAAAAGGAAGTAAGAGCAGTGTAGAGCAGTGTTCAAAGAATGAATTCCTACAATTTTGATTATGAACCCACCAAATTCAAAAAAATATTTTTGGGAAATGATTGGCTTCTGTCCAACGTTTTCCATCTAAGGTGACTGACTCACAGTGATTTGAGGGACACAGTAACCTTAGAAGATGAATGCGTATATGCCTTTTTAGATCTCAGACATAGTTTTGAAGCACTCCTGCTCTAGTATTGCCCAATTTTGAGAAATAATTTTTATTTATTCTGTCACAAAAGAGTAGGGAGTGCACTTTCTGTTTTGACTTAGCAACATGGAGTGGTAAAATGGCCCACTGCATATTAGTCTACAGCATTGGATCCAGTAGCCATCACTTTGCATGGTTTGCAATACAAATATTTCAATGACCTCTTTGACAACTGTTAAGAGTGAAGGAACTGTGATGGAGTACACACTCATGTTTGTTCCATATTCAGTAGAGACATTGCTGACTTGCAAATGCACTCAGCATCTAACAAATAGTTGCTTGAACAAGTATGAACAGAAAATCTTGACAGCAGAGAATATTCAGATGTTTTAATACCCTGAATCCTGCCACAATCTTGTCTTTGCCAAAGTGGTATGAAAGAGATGAAGCAGATGACGGTGATCATGATTGAATTAATGTGACAGAGTTGAGCACAAAACCAAGACTAGCCATTCAAGATGTACTACTCAAGTTGGCTTATTTTATTTTATTGGTGGACGGTCTTGCCTGCTACACCTTAATTGAACTCTTCAAGGAGCTTATGCTTCAAGGCCAATGAAATGAGTTTTGCAATTTACACAGATAGCTATTATGGTTTTTGAGTGGTTCACTGTTTTGAACAGTTAGGGTCACAAAGCAGTTGGATGACATTGTCTGTAATCCCTCTGTAATTGACTTGCTGCTTTGCAAATGCCAAACAAAATTGCTGTTGTAAAAAAAACGAAAATTCGAAAACAGAAGGGAGTACAATTAACCGCTTTTTGTCAATATCAGTAAGAACAGGGCAAACAGTTGAGCAGTTGAAGAATATGCAATGTCAGGTGTATGAAGAGGAAGGAAAGTATTGGGAAAAAGCAGTGTGTTATCAAGATAAAGATGATTTGAGAAAGTCAACAGATGGGAGGGTTGTGCTTCCAGATTCAATGTTATTGCAATGGAAAGTACATGCATGGACATAGACATGTGAGCCGTGATGGGATGACCATGATGTTTATAAAATATTGGTTTCATCCTCATTTTAGGGTGTTTAATTAGAATCTGTTCAAGAGAGGCATTATCTATCAGCAGGTAAATGTTTCCAAAAAGACCAGAATGACCCTGATTTATATGGGAAAATTAGCAGGTCCTTCTACAAAATTAAAAGATTTTGTAGAGGTGCCAAAGTGTATGGGTTTGTGTTAAAATGTGGTGGTTATCTTTCATTTAGCAAATGGATTCAAGAATTCCCACCTAAGCATTGTGACGCACTCACAGTAACCAAGCTATTACAGAGGGAATGGATCTCTAGCTCATTTTAAAAACAATGTGATGAGAGTCACGCATAGCACAGAACATCAATCAGAAATTCCATTGTAGTTACCATACTGAAGCAGCAGGTATAATGGAGAGGACTAGCCATACAATGAAACCAACATTGACAAAGTGTGTGCCTCAACTTCACTGAAGATGCCCTTCTTTGGGTTGCATTGAGTATGAGAAGCACACCCAATAAAAGCACACTATTCATTTCTAACGAAGTACTGATAAGTGCCATAAGGATTTCTGGCATTCCTTTGGATGCTCCTCTAAATATTATTGATGATTTGGTTCTGGATTACTTTAAGAGTTTGGCTGATTCGGTAAGCTCCATCTCCCACCAAAGGAAATACGCAACACTTTCAACAAGTGAAGAGCCCTGCCATGACTGTCATGTGGTCACATTTGGATCAAGCGGGAACCCGACCATTTTCTCATGCTCACGTTTAAACTTGACATCTTTTCTTGAACACTGAACATTGACATTCAACACACATTTCATCGTGTGCCTATGCAGGATAATATTCAGTGATACAGCTTTTGCTTACATTTCCATTTTGTGAGCATATTATCAATTACCTTGAACATTCTGTACAATGGCTAAGCTCATTACGCAAACTATTGTCACTTATTTTTGTCCGTTCAGCGACAGAGCTGTCACAATAGAATAAACACGAGCCGCCTGACTGGGGCTACAACATGGCAGAATGGGTGATGTTTATTATATAAACAGCATCACTTCCTTGTTTAGTTAGAGGAGCATTTCACAGCACTAAGAGGTGACCCCATGACGGAATTCCAGTCCAGCTAATTCCTGTTTCCCTCTGTGAGGGAGGATGCCCAACTCTCCACGAAGCTGGGCACCCTGATGACACTTACCCACAGGTAATGGGGAATTAGATCACCCGACAGGGACCCAGAAGATTCACCCACCCTAGACACACTAGGTTTGGTAGCATTGGGTAGGAGTACAATATAACACCATACCTCTATGCCAACATATAGTCACTGTTATTGCACAATGGTTGAACAGTTTATCTTTTTCACCATTCTCATAATGCTGATTAGGTTATTCTGTTTCCTTCTATTGAGTATTGCAACACACTTATTTTACTCAAGAATCACAATGCTTCAATAAATATTGTGGGGAGTGAGGGTTGTCGTGTTCTGAGGTTACAAAATCCATTTGTTACCTTGTCAGGTTAGGGGTACAGATAATGCACTGTGAGCTAGCAGGACTAAGGCCACCATATCCTGAGGGAGTGTGTGGATTTAGTCTTGGACAGTTCTGATGTTTATGTTGCCCCACAAACCCACATTTTTACTTTTGAAAGTATAAACCGTATGACATGACCTAGATCCTGGAGACTAGATTATTGTGAAGAAGCACATTAGAGAAACGTGCCTCGAGCCTCATTTGAAAAGTCCGTACCAAGTGATTTTAGTCATGAAAATTTCAGTAAAGGGTGAAGGTTTACTGCATTGGATTTATACATCTCAAGTGTGCACAATTGCAAATGTATGTGGTGTCATAATGCATGATCCATAAATTGCAGAAGAGCTTATGTTGGAGTTAGCCACCTTCATTTCCTAATATTATGGGGGTATATCAATTAGTGTTAACCGTTATTAGCGAAATAAACTTCAGTCCCAATTCCTTCACTAGGTTGAATATGTCTTTATATTCTGATGCTAGCACCAAACTATTTCTTAATGCAGATTGGGAGGGGTCCATACAGATTGAAATAGGTATGTGACTGGATTACCACCTTTCTCCTGCATTATTTGGAATTTTCTTGAAACCCCTTTCCTAATTTGGGTGGAATAATGCTGATTACTCAGCAGGCTTAAGAATTCCAACTATACACTGATTACAGTGTGCTTCACAGCCCATGATATAGCAGTATTGGAGCCATGTTTAGGAACATAGCTAAAGTTTCAGGTTGTGTAAATGTGTCATTGAGAAGTAGGCCTTTTAATATGTGATGGAGTAATCCGAGTAATTTTGGTAATTTCTCTTTACGTTTGTGACTCACAATTAAAGAAAAGTACGGGATTATGCCTGCTTGCGTAATTTCAACTAATTTGGGGCAAAAATGTCAACCACATGAGCACAGGAACAGAGTGGAAGCAACTGTTGGCTCCTGCTGTTCATGTTCTGTTGCATTTAGTGCTATTTTCTAAGTGCAAAATAAATCTCCAGAAGATAATGCTAAATGCACGGTAACGCTTCTCATGTAACTACGTAAAATGAAAAAATATTGTTCTACAATACTTTTTTTTTTCTTTGAGGCTTTCCCTTTCTTTTTGAGGCAATCCTCTTTAATAAACTGAATGGCCTGCTGAACATAATTATCCAGAAAAGGAAATAAATGTGTGTAGCTATAGAAAAAGCGCTGCATAAGCCTGGAAGCAGTTGATTGGATTCTGCTGGATTACAAACCTTTTTTTGTAATACATTTTTATTTGTATTTCAAGCAAGAGAGGCAATCAAAGTACATAAGCATTACCTTGTGCTGATTCTGATATAAATATAAAAGTTAAACAGCCAGTCAAGCGCACACAACAATTGTAAGGGTATAAGTAATCAAGGTAAGGTGTTCAAGGATAAGGTCACACACGATGTTCTTTCTATCTTAGTTTTAATTTGGTATGTGAATGGTCCTCCAGTCCAGGAGACACCACCGAGAAAGAAAACCAGCCGACACGTGTTTCGTCAGTAAGGGTGTGAACCCAATGACTTTTCAGGGCTGGAGGTAATACAAAAAGGAAGGGGATTGGGATTGATAACAATGAGAATGCGAAAGAACACATAACTAATTGAAAATCAACGGAAAGGGTACCTCGTTTTTCAAGAAAAATGATAGCGGGTCCGCACAAATTGTAATAAACTGAAGGGTACAAGGCTCCTATTAATGAAAAAGGCGGGTAATGCCTTTTGTTCGGATCACAAGCGGCTGCATAAGAAAAGGGAATAGGGAGGAACAACCCGCCTTTTTCATTAATACGAGCCTTGTACCCTTCAGTTTATTACAATTTGTGCGGACCCACTATCATTTTTCTTGAAACACCCGATCAGGACCGGGTTGGAATTATCACCGGTCCCCCGGTGAGTTAGACCCCGACTTTCTATTTTTCTCAATGGTTTGGTCACGGCACCATGCATTCGGGTGTTTTCATCGTTCTCTGACACAACCCTTATCACTTTGTTTTTATAGATACGACGATATATCACACCCTAACAGGTACCCCCTCTCGTATTATTCCTACTGTCTCTGTCTAACCTTTCCCTTACTACTTCTGTCTGTCACCTCTGAATTCTGCACACACTTTTGTCTTTCTAGAACGATCCTGCGTACGGTGGGTGCCATATCTCTATCATTTTTATAATCCTATTGTTTAAACTGCTTATGTCGTAAAAAATGGGGTCAGCATTACATGTTCTCTCAGCCAAAAGGTGATGCCACAGTACGCTCGAAAACCTGTACATCTACTACCATTTCGCAGAAATTATGCAGGTTTTTGTCTCTCCTCCCCCTACTGGGTGAATGAATTGATACGTTAACTTCTAAATTGCATATTGACTTATAACATTGAGGTTTCAGAGTTTTTAGGGTTCTCTCTGTACAAGCAGCACCAACCAAAATTACCTCTTTTGTGACTACTCAACCACTGCATGTTGTGCCCCATTCTATTCTGAACACTAATAACCCCTTGCTGAACTATTAAATATAAAAGTTCATACCATAAAAAAGAAGAAAAGAAAACCTTAAAATAATACAACAAACACGACATTTTTATGGGGTATCACAATATATTCTGTCAACCATCTATCATTCTATGCCAGACTGGGTTAAATTTCAGCATTGGGCTTAAACCTCTAGTTTTAGCCAATGCCCTTTCCCTCTCAAAGACCTCCACAACAATAGCCCACCACTAAACAACATTGCTATCGTTTTGGAGAATGACCTATTGGCATAAAAAAACATATGGCGCTAAAACAATAAAAATGTGTGTCTGTGTTCTACCTATTTGTTGTCCCTTGTTGTGTATCATCCTTTTTAGGAAAGAATCCTAAATACTTTATGAAACAGACATCCCCCGTCTGGAAAATCCAATGTGTTTTGTACCATTAATTTGTGTTAAATTTAGCTTTTTTCACTGAAGCTTAGGTCAAGCTTAATTGCAGTAGGGTTCAAGAGGTCCTGACGAAAGCCGGGTAGGCTTAACTTTCCTACAATGGCTGAAACATGTTAACCAAACACCATCCTTAATAGACAGTTATTATTTCAAACTGTCTTACACTCATTTTAATTTTGACACCATGATTTTCCCTAATAAAACTTTCCTTAATCATGGTAGCCAATTTTACATCTCACTTTTTGATTCTTCTTGCACACATTTTTTCTCACTGCAATTTAACATCCCACACCATTTCAAACTGATTTGACTTTTGGTACGATCCATCACTGGTGGTTCCTTGGGTTTGGAGAAGCACATAATTCCAACAGGTGTGTGGCTCCTTAACCTGACCATCGTTGGTTCTATCCCAGATGATGAAGCTCTGCCAAATGGGTGGGCTGATGGGATTAATTTCCTTTTTGTTGTACACACTTTACAGGTAGACACAGAGTCCGTCACATTTTTCTTTGCCCCCATTAGTTGTACAGACCATTGACAGTCCTTTTTGTATTGGTATATTGTGAATAAGGGGGTAGTCTGTCCTTTGGTCTTTAAATAATTTTCCCCTTAGACCCTCCACCAACCTTGTTTTTGACGATGAGGTTAGCTTGACCAACTCAACCTTGAGTTTAAATGGGGGGAATCAACAAGCAAGCTCTCTGCCCCCGTCCCATCCCTACCATTATTGGCTCCAATCCCGGTTTCATATGCTCCTCTTACCCCTCCCTCTCTTACCTCTATTACCTCTCTTACCTCTAACTTTGCTTCCCCCGATATGAGTGCTGTAAATTATGTTCAGGATAAGGGGCGTATAAACCCCAGGACGGACATCGGTGCAGAGGATGGGGCGAGTGGGGATTTGGTGGGGGAGAGAGGGAGGCTACTAGCTCTCTTGAAACTATCTTGATCACTATGTCAGCTATGAGAGAGGAGATCAGGAGTGATTTCGCAGTTTCAAAAGCAAACCAATATGACATAAGAGCTGCCTGTGAAATTTTGGAAAAAAAGGTGGATGGACTGTTTGAGAGAACGGAAAGTTTGGAGGGGGCGGTGGGGTCTATAAAAGCGAATTTGGAGATGGCTGAGTCTAAGATTCAAACCTTACGGAGAGAAGGAGATGCTATGAAGGAGAGGGTTGAGTCTCAGGAAAAATTTTCACTAAGGAATAATCTTCGGATCCTGAAAGTTCCTGAGGGAAAAGAAGGGGGTGATATAAAAGCTTTTGTGGTTGCGCTTATGAAGGGCTCCCTAAAATTGGATGAAACAGTCGAGTTACTTGGTAGAGATATCCAGCGGATCCATCAAGATCCCTTCCGTCTCAACCATGAGAGAACCAAACCACGAAAAATCTTGGTCAATTTCCAGACATATACATTGAAAGAGAAGATCCTGAACCTCGCACTGAAGACCAAGACACTTAAGGGCACTGACTTTTTGTGTGAAATCAGGTCAGACCTCTCAAAAGCCACATTAGATCGGCAATGGGAGTTGTATCATAGGATGGAAAAGCTCAGGGCGGCTGGGGCCACGGTTCAGCATTTTTGCGGATAATATACAATAATAAAATGTACAATATCCGATCTCCCTTTGAAGTAGATGGATTCTTGGGGAAAATGGGGGAGAGTTCAAGGGGGGGGCTAAAAAGGATAAGTTAGCTGGATGTTTTCATATTCTCAGTAGAAAGATAGTAGGGCACCCCCTAGGGTTAAGGGATTAAGTATCACTAATTCAATAATAAACAAATAAATTAAAAAATAATAAAATGAAATAAGGGAAAAAAAGGATAAAGAAGGGGAAAGGAAAGGAAAGGGGAAAGGAAAAAAAAGAAATTTTATTTATTTATTTATTTATTTATTTTGGGGGGAAAGCACAGTTTAAAACCAAAAAATAGGGAGTAGGGAGATAGAGAGATACTCTATACGTTATACTATCTTTTAACAGTTTTCATAGTAAGATGAGGGATTAAACCGGCATCTACTATTTACTATTTGAAAAACAGGGAGCACAGCAGGGTAGGAGGGGGTGAGATGGGAGTGAAACATAAAAATGGCCACACATCAGGCCAGCGTAAGTAAGGAGGGGTTTTCCAGGGGTGGGAGAAGAGTAGGGGGGAAGTGGGAAAAAAATAAAATTCCTCAGTAGTCAGACCTCGTAAAGACTAGATGGTTAGTCTGTCTTATAAGTCTCTATCACCAGATAACCATTATATTTCAGTTCTTTGTAAAGAGGAGTAAAAAAGTAGGGGGAGAAGGTAAAAAATAAAGATTCCCCATAAAATGTTTATCCTGGAATGTCAATGGCCTGCGAGTGAGGAGTAGAAGATATAAAATCTTACAATATTTGAGAGACTCTCCCGCGCAGGTCATTGTCATTCAGGAGACACATCTACTTAAAACGGAGGTCTGTGAGATGCTAAGGAAACATAAATGGGTAGATAAGTTTATAAGTACGGACCAAACTGCAAATATAAGAGGGAGATGGCTCATTTCGAAAATTTTAGTGGAGGGCATGACTTTTACGCTTGTGGGGTATTATGGGCCGAACCAAGACGATCCCTATTGCTTGAAAGCAATCCAGAACCATCTTATACTTTTGCAGGATCCAGTTATCTGGGTCGGAGATTTTAGGTTTAAAGCATTTTTTATTAAGACAAAAAAACATGGGGTAGGGGAGAGGAGGTTAAGGTTACATACAGTAAAGCAAGAAGAAGCGTATCTCAGGAGCGTTGGTCAAAAGTAGTCTGGTGGTCCAGAAGGAAAGTACAACAAATATAAGGCAATTAGGCAGTTCGTGTAACATTCTCATGCACTCCAGCACCCCACCCAAGGTCGAGCGCGAGTAGCCATCAGCGATCCAATAAGGCCTAACCCCACCCCTCCATGCCCCCCACCCCCGATAAAGGAAAAAGAAAGGAAACAACACCCCAACTCTCCCGTCCAATGGCCCTGTCTCAAGATAACCCGCCCCGAACAGCCCACACCCCGTCCCCCATGCCCCTATCTTCTGTACACTCTAATCCACCGGGGTCACCGGTGGCGTAAGCCTGAGAAGGCGAAGGTATCTCGGGCAGGTGAGTTCCCGGAATTCCGTGGACAGTAGTGCTAGGAATGGTTGCCACAGCTCCTCAAATTGATCCACATCCCCAGCCACTGTAAGCGACATCTTCTCCATACCCAACACCTGCCAGAGTCTATGCAACCAACCAGTAATGGAGGGGGCAGTGGCGGTGCGCCAGTGAATGAGAATATTCTGGACCGCTGAGCCTAGCGGGATAGCAATCTGTCTACCCCTACGGGACTTCAACGGGTACATGAGATCATTGGGAAGGCCTAACAGAACATACGCTGGGAAGCGTGGCAGCTCAATCTCAAAATGCTTATCTACCTCATCCAAGACCTCCTTCCAATAAGCAGTCAGCACCGGGCAAGCCCAAAGAATGTGCGAGAGAGTACCCTCCTGTCCGCAGCCCCGCCAACACCCCTTGTCAGTGTGTTTATGCATTTCGTATAGCCTCTCCGGGGTGTAATACCAATAAGTAGACACTTTAGTAAATGTCTCTGTAAGTCCAGTGTGGTATGCAGAGTGCCTCGCCCGATATGCAATTTTGTCCCATTCTTTATGACTAAGTGTTCTACCCAATTCTCTGTGCCAGCGCTCCCTCCCCGGGTTATGATAGTGAAACGTCGGGGGTTGAAGGAATTTATACAAATCAGTAATTAGCTTGGCGTCCGGGTCACCAACCACCGCTCATATGGTGTGATTTGGCGAGCTGCGGTGTCGCGCACTTGGGGTTGGAGAGCCCAGTGTCAGACCTGCATATAGCGCAGTCTGTCCATCTCCGTCAGGCCGAAGTCCTGTCGAAGTTGCTGGAAAGGAATCACGCCATCCGGCCCATAGATCTGGAAAAGCGCCCTGCAACCCGCGCTCACCCAGTGGGAAAAGGCTCCCGGCTCCAGGCCTGGTGCAAAGTCCGGGTTACCCACTATGGGCGTGAACGGCGAGGGGAAGGTGGTCAAGTCACGGGCTTCGCAAACCGCGTCCCACACCCGCAGGGGGGTCCGCGTGACAAAAGAGGCGTAGAGATTAGCAGGGCGATGCGTGCAGCGCAAGAACGGAACCTCCTGGAGGGTGCGGCCCACCACTGCCTGGTCTTGAAACAGCCAGTGTTTATCGGATTCCCACCTGCTCCACTCCACCAAGTATCGCAATTGTGCCGCTTGAAAGTATTTCCGGAGGTCCGGGATGCCAAGACCTCCCGCCTCCGGAGCAAGCGTGGAGAGGACCCTCTTCATCCGCGGCTTGCGGCCTTGCCAGACGAAGCGGGAGATGTCAGCTTGCGTTTGCTGTATCCAACCCACAGGGGGTTGGAGAGGTAGAGCGCGGAAGAGGTAGAGAATCTGGGGCAGCACCGTCATCTTAACCGCCGCGATACGACCCAGCCACGACAGCAGACCCTTGTTCCACCGGCCAAGTTCCTCCTTGATCTTCCTGCTGAGGGAAGTGTAATTGGCTGTGACCATCTCGGACAGTGTGGGCGCCAGCAGAATCCCCAGGTATGGTACCGCCGACGAGGACCACTGCATGGGAAAAAGACGTTGGAGGTCTCTCCTGGTGTCCGCAGCCAGTGACACGTCCGACGCCACCGACTTGCTCATATTCATTTTGAAGCCGGCTACTCGCGCAAAGGCGTCCAGTTCCTGGACGCAAGCAGGGAGTGACCTCTTGGGGTCGTCGAGGGTCAGCAAGACGTCGTCCGCGTAAAGGTTGACTGTGTGGACATATTGGCCCATCTTAACCCCAATGGCGTCAGGATTATTGCGAATCCTCTGAGCAAACGGCTCCATATAAAGGGCGAACAGAAGCGGCGAGAGGGGACAACCTTGTCTCGTACCGCGTTCGATGGCAAAACTACCGGAGCTGCACCCATTGACTCGCACCGACGCCGATGGACTTTTGTAACAGTTGAAAACCATGGTGCGGAACTTCTCGCCGATACCCAGTTTCCCGAGAACCAGCTCAAGGTACGGCCAATGAACCCTGTCAAAGGCCTTCTCCGCATCAACTGATAGCAACATCCGCTCCCCCGGGATCGCGAGGCCTTTTCTAATACATGCGTCACTGTCTTGGTGTTGTCCACTGTCTGTCTACCGGGTACAAAGACCGCCTGGTCCGCCTCCACCAGTCCCGGTAAGTGTAGACCAAGCCTGGATGCTAGAATCCCTGTGTATAGCTTGAGGTCAACATTCAAGAGTGAGATGGGCCTATACGAACCACACAAGGTCCGGTCCTTCCCGGGTTTCGGGATGACTGACACCGTGGCGTTGAGGAGGTCCGGTGGGATAGCGCCAGGCTCGGAGAAGGAGTTAAACAGTCGAGCCAGGATTGGGGCCACAGCGGTGCAGAAGGTCTTATAAAACAAAGCTGTGTAGCCATCCGGGCGCGGGGCCTTACCGTGCTTTAGTCGCGCTATAGCGGAGATGACTTCCTCAACATGGATGTCTCTCTCTAGATGGTCCGCCTGGGCGGAGTCCAGCACCGGGAGGGCCACTGACTCCAAATAGTCCTCGGCGTCCCGCGGCGAGGAGGGCTCCCCAGCGTACAGTGTCTCGTAGAAGCTGCGAAAGGATTCCGCCACCTCCGCGTCACCAGAAACAGTAACCCCGTCCGCTCCCACCAGTTTCCTCACGACATTACGCTGCTGCGCCACCCGGAGTCGATGGGCCAGGAGCTTACCACACTTGTCTCCCCCTGAGTAAAAGGCATGCTTCAAGCGCAAAGCGGCATATTCCGCCCTATCAAGATCTAGTGCTGATAAGAGCTTCCTCGCTGCTTTCAATTGCCGCCAAACTCTCGGAGCCCCTGTGCGGCGATGAACCTGCTCAAGCTCCCTGACCTGCGCAGTCAGTTTGTCCCTCTTACGCTGCCATTCCCTATTTTCGGCTGAGGAGATGGAAATAAATTCCCCTCGGAGGACCGCTTTCAAAGCTGCCCACTGCGTTGCTTGAGACGTGTCGGAGTTGCCATTGTGGATCAAATAGTCTTGAATGACCTCCCCTATGCGCTTCACAACCGACTTCTTATGTAGAAGAGTATCGCGAAGACGCCACGTCCCTCGAGAGGGAGAGGCCCCCGGCCACTTGAAAGCGCCGGAAACTGGCGCATGGTCAGACAGGGACAGGACCCCGATATCCGCCGCCACGGCGGTAGTGCGCTTCGGTCCGCTCACCAGGAGGTAATCCAGCCGCGAGTAAGTGCGGTTCGCGTGGGAGAAGTAGGAGTAATCCCTATCAGTCGGGTGCAAAGAGCGCCAGAGGTCGTGCAGATCCATCTCCTCAATCCGATCTTTCACCGCGCGGGGAAGTTCCCCGGTCTGCGGGGAGCGTTGCGCCGACCTGTCCATAGCCGAGTCGAAAACGATGTTCAGGTCTCCCCCCAGGATAACATGGCGATCGGGCAAGGCAGTGACGTCCACCAACACTGAATCAAGGAAACTATCCTGATGATCATTCGGGCCATAAATGGAACCAACCGTAAAAGCTGTACCCCCCAGGCGCATGCGGTATGCAAGGAGCCTCCCCTTCTGTTCGGCATATTTATACAGAACCTCGCCTCTAAAGGAGCTAGCTAAAAGAATGGCCACCCCCGCTGTCTTGGTCGCTGCTGAGGAGAAGAACTGAGTGGGGAACTTGGCAGAGCGCAGCCTATGGCAGTCCCTGGGCAACAAATGGGTCTCCTGCAGGAGGCATATATCCGCCTGCGTCCCCTCCAGCAATGACAGGATCGCCCTACGCTTCACAGGGTTATTCAGACCCTTAACGTTCAGGGTCACTACCTTTAGGGACGGCATTCTACCCGGGGAACAGAAGCGCTATGCAGCAGGCAAGGGGTCAGTAGGCGGGGCGCACGGGGCAGGCGCACGGAAGAGGCCAGGACAGGCCAAGCGTAGGCATGGGTAACATCGGACGGGACCCTCCCAACAACAACACAACCCTTACTCCCCCCCAAAACATACTCATGGCAACTAGCCAAAAACAAAAACAGATGTAAACACCCCATTGTCTCAGTCAAGCTCAAAAAACGGGCAAGTCCGTAGGAAACAGAAAAGTGGACGTCCAGCCACTCACCTCCAACCGCCCCCTCCCCCCCCTGGCCACAAACCCAGCATCGTAGAGGCTAAGAATCTCTCCCCCCGGAGTGAATTCAGGCCGTCAAGGCCACGCCATTGGAGTCGGCCAAGTCCCTGGCCGCTGCCCTCAAAGCATCTGCCATGTCCGCCCTGATAGTAGGGGAATCAGGGCGACTTGCACTCGCTGGTGACTGTCTCCTCGTCGA
Organism: Lissotriton vulgaris; assembly: GCF_964263255.1. Classification (NCBI taxonomy): domain Eukaryota; kingdom Metazoa; phylum Chordata; class Amphibia; order Caudata; family Salamandridae; genus Lissotriton; species Lissotriton vulgaris. The sequence goes on from NC_141694.1 coordinate 181,972,183, forward strand.
CCTCCGTCGGCTCCGTCTCTCTGGACGCCTCCAGGACGGTGTAGCTCCGTCTTCCTCCGTGGCCGTGAGGCCCAGTACTCCGGAAATGTCTTGTAAGGAGCGCAGTTGGTGTAGCACCCTGTTCCACCGAAATATCAGACGGAAAGGGTGTCCCCAGGAGTAGGGCGTCTCGTGTTCACGCAAAAAGTCAGTGGCAATCCTGAAGGACCTGCGCTTCTGAAGCGTGATGGCGGACAGATCTTGGTAGAGCGCCACAGGCCGCTCCCTGAAAGTTAAAGGCTGCTTCTTTCGGGCCTCCGCCATGATGCGTTCTTTCAGCGGAAAGTCGGGCAAGAATGCCAAAATGTCCGGGGGGGGCGCCGATGACTGGCGCTGTTGACCCTGTCAATGCGGACAGGGAAGTCTGCTCCGTCTCCCAAGATCTCACGGAACAGGTCCTGTAGATAGGCCACCAAGTCGGTCCCCTCGTCCGCGGATGGGACACCCCGCACCCGGATGTTGTTCCGCCTGGACCTGTTCTCAAGGTCTTCAGAGTGGGCCTGGAGCTCGACACATTGCTCCCGGAGGCGGAGAACGTCCTGTTGAAGATGGACTATCTCTTCGTCTCGGCGCTGGCTCGCTGTCTCCACTGAGTCAACCCGCTCGCCAAGGCCTTCCACCTCCCTGCGCACTTCACGGACTTTACTAGCCACCTCTCTCTTCAACGTCTGAAAGTCTTCCTTGAGGGAGCTGAATAATTCCTCCATAAAGGACCTCGTGACCGGTGGTTCGCCTCCAGTCGCATCCGCTGAGGCCCAGGTAGACCCCGGCGACGGTTGCGTTCTGTCCCGCAGCTGCTGGGCCCTGCTGAGCATGTCCGGCAGGGTGCGGTCTCCCTTCCTTGAGCCACCTCTACCAGTCATCGTGATCGCTGCAGTGGACGAGGCCTAAGTCCGGCCGCAACAGAGTTGCCCGGGCGCCCGTGGGCGCCAGATGTGGAGACAGCTCTGCAGGCAAGAGTGCTGCATCACAAGCGACAAAATGGCGGTCCGGCCCGGGCACCACCAGTCGCGGCATCCGACCAGGGCGGCAACTGGGATCCAAAGCAAGGGACACTCTTCAGCACGTCCCTCGGGAAGTCAGTTCAGTAGTGGAGGCGACAACAAGCGCCCGCCAGCCAAAGGCACCGACGGAGGCCACCAACACCAGCTCCTCAGGGACAAGATGGCGGCGGGGCGGGGCCAGGTAGAGCGGCCCGGGCTGGCAACACCGCCGGCGACCCTCGGGATACAGCGATCAGAGAAAGCCCGCAGCCGTTTTCATACAGTTCCATCTGAGGGCTCCGACGGGCCGATCCCAGTGTTGAGGCCTTCGGTCGTCGTTCACGGGGCCGGGACCCGCATAGCGCAGTGTGTCGCTGTCGCTAATCGGAGGGACAATGCGCAAACTCAAATCCAAAGTCTGCGGAGTCCTCAAGACACCGTCCACGGGGTCCGATATCCTCCGGTGCGCAGCGGGTCCGGTCCCCTCCGGATCGGCAGCTTTCAGCACCAGGCCCAGCCGACGGTTCGGCAGCTTTCAGCACCAGGCCCAGCCGAGGCGCCTGGACAGCATTGCAGTTCGCTCCGCCCCCAGGTTCTCCTCCATGCTCTGATCTTTGATCAAACTTTCAAAGTGCTTCCTCCGAGGCGATGTGAGCCAAAGTGGTATCAATGTGCGCACCAGACACTCCGGCACACTCCTCTCGCTCGCTGAGCAGCAGCGGGGGGAGAGAAGCGCAGAAAAAGGGGCTCGAGCTGAGCCGGGCCGGAGGAGCTACGGGAGGAAGCGTCCGCTCACCCCGCCATCTTGGCCACGCCCCCTGGGTCGGAGATTTTAATATAGTACTTAATCCTCTGTTAGATAAGTCTTCCAAGTCAAGAGTGTTTATACCATCTAGATCAAGGCAGGCTCTCTTAGATATAATGGAACATCTGGGTCTAGCGGATGTATGGAGGGAAAGGGCAGGAAACAAATTGGGCGTTTCCTTCCAAAACCTAAAATACAAACACAAGTCAAGAATTGACTACGCCCTCTTTAGGTACTTTTTAAACGACTCGCTAAAGGGGGTGGTTTACCTTCCCTCACACATGTCGGACCATTCGGCAATCGCATTTGACCTTCAAACAGGTAACCATAAAAAAGACTCCTCCTGGTCTTTTGACCACACAATCCTCTTAGAGGAGGAAGAAACTCATTTTTTGTTATCAGAGACGAAGTTTATTTTGGAATCAAACTTGGACTCTGCAGATATTAATATAGTCTGGGATGCCATGAAGGCTTATTTGAGGGGCTGTATAACTAACAAAGCCACGTATAGAAGGAAAGTGTATCTGGAGACAATTAAAAATATTGAGCAGGAGTTGGCCAAAATAGATCAAAAGTTGGGCAGCATGATGGCATCCGAGGGCGAAGCAGAAAAACAGGCTAATCTGAAAAGTCAGCTCGAAACCATATTACATGAACGGTTAACTAAAAGGTGGGAGGCGAGTAAAATCTTGCACTTTGAATTTGGGGAAGCCGCGGGAAAGGTCCTTGCATGGAAAGTCAAAGGATACCAGGCAAAAAATCATATTAGAGAGATCAAACGAGAAGGAGAGACCGTTACTAGGACTTCGGATTGGTAGATAGGGATTGCTTTCCAAGAAATATATAAGGAGGAGATCAGGAATGATCTGGAGGCTAGGGATATATGGCTAGATAACATCGCCTTACCTACCCTGCTAACATCACAGAGGACTCACCTAGAGAGGGAGATTTCAGAGGAGGAGGAGGGAAAAGCGATAAGGTACCTGAAGAAGAGAAAAGCGGCAGACCCGGATGCGTTACCCGGAGAACTATATCGGGGTTAAGTTCTGCCATAGTTCCAGCATTAATGGCCCTCTTTAATGGTATTCTTCGGAGTGGGGAGAGTCCCCCGGATTCCTGGAATGAAGCTACAATCGTTTTCATTCCTAAGCCAGGTAAAAACCCGGTGGAGTGTGGTTCTTATAGACCAATTTCCCTCCTAAATAACAATTACAAAATTTTCACATCTACTTTGGCAGCTAGATAGGGGGAGGTAATTGGCTCAATATTACACCCGGACCAACGGGATTTTATAATGGGGCGTCAGTTGGCTGACCACACTCAAAACCTGGTGGGAGCGATAGATGTAGCCACCACTTTTTCTCTCTCATTGGCCACTCTGACTTTGGATGCCACCAAAGCCTTTGATATTGTCAATTGGCCCTATCTGGTGGAGGTGATGAGAAGGTTTGGGTGGGGGGAGGTGTGCTGTCGGGTTATTGAGACCCTGTATAGGGCTCCAAGGGCCAGATTGCTAGTTAACGATGCCTTAACAGATCCGTTAAAAATTACCAGAGGCACCAGACAAGGCTGCCCGCTCTCCCTTCTCCTATTTAAACTATACATTGAGGCGTTTGCCCAAGTGTTGAGAGAGGATGCAGATATTTCCCCATTTGAATTTGGTGAGTGGGAGAAGCGGATAGCGCTCTATGCAGACGACATTTTGATCTATACGTCTGACCCGGATAGAGCTTTCCCGATGGTAATTAAAAGCGCAGAGGAATTTGGGCGGATCTCTGGCTATGACATCAATGCTAGCAAAACGGAGATCATGAGTTGGAATGGTTCTAAATTACAACTAAAAGTGGTACCATCCATGAGATATCTGGGAATACGAATTACCCAAGAAATAGGTAAAATGGCACAGACTAATCTAGATAGAGTTGACACAGAGTGTAGGAAACTGCTGAAAGCCTTGGCGTTCCTCCCAATTTCTATCTTCGGGAGAACAAATCTTGTTAAAATGTCCATCCTCCCCAAAGTTTACTTTTATCTTCAATACCATCCCCTTGATGTTCAATTGTAAAAAATTCGAAAAAAGCCAGCGCGAGATTAACTCGTTTATATGGAACTATAAAGCAAGCAGGCTGGCCTGGAAGAAGTTGAGAAGGAGGAGGGAGAATGGAGGGCTGGCATTACCAGATTTGTTATATATTATGCTTGAGCATTCCAGTTGACTTATTCTGGGCTGCTGCTTAAAACTCCAGTAAGATCATCTTTGCGGGTCATGTTCATGTCCATGCTAGAGGGAGTGGATATTCCACCGGAAGGATTTCTATTTAAGTTTGGAGACATGAAATATTTTAAGAACATGAGATCAAAGACTTTACAGTCTGCCATAATAAATTGGGTGCAGATCAAAAAGAAAGTCGGGTTACACTACTACTCTAATTTTGCCCCGGTATGGGACTCTCCAGGGCAGCCATCATGTAAGCAGGACTTTCTGGCAATCCAGTTAAAGGAGGCTGGGTTACTTAGATGGGGAGAGTTATTGGTTGATGGGAGAGTACAGGACTGGGAGGTGTTGAGGGACAAGGTGGGCCCGGCTCTTTCTAGGTTTAAATGTATACAGCTGAACAGTTGGGCTCGAGCAGTAAGTAGGAGGGGTCCCCAATTGGGGAAATACAGCTACTTTGAACAACAATTGGTAGAAAAGCGAGAGGGAGGTAAAGAGGTGGCAACCTGGTATTGGAATATAGTAGAGGAGGCGAACGGGGATCTAACTTTGCCAGACGAGCTATGGGGAAACGAGTTGGCCCTTCAGTGCGATGATTTATGGATGACATGCTTCACTTTCCCTTACAGAATAGTGAAGCCAGCGTGGCTAAGGCGCAACCATTTGTTCACTCTCCACGAGTATACTTCACCCCTCTACGGCTCTCAAAATTTCTCCCGGGAAAGAAGTGTAATAAGTGTAACCTAGTGACATCTTCAGACATCCACATGTTTAAGAACTGTCCTATTATTATCCACTTTTGGGAAGAGGTAAAGGCTACCCTGGAATCGATTTAAGTATACCATTGAACATCCCTCCATTAATTATCTTTGGATTGGAGGAAAGTGTAACCGGCCAGGCAAAGACTTTTCTTTTCTATTCTATCATCTTGGCAAGACGACAAATATGTAAATATTGGGTGGATTCTAAAGCTCCAACGCATACTGCCTGGTTAATGTCGATGTATGAAACCTCAAAAACAGACATGGCTAGATCGTAAAGTAAAAAAAATCTGTCCTTTTGGGATTTGCTAACTAATTGGAGATAGGATTTCCGTTTTGTTTTTTTTTCCCCCGGGTCCTATGATTATGCCGACTATGCTCTAGGGACCATGGGACGTGGCACCCCTCAAAATAAAATCCCAGGTCCGTCAGGTTGAATACCGTTGGCTGGAGCAAAAGGGCTTCGCCCATCTCTTTCGGTTTCCAACTTTGAGATTTGGGCTCCCGCCAACTAACAAATCGCGCCTCGGAAAAGACATGAAGGGTGAAAGACCCCCACGTTTTTCACGGCAGACACGCATGGTGCTTGGCTTTTCTTTGCGGATGGAGATTATGGCAAATGAGAACCAAAAAAAGAAGGGATTCGTTTCTGACAACCGCATAAACATAACAAATTTGTATCCCTTGGAATCGGAACAGTCTCAGAATCGTGGAAACAATAGATAACAGTTTTACTCAGTCATTTGTGCATGCTTTGTTTCTACAGAGTTGCATAGAAATAGAGAGAGGAGCATTTCAATAAAAAGGGTTCATTGAACAGTCTTATTTCTCATGCAAGAGATATGAACTGCCACAATTGTAAGACAGAATGCGCAGTATAATACATGCAGCGTTAGCAGTAAGATAAAATAAAAATAATACTGCAATAGCATGGTCTGTAGCTATGACATATATTCATACAAATACATACATAAATAACATAGGCTAAAATGTGAATTCGCATCTGGTGCTTCTAGCTAGCTCTACCCCAGTGTATCTAACGTAAGTGTAGTATGAGGTAAGAAGTAGGTGCTGTTTTTCTATAGTCTAGTTGGGCTACAATTTAGATTGGTGTTGCCAAGATTTGCCAAAAGTTTCTCTAAGAAATGAGAATGAGAGAGGTTGGAATCTCTTTCCGAGTCTTGATCTCGAACACCCCGCAAGGTGAGTCAGAAAAACTGGAGTTGGATTCTCTGCGAGGAGGATGACAGCGTCTGGTCAGTGCGTCAGTTGGGGACTTGACTTACTTCCGAATTTGCCTTGGCGAACCACATCGTGCAAGTAGGCAGCCGAGCCGTACTGTGGTTTGCCATGGTAAGTGAAGGTATATTTATACCTTGAAGGTGTTAAGGAATGCCAGTATTGACGTATTAGTCGCGCATAAGAAGGTCATGAATGAACCCTTAAGGAATAGATGTTCATGCATAATAAATTAGTTCCTGGAGAAATCAATATCCAAGCAAGGGGAAGTCATAAAGGCTTGAGTCTGCTCTCCCAAGAATTGTTGTGACGTAGATGAACGGATGTAGTTGACCATGCCTGTATTTGGTTAGCGTGAGCAATGCCTAAATAAGGGCTGGATTTCTATGCCTAAATATGGGCAATGTGAATTGTGTCTATATAAGGTCATAATCAGGAAACCTATATACATTTTCTAAATTGACACACAACAGATTCCTTGATACGTGTTCTTCTCTAGTGTGATCTTGCTGCATTCTTCTGGTAATGTGCTAAAAGTGCCTGTTAATGTTGCTAAAATTTTCAATAAAACGTATTTGAATTAAAAAGAGAGACTTAGAAGTTTCCTTGTAATCTCAGGCGTATTACAAATTTTGAAATTTATCAAAAATGTTATACACCCTTGCACCTTAGAAAATGTTGCAGGAAAATGCTCGAGCTTGAGAGATGTCAAGCAGCATATGGTTTCATTTTCTATTACTAAACTGGGAAATGTTTAGCAGAAGGTATTTTCCAATGAAGGTAATATGTCTGGTAATATGTCTGAAGCTCAAATTTCACCAGATATATCAACAGCTCTGATGGGCTACTGCCATGCATATCCCACATAAGCTTCACCTATATGCAGTGTGGTATTTTTAAGTTACTGATAGACCATGTCATAATTGCTCGAGGTAGAGGTCAGGCGGAGCCGCCTCTTCCTCAGCCTAAGTTATAACGTTGAAGTCAATAAGCCAATGAATATATCACAAAGGCCAGGAGGAAATTAAAAAAAATCAAGCAATTGGGTCACTGATTCAGGTGAATAATTAAATGTTATTATTTATTACGAAGGCTTTGTTTTTTAAAACCTTGATAACAACAGTATATTTCTAATCCCTATTTTGTACTAAAACATTAAAGGCCTGGTTTTTTTCCTCTTCCTCCATCTAGTCTCTGCTGGGCATACTGTAGTTTGAGACCACCACAACTTCGGTGATCGCACGCTTGATAAAATATTTACATTACACTGTATATATGGGGATCATGTTATTTGAAAATTGAGTAACAGTGCAAAGATTGCATACATTTAGGTTTTTTTTGCCTAAATGTATATTTGAATACAACTTTGTTACCTTTCTTAATAAAAAGCATGACCTAACTTGAACCACTTCATTAGCTATGCTTGTATTTGCATATTCTATTTTATTTACATCTATTTTTATTGTATTAATACTGTACACTCAAATTAAATTGGGAATGATAGTTTTCATATCGAGAGTTCATCTTCCTTTGGCCTTCAAGGAGGATGAGATTTCACAGGACACGTTCTTTCCAATTTCCCAACTCTCTTGGGTTTGGTTTGAGGAACAGTCTCTCCTTATCAATGAGCTTCCTGTATGGCATCTTCTTCTGTGAGAGTCTGGTAGGCAACTCTCACAGACTTTGTGCACATGCGTTCATGGCGTCTTCCCTTCACAAAAAGAGTACTTATCATTATATAATGAAGGATAACTGTGCCTGCAAGGGAATTTATTTAAAAGACTTAGTAAACATAATTATGTAGATTAATCAACATGAATAATCTACATAATTATGTTTACTGAATATTTTAAATATTTTATTTTAAATAAATTCCCTTGCAGGCACAGTTACCCTTTGTTATTTTCAATTCCCAAGCCTCTAAGGGTAGATTGGGTTCCCCACAGTTTGTTCCACTTATCATAGTATGGCAGCATTCAAAGGTAACCAAGTAAAGGCAGTGGGTTCTAGTAACAAAGCATCCTGTAATGCTATTCCACATACTCGAAAGTGCAACTCAGTAAGGTACAGCAGACATCTCCGTCCATGCAGGTCATACATATCTCTCTTGTACAGAGTTCTCCGCCACAAGTGTGGAGGACTCAGCATACCTAGGTTTTGTTTTTTTGATGTAACAGTAGGCGTGGCAAAGGCAAATGGCTGGAAAATGGGGAACATCTATTACAAAATGGGAGGATGAAAGAAACATGAATTAAGGGGACGCACAGGAAGGGACATTAAAATACAAAAGCACACCTACAGAAGGGCAAGTCAACTGTAAGTCACCAGAGCGACACTCACTTCTACTGCTGTACTCCAAACTAACCCTGGGCGGAGTTCGCAGAGTTGCACTTACCGGGGCTACGTGAAGTGCAAAAAAACCTCAGTCGTAATACGCAGAGCTCCGCAAGTGGCGTAGTTCCATAGAAAAATACAGTTTGCAGTGATTGCATAGTGTGGATGCTTGTCCGCACTGTGCAATCATTGCGAACAGCACCTTGCACAATGCAAGCGGTCTCTTCTTTCTCTTTTCTGCCACTTAAGTTGATTTTTACTCGAGCAGCAGCTTTCTCAACGCAAAAAAGCAGTGTCTCATTGCGAGCGGTGGCGAGCATACACGACCACTCGAAATGAGAAACCTGACCACCCCGCGTTCAGAAATCTTGCTGGGATGTTTGTTTTCCACGCTCGCGATCGCAAACTTGATGTTGACGATCGCCAATAAGGAAAAATCTAACTGGGAGGTAGATTTTCCTCACTCACGCTTGCCAACTTTAAGTTGGTGAACGCAAGCGGGGAAAAAAACTCTCCGCGTAACGTGGAGTGCAGGAAACTCCGCGAGCGGGGAGTAGTTCACCGCCCAAGCTTACTACAAACTGGTGCTCCACACAAAAAGATTTAGCTGAAGGAGTCCTAGGGAAAAATGTAAGACCTGCAAAGGATTACATCCCCAATGTAATACATCCAAAGAACAAAATAGAATCCTTTGGTCTATTATAAGAGAAGGAGTTAACACTTACTATATCACACAGACTTTACTGTGGGATGATCCCTTTTAAGGACGAAATCCCTCACCCACCAAAGGTGATATGCTTCATCATTTGACATTCTTCTCTCAGAGGAAAAACCTAGTTCCTCTGAGGGCTACAACCCCCTCTCTGAGAGGGAGGATGACAGGGATGTTTTGATGTCTACTCTGCATGGGTATTCTAAATCCAATGTTTGGATAACTCCACAAGAAGCTTCCTTTTTGGTTAAAGCTCATCCAGTCATTCCATATTTTTACGCACTACCTAAAGTGCATAAGAAACAATCACCACCACCCAGTCGTTCCATTATTTCCGGCTTTGGTTCCCTCTTGGAACCTCTCTCTACATTTGTGTATCACTTCCCGAGGCCCTTAGTCATGGAGATGCTGACATATCTCCAGACCCCAAAGACGTCCTATGTTTGGTGGAAGAGAATCCTTTTGATGTCAGCAGGGATTACCTGGTATCTTTTGATGTGGAGTCATTGTGTATGTGTATTCCCCAGGATGAGACACTTACAGCCATACAAACTCTCTTGGAGAACAGAGACTTGGATACCATCACCATGGACTATGCCAGCTCTCTTCTGGTAGGGACCAATTTGGCTGAGGTTACCCGCCTCCAACGCGTTCAGATGCCGCGGCGAGAGCCATTGTTGGCTTACCCCGAACATGTTCAGTTTCCGGCACATTGAGATCACTGCATTGGTTTCCTATCAGGGCAAGAATCCAGTTTAAAGTGCTGTGTTTGGCATTCAAGATTTTGAGGGGTGGGGGTCCTCAAATTCTTGCAGACCTTCTGTCCTGGTATGTGCCTACCCGGTCCCTGAGATCTTTGGGCCAAGCACTTACTGTGATCCCCCGATACAGGCTGTGTCGGGTCGGTGGCCGATCCTTCCGGGTCAGAGCGGCCGAGCTCTGGAACTCTCTTCCAGTAGAGATGCGGTTGCTAGATGATCTTTTAGCCTTTCGCAAAGCTTTAAAAACATTTCTGTTTTAATAATTCGCCTTTGTGTCTCTTTCTGTTGTGTTCCCTTTAGGTGTTGCATATTACCTGCCATGCGCCAGGACGCCCCTTAGCTGGGGCAGCTGTGCGCAAAACAAAAGTATGTAACATAACATAACATAGTGCAGTTCATCATGAGCTGTGACCGCCTGGCCTTGAAAGAAAATTTCTTTCAATATGAAGACCAGCTATTCCTACATATATCAGGAACCTCTATGGGGAGTCTTTTCGCCCCAAGCCTAGCTAATCATTATGTACATCTGTTTGAACAAAATCAAATTTTCTGTAATGACAATCCATACAAAGACCACATACTTTTATGGTAATGCTATATCAACGATGTGTTGCTTTTCCTGGAGAGACACATCTGTTTCTATCACTGAATTCAAGATATGGTTGAGCAGCAGGAATTATTTCCTCAAATCCACCTGCAAATATAGCAACATGAGTTTACCTTTTTTGGACGCCCAGATTTTTCCTTAAAGTTGTTGCACTGAACTTTACAAGAAACCCATGGCCTGGAACTTTCTTTTGTGGTACAAAAGCTATCATCCTAAATCTCTTAGGGACAATTTGCCATATGGACAATTTTTACGAATCAGGAGGAATTGCTCCTTTGCCTCCAAATACAAGAACATGCCCTTAATCTGGCACTCAACTTGATGCGAGGAACTATCCAAAAAAGTTGGTCTAGAGGTCAATGAAATGTGCAGCCAACAACAACAGGGAAGCACTCATTGACCCCCGCGTTCCTAAAGAAGCTAGCCCTAGACTCACATGTGTGAATACCTTCTGTAGCTTCTCGAATAAAATCAAAAAGAGTATTCTTTCAAATTGGAAAATATTGAACATTGGGAATAGTCCCATACCACAACAATTGTTTGCTTTTAAACGTAGCACTAACATTAAAGATCAGCTAGTGCACACACGTCCACACATTACAAAGACAGGGCACCAGAATACTCTTTGGAATTTACCTGCTCTCAAAGGCCATTTTCCCTGCAGTATGTATGCAGCTTGTCCACAAACAGAACGTACAATTTCCATAGATATTGGGACCACGACACCATAGATAGTGTCCCAACACACAAATTGCAATAGCAACAGGCTGATTTACCTGATTACTTGCCCATATTCGTTGCGATATGTGGGCATGACTACACGGAAGGTGAAGATTCGTATTTTAGAACCCAAAGCCCTATCCATTGTAGAAAAGCTGCGACTAAGCCTACCAATCATTTTTCAGAGGGCAATTATTCTCCAGAAGACCTCAAATAGATGGTGCTAGAGAAACCATATATTCCGGCCCAAGTCACAGAGGTTTCCACATATCTGTTCAGGCGTGAACAACGATGGGTACATAGCCTCAACAGTGACAATGTGGTTTTGAATGATGAGATCCCGTGGGTTTCTCTGTAAGCAGAAGAATTAAACAGGGGAGCCAGTTTTTTCCACCGTTTTGTTTACCCTTTGATATAATCCATTGACATGACATTGAGTTTGACAGCATTTATGCGTTATAGTCTGCAACCCTTCTTTTTAATATGTAGCACACAATCTATCATTACTTTTGTCGTTTCCTAAACAGAGATCACCAGCACGTGCATCATTAACTAAACATGCCTAACGGGGTTATGCTGATCAACCCAGTATGAACAAATAACCTTTCACGCTCTGCCTTTCGTTCATGGTCTATGATACCTCAGGGCAGGCACCTACGTTGCCCTGGCTGATCGGTAATGATCCCAGCTTAGAGCTTATCTCTGCATTATATGCTTTAATAAGACGTACAATCATGTTCAACATTTGTGAAGCGTCCCATTAACAAACCCTTTCAAGACCGATTGCACACCTTTGAGGCTTTCTACTACAACCACACCGCAATTATATTCTAAACTACATTTCCCCGCAGGCTTTCAACGTTACACTCATGCTCGATGGATTAGCAGACCGTCATGTGCATATGTGATTACATCTGGTTTAGCGCATACCACACACCGGGTCAGAGTTTACTAATTGTCAAGCCGTATTTAAGAGCGAAAAATGTAATTCTCACCTCAGGTCACAGGATATTTCAGTGTGGGGTACCGATGGAGAGGTGAGTGTTGGTGGGTTGTATCTTGAAATGGCTCTTTGTTTTGTTTAGCGCGTACCACACACCGGGTCAGAGTTTACTAATTGTCAAGCCGTATTTAAGAGCGACCAAAAAATGTAACTCTCACGTCCGGTCACAGGCTCTTTCAGTGTGAGATACCGATGGAGAGGTGAGTGTCGGTAGGTTGTGTCTTGACATGGGTCTTTGTTTTGATTTCCCCTGTTTTTTAAATGGACTTGGGAGACTTTAACACTATCTAAACAAAGTCAGTTGCCTTAACATTACAGCGGGCACTGCAGGTCTAAACGCTTGATGGTTAGAAACCCTCACATTGCTCTAAGGTGACAATCGGGCGTTATTGAGTATTTTAACAAGGGGGGGTCACAACAACAGCGTGCAGCAAGTAGCAAGCACGAAACACCAGAGTCAGGGACATGAATTTGTGCTGATGTATGATGGACTTGGGCCGAGAAAGAGATGTCCTGATCCCGTTTGACGTCCGGTAAAGGTGGCAATCCCATTTCTACTGGCCACCAAAGTCCAGCTGGGGAGGAGATGCCTGGCCAAATAACAAGACCTCTGTCTTGTCAGCATTACATTTTAAGCTGTAATTATTCATCCAGTATAAAATGTCCTTCAAACACCCCTTACATCTAGAATCAGCAGAGTAATCCTTAAAAGAGAACACCAGCTGGGTGTCATCTGCGTAGGAGACTGCCCTCACATCCCAGGATGCAAAGAGAGTGAAAAGTGGCACCAGATAGGTGTTGAAGAGAAAGGAGAAAAGGGCCGAGCCCTGAGGCACCCAGCACCTCAGTGGCTTAGGTTCCAATATATGGGGTGGAAGAAAGACCCTTTGAGAGCGGTCTTTAATGTAAGACTGGATCCAGGAGAGTACTACGCCCACAAGACCAACTGTTTGAGTCTGTCCAGTAGGATTGGGTGCGCAACCATGTCAAATGCTGTGGACAGATCTAAAAGGACCAGCATCGCCGCGGCCGCAGCCTCTACAGTCATTCTTACAGAATCTGTCATCTCCACCATTGCAGTCTCAGTGCTAAATCCTGAATGGAAACCAGAATGAGCGTCATGCAGGATGTCATGACCTTCTATGGAACTGGCGAGTTGGTGTTACACCAGTTTTTCCAGCATCTTTGAGGGTGCTGGCAGTAGTGAGATTGGGTGGTAATTGCTACGCTCCGTCGGGTCAGCCTTCAGCTTTTTTAAAGGGGCAGCAGCAGAGCATGTTGTCAAACATCAGGGAAAATGCCAGTGAAAAGTGAGGTATTCCAAATGTGATTTAAAACAGGGTTAATCACGTGAGCCAATGTCCTCTAGAGCTTCGGCGGACATGGATCCTCAGAAGAACCAGACTTGCATTTCAGGATTTCAGCCAGTGATTCCTGCAGGGAAATAGGGAGAAAATTTAAGAGGGTGCCCTTAGCGCTTATGATTCCCTGTGATTGTGGCTCAAACATCTCAGCCCCTGCCGTAAATGTGGCATATACCTTTTGTATTCTATCCTCAAAAAGTCCGACAAATTCATGCACAGAGAGGGAGAAGGCTGAATATTACGTTCCATCGCAGAAGATTTGGTAAAGGAACTGACTATCCTGAAGATTTCTTTACCAACGTTCTCCATGCTATTAACGCACTTCACAAAGTATTCCCTTCTAGACACCCTTATCAGTTTGCAGAGCTTATTCAAGGCTTCCTTATAATAAGCCAATTTAGCCGCTGGACTATAATCTTTCCTTCAGAGGCCCTCCATCCTTTTACACCTGCTCTTTTCCCCTGTGAGGTCATCCGAGAACCAGAAGGGCTGATGGGGATTCTCTCGAGAGCCTAACTGATTTCACAGGTGTCACTGTGTCCAGGGTGGTAGAGATCCACGTATTAAGTGCAGATGAATCGTCATTGGGATTGCTAGTTAACTGTGGCTAACTAACTGATAACACTGAACCTAGGTTCTCGGTTGTTAACTTTTTTCCAATTCCTTTTTAACATAGTGCAGATACCTCCACTTGGTTGCATTTCTTCCAGGCTGAAAGAGAAAGGGACGGTGCAGTGGTCACTCCAGACCAGCACCGGGGGGCCTCTGCTACCATGGATGGAATGTTCAAAAAAATTAAATCTAAAATAAGACCTGCTCTGTGAGTAGGAACATTAACGTGATGTGTAAGGTTGGCTCTATTAAGTGACATAGTTAGCTGAGAAGCCAAAAAGCAGCTAGGATCATCTATGTGAAGGTTGAAATATCCTAAGGCCATAAAGTTGTCGTATTGCAATTTTCTCTGAGCAATGAGACTGCATCGTTCTGGGGTAAAGCTGTGTGGGCAATCAGGTGGTTAATATATCAATAACCGGTTAAGGAGAGAGTTGGAGAGATCTTTATACAGAAATGAAGGCCATCCATAATACCCATATTTCTCAATTCCAATTTAGAGATCTCACATAATTTTTTCAAAATGAAGGCAACCCCACGCCCTCTTTTATCGCAATCCCTGTTGGCACAGATAATTTGGAAGCCAGGGGGTATAGCCAGGGCCAGGGCCGGCTGAAGACGGCTGTAATGCCAGAAACCGGTCCTGGGAAGCTTGATTCCAGTCCAGGGAAGACAAGGCTTGGCAGTTCGGGCTGGACTGTTCCCATGAGGCACAGGGTCAGGCTGATTTGCATATGCCATGTCTGAGCTGGGGTGGGGGAGTGAGCTAAAGAACGGTGATGGACTAAACCCAGATCAGTTGACTGGGGGTGAGTGTTTGTATTGTCAACGCTCCGTCAATCATCCCCTTTGGTTTTTCTTCGGAAGTCTACATACAGCACAAATAAATAGTACCACTACTATAACAGGAATCCTAGGCGGGGAATCAAAGAGTCCCAAAAGGCCTATCCTGGACTGCTGTCCTAGATAAGTAGCAACCCTTAGATGAAGCAAGTCACCTCATTTGCATGATAATTTGCCTGCTTTTTATGCTAACTGGAAATGAACAGGACCCATCTCAGTAAATAAACGGGAGGTATTTCCCCCACTTTATCTTACGACAACAGGTTTTGTATATTTTAGGTGTAATTATCTACATATGTACATGGCCCATTTAGAGTTTATTGATCCTGATTTGAATCATGCGTTATGGAGAGTTTGGATGGCAGATCGGTGACGTCCGCTCTAAGATTGGTCTATGCGACTTGCATGAATAATGCTCTAAACTCAATTAGTTCATACTGGAATGTCTTCTCTTAGTGCAGACTATCTTTTATTAACTATTTATTCTGTGGGGCGGTTGCTTCAGAAATCTATATATCTGCTGGAAATCCTTTTTTGACAATTCAAAATGATAAAGAAAGAAAATTACTTGTGTTTACCTACAATGTCATTCATTAACCCTTTCGATGCTGATGACGAGCTCAGCTCGTCATCACCCACGGGTGTCGTGTGCTGATGACGAGCTGAGCTCGTCATGGTGCCACTAAAATGGCATTTTCCAGCACAGGGGGGGGAAAACGCCCAGCAGCCATGTGGTTAATAATGATTTCAGGTAGATAAGAAGATACATTTACTTGGTTTATCTTACCTGCTGAGAAAGGAATGAATGCTTCTTTCTTCACAAACTTTCCTTCTGAGTCAAGAAAATGCTGCGGGTAAAACTCTTTTGGTTTTTCAAAGTGACCCTCATCTTGTAGGACAGAAGCCAATAGAACAGTGACTGCAGTTCCCTATGAAAAAAGGCATCATTAGATATCATGAACAATATATCAAGAGAAGTAATTGTGGATTAAGTGTCTTCTCTAAATTCTTGGAATGCAGAGAGAGTGCAATAGACAACTGCAGTGACCCACTGCAACACGAAGGGGCATATTATCAAGGAGTGGTGTTAAAATTATCGCCAGGAAACTGCTGATAAAACGGCAATAATGGGCTTGATAACACGCCCTTGTTAATTCCCATAGAAGCCCATGTTAACATCAGAACATGGGTTTCTATGGGAATTAACAAGGGCGTATTATCAAGCCCATTATCGCCGTTTTATCGGCAGTTCCCAGCCGATAACACAGCGATAATTTTAACACCGGTCCTTGATAAAATGCCCCGTTGTTTGCATAAATTGAGGAACACACTAGAATCCACGATCCTATTCTAACCTATATCAGATTGTTTCCCATAGTCTCTCCCAGCAAGTCTGAATATGGTCAATGGAATTACCTTCTTAATAGCTTAAAACAAGGCTGCATCCTCTGTTTTCATTATACATTGCTGATTTACCAAAACTCGACCAGTGTATTATTATTACCCATCTGACTTATGCCGACGATATATTGATCTTTTCATTAACCATTAAAGGCCTGAATCATCAGCTATCCAAGCTTAATGCTTATAATCTGGAAAATAAACTCCAGGTTAAATATTCAAAAACTCGTCATATTTGGGGAAAAGAAAACTTACAACTAGGCTCTTGGGAATGCAACTGTATAACAATTTAGAAGTTGTGTATATTTGGGTGTTGCTGTTCACTTTATTATCCTGGCTATTACCTTACCTTACCAGTGGAATCATTTTCTCGATTAGTATGCTGCGGAGTACCACAAAGATTGAAATCCTACATGCTCTTCAACATCTATATACTGTTCATGGCTCTGCTCTTAGATCAGCATAAGGTTAAACTACAAATGTACATCAACAATACTCAAATCTATTTCCAGCTGGAAACAAGTCTATGGAAATCTCCTTGTAGCTGGTTCACGTATACAACTTTAGGAATGATATCTTACTTTATCCGAACAGAAATTAAGATATTGGTGTTCACTGTAACAGAAAGTAAGGCTCCCCCTTTATGGATCAAATCTATTTATTCATTTTCTAAATATTCACATACTCTCACCTACATCCATCGGCAGATGAGCTGCAACAGGGGTGAAGCAAAGAGGCACTGGGTGCAGAAGTGAAGAGGGTAGGGGTGAAGTAAGACAGATGTGTGTGGAAAAAAGATGAGAATAATTCCCACCACAAGGTTGGGTACCATGTAAGAGTAGTCTGTGCTGTTAGGCTCCATTCAGCAGTGTGTAATATCTGTTATGGTCAACTTCCTATTGTTTTAGGTAGTCATAGCCTCACACATAGAGAGCAGCATCACTTTTTGCTGGTTAAGACGTGTGAGTTCTCTGTATTCATGTGCCAGAAACGTTATGCATGGTCTCACATTTTGTAGGGTTGTGGTTGTTTATTCTCCAGAAAGGTGGTCATTTTCTCCATTCATATGTGGTCCCAAAGACTGTGCAGCCAGTCTGCATGTTCTGGTGTCTGGTGTTCTAGAGCACAGCCTACAGGTCAGCGCATTCAGTAGTATATAGCTGAGGAAGCAAGGGATCTCTGTGTACAAGATGTCACAGATGTGATTAAACTTTCCCAATATACTCCCAATGTGCACCTGTTATCTTTTGAGCTTGGGACATCTCCACATAAGTTGAGTCAATGTGTCGGGGCTTCAACAAGTAAGCCTAGAAGCCTCAGAGGGGCCACATTTCCATTTTACCATCCTGATTTGAGTATAGTGCCAGTAGTGAGTTATTGTGAGCATGGCCTCTCTCACTAATTCTTTTAAAGAGGAGAAATGGATCCTTTAGAGTATGGCTGGCCATTCTTTTGGTGTAATGGAGTGTTTAGGTTGCCCCTCTCATCTCTTTTGCGTCAGGGATTTGCTGGTGTCAATAGACTTATTTAGAAAACTAAATGTCTGAGAGCAGGTGCTTTTGTAACTAACCATTTTGCAAACTTTGTGAGTTATCTTCTGGCATGCGTTTGGAACAGGGGACGAGTAACCCATTGCTTATTACTATTGTATAACCATGTCTTCTGAGCTCAACCACATAGTTGGATTGAATTTGTTGGACGTTGAGATCATTATGGTCAAAGAGATCACCAATTTTTCTGCATTTGGCATCCTGCCAGGTATGATATTCTCTACCAGTCACTGCCAGCGGAAAGGCGGGATTGCCAATGATGGGCAAGAGTGGGGAAGGGTATGAATAAAGACCCCCTGACTGCAGCAGTTCTGTCCTAGGCTTTTACCATATCTCACACTATCAGGGAGATATAGACATCTAGGGGGCCGATGTTTTTAGGAAGCCATGGTATTTTCCAGATGTGACTCACTCCTATGGTCTGGTCAAGAAAGCACTAAGGGCCAGATGTAGGTAAATCTGAAATACCGATTTCTTAACAGCGAATGTTACCGATTCGCTATTAAGAAATCAGTATTTCCTATGTAGGTAAAGATTCAGTAAAAAATACTGAATCCTTAATATTCCTTATTACCGAATCGGTAATTGAGATTCGGTAATAAGGAATACCTACCCATTAATTTCTATGGGCTTGCATAGGAATGAATGTGAAGACATTCACTATTAGAGATTTGGTATTATCGAATTGCTAATAGCGGGAGCACTTTCAACGGTGCCAGGATGTCAAAAGGACACCCAGTTGCACCCCTGAAATATGCATGTGTGCACATGTGGCGCATTTTCATGCCCTAAAGGCATGAATGTGTGCCACAAGGCACTTAACAAAAAACAAGAAAGTGACTTTTTAAAGGAAATCGGTAATTACCACCAACTTGAAGTTGGTGGGAATTACCGATTTTTTAACGCTCAAAAGCACTCCTTAATGTGCTTCCTACATTGCAAGAATCAGTATTACCGATTCCTTAAATGCAAGAGCCATAAGGAATCTGTATATACCGATTTCTTATTTACCAATTCCTTATTTACCGATTCCTTACCTACATTAGGAATGGCTAAATACCGGTCGGTAACGCTGAAATTTACTGAATTTCCGTGTTACCGACCGGTATTTAGCCACCTACATCTGGCCCTAGGTAGCATAAGGGGTCTAGTCCATTTTATCATATATCTCAGTTGGGCAGTGAAGTAGTAGTAGAAACAAGCTCCATATAGCTGTGCACCACTGTTTTTTCTAGTGTAGTGCAGAATTTGATCCCTTAGTATTGTACTAATAGCATAGACATAGCAGCACTGCCAGCATATTACTAGCCTCATACCGCTGCAAGACCATCCAGGGATCGTGAATCCCTGCCGTTGGCAGTGGATCTGTTGCCGTCCAACTGCCAAAGGTGAAATAAGGCCCCAAGATACCTTTGTGTGTTCGTTCTTACTCAAATGGATTATTGAAGCCCTGAAGGGGTTATCCTCTGTTACTTCTGGTATTTGCCATTTCTGTACCTTCATTCCATCTATGCACCATACTATATGGCCATGTTGCAGATTGTATTTGGCAGCCATAAAATATATTTATTATTAATTTCATGATGTCTTGCACATTACACTTCAGCGGCATACACACCAGATACCGCATGTTTTCCACTGGATGTGATTATCCTGTGGAGTTGATCTTATGATTTATGAAGCCAAATTTCCCATAGCCTACATAAAATTATTAATATCATGCATCAGCTGCTTACCCATTAGATTGTGCCCGTTTTGCTGAGTCGTGTTTATTTTGATCAGCTATGAGTCTGCTGAGTTTTTTAACATCATGTCCTTCTCGATTAGAATTGCCTGTGAGAGCCCGGAGCCCTGCTTGTTTGTTGGGGGAAGCGAGGGCTGGTCGGAGAGCCCAGCAAAAACGGCGGCCGAGATCGCCAAGAGGGAACTACAATCCCCAGCGTCCATAGCGGCAGGAAGCCGCTCTGACCCGCGCCAGGAGGCGCAATAAAGCATGCCTACCCCCGGTGGAGTGGGGACTGTGGAAAATGACAATGTTAATGCACATAAGCGGCGTTCATTTGCTTCCATCATACCCTCACTGTAAGCAGAATAAATACCGTGAAGCGTTGACCGCATCATCTCGCCAGCATAGACCCATGCATGCACACACACAAACAACCATTTTAGACACCATGGCCTCTCTGCCCATTTGTTAAACTCCCGGCACCCCTTCTCCGCGCACTCTGGCTGCCCCCCCCCCCGCTCTCTCCTGCACGGGTCATAAGACTTCTCCTTCTGTGCGACTCTGCCCCTGGGAATTACACCCCGCGCCTGACCAACACCTCCCTTCATTTCTTGAATACCCCTCCTTTGATGACCCCTTCCACTGAGCCCGACTGTCTGCACGGACCGCTGGTCATCCCTAACCTGAGGATACAGTTTATTGCCCGCTACTGTATGCACTCGCCCCTCTTCAAAGGAGCTACTATTGATCATGACCTCCCCACCCCCTGAGATCCGATCAGGCGCACACATTCCAAAGGAATCAGCGGAACACTCTGCTGCATTGTAGTCCCCTCCTATTGTATGGGGGGGGTGAGGACCTCATGCTGTAGCCACGTGTTGGAATAACGGTGGGGGGGTACTGGGGATGTCTTTTCCTTGCTTCACAATGTCTTTATTGTAATAAGGAATGTTTATGCATCATCAACTTGTGTATAAAAGACGCAGTCTCAGAGAACTTGTTAGAGCACCTCCCGAAGACACCGTGTTTCGTGTCTGAAATGACAGGCTCTCCTCATGAGTAATAAAACTCTGTTCTTGTGTCCCTGTTTCCAGCGCCCGTCTCTTTGTTTGGTAACTATTCAAAATGGGAACTAAGAGGCGCCTTGCGCCAGCAGCCTGGGCATCGGTAGTAGTTTGGGCTGATTTTCCTCAATTGGCGCCCAACGCGGGGCCCATCAGCGACATAAGGTCCGGTAAGAGAGGTCCAGACGATGGGGTGAACGTCAAAACGATTGGAGTATACCTGCCTTGAGAGGGCCCTCGCCCGGCTGCCGATTGAATGAACTTCACCGATTCTGAACGGACCTCTCTCAGGTGACCTACTGTCCTGACTGGAACCCCACAGGAATGCTGCGGTAAATAATGAAGTAAGAGAACGATCGGGCGCTGGAAGGAGGAAGGCGAAGTACTGTCCACACGGTCCGGTCCGGGTAAGGTTAAGTAGGACGTCTTTACGTCTGATTGGTAGGATGGCTTTACCCATCTGATTGATTGATTGATTGTTTGTATTGGAATCGGTATTTAAATACTGATATTGTTCATTGATTGGTTCATTTAGCTTTGGTTGCTACTTGAAGTATTGGTTCTCTTTGAGACATTCTCTGTTTGCAAACAGCGACGAATAGGAACGTTCCTCTCTCTTTGCAAATAGTGAAGGATAGGTAATGCAGACTTTGGTCCCCGTTGTAATCCGTCATGCCTATCTTTCTCCCCACTGATTGTTTGTTATCGATTGTATCGATTATTGTTCTTTTGAGATATTCCCTGTCTACAAATAGAGAGGAATAGGAATATTCTGTCTCCCTTTGCAGATAGCGAAGGACAGGTAATGCAGACTTTTGTCCCCCGTTGTAACCTGTCATGCCTATCCACTCCCCACTGATTGATTAACTAGTTCCACCCGGACCATTTATTAGAGGTGGATCGTCTGGCTTAACCGGAGGACACCCACCCTAGTAAAAAGGACATATGTAAAATATGAAGTAAACACCATATCCTGTTAACAGAAACTTTAGCATGAAACACATTAGGAAAGGAAGGAAAAAAGAAGTCGAGCGAAATCAGTAGGCCACTGATGAGCTTTCGACTTCGCTAAAAATAAGAAATGTTAGAAATAACCCGCAATAAGAAACATAAAAATGGCGAGGGAAGCCAAGCTTGACACCAAGGCAGACACGAGGTAGTTAGGCTCCACCGCCCCTCACTGCTCCAAACATGTCTGTCCCACTGCCCGCCACGCCCAATAACTGTAAAATGAAATAGATACAAATCAGCAGACACCTACCCCCATTCCGGAAGCTACCGAAGTGCAACAGGTCCACGGTCACGCCCATCCAGAAGGCGAGGCCTCGATGCGTGCAGAGCAAGGCCCGGCTGGCCGCCATCGGAGGGAGAGGCCGTGGGGTGGAAGGCCCGAAAATGTACTGTTCTCCCCATTCCCTTCTTCTGCCGCCCTGCAGGCCACGGGGGGGGTGGATGTCTTGCCTCTGCCTCCGACCCACCCCCCTCTTTATCTCCTGCTCTGGCCATGAAAAACTGGGACCGAGGCCGACAGGGTCCCCTGGCCGACAGCACCTTTTCTTCAATCATTGCTGCCACAACACTCCTTTTGTTTAATTATGGCTACAACTGCACTTTCGTATAATGGCTTCGACAACGCTGGACTGTTGGCTGCGACAGCGCCATGCTTCGACAACACCGGATTGTTGCCTGCGACAGCACTTCCAATGATGACTGCGACAATGGAGGGGGGGGATGTCTTGCATATGCCACTGACCCCCCCCCCCTCTCTTCCTTGCCTGGTACGGCCATCCTGAAATGCTGGAGCCGAGAAACGGCGTGGGGTCGCTGGGAGGAGGAGGCGGCGCGAACGAGCCTTCCCCACCTCCCCAGGTGGAGGCTTCCAGCGTCACCCCAGCGCTCCATTTGAAGGGTCCCCATCGAAAAGCGGCGCTTTTGCCCAGGACCGGCGCACGTCCTGTGCTGTTCTCCTCGACCTTGAAGATTCTATAAGAGCAGGGGGCCCCGACCCCTCCACGTGGGCGCCCCCGTCCCCCGATGGAACCACGAGACGTCGGCGCACTCATGCCGGCACCAGCCTCAGTCTTGAAATGCCCAAAATCCTGCAAGACTGCCAACGTGATCAGTTCCGGTGGGACACCAGTATGACCCGGTAGGAAAGATTGTTGCCTCCCCCCCACTTTGACTGATGGTTCATATCGCCAGTCCCTTCTGTTACCCCTTTCACAAAACTGTTTGGACTTCCGAAAGAGGTTCTGGTCCGACCATGGGTTGAGGGAGACATCTTGACCATACTCGGATATGCCTGACCTCACCCAAAATGGTGCCAGTACAACTGAAACTTTCAGCTCCTTGTTGTACCCCGATTGCTCAGCCTTGATGTTATGAGATATGTATGTAGTTTTTGGTCAATGAATGGATATAAGATGGGTACTGATTATGTAGTCGGACAATGAATTGATATAAGATGGGTACTGATTATGTGTTAGGACAATGAATTGATATGAGAATGGGTACTGATTGAACATTCGGACAATAAATTACTGTTAAGTTTTGATGCACCATGGTTACTGAAAGTTTGAATTCCAACACTTATGATATTTGCTCACAAATGAAGTTTCGATATGATTTTATTGCACTTGTCGCACTTTCCATTATGAAACCGATGACCGCCGACTCTGTTCCCCTCATGCACAGTTCCGGTCTGCTCCGTGACCGACCCACGGGGTTGTAGGCCCGTATTTGTGCACCAACATTTTTAATTAAAGGTTTTTAAAGGAGCAAGTATAACTGTAGTGTTTGCATTGATAAGCTTCGAATGTATGGCTACTGTCCCCGATATAAGTGAAATATAGGTGGATGAAAGCAGCTCGATTAAGGTTGAAGGTTAAAAGCGTAGTGCTCAGAAGCAGCAAAGATGAATGTTCCAGGTTTTGATATATGTATTTTTTTTTTCTTCGTGCAGCATAAAGCGATCAATAAAGGCCCTGGTACTTAGCTCCTACTTTAAGTGCCGCATGTATCAAGGAAGTTGTTTTAAAATGTCCTAAACCACCCCGAAGGAAATGCCACCTAGCCCCTTTAGTTTCCGTGCCTGACAGACAAAAAACGACCTTAGACCACTGTAGACCAGCCCTTTTCCTCAGTCCATCAATAATTATCTCTCCCACGCAACCGGTCCCTCTGGGCTTAAACGCCGAGATGGTAGAGACCGCATCCTGTGGAGATAGGCAGAGTATGTGGTAGGAAAAAGATATTTTCGGGTTTATGCACGCTGATGTGTTTTAAAACGCTGCCCCCACCCCTCTCTTTTTCCCTTCTTTCCGCAGGTCATGTCGGGACGTCGACTAAAGTATGGAGAAGAGCTAAGCAACACGCCATGGTCCCGCGCGAAAGTCAGGCTAGCACTGTGAAGAATCGTGATTGTCTGAGGGGACAGCCCCTGAGAGTGTGACGATTTTTGTGTGATATGAACACACGTGTGCATGCCCTGATGTGTATAGCTCGACTAAATATACGTTGCACACATTTGGATGGATGGGAGAATTATTTTGTGCGTGACTTAAGTAATGACGAACGACCGATGGAGGAGGGAAAAAGGGAACTGGACATGGTACCTATACAAGACGGACAAACAAAGATATAGCATTCCCTTACTTACAAGTGACTCTCTCTGAACCCAGCAACTGGAGGAGTGGTCCGAAGTAGAAACTTGACGGGGTATTACAGTATGGCAAAATATGACTTTGCCTGATACCCCAAGTAATACAACCAAGCTAGGACGCGCACCAATGAGTAAACGCTGCCCCGTTGTCCTCCCGGTTGATGCCCCTCTGTCGCTTCAGCCTGGAAAATCATTTGTTAGAAAAGAAAAAGAGAAATAATTCAAAGGCCCCACTGTGGGTAATAGCCCGACTAAAATAATTCCCGACCAATTGGCAGAGGTGTGGAGAAGAAAAAAGGTAAAAAGCTCAACGCCCAGGTGAATTAAGCAGGATACTAAGAATGCGCAGCATGCAGGAAGAAATATTTTTGGCCCGAAAATTGTTCTATGTTCTGTCTTGGATCATTTGTGTGTAAATGCATGTATTGTCATCTCCACCTGAATTCGTGTGTATGTAATGTATGGATCTATGTCGCCCTTCTGCCTGTGTTTCTATATTACTTGACCCCTGCTGTTCTGTGTTGTGTGCGCACTAAATGGCCTATTATTGTACACGTTTCTTTCTTTCTTTCTCTCTCTCTCTCTCTCTCTCTCTCTGTCATGCGTGTACCAAGTGGTTCATTTAGAATGCGGACGACTCTCACTCTCTATGAGAGTCCCCCTACTCCCTCTTCCTTTATGTAGTAACGTTGTGCCCTGCCGGCACGAGCCTAATTGGGTTTTTTTTAACACAAAGGTGTTCGGCAAAATTGACAGGAACTCAAACGATTGTGACTCGCCATGTTACTACCTCTCCTTCCTGCAAAATGAAGGAACTTGAATTGGCTAAAAAGGAAAGGACAGGTGAGACGACTGATGTCCCCTAATCTGGCCTTTTATAGGGGGACTATACGTCAATGGCCTTCTATTCTCAGTCCTTAGAAAAACAACCCCCAATGCCCAGATTGTCCCACCCCTCTGCGCCCAAGTGCGGATGTCCAAAGTGTCCTCGCCTCTCCCGATTGACCCCAGCTCCATAACTTTTGCCCCCGAATTATAACTGATGACCCTGATTAACCATTGCTCTCCGGGAAAAGAATGTTTAGCCTCTGTCCCTTTCTCATGATGTTAGATGTTAGTACACCCACCTGTTCGCTAGAATTAGCCAACTCTGGAGGGAAATGTAAGACTGCTAGGACTTGGGTTAGCAAACGGGTCTTTCCCGAAGGATCCGATTCCGAGTTTGATAAGAATACACAGTCGATAGGAGCCTGACTTCTCTCCATACATGCCATGAATGAACGCCAAATAGACTTAGTACAAACTCAGTAGAAATGCCTGCATACATACTACATAGTGATGACTTCTGACTGTGACTGATGAACAAGTCCCCAGCCGCTTAGGATTGAGGACGGGATTGAAATGTCTAAATATCCTCTCTTGACCGGTTCTCTAAAACTTGTTTTGTACCCATTCAAGGATACACAATCACCGGAGGAGAAGGGCCGGACGTGACGCTCAGCCTGGCCACAGATCATGAAGCACGTATGACTTGGACCAAAGGTGGAGCCGCAGAGCAACGAGACGCGGGACGAGGCACCACTTTCAAACACGGAAAATGAAAGCATGAAGGGCTGCCCTGAAGCCCCTGTTTGCTGACCAACCTGTGCCAGAAGTCCCCCGCCCCTCTGAGCCCGATCAATGGGCCTGCCTGCTTGTTATCATTTGCTCCCTGGGTCTGCTTCAGAGAATCTGACTCCACTCCGCCCTCTCTTCCCTCGATTACCCAACGACACCCCCATTCTAACCCCTGAATTTTGACTCAGAAAAAGGAACGACATTTAGGAAGAATAGGGTTTTGCCACGGAAGGAAAAGGAAATGCAGGTGCCGAGCGTGAGGCACCCCTAGAAAGATTAGTTAGAAAACAGGACTGTGATCTAACAGCAGAGGACAGATCGCACCCTGCAACGTGTAAAGTCGGATCCGAGCTGGACTCATAGCTCCACCGCCGGTGCTCAACAGCGCCAACGAAAGAAGACGGACTAGAGCCTACCAGTGATGGCTCGCTGCTAAAAGACACTGTGACAAAGATATCATTCCCCTTTCCCTTGACTGATTGCTTGTACTGAACTGAATTCCTCCCTCAACCACTTTGTATTGTTTTCAAAATGTTTATCGGTCACTTTTACTGTACATTGACACCGCCGAAGAGAAAGTCAGAACGTCTGTAGTATGTAGTATGCTGATCCCTAGATGAATAACCCACCAAATGTAAATTCATATGTACTGTATTCTGCCACCCGTATCGACTGATCATGGTTATACATAATCTGCTAGTATTGACAAACGCTATCTCATTGACCACACGCGGCTATATGTACCCCATCAATTGGGAAGAACAGGAAAATGAACTAACTTATGTTAAAAAGCGGCGACTGTGGAAAATGACAATGTTAATGCACATAAGCGGCGTTCATTTGCTTCCATCATACCCTCACTGTAAGCAGAATAAATACCGTGAAGCGTTGACCGCATCATCTCGCCAGCATAGACCCATGCACGCACACACACAAACAACCATTTTAGACACCATGGCCTCTCTGCCCATTTGTTAAACTCCCGGCTCCCCTCCTCCATGCACTCTGGCTGACCCCCCCGCTATCTCCTGCACGGGTCATAAGACTTCTCCTTCTGTGCGACTCTGCCCCTGGGAATTACACCCCGCGCCTGACCAACACCTCCCTTCCTTTCTTGAATACCCCTCCTTTGATGACCCCTTCCACTGAGCCCGACTGTCTGCACGGACCGCTGGTCATCCCTTAGCCTGAGGATACAGTTTATTGCCCGCTACTGTATGCACTCGCCCCTCTTCAAAGGAGCTACTATTGATCATGACCTCCCCACCCCCTGAGATCCGATCAGGCGCACACATTCCAAAGGAATCAGCGGAACACTCTGCTGCATTGTAGTCCCCTCCTATTGTATGGGGGGGGGGGGGGTGAGGACCTCATGCTGTAGCCACGTGTTGGAATAAACCGGAACGGTGGGGGGGGGTTACTGGGGATGTCTTTTCCTTGCTTCACAATGTCTTTATTGTAATAAGGAATGTTTATGCATCATCAACTTGTGTATAAAAGACGCAGTCTCAGAGAACTTGTTAGAGCACCTCCCGAAGACACCGTGTTTCGTGTCTGAAATGACAGGCTCTCCTCATGAGTAATAAAACTCTGTTCTTGTGTCCCTGTTTCCAGCGCCCGTCTCTTTGTTTGGTAACTATTCAAAATGGGAACTAAGAGGCGCCTTGCGCCAGCAGCCTGGGCATCGGTAGTAGTTTGGGCTGATTTTCCTCAGGGACACACCTGTGAGAGCCCGGAGCCCTGCTTGTTTGTTGGGGGAAGCGGGGGCTGGTCGGTGAGCCCAGCAAAAACGGCGGCCGAGATCGCCTAGAGGGAACTACAATCCCCAGCGTCCATAGCGGCAGGAAGCCGCTCTGACCAGCGCCAGGAGGCGCAATAATGCACTCCTACCCACGGTGGAGTGGGGGACACACCTGTGAGAGCCCGGAGCCCTGCTTGTTTGTTGGGGGAAGCGGGGGCTGGTCGGAGAGCCCAGCAAAAACGGTGGCCGAGATCGCCTAGAGGGAACTACAATCCCCAGCGTCCATAGCGGCAGGAAGCCGCTCTGACCCACGCCAGGAGGCGCAATAAAGCACGCCTACCCCCGGTGGAGCGGGGGACACACCTGTGAGAGCCCGGAGCCCTGCTTGTTTGTTGGGGGAAGCGGGGGCTGGTCGGAGAGCCCAGCAAAATCGGCGGCCGAGATCACCTAGAGGGAACTACAATCCCCAGCGTCCATAGCGGCAGGAAGCCGATCTGACCTGCGCCAGGAGGCGCAATAAAGCACGCCTACCCCCCGCTTCACGGGATCGCACGCGGGTCGGCGCCGGGAGAAGCCCGGGACAAGGGCAGGACCATCTAAGGCCATCATAGGGCAGAGGAGGCCGGGCCGGGCCACCCCCCCTTGGAATTGATTTCAGAACAGAGGGGAAAGGACCTAAGGTACAAACTCCCTTTTGCATATTGACTACTTCATCTTCCAGACAGGTCTCTCCAAGTGTTATAGTAGCGGATTTGATGAACTACTCCTTGGGGAGGTGATATTGCTTCAGTGTCCACAATAAAAAGCTGGTTCGCTATGAACTGCAAGGGGGGCATTAGAAAATCTGACAATCAGAGTAATTCGCTTAAGGGAACAATGGATTACTACATTAAGAGCTCTGTTCTCCCTATTGCCCGTGAATTAGAGAGAATTGAGAGCTCGCCAGCTATGGATAGTTCTCCGAGTGTTTGTTTGTCTCCACAGACTGCCGATACAACCCAAGCAATTTCATTACTGGAGGAACTAAATAATATGTGTAGATCCTCATATGCTCCTGTGGAATCAGAAGGTCTTCAATCTAGAGCTCCAATTTCCCCTGTACCAATAATTAGCCCTAGGACTAGATGCTCACCTCAACCTACTCAAACCTCACAGGTTAGCCCACATGTAACACGCTCAAAGGAAAACTCACATTCCGCTGCTGCTGCTCAGGTCCCCTCTACCCAGGTCACCTCTACTAAAAGGAAGAAGGATGGGGTTCGAAAAACGGGGAGGCAGGCCAAACAACCAACACTAACCACAAAATCCCCACTCCCTAATACTCCTAGCATTGTAAAATCTAAAGTATCTACCAATGCCTCCTTATTGGCCTCGCTTGAAAACTTGATAAAGTCAATAATTGCTCCGTTAATTGACAAAATGACCAGCTTAGGGGATAGAATTTCAGGGGTCGAGGAAGCAATCAAGGCAAATTCTCTACTTTTAAGAACTAAGGCAGGACCCTATCATCCACCGTGTACCTCTCGTCCACCGTATCCAGACCCCACAGAAATACTCAACTTCACCACACAAAGCAAGACCATCCACAAACAACCAGTAACCCCACATAGCAAAAACTCAAACACCTCGAAGGCAGTCACATCTTCACGGAGCTCCCAGCCTAGAAAAGGGCCAAACAAAGAAATGTCACTCCAAAAGGGAATAGAGGTCAATTGCGACAATGCGTCACAAAAAACCAAACACCTACATTTGCCACCTGAGGCCGCTCCTTTCGTGTGCGTCCTCTCAGGTGTACCAGAACTCCCACTGGGGAAATACGAACACAACCAAGAGTTAAGAAACAAGGTAGTATTTTGGCTAACTAAAAATAGATCCCTCTCACCCAACATTGATGGTACCATACTTAGCGTCAGAAGGGTGGGTTGGTTAGGACCTCTCCCGAAACATATTGAGGGTGATCTGGTACTTGTTAAATTTAGGAACAGACATGTCGTCTCATACCTTCAATCTCTACAGCCACAGCTAGGAGATGGGCCTATATCCACTTGGAGTTTAACTGATTTCTACCCCAGAACTTCCTATCCTCTGCCGTATTGCCAAAAAGAACATAACAGCCACTGGATGGCCAGAACTGGACATGTACTGAGTGGCCGATTTATTCCCACGCTTAATTAATTCATCTTACTCCCCTGCTCTTAATGATTAGTTGATTTATTTTATTGATTTAATCCTTGTTCAACACATGTCACTTTCTACAAAATGGAACCTATTGATGTATTTGTTTTTATTTATGTTTTATTTTTTTTGACAACTGTACTGTACAAGCTTTTATGAAATGTTTTTACTTTTCGAATAAAGCTAACTAAACTGAACTGAATTGCTTATCACTGAGGCATTATCTCTGATCTCTGGTACCCCTAGAGATGGGTCGTGATACATGGGTTTGACATCGAATGGGTTGCCTGTACCATTAATAATAATGATAATAGTGATCCACACGAGCATACATAACTAAGGTACTTAAATGACATCATTCTAGGGTAATTACTGCTGGTAGATATTTCTGTTGCCCGATTGGTATATAAGAATGTTTTTAACATCAGAGTGAATTATTCTTTAACATTTTCTTCAGCTGTAAAATCTAAGGAAAATGCTCTGTACCATAGATATCAATGGTTGAGCTTGAGTTTAAATTACTAAATCCTTTACTCAACCTAACAAGACAAGTAACTTTATTACTGATGATGGGCTACCATCCACCCCAACTATGAATCCACTTTCTCACATAAGCCAAAATATACATTGACACATCAATAGAAAGCAATCTTCTGAAATAACACACATACCTTTGGAATAAAGTGTCCTTTAAAGGTGACATCTGTTGCGGTCTCATGAGGCAAGCTCATAGGCAGGATATTGGCAAACCTCTGAATTTCATGGATGACTGCATTGGTGTAAGGCATACTATTTCGGTGCTCATATCTCACCTGGGCAGATCCCAAAACCATTTCAATCTCTTCTTGAACTTTTCCTGAAACCAGAAATAAAGTATATGAAACAGGTCTGACATTCTTTTCAGTTCTGAAGCAAATGTCTGAGATGGGGATTTAAGGGCAAAAAACTGAAACACATAAAACTAGTTATAAAAACAATTGCACTTGTTCAACGTAAGTGATATGGTTTGGAAAGAAAGACCCTCTAAGAAAGTAAATTATCTCCCAATGTTGTCAGAGGACCACACTGCACCATACTGTTCTCTTGTAATAACTAACTGTATGAACTGAAAGTTCATTTGACCACAGTAATGCCATACCGAGTCCTAGACTCGGTAGAGTCCTAGATATGTAACAGCACGCTAATAAATATATAAAGAACCTCCCACTCAACCTACATCTATTCGTCAATGGCTAATGTTAGCTCAAATGGGCCATCCCTTGCTATAAGAATCAATAGATACAACAATGATGCATTTATTTATATCTTTGTTTATTTTCATTTTTTTTCATTTTTAAAGCTTTATTCGACATTTGTCATAAAAGCATTCACCTAGCCCTAATACAATAAATACTACATGTAAAAATACTTCTAAAAATACATATTAAACATGGAGTGTCGAATAAATACATGATTATAAAATACATCGAATTACATCAAATTGTCACAGATCATTAAAAATAGATTTTCTATAGGATAAAATACAATAATCCATATGGCAAAGTGCAAGGTTAAAAATATACATAAATTCATTATGATGCAATTGCCATTAACGATCGGGTACGAATTAACCATGACCAAGTAAGAAATTTTGCTACCCCAACCACAAGCAATGTGGAACAATCTGTCTCAAGTATCCTGAGGGCTTCAGATTGGTTGCGAGTTCCCAAGTTTGAGCACACAGGTTTTAACCATTTACGTCTGGGGGACGAGTACAGTGGACAACAGAACAAAAGATGGGAAATGTGTTCAATTTGTTCGTTACAATGGTGGCAATGTTCATCCCATGCCGGGGACCAATGCTTCTTAAACGCGTTCAGCGGGAGTGTACCTATGCGAAATTGAAAATAAAGTTTTCTATCGTGGGGTTTTTCAATAATATCCCAAAATGGTTCGCAAGAAGGGTACATTTTTATATTTAAGAAGCGAGATGTTAAATTTAAGCTTGTGCTGTCACTAAACATTGTAAGATAAACCATTTCCCAATATAGGTCTTTTAGCTTTGCCTTCGTAGGGAAGCAGGTTACATCTTTGGTGTCCCATAGGTAGTCCAGTTTCAATTTTATAAGGAGTCCCCGAAGCTCCCTTAACCATGGAATACTATGAAATACTATGAAAGCGGTCGAATTTAATGACATCCGTCAATGCCGCTGCATAGTGGCTTAGTTCTGGGGTCACCATAATCCGTCTCCAATATAGAAGAGGGCGTAGCCTTGCTATGTCCTCTATGCATTTTCTTCCCAGATCCAATTTTAGCGGGATTGTCCGTGTGCTTTGTGGGACCATCACAATCCCTCGTAAAAACCTGTTTTCAGCTCGGCCCAGTTCTCTCAAATTTGAAAACCCCCAGAGTTCAGAGCCATATAGACAAGCCCCCAGGACTTTCATAGAATAAATTTCCAACACACAGTTTACTGGCTTTGTCAGCGAGGTGCGATGTTTTAGGGTAATTGCACCTGCTAGCTGCCTGAATTTTAATAAGGTTGTGGTTATATGTTGTTTCCAGCTCATGTTTTCTTGTAGAGTGATGCCTAGGTAAGAGAAGGAGTCCACTCTTTCTAGGGGTATACCTTTGTATTTTATTACTCCTTTGAAGGTGGACTGCTGGTTGAGGCACATGAACTTTGTTTTGGTGGTGTTCAATTCAAGGCCCCTCCCATCACAAAATACACCAAAGGCATCAACCACTTTTTGAAGCCCACTGGGTGTGCGGGAAAGTAGGAGTGTATCGTCCGCAAACATGAGGACTGGTACACGAGAGCCAGCAATTACTGGGGCGTCACTAGCAATCATCTCTAGATGTTCAACAATGCCATTTATATAAATGGAAAAGAGAGTTGGCGCTAGGACACACCCTTGTCTCACCCCACGTTCTACCGGAAAGGGATCAGTTACTTCTCCCTGTTTGCCCCACCTTATCCTTGCAAAATTATTTTCGTGTAGGCGAACAAGGAGTATAAGCAATTCCTGACTTAATCCTACGTCCGCCAAGGTCTGCCAGAGTTTTTCTCTGGGGACCAAGTCGAAAGCGGCTTTTAAGTCCACAAAGACTGCATACAATGTCCCCTTCTTTAGAGTAACGTTTCTCCAATAGATTGTTAGAAAGTGGAGGACTTGGTAAACGCTACTAGTAGAGGGACGAAAGCCAGCTTGATAAGGTGACAAAATATTTTTTTCGTCGATCCATTGCTGCAGTTTGTTTTGGACTAATCGGCCCATTAGTTTTTGTGCTGTATCAATCAAACTAATGGGTCTATAGTTTTTAGCCAGGGATCGATCACCTTTCTTATATATGGGAATGATTTCAGCTCCCTTCCATGAGGCAGGAACTTTCCCTCCCATAGCCACCGCGTTGGCCAGCATTACAAAATAGCTACACCAGGACTTCCGATCCGATAGAAAAATGTCAGCCGGAATTCCATCCATGCCTGGAGCTTTACCCCCTGCTACACAATCCAATACAGTACTCACATCTCTTTCAACAAATATAGGTGATTTTTAGTAGACTTGTGGAGGAGGACAATCATTAATAAGCATGGGATTACGGGCATACTGTGGCTGGAAATATTCTACCCAATTTGATTTCGGGACCTGGTTAGTGGGCTGGAGCGCTATGCCACCCTTTGCAAATTTTACTGTGGCCCAGAAGCGCTTTGAGTCCTTGGAGGCACATGCCTCCTTGAGTTCTCGCCAACAATCCTCATCCCAACGCTTCTTTGCTATTTTTTGCGCCTGTCTATACTGGTTTCTCGCCAGTCTTACTGTATCTGCACTTCCTAATCTTAGTTCCCTGCTAAGATTATCTCGAGCTACCCTGCAGCTCTTATCATACCACCCTCTAATCTCCTGGGCCATTTTCTTTTTATTTGAGGCTACTGTTTTAACAAAAAAACTTTGAACTTTGGAAAACAGTTTCTCATGAGCAGCCATCATGTATTCTATGAAGTCAGTCCTCCCATAATGGGACTTAATCTTAGAGACTTCATCCACCACTATTTCCTTTAAGATCTCTATTTTTGCAGTGTCTTCTATGAGCATACTCCACTTCAAATGGCGAAGGTTATTTGAGCTTACAAGGTCTTGCGTAACCATTTGATCCCCTCTTGGCTGATCGGGTATTTCATGGTAGGGATGGAGTGTCAGGCACAAAGGATTGTGATCACTTTCTATTTGGTCCATCACTTCCATGTCTACCAATTTATCCCAGGCCCTTACATCCAGAAGTATGTAATCTATTCTACTGGCCGATCGGCCATTGTCAAAAGTATTTTTCCCCATTGAATCTGACAGTGCCCGACCATTTACTGCTCTGAGCCCTCTGGAAAGACAAAAACTTTTCAATTGAATAGCTACTGTGCTCCATTTTCTAATTACTGGAATATCTAATTGTGGAATTCTCCACTTAATGTCCTCATCTTCGGCCAGGATCCTATCCTCTTCTCCCAAAGGTTCGAAGGTGGTGTTAAAGTCCCCGCCTATTATTATATGAGGTGGCACTGGTAGCATTTCAATATGACACTCGAGGGTCATTATGGTCTCTGATGGTTTACCCCTAGCAACTCCCCTAGAATAAAGATTAAACAGGGATAGTTGTTGGCCATTTTGCCAACTAATGTTGAGTGCTAAAATATCATTGGAGGGTATAGACCTTTGCTTAACCGAGCAATTCAAAGTTTGACGTACCCAAGTTAACAGGCCCCCCGAGGGACGACCCACTCGATTTCTTGTAGCTGGGACGAAAAAGTTCAAATACCCTTGCCGGAAGATTGGTGTGAGCGACCAAGTTTCTTGGAGCATGATAATATCGTACCAGTCGATAAAGTCGACCCAGTCTGGGATATTTAACTTTTTTGTTATTCCAGCTATATTCCAAGAAATAATAGATAATGGCGGTATAGCCATTTGGTGGGGTGTCTGTTCAATATCGGGGATATTTATTGTTCCTACACGATCTATGTCTCGGGCCAAGGCTCCACTCAATGTTGGTAGCTTCTCAGTTACCTCTAGTGCTATTTTTGGATCCATCGGAACTCTATTTACTTCCTTTGGAGCGGGAGTAAAGGATACATTAGAGGCCAGGGACAATTTATCTAATGGAGGCTCATCTGTAGTGGGAATCTTAACATGTCCTAGGTCCAGGTGGATTTCAGGAGGGGTAGAGGAGGCACATACGAGTCAATCACACTCGTTTAGATCGGACAACGCAGAATAGTGATTATCCAAGTTTAGCCCCCACTCACATACTTGGTTAGTCCTAGTCCTTCTATTTCCCACAACTGTCCACTTTGTTCTTAGTATGCTAGGTTTAGCTACGAGACCTCTTCTACTATAGAAGAAATCCAGTGTCAGTGGTACTATTTCTGCTGTTCTATGTTGTGGAGGGAGGATGTTCCGTAGGACATCAGGCAATACTTCAGGGCCCTTGAAATTCAAAACCACACAATCCCCTTGGAATTTCTTTGCCTTGGTGCCTATCCACTTGACCCTTCTTGCTGTAAGCAGATCATCAGATAGTTTTTCCTTACCCCAGGGAGATATATGCATGTTGTTACTAAGCCACTGGAGAGCCTTATTTCTTAAGGAATCTGAAGACTCGATCTGTCCTGTTTTCAACGGTGGTGTGTTTGCAAGTACTAGAATCAAGGGGGAGGCTTCGACAATCAATTCAACAGGGCCGGTTTCTAGGTTGGGAATCTCAGAGGTAGTGTTGCCTACTGCTTGTGCTGGATCTAAGGATAAAGCCGTATCAGGTGTGTCATCGTGCCTAGAGCTGGCTTGTTGGATTTGCTCAGATGGAACTTGTGGGCCTGCATTCATGTTCCCCCCGATAGTTTTCCCTACAGCCTCTATGTTTTCAAATTTAGTTGTAATTAAATTTGATATTCCCCCCACCCCCTCATTGGTTTTCCTTAGGATGGTCTCTAGCTTATTAACTTTATTAGCTAGTTGGTCTACTTTCGATATGAGGGGTTTCATTAACCCTGATAGTTTGGACTCTAGTATGCCCATGAGCTTATTTAAGAGGGTATCCTCCCCGTCTACACTTTCGTACTCTTCCTCCCTTATCCCTTCTTCCACCCTTTTCTTTGTTCTTCTAGGTGGAGTGACAGGTTTATTCTTGCATGAGCGTAGGCCACCTCTTCTAGGTGGTGGCTTGGTAACCCCTTTTTTAGCTCTTGGTGCAGGGACGGGAGTGGGAGGGATATTGCTCTCTGGGTCTAACTCCACAGTTGCATCAGATTTATTTGGCTCTTCTAAGATAATTAGATCTACAAGAGGATCAGGTTGTTGAACGATGGAAGCCGTGGATACATTTATTGTGGAGTAATCATTAGGGTCCTCAATCGGGTCGGCGGTAATAATTTCATCACTTGCAGACTGGAATACCCCTGATTGATTAATTTGGGCACAAGGTGGCGAATCCATAAGTCCCAGGGAGGACCTCCGATCATTGTTGATTTTTGCCACTACCTGGACCAAATAATTGTCCATTGTGTTTGCCGGGGTGACTGGTGTTTTTTGCCTCGACATGATGATCAGTCAAATGTGAGCGACAGTGCCTTGATGGCGAATATAGCAATAGTAGCCCAGATGCAATATGAATATATTAATAAATCGCCTTACCGCAAGTAGATTTGAAAGATAGGGGAAAGGGGGGTGGCCCAGTCCAGTCTCTCATTGTCTAGAACGGGCTAAAACGGGCCCGCCCTTGGCCCGGGCTTCGCCCGGCGTCCCGCGAGACGGGGGTGACGACAAATTTATGCGCCTCCTGGCGCTCAATGGACGCGTACAGCGTCGCCGGGAATGCTGGAAAGTGTAGTTTTTCCAGTCCCCAACACCGCGCTCCGCTCAGCAGTGGACCCACAGATGGTACAAGGGTCAGGCGGCGGGAGGCGGGTGGGCGAGGGCTCTGCCTCTTCAGGTGCTCGTTCTCTTTGGGTCAGCAAACAGATAGTTTGGCAGCAATTCAGGTTCTCGCAGGTTCCCCACTCGACCGGGGTGACGACAAATTTATGCGCCTCCTGGCGCTCAATGGACGCGTACAGCGTCGCCGGGAATGCTGGAAAGTGTAGTTTTTCCAGTCCCCAACACTGCGCTCCGCTCAGCAGTGGACCCACAGATGGTACAAGGGTCAGGCGGCGGGAGGCGGGTGGGCGAGGGCTCTGCCTCTTCAGGTGCTCGTTCTCTTTGGGTCAGCAAACAGATAGTTTGGCAGCAATTCAGGTTCTCGCAGGTTCCCCACTCGACCGGGGTGACGACAAATTTATGCGCCTCCTGGCGCTCAATGGACGCGTACAGCGTCGCCGGGAATGCTGGGAAGTGTAGTTTTTCCAGTCCCCAACACCGCGCTCCGCTCAGCAGTGGACCCACATATGGTACAAGGGTCAGGCGGCGGGAGGCGGGTGGGCGAGGGCTCTGCCTCTTCAGGTGCTCGTTCTCTTTGGGTCAGCAAACAGATAGTTTGGCAGCAATTCAGGTTCTCGCAGGTTCCCCACTCGACCGGGGTGACGACAAATTTATGCGCCTCCTGGCGCTCAATGGACGCGTACAGCATCGCCGGGAATGCTGGGAAGTGTAGTTTTTCCAGTCCCCAACACCGCGCTCCGCTCAGCAGTGGACCCACAGATGGTACAAGGGTCAGGCGGCGGGAGGCGGGTGGGCGAGGGCTCTGCCTCTTCAGGTGCTCGTTCTCTTTGGGTCAGCAAACAGATAGTTTGGCAGCAATTCAGGTTCTCGCAGGTTCCCCACTCGACCGGGGTGACAACAAATTTATGCGTCTCCTGGCGCTCAATGGACGCGTACAGCGTCGCCGGGAATGCTGGGAAGTGTAGTTTTTCCTGTCCCCAACACCGCGCTCCGCTCAGCAGTGGACCCACAGATGGTACAAGGGTCAGGCGGCGGGAGGCGGGTGGGCGAGGGCTCTGCCTCTTCAGGTGCTCGTTCTCTTTGGGTCAGCAAACAGATAGTTTGGCAGCAATTCAGGTTCTCGCAGGTTGTGTTTATTTTCAATCCTTAATATAAATTGGTCTCAAGGAGAATGAAACCTTTTTTTGACATTTTTTTTATATTAAGAAGGCATAACTTTTGTGTTCATATGTAAAGTGCTATTCATGGATAGTTCAACATTTAAAAATTCTTATATTTGCACAACCGACAAAGCATAATTGCGGTCAATCCTTATGACAGACATATCCTGTTATCTTTGTCCATACCCCTTCTCTTTTTAGGTCGAGCCTTGGCAGGGTGCATGCACTGTCTTGAAGACATGTTGTAATCACTGTATGGGCTAGTATCCTGCCAATTGCTGTTGATTGGTTTGTTTGTTTGTGTGCCGTTTAAAAAAGCTTTCATGTATGTGGCTAATATGAGTTTGTTGGCCCTCCTTTTGTTGTTTCACTTACACCTCCGGAGTAGTGACCTATTATGTGTCTTCTTGGACTTTTGGCTATTTAAGTTGGTGTGCAGACTTTTTTTTAGTTGCTTTCCGATCAGCCTGTGTTTTCAGAATATTTCATTTTGTTCCTTTTTATTTTGTATGTGCGTGTTGTTTTGTTTACAATCTAGGATTGAGTTTGCACCGAAAAACAAACAGTGAACTTTTCACAGTGAATTGTAGATAATGCCTATTTGAAACGAGAGGCATTTTTTGTAGTTAACAATTTAGTTTCAGCACCTATAAAGCAGCCAGGGTATTGAGAAAATCAGGAGGGGAAAAGATTGTCTGGCAGACACAACTAACCAGCCCTCTCTTTCCTGCTTACTTGTGCAAGCAGTCAAATGTGTGGCTGGGTTTGTGGAAATCGCAAATAATTTGCGTTAGCATAAGCTTAAGCTATCTTGTTTGTGGCATCCATTTTGTCAGCTATGTAATTCTCCCATCCTCCGCTGCTCGTCTTTTTCCCTGCCTGTTCTGTCTATTTTAGTTGACTTCCTGACTCCGCTAAAAGCAATATGCATGCTAAAGAGTTTGTAGCTGCCAGAACACCTGGTCTCAGGCTCCACTGTCAATCCCTTTCTGCTGCCATAAGCACTCATGCTCCCCCTCCCACTTTGCTGACTAAGGGATTTCCCACCTGCCCATGTTTGCCGATAACTATTCATGTGTGGGCCTGTACCTCCTTCTATTTGTATCCACATGCTTACCAGTGCAGAAAAAGTTTTATATAAGGGCTGTGTTCTGTGACTTCAATGTACTACCTCAGACAGTACACAAGAGTGCAGTGTGGATGTAGTCCCACTCATGAGTGATTAATAAAGGTGTTCTTTGTATTCCAGCTTCAGTGCCAATCTCTATTTTGTTGGTCTAACGACCAGTGGACAGAGAAGGGTGACTCCCTGCACTGGTGTGCTCACTGAAAAGCACATTTCCACAGGTTTAGCAGAAAGATCTGGGCAAGTACAGGAGCTACAGCACACATACTACCCAGGGCAGAGACTTCGGAAAGGGAACAGAGACTTCGGGTTTGGATCTCCTAACTGCCATTGATACTCAAAGCCAAGAGCACACAATGCCTCTCCGTTCCACAGCTAAGGTAATACATCCCGTAATAACTAGAATTGACTTCATTAATTTTTTGTTTGTTAATCTCACACGCATCTCCTATAACCTTTCTTACCTATGCTGTCGCTTGTTGTATGTTAATCTCACACGTGTTGCACTAGATGCGGGTCTGCCTCTCGCAGTCTCCTTCACGGTCCCCCTCAATCCTTTCTATATGGCACAAGCACTGATTATACACTGGCCGATTATGGCCATGCAAGGGTGCATGGTGGAGGAGGGGCTTCATTGGGTATACAGGAAAAGCATGCTGCAGCACGCTTAATTTTTGTCTCCTACAATCTTTCCTCTCACTTGACATCAGGTAACTCTTGGGCATCAGTGGAGACATGTAGAGTGGTTAAATTCAAAAGGCACTTACAATTGACTTTCTCAGAACGGTTTGGGATTTTATAGGTCAATGTAAACCTCAACATCTCTTGAGGGTGGATCAGATATTTTGGTAATTTAGAAGGTTGCACTCATAACCCCTTTTCACCAAGTGCAAGGGGCGCTCCTCAGTGCTGCAAATCTTGGTGATTTGCAGCACTGAGTGGGCGGGCTTCAAGGATGTGTTTGATGTTCTACAAACCCAAGCCCCTGCTTTCTAGGATATAGTTTTTTGAAGCAATTAGGGAGTTGGTACGCTTAACTCTCAAAGGCTCGATTTGTTGGATATTTAATGCACACCTACTTCGGCTTTGGGTGCTTTGGGTCACATGATCCCACGCTCTCGCAGTACAATAGAGTTGTTAATTTGTTTCTGGCATTTTTCCTTAAAAATAGTAAGTAGTTCTCAAGAAAATATTTATTTTCATTCTGAACTATTTGCTCATGAATCCTTCAGCAGAGTTTCTTAGTCAGCTGATGTCTGCACAGTATAACATAGAAATGCGGTTAGAGACATTTTAAATGCTGCAAGATCCGGTTAACTTTCAGGCATGCACTATTCGTACACATTTTTAGTTGGTAAAGTGGGCTACTGATAACACCAATGGCCTCTCTGAACCTTTCCTGTGTTTCTCCTAATGGCTTTAATCATTGAAACCGTTTTTCTATATTAAATGTCTGCATGCCTGTAAACAGTGGGTGTTTATTTTAATTTTAATGTAATAGCTGGAACTCAAATCTCACCTCTCTAACCTATGTACTGTGGGTTCCAGCTTCAGACCTGTTTACAATTGATCTGCATGTGTTGTTGGGGTGTAGGAAGGATCTCTTTTAGTGATTTGAGTATGCATTAATGTCCGTCTCACTACAGCTGCTCTGTACATTTCAGATATTAATCCAATACTTTTAAGGGCTGATGAATATGCGTTCAGCACCATTTATTTACGGTCAAAAGTGAATGCGGTTTTTATAGGGAGAAGGGTTTGTGGGGGTGGGGGGGCCTAATGGTGAGTCAGGACTTGTATCTTTTCTCTTCTGGAATATGACCACGTTACTCCTCGTACCATTTGCTTTCAGGCTGCACGATGATGGAAAGATTCCTAGAAGTATGACTGTTTTAACTGGATCTGCCAACAACTTGAAGTCATCTATACAGTGCTGCCCCATTTTTAATAAGGTAAATAAAAGCACTAGCACTGAATTTAGTAATACATTTTTTGCCGGTTGGGAGGACTTTTTTCCTTTGGAGCCTTTGTACACTGCGACTTTAAACTTTTAGTTTTCCGCTTTTGCCTTGTTTGCTTCTTGGTATATCATTCTCTTCACTCCCTGTGACTCACTTATCTTTAATCCCCCATCTTTATAGCTATTTCTTTAACCCACCTATTCTTCTTTTCGACTTCTGTCTTCCGCACCCTTTTTAGGTGCAAGCCTGCCAGACAGCACAGCTGTCTGGTTTGATAAAAACCATCTTGGGAGCATTCAGAAAGCTATCCTGGGAATACTTTCCGCCCTTTGCTTACCATTGTCTTTAAGGTTTGTAACTCACATTTGCTTGCTTTAATTTAATTTGTGATTGTTCTATATAAACTGCATACTTTTATGGTAATGCAAATGTACCCTCTCAACGTCAGAGTTTTGATAATCTACATATATGTGCTATAATTTGGCTGTATGCTAAAATCTAACATCGCATATGTGCTGTGCAGTTAACTGCATTTGCGTGTGCATTTAGTAAACAGCATACAGGTGCAGTATTAATGGATTTTTAGAGTGCCAACACATGTGATTCCAAGCACTGTAAATAAATATCAACACTTGTTAGGCGCAGTGTTGTGTGAGGATTTTCATAAGTAGTCCCCACATTTTTTAATTGTATATGTCCCATTACATCCATCTTTGATAATATATACCCGGCACTCATTTCTAACCCACTATCAGCGAATAATGAGATTGCTGTGTTGCACATGTGACCTGCTGCAGGCTGGAAGCCTTAGTTTTGGGAGCAATGTTTTCAAACCTTCCTGTCCTCCTATTGTTGTTTTATAATTCACCCCCGACTTCCCATTGCTGCTTTCAATTCCCCTTATCCTCCCATTGTTGCTTACCGTTCTCTCCCACCCTCCTATAGTTGCTTTCAATTCACCCCCACCCTCCTGTTGCTTTTAATTTCCAAATGCCACCCAGGAAGAAGAAGCGTGTGGCGGAGACAAGCATGTAATCCTCAATCAGACTGTATGAACCAATGTGTAGTAATTGTATAGATATTCAGTCGCTAGTGGCACACCACCCAGGATAATGTGCTGCATGGCTAAACACTTATAAGTATGGCTGGGAGTAGTCTGCGTAGCGCCACTACCCACAC
The DNA here is from genome assembly GCF_964263255.1 of Lissotriton vulgaris. Taxonomy (NCBI): domain Eukaryota; kingdom Metazoa; phylum Chordata; class Amphibia; order Caudata; family Salamandridae; genus Lissotriton; species Lissotriton vulgaris. The sequence goes on from NC_141694.1 coordinate 182,014,448, forward strand.
TACGCAGAATTTTGGAAAAAATTGGTGGAAAACGAGGGCACGTCCTGAGGGTCTGTGTGCCCGGGACATGGGTCCCTCGTGCCTGGGCAGTCCTACGGCCCGCCAAGAGTCCATCTGCCCGGGACAAGGGTCCCTGATGCAGAGCCCCGGAGACCTGCAAAGCTCCCGGGCAGTCCTGTCGTGGGCGTCTCGGCCCCAGGAGCGCTTGCGGGCCTCCCCATGCCTGAGTCCCAGCCTGGGGTTTTCGAGCTCCCCCTGAGCCCTGCAGTCCCAGAGCCCTCCAGCCCATGAAAGAGGGGTAGCCTTCCTCCATAATACTAGGGGCAGGGTACGCCCAGACACTCCTCCCCGGCTGGTGGTTCTCTGCCGGGGACCGGATGGGATATGCCTGGGCAACACCTCCCTAGGCATCCGGGCCTCCCTCCTCCAGGCCAATGGCATGGCAAAGTGCCCAGTACCGGCTCCATGGGTCCCGGGCAGTCCTCTCCCGGGCGTCTGAGGCTCTCTCCTTCAGGCCAACGGCATGGCTGAGTGCCCGGGATGGGCTCCATGGGTCCCGGGGAGTCCACCCCCGGGTGTCCGGGGCTCCCTCCTCCAGGCTAACGGCATGGCAGAGGGCCTGGGATGGGCTCCATGGGTCCCGTGTAGTCCTCCCCCGAGCGTCCGGGGGTCCCTCCCTCCTGGCCAGCGGCATGGCAGAGTGCCCGGGATGGGCTCCATGGGTCCCGGGCAGTCCTCCCCCGGGCGTGCCGGGGCTCCCTCCTCCGAGCCAACGGCATGGCAAAGTGCCCAGAACAGGCTCCATGGGTCCTGGGCAATCCTCCCCCGGACGTCCAGGCCCGAAAGCTCCGGTGGTCTTTCCCGTGTGTGGGGACCAGCCGGGGTCCCCGAGCCCCGGAGCCTGAGCAGGCAGGAGCCCTACTGCAAAGGCTCGGGGTGGGCATCAGGGAGTCCTTTTGATCCCAGCCATCTGGTCATACCTTTCCCCTCGGCTATCTAGTCACACACAATGGGGCGACGAGATGGCCTGGCTTCCCTGGAAGTCTTGATGAGGTGCAATTCGCCTCCCTGGTCCCAGCTCGGTCTCCAGGAGGTCGGGCGCCTCCACGCCCTGGGTCCCCTCCTTCACTTGGTGCGAGTGGTTTCCAAGAAAGAGGGGTAGCCTCTCTCTGGATTACTAGGGGCAGGGTATGCCCGGACACTCCTCCCTGGCTGGCGGTTCTCTGCCGGGGGCTATGCCTGGACAACACCTCGCTAGGTGTCCAGGGCTCCCTCCTCCAGGCCAACAGCATGGCAGAGTGCCCAGGAAGGGTTCCATGGGTCCCGGGCAGTCCTCCCCCGAGCATCCGGGGTTCTCTACTCAAGGCCAACGGCCTGGTCGAGTGCCCGGGACGGGCTCCATTGGTTCCGGGCAGCCCTCCCCCAGGTGTCTGGGGCTCCCTCCTCCAGGCCAACGGCATGGCCGAGTGCCAGGGACGGGCTCCATGGGTCCCGGGCAGTCCTCCCCCAGGCATGCCGGGGCTCCCTCCTCTGAGCCAAAAGCATGACAAAGTGTCCAGAACAGACTCCATGGGTCCTGGGCAGTCCTCCCACGGGCGTCCAGGCCCAAGAGCTCTGGTGGTCTTCTCCGTGTCTGAGGCCCAGCGGGGAGTCCTTTCCATTCCGGCCATCTGGCCGCACCTTTCCCCTCAGCCATCTGGTCGCACGCAATGCCTTCCAATGGGGCGACTAGATGGCCGGGCTTCCCTGGAAGTCCAGATGAGGTACCATTCGTCTCCCCGACCCCAGCAAGGGCTCCAGGAGGTGGGGCGCCTCCACACCCTGGGTCCCCTCTGTCACTCGGTGCGAGCGGGTTCCAAGAAAGAGGGGTAGCCTTTTCTCAGGATAACTTGGCAGAGTACGCCCGGACACCCCTCCCGGGCTGGCAGTTCTCTGCCGGGGACCAGATGGACTATGCCTGGGCAACACATCCCTAGGCATCCGGGGCTCCCTCCTCCAGACCAACGTCATGGCAGAGTGCCTGGGACGGGTTCCATGGGTCCAGGGCCGTCCTCCCCCAGGTGTCCGGGGCTCCCTCCTCTGAGCCAACGGCATGGCAAAGTACCCGGAATGGGCTCCATGGGTCCCGGGCAGTCCTCCCACAGGCGTCCGGGCCCAAGAGCTCTGGTGGTCTTCTCCGTGTTTGAGGCCCAGCGGGGGTCCCGGAGCCCTGCCCTGCATGGGCAGGCAGGAGCCCTACCGTGAAGGCTTGGGTGGGCAGCGGGTAGTCCTTTCGATCCTGGCCATCTGGCCGCACCTTTCCCCTCAGTTATCTGGTCGCACGCAATGCTTTCCAATGGGGCGACCAGATGGCCGGGCTTCCCTGGAAGTCCAGATAAGGTACCATTCGCCTCCCTGACCCCAGCGAGGGCTCCAGGAGGTCGGGCGCCTCCACGTCCTGGGTCCCCTCCGTCACTTGGTGCGTGCGGGTTCCAAGAAAGAGGGGTAGCCTTCATCAGGATAACTAGGGGCAGAGTATGCCCGGACACCCCTCCCGGGCTGGCGGTTCTCTGCCGGGGACCAGATGGGCTATTCCTGGGCAACACATCCCTAGGCATCCAGGGCTCCCTCCTCAAGGCCAACGGCATGGCAGAGTGCTCGGGATGGGCTCCATGGTTCCCGGGCAGTCCTCCCATGGGCATTCGGGGCTCTCTCCTCCAGACCAACGGCATGGCCGAATGCCCGGGACAGGCTCCATGGGTCCCGGGCAGTCCACCCATTTCTCCAGGCCAACAGCATGGGCGAGTGCCCCGGCTGGGTCCATGGGCCTGGCCGGGCCCTGGGTCAGATGCTCCAGCCCTGGGCCCTGTTCCCCAGCCTGCCGCACTGCCAAGGGCCCAGGACGGGTTCCGTTGTGTCTGGGGAGCCTCCCCTTGTTTGGCTGGGTTCAGGAGCTCCGACCGTGGCCCCTGAGGGCCCTCGGGAGGGCGGCCTCCCTACCCCAGGCTCTGTCCTTGGTCCTGCTGCCTGGCTGTGTACCTGGGACAGGGTCCAGAGGGCCCAGGAAGGCTTCCCATGCACCTCCGGGCTTGGAAGCACCGGCTGGGTCCAGGAGTCCGGCCGGGTCCCGGCTTGGGTTCTCCAGCCCGGGGCCCTGTCCCCCAGCCTGCCACACTGCCAAAGGCCCAGGACAGAGTTCTGTTGTGCCCTGGGAGCCTCCCCTTGCTTGGCCGGGTTCAGGAGCTCCATCCGGGGTCCCTGAGGGCCCCAGGGAAGGTGGCCTTCCCACCTCGGGCTCCATCTTTGGTCCTGCCACGTGGCAGGGTGCCCGGGATGGTGTCAGGCAGGCCCGGGAAGGCTTCCCCTGCGCCTCTGGGCCTGGAAGCTCTGGCTGGGTCCAGGGGCAAGGCCGGGCCCCGGGTTGGGTGCTGCGGCCCTGGGCCCTGGGCCCTGTCCCCGGGCAGCTGCTCCACCAAGGGCCCAGGACAGGGGTCCATTGGTCCAGTGCAGGCCTCCCCTGCTTGTGAAGGTGTCTGCGGGCCCTGGGTCGAAGGGCCTGTCGGGTCCCCCTTTTAACCTCCATGGCTGGGGCCCTAGGCCTCCTGTCCTCCATGCCCTGGGGCCCGCTCCCTCTTTCATTGGGGCACAGGGTGACCAGATGGCTTCCCTTTCATGCCCGGCCTTCTGGTCGCCCAGATCCGCTCGGCCATCTGGTCGCACCTATCCCCTCGGCCATCTATTCGCACCTATCCCCTCGGCCATCTGGTCGCACCCAATGCTATCCTATGGGGCGACCTGATGGCCGAACTTCCCTGGAAGTCCCGATGAGGTTCCATTTGCCTCTCCGATCCCAGCGAGGGCTCCAGGAGGTCGGATAATTTCGCGCTTTGGGTCCCCTTTGTAACCTCGAGTGCAGAGATTACAAGAAAGGGTGTAATTTTTCTCTGTATTACTAGGGAGAGGGACAGTCAGACCTCCGTTAGGTCTGGTGATTCAGAATCAGGAGAAGGCAGAACCCGTGCCCGCCCTCCCGGGCCCCCATGGGCCTCGGTACGCTTCTGCCTCTCAGACCCTTGCCGATGGTCCTTTTGATCCGAGTTTGCTCAGGCATACCTCCCTGAGGTCCGGAGATGCTGAAGCGGGGGAAGGCAGCACCCGGGCCTGCCTGCCGGGGCCCCCACGGGCCCGGGTACGCTCCTGCCTTTCAACCCCTTGCCGATGGTCCTTTTACTCTGAGTTTTTTCCTCAGTCATACCTTCGTGAGGTCCAGTGATGCTGAGATGGGGGAAGGTGGAACCCAGGCCCGCCCGCCAGGGCCCCCAGGGGCCCGGGTACAAATCTGCCTCTCAGCCCCTTCCCGATGGTCTTTTTTCTCCGAGTTTGCTCAGGCAGACTTCAGTGAGCACCACTCCACACTCCTCCAGCGAGCCCTCCCGCCCAGGCGGGTGGGCTCCTTTCCCTGACAGGCTCCCGAGAGATGGAGGGGCGCTCGAAGGTGGCCGGTCGGGGGGATGGGCACGCTGCTCCCACCCCATCACCAGGTGTGGCTACCTGGTTCATCCTGCCAGTAGCATATGCTTGTCTCAAACATTAAGCCATGCACGTGTAAGTACAAATGGCCGGTACAGTGAAACTGCGAATGACTCATTAAATCAGTTATGGTTCCTTTGATCGCTCCATCTGTTACTTGGATAACTGTGGTAATTCTAGTGCTAATACATGCCGACGAGCGCTGACCTCCCGGGATGCATGCATTTATAAGACAAAGACCAATCCGGGCTCGCCGGACTGCTTTGGTGACGCTAGATAACCTCGGGCCGATCGCACGTCCTCTTGACGTCGACAATACATTCAGATATCTGCCCTATCAACTTTCGATGGTACTTTCTGTGCCCACCATGGTGACCACGGGTAACGAGGAATCAGGGTTTGATTCCAGAGAGGGAGCCTAAGAAACGGCTACCACATCCAAGGAAGGCAGCAGGCGCGCAAATTACCCTCTCCAGACTTGGGGTGGTAGTGACGAAAAATAACAATGCAGGACTCTTTCGAGGCCCTGTAATTGGAATGAGTGCACTTTAAATCCTTTAACGAGGATCCATTGGAGGGCAAGTCTGGTACCAGCAGCCGTGGTAATTCCAGCTCCAATAGCGTATATTAAAGTTGCTGCAGTTAAAAAGCTCGTAGTTGGATCTTGGGATCAAGCTGGCGGTCAGCCGCGAGGCGAGCTACCGCCTGTTACAGCCCCTGCCTCTCGGCGCCCCCTTGATGCTCTTGACTGTGTCCTGGGGGTCTGAAGCGTTTACTTTTAAAGCAGGCCGGTCGAATACTTCAGCTAGGAATAATGGAATAGGACTCTATTTTTTTGGTTTTCGGAACTGGGGTCATGATTAAGAGGGACGGCCAGGGGTATTCGTATTGTGCCGCTAGAGGTGAAATTCTGGGACTGGCACAAGTTGAACCAAAGCAAAAGCATTTGCCAAGAATGTTTTCATTAATCAAGAACGAAAGTCGGAGGTGCGAAGACAATCAGATACCGTCGTAGTTCCAACCATAAATGATGCCAAATAGCGATCTGGTGGCGTTATTCCCATGACCCGCCGGCCAGCTTCTGGGAAACCAAAGTCTTTGGGTTCCGGGGGGAGTATGGTTGCAAAGCTGAAACTTAAAGGAATTGATAAAAGGGCACCACCAGGAGTGGAGCCTGCGGCTTAATTTGACTCAACACGGGAAACCTCACCCAGACCGGACACAGAAAGGATTTGCAGATTGATAGCTCTTTCACGATTCTGTGGGTAGTGGTACATGGCTGTTCTTAGTTGGTGGAGCGATTTGTCTGGTTAATTCCGATAACGAACGAGACTCCTCCATGCTAACTAGTTACGCGACCCCCAGCGGTCGGCGTCCAACTTCTTAGAGGGACAAGTGGCGTTCGGCCACACGAGATCGAACAATAACAGGTCCGTGACGCCCTTAGATGTCCGGGGCTGCACGTGTGCTACACTGAATGGGTCAGCGTGTGTCTACCCTTCGCCGACAGGTGCGGGTAACCCGCTGAACCCCATTTGTGATAGGTATTGGGGATTGCAATTATTTCCCATGAACGAGGAATTCCCAGTAAGTGCGGGTCATGAGCGCGCGTTGATTAAGTGCCTGCCATTTGTACACACCGCCCGTTGCTACTACCGATTGGATGTAGTAGTGAGGTACTCGGATCAGCCCTGCTGGGGTTAGCAATGGCCCTGGCGGACTGCCTAGAAGATGATCAAACTTGACTATCTAGAGGAAGTAAAAGTCGTAACAAGGTTTCCATAGGTGAACCTGTGGAAGGATCATTAATGGCGGAGCGGCCCAAGCGACCGACGGTGCCAGCCTGAAGTCCTCGGCTGCCTCCTGCAAGCATGTACCGTAGGCACAGGGCCCAGCCCTGCCCTTGCGTGCCCCGGGCAGTGGAGCGGTCCGTGGCTGCATGGGGCGATCGGGTGAGGACTGAGCCTTTGGCGGGCTTCTTCCTCCGGGGAGGATCCGACTGATGTGTGAGGGACTGGGGATGGGGGGGCGGCCACTGTCTCCTGTCCCTCTCTGGGAGGGGCAGAGCGGTAGACCCTCCATAGATGGAACCCAAGCTCACCCGGCACCACCCCCGCGGGGGGGGGAAACTGAATTGCAGTGGGCTGGTACCACCACCCCTATAGGGACTTGCTGCTGGCTGGTTGGGCCCTCCTGCGTCCATTTGTACCAGTCTGACCGAGATGCCAGGCGACTGAGGCGGGGCCCTTCTCGTGTAGCAGGGCAGCCTGGAAGAGAAGGGGCTGAGGGCCTGCGAGGGGACCCTGGCTCCTCTCGGTGGGAGGCGTGCGGGATGGGGAGCTGCCTGGCTCTTCCCTTCCAGCACCTCTGGCACAGGCTGGGGTAGGGTGGGCTGTACAAGCCAGAGTGGTGCACAGCTCGGGGCAGCCCGGCAACGAATGGCTGAGGTGCAGGTGGAGCCAATGGAAACTCTGGTGGAGGTCCGTAGCGGTCCTGATGTGCAAATCGGTTATCCGACCTGGGTATAGGGGCGAAACACTAATCGAACCATCTAGTAGCTGGTACCCTCAGAATTTTCCCTTAGGATAGCTGGCGCTCGGAGCCCCCAGTTTTATCTGGTAAAGCGAATGATTAGAGGTCTTGGGGCCGAAATTGATCTCAACCTATTCTCAAACTTTAAGTGGTTAAGAAGCCCGGTTCGCAGGCATGGAGCCGGGCATGGAATGCGAGTTCCGTGTAGGCCACTTTTGATGAACAGAACTGGCGTTGCGGAATGAACCGAACGCCGGGTTAAGGGCACCCGATGCCTACGCTCATCAGACCTCAGAAAAGGTGTTGGTTTATATAGATAGCAGGACGGTGGCCATGGAAGTCGGAATCACCTAAGGAGTGTGTAACAACTCACCTGCCGAATCAACCAGCCCTGATAATGGATGGTGCTGGAGCGTCGGGCCCATACCCGGCCGTGGCCAGCGCAGAGAGGCGCGAGGGCTAAGCCACAACAAGTAGGAGGGCCACTTTGGTGAGATCGGAAGCCCGGGGCGAGGGCCCGGGTGGAGCCGCCGCAGGTGCAGGTCTTGGTGGTAGTAGCGAATATTCAAACGAGAACTTTGAAGGCCAAAGTGGAGAAGGGTTTGATGTGAACAGCTGTTGAACATGGGTCAGTCGGTCCTAGGAGCTGGGCAAGCGCCGTTTGGAAGGGATGGACAATGGCCTCCGTTGCCCTCGGCCGATTGAAAGGGAGTCGGGTTCAGATCCCCGAACCCGGGGTGGCGTAGATGGGCGCCCTCGCAGCGTCCAGTGCAGTAACACAGACGATCCTGGAGAAGCCGGCAGGAGCCCCGAGGAGAGTTCTCTTTTCCTTGTGAAGGGCAGGGTGACCTGGAATGGGTTCGCCCCAAGAGTGGGGCCCGAGCCTTGGAAAGCGTCGCGCTTTCGGCAGCGTCCGGTGAGTTCTTGCTGGTCCTTGAAATTCCGGGGGAGATGGTGTAAATCTTGCACCGGGCCGTACCCATATCCGCAGCGGGTCTCCAAGGTGAACAGCCTCTGGCATGTAGGAACAACGTAGGTAAGGGAAGTTGGCAAGTCAGATCCGTAACTTCGGGATAAGGATTGACTCTAAGGGCTGGGTCTGTTGGGCTGGGGCGCAAAGCGGTGAAGGACTGGGTTCTTTTGGACCCAGCGGTGCCAGGGCACAACACCTGAAACCTTCGTGGGTAACCTGCTCCGGCGTACAAGTCACAGAGACACGGGACAATTCCTTCGGCGTCAAAGAGTCAAGGTTTATTTACTGCAGGGAACACAGAAGTCACGACAAGTGCAACACGTGCAACTTGGGGAGACTGCTTCAAATTGGTTTTGTGGATCGCTCCTTTTATACAGTTTTTACCCATAGGCTAACATTGAACACAGAGGTTTACAACTCAGTTCCCACATCTAGCTCCCAGAGGGGTCGCTTTGGTCGCTTTGAAACATACAAGGTCCGGAACATAAGTGCGGAAACATTTGGCGGTTCCCAACTGTAAAAACCCATCTTCCCACCATTAGCAAATTCCAATCAGCAGTAAAGTAGATCGAAACAGGAACAAAGACAGGTGCAGAGGAAGACGGAGACAGTGGGGAGATCGGAAAGGGTGTAAAAGGGGAGGTGTCGGGAAGCACGAGATACAAGCATCAAAGGGACGTGCCTAATGAGATGCACGGCTGAGACAATAAGTCCGTGCGGCAAGATGAGCCTCGAGCGGCGCCATCTGCCTTACAGCAGCAACCCCCTCGTCATAAAGACACTTTCAAAGGACATGTGTCTTCCGCAAATATCTTGGGAGTCCCAGGGTCGCGAAGCGGACAGCGTCCGTTCGCTGACTACTTGAGGGCAAGAGACAAAATGGATGCCATATCTAAGATGGAACCCGTGGGTACAGATGAGAAGCCCACGTAACAAACGAACGGTTTAAGTTAGCACAGCGAAACTGCGCACACTTACTAAACTCGTCATTTGCGGTTCATAGATACTAGACTCGACCATATTCGTGCGAGTCAAAAAAACACCACTTACAATGGTCACGGAACCTCAGACGCTCCTTTTGCCCTCATGTAGGCAAGCACTAGTCGGAATCATATTCGATATTCATCAGACCATCAAGATGTCGTTGTAGCATAGCTCTGTCCGACCGAGTCCCCTTGGTAACAGGTGGTTGTCTCATACACGTTGTAGCACAGAGGCCACATAAGGCAGGACCACACTGCACACAAAGGCAACACGTGAACAGGAACACTACCACAACCCCGATGATCATCAGAATCTTCCAACCCCAAGTCGACATCAGGCCCCAAAACCAACCGAGTAACGTCCAATCCCCTACATCCACGTGTATGGATTCGGAGATCTTATGCAACTTCGAGATGGCTTGATAGACAGTAGGAGCATTATCAGGTATGAAAATGCAACAGCTCGAATGGATCACTTTACATACCCCACCGCGATCTGCCAAGACGACATCTAAAACCATACGGTTTTGCAACGTCATAAGTCTCTCCGCCTGAAGTTCTGTGGTGATATTACCAAGGGCACTGGCAGTAATGTTAGCTGTCGATTCTACCACTCGAGTCAAATGTCTCAGGTTCCTACTATTGACCATAGGTCCCCAAAACGGGAGGAAACCCTTGAAAAAGTCTCCCGCCTCTTGACCGGCAGTATCCTCTTCGCTAATTACGCCTCGTACAACTCTAGTCTTGTGGTAATCGGCATCTACAGTGAACGTCGGAGGCAACAGATTTGCAACAAAACATGAGCCCATGAAGTCTGAGGGCAACCATGTATATGCACGATCATGACAGATGAAGTACGTACCCTTGGCAGCCAGAAACACAGGGGTCGGGGACATTGACAGAAGGTAACTTTCAGTGCAAGCACTTACTCCAAGTGAGGCTTGCGAACCACGACCCACAAGACAAAAATTACCAGTGTGGGGTACGACCCATATTGGAGACGAGCTTTTAAGCTGCTTTTCATTAGTGAACATACTATATTCCCCTCTACTTAGGACCCTATAGGCCTGTACCTCTTCCTTAGGGATGAGAAAAGCATCATGGATCTCATCTTCCAAATCCTGTATGGCCATCGATAGCACCCACTGATACGAGGTAGGACCAGGTTTGGGGGAACGTTCTGGAGAGGGGTGGAAACCTAGTGCGCTTCGAAGCATTGTTTGGTATGCTCGAGCTGACCCTTGGGAACTATACGGCAGTACCAGATATGGAATTCCCTTACCCGTAGTATGCGGCATCAACCCACACACCCAACAATTAGTAGTGTTAACCACTAACTGATGCTGATGGAGGAGCTGGATAAAGGAATTGTTGCGAAATTCTACACGTCTAGCCTGTTCGTGTTCCGGTAAAATATGAAAGGAATGGGGAGAAGCAGTAGTAGCAGTAACAGTAAGGTTAGGGTAAGAAGTAGGAGTAGGGGTAGCAAGTAAGAAGTAAGACATAGCATAATACACCCCACCCGCCAAGAATGCAGAAGCAGTTAAAAACAGTACAAACAATTGGAATACAACACATTTAGTACGACTGAGTTTCTGCAGTTTGACTCTGTACGCCTGAGCTCCTTCCAAATCGTTCAGCTTCGAAAATGCCATTTCCCTACGACCGTCCGCAACGTTTCTTGACGCACTTCGTTCTGTGCAGCAATAGTCAATTCCCAGGAGTTCCTAGGAACCGACGGCCTTTAACCTAGCGTCAAGACCGACTGTCCAGAAGGGAGTACGCGCGCGGCCCTACGGCCCTCAATACACAATATGTATTTTATTTAGCACAAAATTTCAGCTGTGGAAGGAAAAAAATACAAGGAAGAAGCTTAACACATGTACAAAACAATTTTCAATGATACGGATTGTTCAAAGTTGATCAGGGGAAACGAGGATATTGCAGTTATCAGTTTCAGCAAATCAAGAAAAATTTTTATTTGTCCTTAGTATGAGAACGCAAAGAATATCGATGTTTCCCGGGACGTGTCTGCTCGTCGAACAAAGGATCCGTTGAAGAGACAGCGTCCTGTTGATCAATTGGTTGATTTGATCTTGAGTCTTTTGCTGACAATGTTCCAACAGTGGCTTTTTGCTGCGCTGAGTGTTCACCAACCAGCTGTGCGTCGCTAAAAGGTACAAACGCCGGCAATGTCTCTGCTTCTGTTGACGCAATGCCTTTCCTCACCCACGGGTCTGCCGGCAAAGGAATAGGGACTCGTTTACAATGGGTAGCATGTACCCAATTCTTCCGCCCCTCAAGACGAACGGCAGTCCTCGTGGCCAGGAGCACCTGGTAAGGTCCAACAAAACGGGGGTCCAGATTCTTCTTGCGTGAGAAGTTACGGGTGACTACCCAATCACCGGGCTGGAGCTGGTGGCCTGGACCCTCCGTCTGCGTCGGCAAGGCGTCGTAAACCTGTTGATGAATTAATCTCAGTTTAGCAGTCAAGTCATGTAAGTAGTCAATCAACATCGGATACTCAAGATCAACGAATATTCCTGGCCTAGGAACCCCCCACACATTCGCAGGACGGCCGAACACTATTTCATAGGGGCTAAGCCCTAGTCGGGAGTGTACAGTCGCCCTAGTTGACAGTAATGCTAGAGGCAAAGCGTCAGGCCACGAAAGTCCAGTCGTAGCCTGAATCTTCGCTAGTTTTAGTTTAAGGGTACCATTGTAACCTTCAACCAATCCTGCTGACTGGGGATGATTGGCGCTATGGAATTTTTGATTAATTCCAAGGCCCTTACACACACTCTTCATCACACTTCCAACAAACTCACTTCCGTTATCTGACCACACAACTCTAGGCATTCCATACCGAGGAAAGTATTCCTTCAGTAGGATTTTCGCAGTAGACAAAGCAGTATTATCTTTGAGGGGATAGGCCTCGATCCATCGGGAGAATGCGCAAACCACAACCAAAACGTATTTCAGGTTATTGCATCGCTCCATATGGATGAAGTCCAATTGAATCACCTCAAAGGGATACGAAGGAGGAGCAAAACTGCCAGGGGGAGTTGGGGTTCCTTTGCCAGGATTGTACATTATACACACCATACAATTCTTCACCAAGCGTTCAGCGCACTTCGTAATGCCATCATTCTTCCACACAGCAGCCAACAACTTGCAAATACCTTTCGCGCTAATATGTGCTAACCCGTGTGCCATTGTCACAACGGCCAGTACATACGCATCAGGCAACATCCATCTTTTCTGATCTGACAAATCGATCCAGCAACCATTCGCATCCAACCTTCCCGTACTTTCTTTCCATTTCATCTTTTCAGTGTCAGTGGCCTCATTCTGTATTGCTTTCACACTCTCTATGGTATCCTCACACATGCTTGATTCTGTAGGCCACCTAACCGAACTCGTCACATACATTCGAGTGCTAAGGTTCCGGGCAGTCTCCTTAGCAATCTCGTCTGCAAACGCATTACCACGACCAACATCATCCGTCACTTTACGATGCGCACTACACTTAACAATTGCAACTTGAGCAGGCAAAGTCAATGCATCCAAAAGATCGTTCACGAGCTGGCCATGCTGTATTTTCGTGCCATGCGACGTGAAGAAACCACGCTCTCGCCACAACCGTCCAAAGCTATGCGCTACACCGAAAGCATACTGGCTATCGGTGTACACATTCACACGTTTACCCTTTGCTAATATACATGCTCTAGTAAGAGCAATCAGCTCTGCAGCTTGGGCAGAATTCTGATTCAATCTCGCAGTCTCAACAACAGTATTCAACGTCACAACAGCATAAGCAGTAGTCACATCACCATTCGGCAATTTAAAACATGACCCATCCACATACAGGGTGCCGTCAGGGTCTTCCAATGGGGTGTTTTTAAGGTCCACTCGACCTTTTGTTTCCTCCTCTGTACGCAAGTAGCAGTCATGTTCTGCTACTTCATCTGACTCTGCACTAATCGGTAACAAGGTTGCCGGATTTAGGACATTACAACGTTTTATCTGAATGTGGCTTGCCAAGAGCGTCAATTCGTACCCAGATAACCTCGCACTCGTCAAGTGCTGAGTTTTCGTTCGATTCAAAAGAGTATCGACTGCATGCGGAACCATCACCGTAAGCATATTATCCATGACCAATCCTGCTGATTGTCGGATGGAGACCGCAGCTGCCGCAGTTGCTCTCAAACAACTCGGCAATGCTCTAGCTACTGGGTCTAAGGTCGAGGAAAAATATGCACATGGACGTTGCTTACCACCAAAAGGTTGCGTTAAGACACTCAACGCACAACCTTCCCTCTCGTGAACATATAACGTGAACGGCTTGCTGTAATCAGGGGTACCTAACACAGGAGCCGAACACAATGAATCACGTAATTCAGAAAAACTTTTCTGACACTCTTCCGTCCATGGTAAAGGAGTCGAAACATCCTTGCACGTAAGAGCCACCAATGGTTTCGCTAGCAATGAAAAATTAGGAATCCACTGCCTGCAGTACGACGTGATACCTAGAAAGGCACGCACATCTCTCTGGGTTTGTGGCACAGCCATTCGTGCAATCGCTGCAATTCTCTCTGGGGTCAATCTCCTTCCCTCCTTTGACAATAAGTGACCTAGATAGGTTACTTCTTGACAACAATATTGGAGTTTAGAAGGTGACACCTTGTGATTTAACTCACAGAGATGTTGCAGCAACGATATCGTAGCAATTTTACAAATGTCCTGAGTATCAGCAGCCACCAATAAGTCGTCAACGTATTGGATTAAAGCCGCACCAACTGGCAACCTAAACGCATCTAGTTGACCCTTCAAAGCTTGACTGTAAATCGATGGACTTTCACAGTAGCCTTGAGGAGCGCGTTTGAACCGGAAGCTACGTCCACCAAGAGAGAAACCGAAAAGGTCCCTGCTCTCTTCGGCAATCGGGATGCTGAAAAACGCATTTTTCAAATCAATCACCGAAAACCACGAAGCAGTAGCTGGAATCAGAGTCAGTAGCGCCGTGATGTCAGGCACAACAGGGAATTGAGGAACCACAATTTTATTTACCTCCCGTAAATCGATAACAAAACGATAAACAGGCGGTTTGGTAGGATCAGTGCGTTTAAGAATGGGCAGTACAGGGCTGTTGCACACGTTTCCCCGTGTCTCCTCAATAACATCTTTCTCGATCAAATCATAGATGATCGCTAACAAAGCTCGTTCACCATCCAGGGAGATGCGATATTGGGGAATACGTGGCAATCGCACATTCGATTTCAACTGAACAACATAAGGGGAGATATCAAGTAGGCCCACGTCATTTGGACCCGTCGCCCACAAAGACGCAGGAAGAGAATCCAATTCCGGTGGAAGCTTATCGAGGGACAAGTACATGGGAGAGACTACTTTCTCTCCGAACGTAAGCTTTACACCCGCAGGAGAACAATACAAAGTTGCATACAAACGTTTAAGCAAATCCAGACCCAAAAGATTTTCACCACAACCAGTGGTTAAAATCAACGGAGCATCGAGCTCACGAGGCCCAATTTTGAGGGGCAAAGGGCATGAAACTGGATTGCTAACGGGGGCGCCAGAGAATCCAACGGAAACATTTGTTAAGCCAGACAAAGGTGCGCCAGGGAGTTTCGAATGCATGATAGAACTTTTCGCTGCACCAGTGTCCAACAGAAAAGGCTCAACGACGCCCGATGTAGCAACTGCGACGTAAGGCCCTCTCTGATCAACCGGAACTGATACCACTCCCTCTCCTTGTCTTTGGCTGTCCTAGTAATTACTATCGTCAGTTCCCTGATCGACGTAATAATCGTCTACATTGTACTGCGCCGATCGTCCTTGTGATGATCCACGTTGATCGAAACAGTTATTAGAATTAGATGAATTGTCAGAACGGTCGTTCTGAGCACCACGACCTCTACCACGTGATGCGTTCTGTGCACCACCACGGCCTCCTCTAGACGAATTACCACTATTACGGTCATTTAAAGCAGGACAATCAAATTTAATGTGTCCCTCCTGTCTACAATAAGCACATTGATTGTACCCTAACGAAGATCTTTGGAAAGAGGAATCATTACGCGACTGTGATCGATTCGATTGCGACTGTGATCTATTCTGCTGAGACGCATTCTGATTAGAACGCGGCGGATATGCTTGTTGCAACAATACTTTAGTTTTCAGCTCTTTTGTCTTTTTATCAGCGCGGTCAGTTTCCTCTTTTTCTCTATTTTCGTAATATTGTGCCGTAGCCAGAATCTGAGCTGAGGTAGAAACGGCCCACGCACTTTCTGAATTCTTCAATTTATTGCACAAGTCGGGCAATAAGTTCGATACAAATTTATCCACAAACAGCCGTTGTCCACCCTCAGTACCCATATCCTGTCCACTATGATCAACGAATGTTTCCTCAAACCTCGTAAAGAAGTCTGAAACACTCTCATCTTTCTTCTGCTTACAGGCTGACAACTTGTCCCAATTCACCCTCATAGCTGGCATAAGCGTCTTCATTAACGTAATGATCCGCTGGGGAAGAAGTTCAATCAGCTGCTCAGGCTTAGCGCCTCCGACTTGCAACCCATCTGCCGCTACAATGGCCGCCCAAGTACCACCTAGTTCGTTTGCGTGATTTTCCTGACGAATCTTCGCCCATACCGGTTGCGGTACAACGTTACCGAACAACATGTCGATATCGGCAAGATTCATTACCGTAGCATCCACAAGCTGCGATAATTCTTTGTAATACCCCGCAGGATTTTTGCGAGGATCAGGCAAAGTTTGTTTCACCTGAAGCACTTCCGATCGTTTCCATGGGAGGTGTATCCATACTCTCTGGAAGAATGGCGGAACCGGGGGATTCGCCCCAGGATTACCTGGCATCCAAACTGGCGGAACTTCACGCATAGGATATTGGCCAGACTCAGATTGTTGGCGTTCAAGATCCTCAACAAACAGTGCGTGAGGAATAGGAGCTAGACGAAAAGACAGCAACTGCTCGATAGCACGTCGGACATTAGTATCGACTATCAGTCCAGTAGCGAACTGAAGCCGAAGATTAGACAGGGCGGTCAGCACCTCGTCAGGCGCAACGGCCGCTATCTGATCATGTAAAAGTTTACACATTTCGTCAAACACATATCTCTGAGTCGGGATGTTGAATTGACTAAATGTTTCAAGAACAACTCGGGGTGGATTTCTCTGTGGATTGTCCATCCAACCCATCGCCATATTGTAGAGCGCAGCGCGTTCTCTATTAGCAGGGAGCTGGCTACGTCTCTGAGGACCATCAGAACCAGCAGACCCAAAAACAGGTCCGAGCGACTGAAAGAAGCTAGCCGCAATGGGAGAATTACGATTACGGGTAGAGGGACAAGAATAAGACACAGGACTAACAAGAGAAGAAGTAGAAGCAGTAGCAACAACAGGGGTTAACAACACAGGAGCAGTAGTGCGAGCAGGAGTATGTGGAAGCGGAGGAGCAGTAGGGATAGAAACAGGCACAGGAGCAGGAACAGTCGGAAGAGCGGGTGCAGGTTGAGGAACTGGTGGAGGAATAACAGGTGGAAGAACAGGTACGGCAGGGACCACAGGAACTGCGGTACCCTGTACGTACGGAGGTGGCGACTTCATAAGATAGGACATTAAAGGATCCTCAACTGCCTCTTCCTTCTTGTCTGACTCCGTAGGCAAAGCAGGATAGCATTTGTCTATGGTCATACGTTGCAGCCTCTCAAACACTTCCTTATCCTTATCCTCCTTATCACGCTGAAACTGCTCAGCTTTCTTCACAATAGTAGCAACATTATCTCGCTCACTACGTTTATTCTGTCTGATCTCTTTCTGTCGGGCTTCTTTGCGCCACAACCGAAAGGCATCAAACATGGCCGGCCTAGATTTGCGTTCGAACAACTTTATTTCCAAATTATCTAAGATCGACGCTTCGAAGCTACCGTGAGGTGGCCAACGAAGATCGCCGTCTTTCTCTGTATATTTTATCCAATAATCGTTAAAAGTAATCGGGCCTAGCCCATGTTTACTATATAGGTCATAAGTAGGAGTTCCTACCGGAGGTATCGGACACGAGTCCTCCAGCAGGGAATCCGCACCACAAGGTCTAAAGCAACTGAACAAAGTACTGCGACCAGGCATCTTGCACGCTAGCCGAGTTTCACAAACTTCAAGGGTTACGGGATTTACCAAGTCCCAGCAAGAACAAAACCCTCGGTCTTTGGCGGCTGCAGTCGTCAAACAAATACAACAACAAAGTACGCTTAGCAAAGTGTCACCGACAAAAACACTCACACAGCGTGTACAACAAAAGCAAACACTAGTGTTTACAACAAAGACACTCGCTAAAGTGTCTACAACAAAAACACTCGCTAAAGTGTTTACAACCAAGGATTCTGGGAGCGACCCACAAATACTTAACTCAAAGATCAATGGCGTCCTCAGGAAGGCCCGTCAATCGTCTCGCTATACAAAGGTCTACGCCAGGCGCCAAAACAGGTCTACAGTCAGGGCAGCAGTCCGTCGCAGCCGTTAGGAGGCGGGAATCTTCGCGGGAAAAGTCTTCGGGCCACTTATTTCGACAACAGGATCGATGAAGCGGGGTGCACCTTCCCTCGGAGATTTCACACGAAGTTCCTCACGATCGTCGGGCTTGGACCGGTACCACTGATGCAGCCCCACGTTGGGCGCCAACTGAAGGACTGGGTTCTTTTGGACCCAGCGGTGCCAGGGCACAACACCTGAAACCTTCGTGGGTAACCTGCTCCGGCGTACAAGTCACAGAGACACGGGACAATTCCTTCGGCGTCAAAGAGTCAAGGTTTATTTACTGCAGGGAACACAGAAGTCACGACAAGTGCAACACGTGCAACTTGGGGAG